>NC_044033.1:71629984-72231651 GCF_901765095.1 Microcaecilia unicolor
TAAATATTTCCTATAATTCACTCACTTTTTCACCTGATGAATTTGGCAGACTAAATTTTGAACAAGAGTCATGAAATGAAATAAATCATCAAATGTCAAATACTTATTTCAATTCATTCTTGGCTTTTTGGTGTACATCAAGCATGGGTTCTTGAAAATAATGATTTCACATAAGGGCATGAGCTGAAAAATAAATGGAACAAGAGGAAAGGAGCCACATCTTGCCAACAGAAGAGATGAGTCATAGTGCTGAGTAAAGTAGAACTGCATTTTAGTATTTAAGCATTCAGTCAAACTAGAGAATGACACGAGGACAGGGAACCGCAGTAACCGTGAGGACGGGGCGGGGACAGATCCCACAGGGATAGGGTGGGGATGGGGACAGAGCCCACAGGGACAAACTTTGTCCCGTATCATTTTCTAGTTGAAAGGGTAGAGGGTGGTGGTGGGAAGGAGGGTTATTATAGCTGCTCATTGTTATTATTGTTTTCTATTTGTAATTTATACACAACAGTTACACAGCATACTGTTCCTTTTTATACTTTAATAAAAAGATTTAAATATAAAATCATAAGTGTTCATGGCTTCTGCAGATGAGATCCAAAGTATACAGCAGGAGAAATATCTCTACGATGAGGAAACACAGTAGACAAAAGTAGAGGCTGACAAAGGACGAATCACCACCGGAGATGTAAATCCAACAGTCTTTATTACTATACGAAAAAGGAGGACCCGACATGGGCCGTGTTTCGACACACGCAAGCGTCTACATCAGGGGTCAAACAGTAAACTCTAGAACGGAACACAGGGCTGCAGTCCTGCAAAGTTTAAAGCTGTAGACCAAACACAAATACTGTTGCAATCAAAGCAAGTGGACTAGCTTCTTACAATGACTGTCGGAGCTCAATTCGCAGATGAGGACAGAGCCCACGGGGAAGGGGCAGGGATGGGGAGAGAACCTGCGGGGTCGGGGCGGGGATGGAGACAGGGCCTGTGGGGATGGGGCGGGGACAGAGACAGAACTTGCGGGGATGGGGCGGAGATGGGACAAACTTTGTCCCCGTGTCATTCTCTAAGTCAAACATAAAAGAAAATTTGGACTGCCTTAAAGGTCTTCCTTTAGGTGGTGGTGGGGGGGGGGGGGGGGGGGGGGGGGGGGTTGAACTTTCAAATAGTACAAACACCAGTACTGCTACTTCCACAGATTTTGTATTGTCCTTCAAAGGGAATAATTTCCCTTTGAAAACTGACTCAGGAAAAGTATGCTTATAGATTTGCTATTGCTAATTTATGCAAGTACTTTCCACATAATCTTGTGCACACATTTTTGTGCTTAGCATGCAAACTTGTGCACGCAGGTTATAGCGCAGAGCCAGTGACACATGTAACTTAGTTGATAAATTAATCACCTACTGGCACTAACTACCAATATTCGACTATAATTGGAGTTAATTAGTGCTAATTGGCACTAATTTGCAGTTACATGTGTATAACCTTTATTTATTTATTTATTTATTTATTTATTTTATTGCATTTGTATCCCACATTTTCCCACCTATTTGCGGGCTCAGAGTGGCTTACAATACATTGTATTAATGGAAGTACAATTTGTTACAACTCGATTGTGGTTACATTGTTATGCATTGAGTTTAAAACAGAGTCTACATATCGTTAAGAGAATAGTACAATGGAACAAAACAATGGAACAAAGGAAGAACAACGGATACTGATAGGACTATAGAACAATAGCGTGAAAAACGTTCGAGTATAGCATTTTACCTGTAGATTAAGGTTTAAATATGTTAAAATGAGAGTACAGATGAGAATGTATTGATGTATTACTAACAGTGTGCATAGACTTCATGTGTTTTGATCTTTTCGATAGATATTTTCGAAGAGATGAGTCTTCAATAGTTTGCGGAAGTCGGTCTTTTAGTGCATAACTGCTAGGGGATGCAGACATGGGAGGTCATGGGCGGGTCAGGGACATGCTATGTAAGGGACCCTTTTACTAAGATGCATAGAGGGGCACAATCGAAAGGGATGCCCAAGTTTTGTTGAGGACATCCTCGCAAAACGTCCCGATGGAGGGGCGGGGAAATCCGTATTATCGAAACAAGATGGATGTCCATCTTTAGTTTCAATAATACGGTCGTGGATGCACAAATCTTGAAATTTTGGTCATCCTTAGAGATGGTCATCCCTAGACTTGGTCGTTTCTGATTTTCGGCAATAATGGAAACCAAGGACGCCCATCTCAGACATGACCAAATGCAAGCCCTTTGGTCATAGGAGGAGCCAGCATTCGTAGTGCACTGGTCTCCCTGACATGCCAGGACACCAACCGGGTACCCTAGGGGGCACTGCAGAGGAATTCATAAAATGCTCCCAGGAACATAGCTCCCTTACCTTGTGTGCTGAGCCCCCCAAACCCCCCACCCACAACTGTACACTACTACCATAGCCCTTATGGGTGAAGGGGGGCACCTAGATGTGGATATAGTGGGTTTCTGGTGGGTTTTGGAGGGCTCGCTGTTTCCTCCACGAACATAACAGGTACGGAGGGGGATGGGCCTGGGTCTGCCTGCCTGAAGTGCACTGCACCCCCTAAAACTGCTCCAGGTACCTGCATACTGCTGTGACGGACCTGAGTATGACATCTCAGGCTGGCAATCAATATTTTTAAAGTTGTTTTTTGAGGGTGGGAGGGGGTTAGTGACCACTGGGGAAGTAAGGGGAGGTCATCCCCGATTCTCTACAGTGGTCATCTTGTCATTTCGGGCACCTTTTTGTGCCTTGGTCGTAAGAAAAACACGCTAAGTCAATGGGTGGCATTAAGATCTCAGGCTAAAAATGGGTGCACGCTGGTTTTAATTTTGCCGCACGTACATTTTCCGGCACAATAAAAAAAATCCCTTTTTTCCAGGCACACTCAGGAAATGAACCAGTATGCATTCAAAATACACACCTATACCAGTGCAGGCCACTTTTGGGTGTGCCATAGTAAAAGGGCCCCTAAACTAGGTATATTTATATTCTATGTAAGTTAGGTGCATCAGAAATAAACATAGCCCAAAGCGTAATGAAGCTCAACTTTCGCTAAGATAGAAATGCTTATCTACAGAGGACCGTTTCCCCTGATGAAGCCTTTGTGGCGAAACATGGCCCATGTTGACATCGGGTCCTCTTGACTTTTTAAGATAAAGTGAAAAGACTCTTTATATTTATGAAGTGGATATTAAAGAGTGAATTTTTAAAAATATTTGTCATTGAATATGGCCAATGAGCCATGTGCTTGTGTGCTCATGTAAAAAGAGTCGCCGCTGGTGAAGATGACTAGTACGGAAGGAGTGGAGCGTATTATTCTTAAGTGGAATGAGGAACTTGGTACACAATATCATAGACTTACATTTCAAAAACTGTTTAAGACGTTGTATGACATGGTTAAAACAGCAGACATGCAAGAGACTCAATTTGAAATTCTACATAGGGGATATATCACAAGGGAGAGAAGAATGCAAATGCAGCTCTGGGAAACAAACCTTTGTCGAAAATGTCAGACGGGGAGGGACAATTTTTCTACATGCTTTTTTGGAGTGTCCAAAATTGTCCATATGGAATAGAGCCTTCAAGGTTATAAATAGGGTATTGCTGTCAACAGTGGAATGGACCTATCCGGCGCTGTTGTTGGGGGAACAGTCGGATTTAATCACACAGGGTTTTTCATTGCCTCAGAGGAGAGTCCTATATATGGCAACTTTGGCAGTGAAGAAAACAATTTTACAGCACTGGATGAGTGAGGAAGAAGTACCAATAGCAGGGTGGATGTCTAAAATGTTGGAACTAGCTAAATATGAAGGTATGATGTATAAGAGGTTTCATAAAATGGAATGTAAACAATATGCTGATATTTGGTACAGGTTTTTAACAGAGAGTGTGTCTCAAGATGCATAAGGCTTTCTAAAGAAGGGGGATGGGGGAGGGAGGGAGAAATGGAGGGATGGGGGGAACGGGGGAGATCAAGGTGGCTGATGTAGTCTGTAGTTGTTTGAGAGGTGAGTGCGAGGGGGACTGAATGGTTGGTAATTCAATAAAAAATCAGCTGGTTTAAGTTCGTGTGGAGGGGACACCTGTACGATGTATATGTTTTATTAGATTGATGTTGATGCCTTGTAATCCAATAAGTGGATTGTTCTCCACTCATGTCGGAGTTTGTATTTGTTGATATGTTGCTGACAATAATAAATAGAAATAAAAAAAAAATAAAGAACTTTACCACCTGTAAGAAAAAAAAACATTTACGAATATGATATAATTTCCTCAATAGGAAAAAGCTTTTTTAACATGAGAATTAATCTAAGGTTCCAAAGACAAAGTTTGATCAACCAGATTTTAGAATTGTCCTTCACACACATCGTTTTGGAAATCTAAAAGTGTACATGTAATTTTTCCTGAACCCTGACCCCAGGAAAATCTCCCCATTGTGCATATACAATTATGGTCATATTGACTATACACATATAATTGCATAAATGTATTCAGGGAGCAATTTTCAAAACTCAAAATTTGCACATATGGCGGGTAATTCTATAAAGGGGTACTATTTAGGCACCAGGAAGATGCCTATTTGAAGCCTATTCTGGAAAAAAAAGTAGGCGTCTATGTCCCCTTATAGAAACTAGCGTAGCACAGGAAATGCATGCATATATGTTAGGTGCAACCATGCAACAACTTACACCAGCCATAGAACTGTTGTAAATATACACACCTAGGGCCCTGTTCACTAAGCCACACTAGAGGTGCACTAGCATTTTTAGCACACTTGCGAACTGTGTAGATGCCTACATGCACACGTGCTAATCATGTAGATTCCTATGGGCATCTACATGGTTAGCATGTGCTCATTTTTAACACATGCTAAAAATGCTACCACACCTTAGTAAACAGGGCCCCTAGATTGCAAAGAAATGCAGGGAAATTATAGTATTATATAATTTACACACATAATTATGCAATCTGCCCACACTTCTTCCACTCTACCCATGTATACAGCCACCTACAAACTATGAAGTCAATCAGATTCAAACAAATCTGATTGACTTCGTTGACTGGGTGAGCAAAGAACTGGATAAAGGACATGCGTTAGATGTAATCTACTTGTGAATTTGAGAAACCTCTACCTCTGTATTACTTCACTCTAGCTCCCCAAAATAAAGAAGCAACATATGGTCCTAAGGGGGCCATATATCATATAAGTGATTATATTGCTATGGATATTTACAAAAGCTGAAATAATACTGAGTGAGTATTTTTCTTGAGGAATACTGAACAGTTAAAGAAAATCACAAGTTCTTTGAAAAAACTGCATCCTACAAGGATAATAAGATATTCAGAAGTTCATTTTGATGAGAGCAGCGCGTTTCTTGCAGTGAAACACATCTGTTATTATTTATCAGTAGATTTTCTCATGTCCTATCTAAATTACATTCTTATAAAACACATCCTTTGAAAAGCTCTATGGTTGCCATCCATCAAAGAAAGTGGCAAATTCCTCCATTACGGCTTGGCTTTGAATAAAGCTGTTTCACATGACAGAAATAATGGAATTTAAAAACCTGACTTGGTTTACAACTTTTGCAGCATTCTAAGCTTTGGATAACAGGTTTTTTTTCTCCTCTTTTCAAGAAAAATTCTTGAAAAGATGTCTTTAATGCCTACCTCCAAGGTTCATTTTTCTCATGTAGTAGATATTTGTTCCTGAAGTGAGGAATTTTATAAAAGTATTTTTCACATGTTTATGCCAGTATACACTTGTAAAATGCTGTATATAGGGGTCCTTTTACTAAGCTGTGGCAAAAAGTAGCCTGCGGTAGTATGGGCACGTATTTTTTCCGTGTGCTGGGCCAGTTTTTACCGCATCTGAGGAAAATGGCTTTTTTCAATGGGCCGGGAAACGAGCCTGTAGTAAAATTGAAACCAGCGTGTGCCTATTTATAGTCTGAGCCATTAGCACCACCTATTGATCTAGTAGTAAGGGCTTGCACATTACACTCGTGGTCGGCGTGTACGGTAGGAAATAAAAAAAATTGTCCCAGAATTACCACCAGGGGGCTCACTAGCCTGGAGGTATTCTAATTTTGGCACACACTGCATGCACATAGAGCCTACTGCACCTTTGTAAAAGGGCCCCATAATTATTCCCCACTTACAAATACAGGCAGTGTCAGGAACATGACTTGTACACAACTCGGATGTAGGCATGTTCAGGAGTGGAGCATTGGTGGAGTCACAATTTATATGCATCTTTTATAAAATAAGATTGTGCGTACTTTACATGTGAACCTTTACACCTGCTCCCCAGCAGAACCAACTGTCTGCAGTTTTTGTGGGGCACTTTTATAGACATAGATGTTTAAATACTTGAAAGGTATTAATATAGAAATAAATCTTTTCCAGAGAAGGGGAAACGGTAAAACTAAAGGACATGAATTGAAGTTGCAGGGTGGTAGACTTAGGAAAATCTTTTTTCCCACAGAAGATGGTCGAAATCTGGAATGCCCTCCCAAGGGAGGTGTTAGAGACAAAAAAGGTGACAGAATTCAAAATGGCGTGGGATGAACACAGAGGATCTCTAATTAGAAAATAAATGGTATAAAAAAAAAAGCTAAACAAATGGCTGCATGTGTGTGAATGTGTTGAGTGATGCTTAGATGGTGACTTCAGCTGTGATGAACTAGGGCTGGTGCTGGGCAAACTTGTATTTTTTTTTGTTACATTTGTACCCCATGCTTTCCCACTCATGGCAGGCTCAACACGGTGGGCAATGGAGGGTTAAGTGACTTGCCCAGAGTCACAAGGAACTGCCTGTGCCAGGAATTAAACTCAGTTCCTCAGGATCAAAGTCCACCACCCTAACCACTAGGCCACTCCTCCTATATGGTCTGTGTCCCATATAGGATGAGCTGGAAATGGCTTCAACAGCAACTTCAGTGGCTGGAACCTGAGGACAGTGCTGGGCAGACTTTTACAGCCCCGCAAATGACAAGACAGATAGGCTGGCGTGAGCTTCGACAGCAACTCCAGTTGTTGGAACAGGGCCGGGCGGACTTCTATGATCTATGTCCCAGAAATGCCATTGTATTTTACATCACATTCATTGTTGATTTAATCATGAATTGATAATGAGTTTGACAGTTGGGCAGAATGGATGGACCATTCAGATCTTTATCTGCTGTCACTTACTATGTTACATAGCTGTATCTCTGTAAAGTAGGCTCACAGTAGGTGCCTAGTTGCCCTCCCAATCTAGGTAACATTATAAAATTACCCTCATAGTATTACACAAAACTTATTTTTTAAATCATTGATAACATTGCTTTGCACCAAGTATACTGAAGGCAAAACAGAGGTGGTCAATCAGCACAGACATTCATTGTTTCTTAAACTAAAACAGGCCTCTGTTCTGTCATGCTATATATACATTCTAAAGGTTAAAGTGTATCAGTGCTCTGGTTGTATTGATAATTGGTAAATATCTATGTTAGGTCTAATTGAGCAAACCTAGTTATTCTGAAAAAGGAATAAAGCCTTATGTTTTCTTAATGGCATGGTGATGTAATCTAGTCATTAGAATATTGATCTGCAACCCAGGAGATGCTCTGGGGACTAATTCACATCTGTTCTATCAGTTTTTTTTCTTTCTTCGCAGACAAGTAAAGTGGAGGTAGCCTGGTGGTTAGAGCGCTGAGCTGACAACGAAGGAAACCCAATTCAAAATCTGCTGCTGTTTCTTGTGATCTTGGGCAAGTCACTTAACCCTCCACTGCCTCAGGGGAAAACTTAGGGGCTGATGCAGAAAACTTCCCTTGCAGTTGCTGTGGGGTTAACACAGTTTTACCATAGGTTTGCAATGCAGAAATGGTTTCAACGTGGGTGTTAACTTGAGAGAAAACACTTAGCACATACTGCATTAAAATAAAGGTAAATGCAGTGATTTAGCCAACCCACGACATGCAAAATTTGTTTTTTAAGTTTTACACATACAGCTAATGCAAGAAAATATTCACCAGGTCCAGGGCAACATAGAAGGGTTATTTGAGAGGAGTGGGTGTCTACTGGTACCCTTCTCTCTTTGTCTAGCTCCCTGAATACCTTGCATCCCCTCCGGTGGTCTAGTGGCCCCTTCCCTCCTCCCCCTGGTGAACCAACCCTCCCTGATGACTCAGTCCCTCATATGGTAGACTACCCCCATCCAAGTGTGTCCCAAGATGTACGATGCAGAGCAGGGCATCACCATTTTTCAAGATGGAAGCACCAGAGGCATGAGATTTGGAGACCACAGAGGTCCCTTTTGCAGATGTAACTGAAGTCACAAAGGAGCCTTGGAAGAACCTTCATCAGTTCTTTTAAATATCTAGAATTAATATTCCAGGCACCTATATAGTAATTCAAATTGTCACACTCATTATAGAGGCTTTGGTATAATGCAATTGAGCTGTCATATCTTTCAGTTTAGAAAGTCTAAAATCATTTAATTTGCATGTTGCTTGAATTAGTTGAATGTCTGCACACCTGTCTGCTCTGAAACACATTCTATTTCTGTTTTCCACAACTATTTTTCAGTTCATAAGAGTTGTATTTATTCAAAATGTTAATTATGCCAAATAAATCTTTCTCTATCTTTAAACAGATATGCTAGCATTTAATGATTTCATAATGATATTTTTTATAAGCATTGAAAAAAACGTAGCTCAATCATTGCTTTTCAAAAACAATGGCTATCGTATTCCATTCTAGAATACGCTTGTTAATGCTATTTGTAGTAAAATACTGTGAATTATGACAAAAGTAGCACCTGATGCTTACATAGGGCCTGACGCACCTGAATTGTTTTGGACCTCTGGAGGCGATCAACCAAAATGCAACTGTTATAAAAACAGATATTTGGGAGATGTTCAATAAAAAATTAAACCTTATATTTACCTCTTTCTTCTTGACCAATTTACGTTATACTTCAATGAACTGTAAATGTTTCCCAATTTGACTATATTTTGGGGCTCTTTTATTAAACTGTATTAAGTAGCTAATATGGGTTTTACTATGTGTTTGATGTTAGCACGGTTCAATGGCACATTTAAAACAACGCACATAGTGAAAATCTCGAGTGGTCCAATAGTACAGCTGCTGACAGATTGACGTGCCATGGCAGGGCAGCCCCCAAGGCCTCCCAATCTCTTTCTCAATGACAGTACACTTGATCCCTTCCCTGATGACAGTACACTCCCTGTCAGTCAAAGACTGCCCTCCCCGAGCCCTACCCTGGGTTCTATAGTGGTCTAGTCAACTGTTATCAACAGCAGTGATACCCCTTCCCAGACACCTGCTCAGCTTTTGAAGCCAAAATAGTGACAGTGAAAGGAGATCATTGCCATTCATAATTGTTGACCTGACCACTACAGCTCCCTGGGTAGGTCCTGGAGAGGAGGGTGGAAGGGAGGCCTTTGACTGCTGGCAGGGTGTGCTGTCATTGGGAAAGGGATCAGGAGAGTGTGCTGTCATCAGGGAAGGGCAGCGGGATAGGTTCAGGAGATGGGCTGTACCAGTCAAAGCTTTGCAACAATTTCTGAACTGAGCTGGCACCTCGTTATTTACAGTTCCTGATAGATGGCACAGGAGTACCTGGGCTAAGTCCCAGGTATTGCAATCATTTTCTGCTGCCTAGTTTGCCAAATGAATACGATCTAACAAGTAATGAAATGGTGCTAGGATGGTGCTCATCTCAATTCCAACAGCCAAAAACTCTAAATGCATTGCACTCTACTTATCACTTGAACAGCCGTATATTATTATCAAGCACAGATAAATTAATATTCCAAAGGTCTAAGCACCTAGGTATGCAAAAATGAAAATTTATCTCTGCTCAGTTGCTAAATTTAGGTGCCTGAATTTAGAATCCTAAAAAGTGGACAGACAGGGGCAATGCCAAGCCAGGGAAAGTCAGTCACGTGGAGGGCAATTCTATAAAGGGGTTCCTATGTAGAGACTGTTCTATAAAGGAAAGTAGGCGCATATGTGGTTAGATGTGAGCACTTATGTCAGCCATAGAGCTGGTGTAAATAATCATACCTACTGTAAATTCAGGAGATATGCACATAATTTACAGTATTTTGTTATACAAGTATAAGCCCCACCCAGACTCTGCCCATGAGGATGCCCACCTGTAAACTAAGCTCTATCAAAGATATGGCATAGTTACAGAATAGCACATAGCTAGATTGACTTTTTTTTCATTTCATATTTATTGAATTATTATGAGTACAAAAGACTCAATAACCAAAATAAAAACAAAAACAAACAGGAAAGGAGTAGAGAGGTAGCCTAATGGTTAGAGCAGTGGACTGAGGTCCATGGAAACCCAGTTCAAATCCCACTGCAGCTCCTTAATCTTGGGCAAGATACTTAAATCTCCAATGTTTCAAGTGCAAACCTAGAATGTGAATCCTCCACAGACAGAAACATACCTACTCTACCTGAATATATACCACTTCAATAGCTTGCAGACAGTATTGTAGATGGGGTATTAAAAAAATAAATAAAATGCTGGGTGTCCCCTGTAAAGGAGCCATCCTGGGTCTGCTAGGGCTGCCCCGGGGTCTGCTGTCACTTTGGGGGGTTTTACATGCAAATGATGTGAAATGGTGCCTGTTTATGGTTTTAAAAAAATGTAAAACATGGATTGGATTCAGGAAAATGTGGCCTGGATGATGGTATAATTCTTATTAAAGTGTAATGTAATTTATTGTGTCTTTTGTATGGAAATCCATTTTCTCCATACACTTTAATGGGAAAATTTGATTTCAAAATGGAGTTTGTGGAAAAGTTTACAAACTATAAAAGTTGTTTCACCTGCCACAAGCTAGCGTCTGATTGGTGCTGCTAGGTCATATGGCCAAGCTGCAGTCCTGTTGCTAGGGGGAGACAGAGCTGGTGACCAGGTCAGAGGAACTGAAGACACAGGAGAAGACAGACCTGTGTGTGTGGAAGGTGCTGTGCCTGTGTATGTGTAAGAGTTGATTTATACAGGAGAGAGAGCTTAAATAAAGAGTTGTCTGATACAGGGTGAGAGGAACTGAAGACACAGGAGAGACAGGACCGGTATGAGAGGTGCTCTGTCTGTGTGCTTGGAAAATTGAGTGTGGATGAGGAGGAAAACCTCAATAGAGTATAATTTGACTGTATCAGAACACCTGGTGGTATAGAGAGAGTGGAATTCAGTAAAGCTGAGAGACTGAAGGTACAAGGGAGATATACCTGCATGAAAGATGTTCTGCCCGTATATGTATAAGAAATTTGTGTGATTAGACAAGCTGATAACCACAGCACACCTGACTGGCACTGAGGGAGTGCATATGTGTTAATTTGCTAAGTGGTTATACAGAAAGGCTTGCCTGAGTTGAAATAGGCTTTAAGCTGTATAATAGCCTGCTGGTAACAAGTGAAGGTGGCTAGTGACAGTGAGTGTGCAGGAAAACTGTAGTGTTTCCGCTGATCTGTCTCAGAGCAGAGTTGTGGCCACAGTGCATTTGACTGACACTTTGAGTGCAATGCATATGTGTTAATGGGTGGTTGTACTGAGGGTTCTGCCTCAGTTTGGAGGGACTACAAATTGTGTAGAAGCCTGTTGGTGAAAGGTGAGTGTGCAAATCTGGTGTGTTCCCACTGACCTGCCATGAAGCAGGGTTGTGATCACCTTGCACCGGTCTGCAGTTAGAATTGGTGCTGATTAAAAATTGAAACAGGACTGTTGTCCTTAGCTGAACTGCTGTGTATGAGGGCAGTGAGGTATGAAATGTGTGACTGGTTACAAGGTGTGATTAACATACAAGAAAGAGTGTTCCTCATTAGGCAGGGAAAAGTAATAAAGCAGGTCCTGCAATAGGGAACATTAATTATCTATTGATTTACTCTAGATAGGTTGGCCACAGTTTTGATAACAAAAATCCCTATAAAAATTCCCACAGGATAGGGAGACAGGGTTTCAATTTCTTTTAATTAACTAGAGTACAGGTACTGTGGCTGTTACGCGACGACGCAGGCGGAGCAACACGGAAGCAACAAGTGCACCAACTACCACGAAAGACAAAAGTTACCATCATTCAAGAAAGTTCAACTCAAGCAGCTAAGTACAAAAATCACCACCTACACTGTTTCAGAGACTTTAAACTTACACGTAAATACTTACCTGGAGGTTTATGCTGAGATTCAGTTATATTGCAAAGTGAAGGAAGTGGACAAGTGTAAGAAAACAATTGACACAAAGAATCAATTTTCTTGTTAAAATTTCATGGTTAAGGTAAATTCTGAGTAACAGAGAAAGTAATTATTTGTACTACTTATCTGATTTGTGGTGTTGAGAATTTCAGAGGAAAGTTTATTGATTGAAAGTTGATACATTTTCTGAAAAGTTAAAAAGAAACATCTTGTGCAATAAATTATTATAATTTAAAAGTTAGTGTGCAACATTGTCATCATTAAAATTTTGTAACATCTAGGGAAATTCGCTTAACATCTTGAATTGCACACTGTATAATATACAAAATACAGAATTTCCCCACCTTTCTTTGTACCTTCCCTAAGTGGTGAGAGTTTAGCGTGGGACCCTACACCGTGATTTTACCATCATACCACCCTCTTAAAAAAACCTCACCCATAGGGGATCTACAGTATATAAGATTAAATACATACATTATTTTATTTATTTCATGGACTCCTAAAACTTTGGCTTCTTGTTCAATTTTTAGAGCTTCTTCTGAGTCAAGCGTAAATTCTCTAGCAGGTAGAGAATCAATGTCACTGAACCAGAGAATTTTAGGGCCCTGTTTTCTAAGGTAAGTTAGCGTTTTTAGCATGTGCTAAAAATTAGCACACACTAACCGTGTAGATGCCCATAGGAATATTATGGGCGTCTACATAGTTAGCGTGCGCTAAAAATGCTAATGTAACTCTACTGTGGCTTAGTAAACTGGGCCCTTAGTTTTTAACTTGTTTAGCTTTAAAAAAAATTCCTTCAATACAGGCCCTCAACTGCTGTGTCAAATTCAAGATGTATTATTAATAAAACCCTCCTCTAACCCCAGCCGTCTCAGAGCTCCTTACATAATAGGTTTTGGATACCGCTAGAAATGAGGCTTAGGTTTATTTGAATTTGATATACTGAGTTTGGTAAGCATACATCAAAGCAGTTTACAAATAGATAAGAAGTCCAATAAAAAAACACAATACCACACTAAAATAAAACGTATTAAACAAGATTATGCCTCTTCCTACATTTCAGAAGAATGCATGCAAATTATTAGGGCTGTTCACCAATTCAAATTTCCAATCGCATGATTAATCGTATAAAGTGTTCCCCTCACATTTTCTCCTGTATAGTGCAAAATATAGACTGCAGTTGTAAATTCTCAAAACTGACATTTTTTTTTTGCATTTGTACCCCATGCTTTCCCACTCATAGCAGGTTCAATGCGGCTTACATATTATATACAGGTACTTATTTGTACCTGGGGCAATGGAGGTTTAAGTGACTTGCCCAGAGTCACAAGGAACTGCCTGTGCCTGCAGTGGGAATCAAACCCAGTTCCCCAGGACCAAAGTCCACTACTCTAACCACTAGGCCACTAGTTACTAAACTGAAAATAAAATCATTGCTCTTACCTTTGTTGTCCAGTGATTTTATTTTCCTAATCATCTTATTCCCTGTCTCTGGTTCTGTTCCACTGTCTTTGCTCTGAACTCTATTTTCAGGGCCTCCTCTCTACTCACTATTTATTTTCTCTCCTCCTCCTCTCTTCTTCATTTCTTCCCCTATAACATCTTTCACATTCAACTTTCTGCCATTTTTCTTCCTCCTTATATCTGTCTTGTTTCTATCCCTTCCCCTTCATCCATGAGCACCATCTCCTCTCTCCTTCTGTCTCTCCTCCCCTCCACTCCCCTCCGTGGGCACCATCTTTTCCAGTCTCTCCTCCCACCCCATGGGCACCATCTCCTCTCTTCTCTCTACCCTTCTTCTCTATGGGCACCATCTCATCCCATCCCTTCCCTTCCTCTCCTCCCCACTGGCACAGTCTCATTTCCCCTCCCCCGGGAACTCCTGCAGCTTTTTCTCTCCAGCTGCCCTGCATTCTTTCTTAACCCCCCCCCCTCCTCACACACACACATACACACACACTGACAGCCTTTTCTTTTCTTTCCTACCACCCCATGACCCTCTCAGACTCATCCTCCCTGAGTCCCTCCTGCTTATTTTTCTCTCCTACCACTGTCCCCTCCCTCCTCGATGCTCCTGCAGCTTGTTCTCTCTTGTCCGCCGCACACCAGCAGCCTTTTCTCTGTTACCACCGCACTCTCTGGCATCTTATCCCCCACCCCACGCCCCCACCCCACCCCCCACCCCGCTGTATGTGGCCCTCCAAACTTGCCTTGTACACATGGCAGCATTAACCACACTCCACTCCTCTCTGTAACCGGAGCCCTCCCTCTCTAGTGTCCAACTCCTGCAGCAAGAAACAGGAAGTTTCATCAGAGAAGGCGGGATGCTAGAGAGGGAGGGCTCCGGTTACAGAGAGGAGTGGAGCAGCATGTGCTTAATGCCGCTGTGTGTACAAGGCAAGTTTGGAGGGTGGCGGGCAGGATGAGATGCCAGAGAGCAGGGTAGCAGGAGAGATAAGGCTGCCAGTGTACAGCAGTGGGTATACTAGGGAGGGAGGGGGGTAGCAGTAGGAGAGAGCAGCATAACGCGATTAATCGTGTTAAAATTATTAGCCCAATTTAAAAAATTTTAACAGGTTAATCTCGTTAAAACTTGTTAAATAAACAGCCGTACAAATTATTGATGTTTATAAGCTATGCACATAAATGTGTGCTCTGCCCCATCTCTACCCATGTGCTTGCCCAACAGCAAAGCACTCACCATCAGTGATTATACACGCATATTTATTAAAATCAAACCAGGGGAAAAGAGCACACTTACACGTGTATTGTCCGAATGTTTAGAATAGCATCATTTGCCTGTGTTCTTAGTGCTAAATCTAGGTGCCTTCACTGAAAATTTTAAGACATCCAATCAGAAAATGCATTTGGTATACGAGATTGCTGTAGCTGAGAAGTATGGTCATCTGTATATATGCCATAAAAAATGGGCTATAGTGAATAGTTTTCAAGATTGTAACTCTCCCATGATGGAATAGGTGACGCATGACTGTTAGTAAAGCTGGTTTTCACATGCACAGCATTATTTGCTTATAACCTTAACTGTATTTGGATTGTGCTTTGTGAGAAAATAATTAAGATTTATGAATAGAAAAACAGCAGCTGGAGTGTTGAGATAACAAATGCTGAAAATCAGACAAACCTTTGTAGTTTGGGTGAATTTGGCCAAGAAAAATGTCTGACACTACAGCAGTGAAAGCTAGATCCAGTGCAGCCTCAGTAACAGACATATCTATTGTACTTCAAACAGTGGGTAATAGTCAGTCAGTCAAAGGCCCTCCTCCTGAGTTTGCTGTTAAAAAAAGAACTGCAATTTGGAGACCTCCTGAAAGAGATCTTAAAGAAACATTCAGCTGTAAAACCCCTAACTGTGCACAAGACAAACATTCTAGATCTTTCTTTTTTAAGATAAAATGTTCTTTTCAAGATCTAAGTGGTGTGCATGGAACAATTTTCATTTCATTTTTCATCTAACTAGTAACATAGTAAGTGACAGCAGATAAAGACCTGAAGGATCCATCCAATCTGCCCAACTGTCACACTCATTATCAATTCATGATTAAATCAGCAAAGGATGTGATGTAAAATACTTGATCATGGTCTTTCTTTGGCACTTCTGAGACAAAGACCATAGAAGTCCACACGGCCCTGTCCTTATGGTCCAACTACTGGAGTTGCTGTTGAAGTCCACTCCAGCCTGTCTTGTCATGTATTTATTTTAGAGGTAACTGTCACTTTCTTTTTGTTTTGGATATAGCATGCTAAAACCATAGAGAAGGCAGTTTGAACCCATTTCTGCTTGTAAAGCAGTGTTTTCTGCATCTTTTTCATATGAGCATAGAGTTAGGTACATACACCTGTACACCAATCTATACCTGAACTAAGCAGAGGCATTCCTGGGGACAGGGTTGGGGAGGGGTTGGCATTTGTGCACATTTTTGAAAATGCACATGAATGCACTTAAAATAACCCAGATAATTTGTGCATGGTAGGGAGCAGATGTAATGGTAAGCACATAAATTTGCTGGGGTTTAATTTTAAAATGAAAATATGTGGATACTTTCATTCTGAAAATTTGACAGTTCTCACTCAGGGGAACATGTGCATGTAGGGCCAAATTCTATATATTGCACCTAAAAAATCAGCACTCACTT
The DNA here is from genome assembly GCF_901765095.1 of Microcaecilia unicolor. NCBI lineage: Eukaryota > Metazoa > Chordata > Amphibia > Gymnophiona > Siphonopidae > Microcaecilia > Microcaecilia unicolor. Next base: position 71,646,409 of record NC_044033.1, read on the forward strand.
AAATCATGCTAAGCTCAATTCTATAAAGCCCATGTGGCCTTTATAAAATTGTGCTTAGCACCACCATTCCATGTCATGTTTTTGTTTGTCATGTAATCCGCTTAAAAGTCCTTGACAGAGAAGGAATGACAGTGGACATGGAGAAAGAAAAAATCAAATAGGAGATACTGGAAAGCAGAAGATGGATGGGACTGGGATAGGAGGGGAGGAGCAGAAGATGGATGGGGTTGGGGGCTAAGGAGGCGGAAGAAAGGAGTAGAAGATGGATGGGGTTGGAGAATGGGGAGGAAGGAAGGGGCAAAAGATGGCTGGGACTGTGAGGTATGGAGGGCTGAGGGAAGGAGCAGAAGATGGAATGGGGAGGAGGAAGGAGAAGGAGATGGATGGGGCTAGGGGGTATGGGTAGAGGGGAGGTGAACAGAGTAGAAGCTGAGGCTAAGATATGTGTGGGGGAAATGGAGTAGGAGATGGGGCTAGGGGTGTAGGGGAGGGGAACAGAGCAGAAGATGGCTGGGTTGGGGGTGTGGGTGGAAGGGAGGGAGGGAGGGGAAGGTAACAGAGCAGGGAATTATGGATAGGAGAGATGGAGTAGGAATTTGAGGGGAGAGTGAAACTTGCCAATTTTAGATATGAGTGGGTGATATATTGATGGGAGGTTGATGGGAGGATGAGTGAGGGTGTGAAATGAGAGATATCAGAAGAGAGGCAACAAAAGGGGATGACGTGGGGAAAGGTTGAGACATAATACTACTTACTACTACTACTTAACATTTCTAAAGCGCTACTAGGGTTACGCAGCGCTGTACAATTTAACATGGAAGGACAGTCCCTGCTCAAGGAGCTTACAATCTAAAAGACAGGTGTACAATCTAAAAGACAAGTGCACAATCTAAAAGACAAGTGTAGAGTCAATCTGATAGGGCATACTATATTTCTCGAAAGGTTAGGTGCCGAAAGCAGCATTGAAGAGGTGAGTTTTAAGCAGAGATTTGAAGATGGGTAGGGAGGGGGCTTGGCGTAGGGGTTGAGGAAGATTGTTCCAGGCATAGGGTGAGGCAAGGCAGAATAATGTGAATGATGTGGAAGACTGGAGAGAGGATGAGAGGCACTGAAAAGGGATGGGGGTACTGGGAAGGGGTATGACTCTCTGAAGGGGTTGAGAGTGGAAATGGGGTTAAAAAGATGGTGAAAGAGACGCTATTGAGCATGGGGTATAGGGTAAGAGAAGAATGGCTTTGGGGGCAAGGGAATGAAGGAGAGACAGGAATGGATTTGGGACAAATAGGGTGATGAGATTCAGTGGAGGGTAGATGAGGTCTAAGAGGGTGAGTACAGAGGATGAGAATGGGGGACTGAGGAAGTGGGTGAAAGATGGGGAAGGGGTTTAGGAGACTAGATAAGTGAGAGACAGAGGAGGCAATGGGAGTGCTGGAGAGGGAATGAGAGGGTGATGGTAAAAGCTAGTAGGAGGATGAGAAGTGAAATGGAGACTACAGACTAAAGGATGAGAGGAAGGGAGATAAATGCAGAGGAGGAAAAAATGGGGAAAAAACATAAAATGAAAGGCCAGGGCTGAACAGATGTAGAGAAGGAAAGGAAGAAGACAAGAGGAGAGAGAAGAAAAGGAAAAGCCAACCTGGAAATGAATTTAGAGAAGAATGACACATGGAAGATAGAAAAGAGACTGGGACCAGCCCAATTAGAAAAATAAAATACTCAGACAAGAAAGGTAGAAAAGAAAAAAATATTTTTATTTAATACTTTTTAAGGACTGAGATATGCCTCCTTTGTGAAATGTACATCTTTTCTATTTTGCAGAGTGCAGGAGAAAATACATTTCTGTTTCTCTTTTACCAGTATTTGCACTGCTTACAGAGTCTGGCTTTCTTGAAGGGATCTCTATTTCAGTTTTTCTGTGGTTTCCTATTTTGTATAGTGCCAAAAACCACCAAGGTGAAGGAACAGATGACCACTATGAATAGTCCAGAAGGGAAAAGAGGGAAAGTAGTGGAAGGGTCTTCCAACATAGAACACTATCACGCAGATAATTGTTCAAGAGGCTTTATTGGTTGGTCTTGATAGTGTCCTATGTTGGAAGCCCCACTACTCTTCCTCTTTTCCCTATTTTGTTTCACATGAGGATCTGTCCATGTTCTGCATGTGCAACTTAGGTAAGGATTCTGCTAGCATGTAGTGTCTATGTAGGAATGTGTAACAGTCCAGCTTGTTCCAGTTTCCCAGTAGCAGGATTTTTGGTGCTTTTGGGATTATAGCATTATCCTTTCATAGGTAGGTTAGGGCTGTTACAGTGTGTTACATTTTCTGTATAGGTTTTGAGTGTCTCTTTGCAGAGTGCTGTTATTTCATAAAGTGTCTGACTCTGGCCCTATTTGAAAGCAGGCTCTGGGGCAAACAAAAACCTGTCTTCTTTAACCATGTGCTGTTCCGGAGATGGTGATCACAATTTGAATTTTTTTGTATGGTGAGTTGTACTGCTATGGATTTACAGCCTGTCTCACTGACACAGACTACTCAGTAATTACCGTGGATTCTTTTGGATTCATATTAGAGAAATGAACCTTTATTAGAGGTGCTAAATTCTACAATGATTAAGGTATATACAATGATGAGCAATATAAACACAATGATTAGCTATATAAACAAACATTACATCACTGGTCTCTACATCTAAGCAATGCTAAGAGTTCTTAGACCAGGAAAAGAAGCAATAATACACTATACATACAATCATCACTGGTCCTTACATCATCCAGGCTCTTATCATCAGCTGGGGGGGCTCGTTACAGCGAAAGTCAGCAGCTTTTTAGACCAGGAACAAGTCCTCTGCGCAGTACATACGTTACTCACAGATGAGCTCCTGATTTCACTGACAGAAATTGCCCTTTTTATTAGGCTCAGAACTCATGTTCAGAGCTAAGGAAAATTACAGAATGCTTCTCTGTTTAGGTAAACAAGCCATACTGTGGGAAGGTGGTCACATGCTTTCCAAGTCCAGGTGGCCAGGCTGAACTTCTGAAAACAAGAACCATCTTCCCCTTTGCATACCAAATTAATTAGAGCTGTGTCTTATCTTCTGCAACTTGTTTTTGTATTTACAAGAAAAGTTACTTTCGGTCAAAGACAGAAGATTTAAGAGTGCATTATCGATCAAAGCAGGATTGAAAAGCAATCCTCTAAATCTTCCATTACAGGGGTATAAAGCACTTAAGCAGCTAGGATAACCACATCAAACACAGTACTATCTTAATACGTTTCATCCTAGCCAGTTAAGTGCTGAATATCACACAAGCTATGTTTTATCCAGCCGCATATGCCTGGATATTCAATGCTGGTGCATGGACATGGCTTGGTATTGAATATCCAGAAATAAAGCTGGCAGCGGTCAACAAAATATTGAGGGACCCTTTTACTAAAGGGTTGCCGTGTGGCAAAGGGCTTGCCTCACGGCAACCCAGAACTACCGTCGGTCTAACATAGGTCCCATCGTGCAGCATTTCTGGTGCTAGCAGAAATATTTGAAAAATATTTCCACAGGGGGTACCACTGGGTTAGCATGGTTGCAAATGGAGGAACTAGCAAAGCTTTATGTAAAGAAAAGCATCCGTTGCCCCCTGCTGTATAGGAGAATATCTTATCTTGACTAGTCACAGTGGCACTGCAAGGAACCAAATTAGCAGGTAGGAAATCTCCTTATCCCAATCAACAATGCTGCTTTGCAAGTTCTTTGTTGATGTACCTAAGGTTACCATATGTCCGGATTTACCTGGACATGTCCTCTTTTTGAGGACATGTCTGGGCGTCCGGGCAGGTTTTGCCAGTCTGCCCGTGTGCCAGTCCGCCCGTTTGTCTGGATTTCTGGACAAACGGGTGGGTGGGCGGCGGACCTATCCTAGCCTGCCCTCCCCTTCCCTTACTTACTATCTACTGCCCTGGTGGTCTAGTGACCTCTTCGGGACAGGAAAGAGCCCCCTCTTTCCTGCCCGGAGCACTGCCCTTGCCCTGCATCCTGTTGCTGTGATGGTCTCGGGATTCAAAATGGCCACCGAGAGTTGAAGTCTCTCAAGGGCAGCGCTCTGGGCAGGAAAGAGGAGGCTCTTTCCTGTCCCAAAGAGGTCACTAGACCACCAGGGCAGTAGATAGTAAGTAAGGGGAGGGGAGGGGAAGGGAGGGAAGGTGACGGGGGGAGGGGAGGGGAATATGTGACCCGGGGGAGGGGAATATGTGACAGGGGGTGGGGTGAAAGAGAGAAAGGGTGGGGCGAGGATGCAAAAGGGGCATGGTGTGGGCGGAGCAGGGGTGGGACAGGGGGCATGACATGTGTCCTCTTTTTCAGAGGACAAAATATGGTAACCCTAGATGTACCTCTTTTGACCGGACTGTAAAAATAAGTTTTGCAGAAGAAACGGGAATTAGCAGGCTGTCTGTTCCCTGTTTCAGTCAAGGGAAGAAGAATGAGGAGTCATGGAATGTTGAATGCACTTTGATCCCAATCATTCCTCTTGAAGAACTGTTTTTGTCTGTTCAGTGCTATTCAGATTTATTGTCAGTGTCCCAACTTTGCATTATAATTACTCTCCCTGAAGATAAAGGAAAATGGAGGCATAGTAAATTAACCACCTCATGGCAGCAACAGAAATTCATTATTCACTAGCTTGAAGTGAGTTGTGCCACATAAATCATTGTTTCAGGTGAAGAAAGTACCATGTCAGTATCTTTCAGTGTGCAGAAGGTATCACAGGGCAGACTAGGAATTTTTCTTCCATCAATTGCATTCATTTGTCGTGTGCTCACCAATATTTCAAACAGCAAGGCAAGACAATCATGTTCAAGGATCAACTATAGCACCTTGAAAACTTTTATTTGTCATTTGTTTTCATACCATGTCATGCTGTTTTAAGCTAACTGTTAGCAAGTTGATAAAGTAGACTGCACCAATAATTCGACTGCTTGTATAGAACCTGTTGTAAGCATCACACTGTTACATATGAAATCCAAATCCAGCAGAAAGTACTGAAGGGAGGGCTGAAAGTATGGTCATAATAAAACACACACAAGCCCTTATCTCCTCCAAAAACCAGCACAAATTAAAATATTTAAAATATTAGAAGAGAAAACAAAAGGGTTCAAGAATAAGAGGCAGAAAACAGTTTAGGGTACCGCTATTCTGTAGTACTGAAAAATGTAATCTAAAAAATTTGTATATTTTGGGCAGGGGCGTAGCCAGACAACAGATTTTGGGTGGGCCTAGGCAAGAATTGGGTGGGCACCAAGTGTTCTCCCCCCCCCCCCCCCCCCCCAAAAAAAAATCTCAGCTGGTGGGAAAACGCTTCTTTCCATCTTGGCAGCAGGAATGCACTGAAAACTGAGCATGAGCAGGTGCCGGTGTTGTGGAGAGTAGTGTTTTCGTTAACATCGGGGGAAATCTTCAGCTGGCGGAGCTTGGGATTCCCACCAGTTACCACTAAACATGTGCTACTGTTGGATGGGCCTGAGCCATAAATGGGTGGGCCCTGGCCCACCCAAGCCCACCTGTGGCTACGCCACTGATTTTAGGAAGGTTTTAGATTGTAGCCTTAAATTATATCCTTGCCCATCTCTGTTTAAAAAATAATTAATGCTCATTTAAATTTATGAAGAACTGTTCTTCAAATCAGGGACTAATTTAGAATTTTTACCACTTCAGAAACATACAAATAGTTCCATCTGCCTGGATGACATGTAGGGCCCTGTTTACTAAGCAGCGTTATAGGCGCGCATGCTAATGTTTTTAACGCGCGTTAACCATGTACGTGCCTACAATATCCCTATAGGTACCTACATGGTTAGCGCACGCGCTAAGTGTAGGTGCGCTAAAAACTCTAACGCACTTTAGTAAACAGGGCCCGTAATCTTCCAAGGCAGAAAAGTGAAGGAACAATCAGGCAGATGTTCATTGGGAGTTTAATGCTTGCTTGCAGGAAGCATATGCATAACTTTTCTGTCCATATACTTTGAGCAATTAATTAGATAATAGACCATTTAACTCATTGTTGGATATTATCCATTAATTAGGGGCCTGATTAAGGGAAAATTGAAGTTGGCACCAAGAACTATCTGTATAGTGGCAACTGTCTATTTAATGGTAATATTCAGTCAGAAATTAACATTATTTCCATTTAAATTTAACCTACCAAATAGTAGACCTAAATTAAACAGATAGTGGCCAGTGTGGTCAGCACCACTCACGTATATCCCATGCTGCCAGTTAAGGGAGGAAGTTATCAAGATACAGTAAAAAATGAGCTTTTGCTGCACTTTGATTTACCACAGCAGTCACCAACCTGCAGTAGAACAGTCCCACAGGTTACTGACTTCTGTGGTAAATGAATGGATAAAGTGGTGTAGTAGCCGTGTTAGTCCACTTTTAAAGGTAATAAATAGAAATAAAGCAAAACAAAGAAAAGAAAATGATATGTTTTTTAATTGGACTAACAATGCATTTTTTGATTAGAAGGTTTGGTGTAACAACTCCACAGCCCAGCTCTATACTCACCTATACTGCATCTCATCACCCCATCGGTCCTAGCTCCATCCTTGTCTCTTTCCTTTCCTTGCCTCCAAGGCCATTCTTCCATCTCTTACCAGTGGTGTTTCTTGGTCGTCTGCCACCCGTGGAGGATCGCCGCTGTGCACCCCACCCCCCCCCCCCCCCCCCGGTGCAATGTCGTCCCCTCCCCGGGTGTTCTTGCCTGCTGGGGTGCTGGGAGCAGGAGCACGGCTGCCGACTCCACTGATTCTCTACTCCCTCTGCCCCGGAACAGGAAGTAACAGCAGAGGGAGCAGGGAATTGGTGGAGCTCACAGCCGCACAGCTGCTCCCTGCACCCCTCCTGCAGTGCGCACCAAGGGCAGGCCACCCCCACTCTTACATTATACCCCATATCCTATTGCTTCTCTTTCACAATCTTTTCAACCCAATTTCCACCCTTATTCAACCCCTTCAGAGACCCATCACCTTTCTCTCATACCCCTCCCCAGTACCCCCATCCATTTTCAATGCCTCTCATCCTCACTCCAGTCTTCCAGGTCATTCAAATTATATCTGAACTGTTCCCCACACATCAACCCCTTTACTTGCCCCTTTTCTCTTATCCCTCATTTAACACACTCACTATTCTCCCAACCCATCTGTATACCCCCACTCACACCTAAAATTACCAAGTACTCATTATCCTTTTGTAACTCCCACGCCATATCTCCTATCTATAATTCCCTGCTTTGCTCCCCAACAATCATTCAGTCAGCAAGATACAGTCATGTTCTGCTCTGTTCTCTTTCCCCCACCCCCTAGTCATATCCTTATTCTGATATGTCCCCCTTCTCCATCCCTTAGTCACCTTCTGCTCTATTCCCATTCTTTCTCCCTCACCTCTAGTGTCATCCATCTTCTTTGTTCCCCTTCAACAAATCCCAACCCCCCAGTCCCATCCATTTACTGCTCTGTCCCCCCTCCCTCACCACCAAGCCCCATCCATCTTCAACTCCATACCTTCTTTACTCCACCCACACCACCTAACCCCATCCATCTTTCCATCCCTCCCACCCACACTCCTTAGCGCTATCCATTTTGTGTTCCATTCCCCTCCACTCACACACCTTAGACACATCCATCTTCTATTCCTTCCCCCTCCCTCCCCCACCTGCACCCTCTAGTCCCGTTCATCTTCTGCCTTCCAGTATCTCCTGTCCATTCTCATCTCTTCAAGTCTACCATCATTCCTTCTGTATCCCTATCTCTCCTGTTCAGCACCTCCCCTCTGTCCCTCATCCCTATTCCCCTCATTCAATATCTGCTCTCTGTGACCCCATCCTTATCCCTATGTCCATGTTCCTGCTCCCTTCCAGCTTCTTCCTCTTTTTCCCCCTTTCTCCTGCACCCCCACCCCAGGGCCAGCTTCTCTCCCTCATCTCTCCTCTGCCCCTTCCCCATGGTACTGCATCCCTCCCCCCCCCCCCCCCCATGGATTCAGTACCTTTCCAAATCTTACCCCTATTCCCCCATCGCTCTCTTCTCCCTCCCCCCAACAGATCCAGCTTCTTCCCCCCTCTCATCATCTAAGCTTTTGCTTCCCCCTCCCTCTCCCCCATGGTCTGGCACCTCTCTCCCTTAGCCCCATCCCCCCATGATGTCGCACCTGCAGATTTAGAGGTGGGAGAATTTGAGGAAAGGTAAAACAAAATGAGACCTCTCTCTCTCTCTTTCCTTCTAGCCCCGCGGGGGCCCAGTATCGCTCTCCCACTTGCCTGTCTACTGCATGCTGGAGTCTTCCAATCGTCCGGAACACCAGCAGCCTCAGCAGCAGTGAAAACACACTGCCGTCAACTTGCCTAAAAGCCTTTCTTTCTACAGCTTCCCACCTACAAGGGAACAGGAAGTTGTAGGACAGAGAAGGGCTTCCGGGGCCCTTTTACAAAGCAGTGCTAAAAAGTGGCCTGCACTATCCCCAGTGTGGATCTTTACCACATGCTAAAGGCCACTTTTAGTGCTGCCGGTAAATAGCCAATTTTCTATTTTGCCAGCATTAATTTTCCATTAACATGTGGCCATTAGCATGTGAGCCCTTAAATACACCTATTTTCTAGGTGGTAAGGGCTAGAATCTTATCTCAGAAATATTTTTGAAAAAGTCAATGTATTTACTAGATGCCTAAACCTTATATAGTCCATTGTCAGTCTTGTGCCAAAGCTCAAGATTTCAAAAGCTTTGATCCTTTTCCCAAAATAGTTGCATTAAATGTCTTTTTCAGATGGTATATTAAGCGGGCAGCGGTAAAGGGGACCCTGCGGTAGCGTCAGCATGCGGGTTTGCCATACAATGAGACCCCCCTTTTACCGCCACCTGCAAAAAGGAAATTCCAGGCATGGCCATTTCCTCTTACCGTCTCCTATTTAGGAGACGATAGGGGCTCCAGCAGTAAGCCCTTACCAGGTACAGAGGGTGTCTCTGCAACACTCAATACCATTGCAACAGATACTGAGTTAATGTTTGAGGACTAAATACAAGCATGTTAGAAATCAGTAAGGGGCTTCTCCTATTACCCCTCGCACATATTTATTGAAGAAGATTTATTTTTCATTGTATTTTTAACTTTATTCTGTACACCACCTTGGGTGATTTTTTTTCCCAAAAGGACAGCCAAGAAGCCATGGTAAATAATGGGTTTGTGAGAAAGATAAGTCTTGAGAGCCCAAGCAGAAGCCGAGGTGGTGAAATATCTGGTTATAACATCTCCGCACACACACTCTCTAGCAGAGGCTGCATTGTATTCAGGATCAAGTTACAGTTGCTATGGAGCTAACCCAAACTTGCCCTACACTCTCAGCTTTCTTTTATTCTTCCGGCTTGCAGAAAAAATCTAAGCCTTCCAGTCTCCTCCAGACTGTTTCTCCAGATTTCCTCTATCCTGTTGTGTTGGCCCCTCCCTGGCCAAGGAATCCCAAGGGACCTTCCCAAAGGTTGAAAAGCAGCTCCAGTCAATCTGATTTGAGCTGGGGTGGGGAGAATGGACAGAAAGATGTTAGCTTCCAAGGGTAAGAAACTCATCTTCTTCTGCAGGATATTTTGATTATATTTTATCTTTTATCTTCCTGCACTATATGCCTGGAATTGACTTCCTGAGCCAGTATGTTAAGCTCCATCTCTGGCCGTCTTCAAATCTAGGCTTTAGCCCACCTTTTTGATTCTGCTTTTAACTCCTAACCCTTACTTGTTCAGTACCCATGTTTTATCATTCCCACCTTAGTAATTCCCTTATCTCTTATTTGTCCTTTTTTTCTGCCCTAATTAGATTGTAAGCTCTGTCAGGCAGGGACCGTCTCTTCATGCCCAGTGTACAGTGCTACGTACATCTAGTAGCGCTATCAAAATGATAAGTAGTAGTAGTAGTATAAGAAGCAAAAATGTAAGCGATAGATAAGTTTGGGAGCACCTTTTTTAGGAGCTGCATTACCAAAAGGTGATATATAATCTGCTTCTAGAACTACCAAGGTTGGCAGTGTCTACATCAGCCAGAACACTGTACCAGTGATTTCATGGTAAGAATCCTGAAAGGGAACTTTAAAACAATACAGGAACGTAAGACCTTTGAAGTCAGAATGATTAAATATTTTGACACCCATCAGACAGGATTTAACAAAGATCTGAGTTTTCTAGCCCCATTATAAACCATAAAATTGTACTGCTTTGTCACCTTCCTGTCTCCATGCATATCTCCCTGTTCCTCATCCACCCGACTCTTCCTGTCTCTGACCTATCCACCCCCATCCTGTTAGATTGTGACTGAAATGCTTTGATGCAGCTTCTCTTCTTGTTTGTGATTTGAGCCCATTCTTCTACACATTAATTTTTTGATCTGGGACCCTGCTTTTGCAGCAAGGGAACTTTTTTTTTTTTTTTGAGACCATGCTTTCATGCATTCATTTGTTTTTCTTTTTTTTTTTTTGAGACCATGGTTCTATGCAAGGGAACCACAGTTTTTTGACCTGGGACCCCGCTTGTGCCGTGAAGGAAACATTGAAAAGCTGAGATCTTGCTTTTATAACAGTATAGCATGGCAGTAATTTTTGGACCTGGGATCAAAGTACATAAGTATTGCCATACTGGGAAAGACCAAAGGTCCATCGAGTCCAGCATCCTGTTTCCAACAGTGGCCAATCCAGGTCACAAATACCCGGCAAGATCCCAAAAATGTACAAAACATTTTATACTGCTTATCCCAGAAATAGTGGATTTTCCCCACGTCCATTTAATAACGGTCTACGGACTTTTCCTTTAGGAAGCTGTCCAAACCCTTTTTAAACTCCGCTAAGCTAACCACCTTTACCACATTCTCTGGCAACGAATTCCAGAGTTTAATTACACGTTGAGTGAAGAAATATTTTCTCTGATTCATTTTAAATTTACTACATTGTAGCTTCAACGCATGCCCCCTAGTCCTAGAATTTTTGGAAAGTGTGAACAGACGCTTCACATCTAACCATTCAACTCCACTCATTATTTTATAGACCTCTATCATATTTCCCCTCAGCTGCCTTTTCTCCAAGCTGAAGAGCCCTAGCTGCTTTAGCCTTTCCTCATAGGGAAGTCGTCCCATCCCCTTTATCATTTTCGTCGCCCTTCTCTGCACCTTTTCTAATTCCACTATATCTTTTTTGAGATGCGGTGACCAGAATTGAACACAATATTCGAGGTGCGGTCGCACCATGGAGCAATACAAAGGCATTATAACATCCTCATTTTTGTTTCCATTCCTTTCCTAATAATGCCTAACATTCTATTTGCTTTCTTAGCCGCAGCAGCACAGCTCGAATTTTCCACTGTATAAATGTTTTCATTTTTTTCATTGCTTAGTTTTAATAAATAATATTTTAAAATTAAAGATAGAAACAGAAAAACATGACGGCAGATAAAAGCCAAATGGCCCATCCATTAAGCCCATCCTCCGTAACCACTAACTCTTCCTTTTCCTAAGGGATCCCACGTGCTTTTCCCACGCTTTCTTAAATTCTGACACAGTCCCTGTCTCCACAGCCTCCACCGGGAGGCCATTCCACGCTTCCACCACCCTTTGCATGAGCGAATACTTTCTTAGATTCCTCCTAAGCGTATTTCCTCTTAACTTCATCGTATGCCCCTTCATTCCAGAGTTTTCCTTCGTTTGAAAAAAGGCTCACTTATTGTACATTAATGCCCCTGAGATATTTAAATGTCTCTTTCATATCTCCTTTCTTCCTCCTCTCTTCCAGTGTATACATGTTGAGGTTCATAAGTCTGTCCCTATATTCCTTATGTCCAAGACCGCTTACCAGATTGTAGCTGCCCTCTGGACTGACTCCATCCTGTTTATATCCTTCTGTAGGTGCAGTCTCCATAATTGCACACAGTACTCTAAATGGGGCCTCACCAAAGACTTATACAAGGGCACTATTGCCTCTTTGTTCCTGCTGGTCATCCCTCTCCTTAAGCACCCAAGCATCCTTCTGGCTATGACTGTTGCTTTTTATACCTGTTTGAAAACTTTAAGGTCATCAGATACAATCACCCCCCCCCCCCCCCCAGTCCCACTCTTCCTTTGTACACAAAAGCACTTCACCCCTATATTGCACCGTTCCCTCAGATTTTTGTGACCCAAGTGCATGACCCTGCATTTTTTAGCATTAAATCCTAGTTGCCAAATATTGTATCATTCCTCAAGCTTTGCTAGGTCCTTCCTCATGTCATCCATACCTTCCGGGGTGTCCACCCTGTTGAAGAATTTGGTATCATCTGCAAAGAGATAAATCCTTCCAGACAGCCCTTCCACAATACCCTCTGTCTCCTTCTGTTCAACCAATTTTAACCCAGTCAGTTACTCTAGGTCCCATAACAAGGGTACTCAGTTTTTTTTATGAGTTGCCTGTGCAGAACCATGTTGAAGGCTTTCCTGAAATCTAAGTATACCACATCTAGCGCCCCTCCCACATCCAACTGTTTGGTCACCCAGTCAAAGAAATCAATCAGATTCCTCTGACACGATCTGCATCTAGTGAAACCATGTTGCCTGGGGTCCTGCATTCCAGTCAATTCGAGAAACCTCACAATCCTCCGCTTTAGTAGTGTTTCCATTAGTTTACTCACCACTGAGGTCAGACTGACAGGTCTGTAATTCCCAACCTCCTCCTTACTTCTACTCGTATGCAAAGGGACCACATCCACCCTTTGCCAGTCCTCTGGGACCACTCCGGACTCTAAGGAAGCATTGAAGAGGTCCGTCAGTGGAGCCACCAGAACTTCTCCAAGTTCCTTGAGGACCCTCAGGTGTATCCCATCAGGCCCCATCACTTTGTCTAATTTTATTTTAGCTAGCTCCTCATGAACACAGTCCTCTGAGAACGAGTCTTGGTCTACCATACATCCATCCCCATTTGCATTTGTTTTCTGTAGCCCTACCCCTGGCCTTTCATCCTTGAACACAGAACAGAAATAATTGTTAAGCAGTTCAGCTTTATCCTTATCAACTTCCACATATTCCTCCCCTTCAGCTTTAAGCCTCACAATGCTATTATGGCACTTCCTCCAATCGCTTACATATCTGAAAAACATCGTATCCCTCAATTTTACTGTATTAGCTATCTTTTCTTCCATTTGCCTCAGCTTCCTGACAGCTTTTCCAGCTTCTCTTAGCTTATCCAGGTATTTCCGTCTATTTTTGAGTCGTCTTATAATGTATGAAGGCTAACCTCCTTTCCCTTACCTTTTCAGCTACTATGTTCAAGAACCAGAGCAGTCTTCTTTTCCTCTTTCCTTTAAGTAGTTTATTAACGTAAAGGTTAGTTGTCTTTAAAATAACTCCTTTCAGTCTTGTCCACTGCTGTTCTACTTCCTTCAGCTGTTCCCATCCTACTAACTCTTTCTTGAGAAATTCCCCCATCCCAGCAAAGTTAGTTCTTTTGAAATACAGGACCTTCAAACTTGAATAAGCCCTCTCCTCTATCTTAATATTGAACCACACCATTCGGTAATCACTAGATGCCAAATGGTCTCCCACCTTGACATCAGAAACATGCTCTCCATTTGTAAGCACCAGGTCCAGAATAGTTCCATCCCAGATTGGTTCCGTTACCCACTGCTGAAACAATTCTTCCTGTAGGGAATCCAAGATCCCTTTGCTTCTGGATGACCCCACAGCAGGGATGCCCCAATCGACATCCAGCATATTAAAATCACCTATCAGTAGTACTTCTCCTTTCCTAGCTATCTTGTGGATGTCTTCAATTAAGTCTCTGTCCATTTCTTCTGACTGTATATTACTCTGATGTAAATACATTTTCCTTTCCCTCTTTCCAGTTTAACCCACAGTGCTTCTTCTGTAACCCATGTGTCCTGCAGTTGTCACTTTAATATTATTCTTAGCATATAATGTCACTCCTCCACCCTTTTTTCCTACCCTGTTCTTCCTGAATAGATTATAGCCAGGTATAGCTATATCCCTGTCATGTTTCTGCATGAACCACATCTCCATGACTGCCACTAAATCCTAAGTCTGCTTCTATCATTGTAGTCTCTAAATCTAGAAGTTTGTTTCCCATACTGCCGGCATTGGTATACAAGGCTCTCCAAATGTTACTCTTTTTTTCCCTCTTCTATAGGTGCATTCTATGTCCTACCTTCCTGAGGGTTATTTATGGCTTTGGGGCCTTTTTTTACCCATCCCCAGCAAGTTTAGTTTAAAACCCTTTTTAGACCTTTAGCCAGTCTGTTGCTGAAAACACTCCATCCCTTCCTTGATAGATAGACACCATCACTGCTCAGTAGCTCTTGGAAAGTCATCCCATGGTCTAGGAAACCAAAGCGCTCGTGTTGGCACCATCCACGCAGCCACACATTTAGCTCCAGAATGTGAGCTTCTCTCTTTTGGCCTTTCCCTTCAACAGGGAGGATTGATGAGAACACCACCCTTCTGACCCAAAGCCATGAAGTCCCATTTGGTATGTTCAGTAGGATACCTAGCAGTATTATTCGTGCCAATATAGATGAGCAGCATTGGAGAGTGGTCAGTAGGCTTGATTAATCTAGGCAATCTTTCTGCAACATGACGAATCTTGGCATCAGGTAGATAGCACACCTCCCTGGACAATATGTTTGGTTGGCAGATAGGTGCCTCAGTACACCTCAGAAGTGAATCTCCAACCACCACTACCTTTCGCTTCTTATTGGTCACTTGTCCAGTGGTGTTGGGAGTTTTGATTGTTGTTTCCTCCTGTTTTTGAAATGTTTCTAGCTCTTCTGCCTCTAGGGCTGTGAACCAATTCTTCAGTTCAACAGGAGATGGAGTTGGAGGGTTGATCTTGCAGGATCTGGTGGCCTGAGTCTAGCTGTGCTCTGTTTGCTCAACATCTTCTCTCCCTTGGCTGGCAGTCCCCAATGTTTCAACATGCATCTCTGTGATGAATTTCTGGTTGTCACAGATGTTTCTTAGTCTTGCCATCTCCTCTCTTAGTTCTTGTACTTCTTTCATGAGGGATTCAATGTGCATATATTTATCACATGAAACTCGAATCTTACCTTGGTGCAAGCATTCAGTCTGGACAGAGGCAGAAGCTGTAATGAAAGCTGCAACTTTAGGGGCTCACTGTTTCTTTGCCATACTTTATGTGTAGGAGCTGTTGTACTTGTGGAGAAAGGATATGAAAAATGGCCCTATATCTGTTCTTCATGCATAAAGTATGTTTTCTGTGCATTGTTTGAAGGTTTACAGTTGTTTATCATATTATCCTACTTTTCACTTATTCTAACAGGCCAATCCCGGTTATGTCGGATAATCGAGACTCTACTGTACTTTCATAAACACTTCTCAAAGAACCACTACATAAAAAACTATGTTTACAGTTTTAAACCCCTAAGAATAGAAGCCCTAATTATAATTGAGAATCAGTGGAAAGTGATGGGGGGATTCCGCAGATCCACACAACAAACAATCTCTTGGCCTGTTATGAGCAACATCGGGATCTGCAATGTGGTGTGTATAATTTTCAGCATTTGCTGCAAAGCATAGTTTGTGTTCTGAAAAGTCTGCCTCAAGCATTAGTGTTTGGTTTTATTTCTGCTCTTCACCTGAAATGTATGAGTACATGCTGTGAGGTTTTTCTTTCTCCCAGGATGCATATCATTTTTACAGAAGGCATAGGAGGAGAGCAAACCAGGAGTACCAGAGCTAACACAGTTTTGGAATTCATGTTGTTCTGTCAAAACAGGCAAAATCATTAAGATTCCACTCCTTCATTCTGAATTTCATGTTCAACGGGACATAAATTTTTCAAGCTTTTTCTAAGCTTTTCATGGCTCACCATTGTGCATCTGAATTGCATTGATCAGCGGCAGTGCTGACTCTTCTCAGCACCCCATGCAGCCTTCATGCTGCTACAGAGAGAACAAAAACAGAACGCAATAAAATATGAATGGTGAACTGAAAAAGAGGAGATTTTCAAAAAATTAAGGAATGCAGCCACTAATAATGATAAGCACATTTAATTCTCAAATAGTGTACAAATATACCGTCCCCCCCCCCCCCCCCCCCCCCCTCTAAATCTAAACATTGCAGAGTAGCCTGCACTGGGTTGACAAACAGGGAAGCCAGTGAAATCCCACTGCTGCTGATAGTGAACTTGAGCAAGTCATTGCCCCCTAGTCCTAGTATTTTTGGAAAGAATAAACAAGCAATTCACATCTACTCGTTCCACTCCACTCATTATTTTATAAACCTCTATCATATCTCACCCTAGTCATCTTTTCTCTAAGCTGAAGAGCCCTAGCTGCTTTAGCCTTTCTTAATAGGGAAGCCATCCCATCCCCTTTATCATTTTCATTGCCCTTCTCTGTACCTTTTCTAAATTCCACTATATCTTTTTCAGATGCAATGACCAGAATTGCACACGGTATTCGAGGTGTGGTCGCACCATGGAGCGATACATTAAACGTGATCTGCCATTTGGATGCCCAGTCAGCTTTGAATACCATTTCTGGCACCGGTATCTCTCCCAAATCTTCGGTGAAGACCAAAGCAAAGAATTCATTTAATCTCTCTGCTGTGGCTCTGTCTTCCCCAAGTGCCCCTTTTACCCTCGGTCATCTAGCAGTCCAACTGATTCTTTTGCCAGATTCTTGTTTCTAACATACCTTAAATAGTTTTTACAATGTGTTTTTGCCTCCAACGCAATCTTTTCTTCAAAGTCTCTCTTTGCCTTCCTTATCAGCGCTTTGTTTTTGACCTACCATTCCTTATGCTGTTTCTTATTATTTTCAGTCGATTCATTCTTCCATTTTCTGAAGGATTTTCTTTTAGCTCTAATAGCTTCCTTCACCTCACTTTATACCAGGCTAGCTGTCGTTTGGCCTTCCTTTCTCCTTTGTTAATACATGGAATAAAACTGGCCTGGGCTTCCCGGATGGTATTTTTGAACAGCATCCACACCTGATGTAAATTTTTGACCTTTGCAGCTACTCCTCTAAGTTTTTTTTCACCGTTCTTCTAATTTTCATCATAGTCTCATTTTTTAAAGTTCAGTGATAATGTATTGGATTTCCTGTATGTACTGTACTTACTGAAGAGCTGATATCAAATGTGATCATATTATTATCACTGTTCTTATGTGCACCTGGATTTTCAAATGGCATTTGACAAAGTACCTTACGAAGGACTCCAGAGGAAATTGGAGAGTCATGGGATGGGTGGTAGCATTCTATTGTGAATTAAAAACTGGTTAAAAGATAGAAAACAGAAAGTAGGATTAAATGGTCAGTATTCTCAATAGAGAAGGGTAGATAGTGGGGTTCCACAGGGGGCTGTGCAGGTACTACTGCTTTTTAACATATTTATAAATGATCTAGAGATGGGAGTAACTAGTGAGGTAATTAAATTTTACGATGACACAAAGTTATTCAAAGTTGCTAAACTGCAAGAGGATTGTGAAAAACTACAAAAGGACCTTACAAGACTGAGAGACTGGGCATCCAAATGGCTGATCACGTTTAATGTGAGCAAGTGCAAAGTGATGCATGTGAGAAAAAGAAACCCGAACTATAGCTACGTGATGCAAGGTTTCACATTAGGAGTCACCGACTAGGAAAGGGATCTAGGTTTTCATCGTTGATGATACGTTGAAACCTTCTGCTCAGTGTGCGGCAGTGGCTAAGAAAGCAAATAGAATGTTAGGCATTATTAGGAAAGGAATGGAAAACAAAAATGAGGACGTTATAATGGCTTTGTATTGCTCCATGGTGCAACCGCACCTCAAATACTGTGTGTAATTCTGGTCACCGCATCTCAAAAAGATATTGTGGAATTAGAAAAGCTAGAGAAGGACTATGATCAGTGGTGTAGGAAGGGGGGGCGGTGGGGCGGTCCGCCCCGGGTGCACGCCACTGGGGGGTGTCGGCGCCTCGCTGGTTCCTTGCTCTCTCTGCCCCGGAACAGGTTACTTCCTGTTCCGGGGAAGAGAGAGCAAGGAACCAGCGAGGCGCCGACACCCCCTCAGCGGCATGCACTCGGCGGATTGGCCCTCCCACCCAGGGCCATGCCAACACGGTAAGCGAGATAAGCATGGCAGGGAGGCGCTTCCCTCTGGGGGGTGCCGCCGCACCATGCTCACCTCGCTCGCCCTCCCCCCAACATCCCTTTTCTTTTTTTTTCCTTTTTAAATGTACCTCCGTAGCGGTTCCGGCAGCGCAGCGTCAGTGAAGGAGGCGGCACTCCCGACGTCGCTAGCCTTCCCTTCGCTGTGTTCCGCCTTCTTCTGACGTCATTTTCTTGACATCAGAAGAAGGCAGAACACAGCGAAGGGAAGGCTAGCGACGTCGGGAGCGCCGCCTCCTTCACTGACGCTGTGCTGCCGGAACCGCCACGGAGGTAAATTTAAAAAGAAAAAAAAAGAAAAGGGATGTTGGGGGAAGAGAAGAGGGCAGGCAGTTGAACAATGGGAGTGGGAGGGCAGGGGAGAGACAAGAGCATGGATGCGAGGGGGGGGTCATGGAAGGGAGAGAGGGGAATTGCTGGAAAAGGATGAATGGAGGGGGCAGGGGACAGAGGAGCATGGATGGGCATGGATTGGGAGGGCAGGGCTCAGGGAGAGAGGGGAATTGCTGGAAAAGGATGAATGGAGGGGGCAGGGGACAGAGGAGCATGGATGGGCATGGATTGGGAGGGCAGGGCTCAGGGAGAGAGGGGAATTGCTGGAAAAGGATGAATGGAGGGGCAGGGGACAGAGGAGCATGGATGGGCATGGATTGGGAGGGCAGGGCTCAGGGAGAGAGGGGAATTGCTGGAAAAGGATGAATGGAGGGGGCAGGGGACAGAGGAGCATGGATGGGCATGGATTGGGAGGGCAGGGCTCAGGGAGAGAGGGGAATTGCTGGAAAAGGATGAATGGAGGGGGCAGGGGACAGGGGAGCATGGATGGGCATGGATTGGGAGGGCAGGGCTCAGGGAGAGAGGGGAATTGCTGGAAAAGGATGAATGGAGGGGGCAGGGGACAGAGGAGCATGGATGGGCATGGATTGGGAGGGCAGGGCTCAGGGAGAGAGGGGAATTGCTGGAAAAGGATGGATGGAGGGGGCAGGGGACAGAGGAGCATGGATGGGAGGGCAGGGCTCAGGGAGAGAGGAGAAATTGCTGGACATAGAGGGGAGGGAAGAAAGATGAAGGAGATGAAATGAGGGAAAAGGAAGAGCGGAGAAAAACTGCACATGGATGAAGAAAATAGGCAGAAGCTGAGGACCAGAAATGAAGAAGAAAGGAGGAAAGGAAAGAAATAAATGGAAAAGAAGCCCTGGAAACGGAGTTAAGAGGACAGATAGCAGCAGAATCAGATACTGGGCCAGCATGATCAGAAAAAGAAAGTCACCAGACAACAAAGGTAGAAAAAAATCATTTTATTTTCATTTTAGTGTTTGGAATATGTCCACTTTGAGAATTTACATCTGCTATCTTATTTTGCAATGTATAGCAATTTGTTTCTAAGAATATTGCTGACAATTCCTGTCAGTGTGGCAAGTGGTGAGTGATCATTTTCACGGGGGGGGGGGGCGCCGCCGCCAACTGATAGTCTGCAGGGGGGGGCGCCAACTGATATTCTGCAGGGGGGCGCCAGAGACCCTAGGCACGGCCCTGCTCCCACCCGCCTCTCACCGCCTTCCAGGTATATTCTCGCGGGCAGGGGGGGGGTGTTGCGCTACGGAGGGGGGAGGGTGCATCACGCTGCACCCGGGGGGTGCGCAGCGGCGACCCGCCCCGGGTGTCAGCTGCCCTCGCGACGCCACTGACTATGATTCTATGAAAATGATAAAGGGGATGGGATGACTTCCCTATGAAGAAAGGCTAAAATGGGAAGGGCTTGTCAGCTTGGAGAAAAGATGGCTGAGGGGAGATATGATAGAGGTCTATAAAATAATAAATGGAGTGGAATGGGTAGACATGAATCACTTTGTTTACTCTTTCCAAAAATACCAGGACTAGGGGGCATGCAATGAAGCTTCAAAGTAGTAAATTTAAAACAAACCTGAGAAAATATTTCTTCACTCAAAGAATTAAACTCTGGAATTCATTGCCAGAGAATGTGGTAAAAGCAGTTAACTTAGCTGGGTTTAAAAAAGGTTTGGAAACCTTCCTAAAAGAAAAATCCATAAGCTATTATTAAGAAAGACTTGGGGAAAATTCACTGCTTATTTCTAGAATACTGCCAAACAAATGTAGACCTTCACTCTCTCGAGTATCAAAAATCGCAAACAAAATATACACAAAGTGTATGAATGCAAATGCAATAAACGTGGAGGCTAGGTAGTTAGTATAAAGTGAGGTAGAGTCTCATATATTTGACACAGTAATATGTTTTCACTCAATAGGTGAATAACTGACTCGTCTTCATTGCTTAATCATTGACTCAGCCTCCACCGTCCTATTCCTATCATTGATTTGTGACTACTAGCTAATGCAACACTCTCAATACAATCAAAATACACACAATACTTATCTTAGGCAGGTTAGTGCACTCTTGAACCCCGACAGGTCCCCGTTTCGTATTGACTTTATCAAGGGGGAGTCACTAATTCCGATAACTGCCTCAAACGTATGTGTGTGTTCGCTTGTATGCTGCCCACATACGTTTGAGGCAGTTATCAGAAGATATGCTGGTCCGGTCCGGATCTTCCAGCCTTCCAGATTGTTTTGGGAGTTTTTTGGAACTAAGCAGTACCCGTACCTGGTGAACTCCCTTGTATGCTGCCTTTATTAACCACCTGGGAAGGTCTCTAGTTTGCCTTGCAACAGAGGTCCTCAGAGGAGTTTCCTTTGGTGAGAGTTTGTTGCTTTGCTGCTGTGATATTTTCTGATTCTGGCTTTGACCCTGCTTGTCCCCTGGTTTTTTCTTCTGTCTGCTGCCCGCCCTGACCCGGCTTGTTTTCTGATTTATTCTGCTGCTTGCTGCCTGCCTGGAACCCCGGTGTGTTTTTTTTTGTTACATTTGTACCCCGCGCTTTCCCACTCATGGCAGGCTCAATGCGGCTTACATGGGGCAACGGAGGGTTAAGTGACTTGCCCAGAGTCACAAGGAGCTGCCTGTGCCTGAAGTGGGAATTGAACTCAGTTCCTCAGTTCCCCAGGACCAAAGTCCACCACCCTAACCACTAGGCTACTCCTAGTGGTTTCCTGCTGTTCGCCAGCCGGCTGCTGTTTCCTGCAGTTCTGCCTTCCAGCCCTGTCTGGTAAGTCCTGTTGGCCACCTGCACTCAGGGGCTCAACTCTTGTGGAACGGTGGCTAAGCACAGGTGAAGTTTGGGCTGAATTCCTGTCCTGCCTGCTCCAGCTTGAGTTGCCTCGGCTGCAGTCTCCGCCTGGTAGTTCCAGTCCTGGATTTGCTGTTATGTCTGTTTTGCCTTGTCTGTGTTTGGGTGATTCTCCTGCCGCTGCCGCCCAGCGGCCATGGTCCAAGGGCTCACTAACCCTGAGGTTCCGCGAGAGACGTGACACCTGTGACATCAAGATCCCTTCCAAACCTTCCACCCTTCCCCTCCCCGGTCATCATAGGTCCCCCTAGGCCTACCTCAGATCCCTAGTGGTTCAATGGGGGCAAAAACAAACCTCACTTTCTCCTGCCTGTAGTGGCTGCATCATCAAAATGGCTACCACAATAGCTTCGCAGTACTACCAGCAGTACTATAAGGCTGATGTGAGAGGTCATAGCAGCCATTTTAATGGTGCAGCCGCTACGAGCAGGGATGAATGGGGATTACTTCTGACCCTATAACCCCCACTGGACCACCAGGGATCTGAGGGACGCCTATCGTGACCAAGGGAGGGGGGATTGATGGCACGGACTGGGAGGAGGGGGATCAGAAGGAGGGTGACTTTCAGGGGGCTGAGAGGGGGATCTGAGGGGCTAATAACCAAATTCAGAGTTATGCGGGTGTCAGCCAACATTCAGCCGTGACCTGCAAAACTGTCTTACTTGGGCCCCAGCTAAATATCAACCAGGATCTGCATAAGCTCCAGCAGCCAGTGCAATTAGCACCAGATATTCAGTGCCTGGCCTGGACATGGCCCAGCATTGAATATCTGGGGTTAATTTAGCTAGTGACGGACAGCACTTAAAAACACCAATTGCTGCTGGCTGAATATCAGCTAGTATGAGCTTTATTGAGTAGACCCTAAAACAGGAAAACATATAAAAGTACTGTAACATTTTATGCAGTAGTGAAAGTCTAGCTTACTTCTTTATTATATGAGCATCTCGACAAGATCTGCTTCTTGAAGAAAATATTTTCTTTTGGATTTGCTCAGGTTTTCTACTGGAAGCGAATAGCAATCAGTTGTAGAGTGTGGCCTTTGCGGCCTCTGGGGAGCAGTAAATTTCATAAAACAAGCACCTTTCCACCATTCTATTAACTTACAGCTTGACTAATGAATTTCAAGTCACTGACTGATCTTTCTGCAAGAGAATTCCTGCAATGAATTGACTTCATTGATTACCTATAGGTACTGCCATGTCGTGGCCTTCTATTAATAAAAATAATAACAAAAATGTAAGACACAAAGCAAATTACTTTCCTCACCCCATGCTGTCTTTTCCAAGACCTATTAAGTCCAGCTTTAAAGTGACAGCACTATGACAGGCTATGGTAGCGTGGGTGGTGGCCAGGCATGGAGCCTTCACAAATAAAGATACTCAGAGAGGGTTGCAGGTAAAACAAAGCACTTTAATTATATTCAAAAAGGAAAGCAAAGCCCAATCCCTTCACAGGCATAATGAATTAAGAATCCAAGTCTCTAAGTTAATGTAGCCTTCCTGCAGTCCATATCCCTGGGCCATGTCCAGGCACGGCACTGAATATCCAGTTGTGTGCGATATTCTGCATTTAAGAGCATAAGTTGAACTGGACAAAGATAGGACTGAGTTTTATATGTTCTGATTTGTCTGGTTAACTTAGGCAGTTAAGTGCTGAATATCTGCGATAGCTTTAACGATTTAGGGGGTCTTTTAAAGGTAATCACTCTCTCTCCTCTCCTTACAACCTACCTTAGTCTAATTATGTTTTATTGTTATACTAGTAAAAAAGGCCCGTTTCTGACACAAATGAAACGGGCGCTAGCAAGGTTTTCCTCGGAGTGTGTATGTTTGAGAGAGTGTATGTGAGAGTGACTGTGTGTGAGAGAGAGAGTGAATGTGTGAGTGTGTGTGTGTGAGAGAGAGAGAGAGAGAGTGAGTCTGGGTGCGAGTGTGTCTGTGTGAGAGAGTGTGTGTGTGTGTGAGAATGAGAGTGTGTGCAAGTGCGTATGTGAGACACAGTGTGAGAGAGAGAGAGTGTGTTTCACACAAATACAGTGTGTGCGAGAGAGTGTGTGTGAGACACAGACTCTCTGTGAGACTGAGTGTATGAGACCAAGAGAGTGTGTGAGAGACTGTGTGACACATAGAGAGTGAATGTGATACAGTGAGAGACAGTGTGTGAGAGAGAGAGTGTGTGTGTGTGTGTGACAGAGATACCTCCCCCCCCCCCCCCACCCCCCGCTTTCTGGTGTCTGAGCGTTACTGTGCAGGACGCTGAGCTCTGGCTGTGCTTCAAGAAACTGGCCAATCCTATTTAATAGAATGCACCTCCAACATTCTGAAGCCGAGAAACCTCATGTGGTTGGTCACTTCTGCTTGTGACGAACCCGGAAGTACGTGATGTCAATTTAGGAGATGGATACAGAGAGCAGGAATGCCTCAGCCATGCAGTCAGCTTTAGAATGTTGGAGGTGTGTTTTATTATATAGGATAATACTTTAAATCATTGTTAACTTCATGATTTTGTTAACTTCATGATTTTGTGATTTGTTACTATGTAAGCCACATAGAGCTTGCAATGAGCGGGAATTGTGCGGGATACAAATGTAATAAATAAATAAAAATAAATAAATCAAACAAAATAAAACATGGAAAAGAAAATAAGATGATACCTTTTACAAAGCGTTGGTAAGCCCAACGTGGGCTTACTAAATGCTAAATCGGGACTACTGCCAGCCCAATGCAGCCACTAGTGGTAGTTCCACCCTGAGTGCACTCCATTTCTGGCGCCATTTGCGCAGCAGTAATCCCACGGTAACCGGGCATTGCTGTGCATTACCCAGTTACTGCCAGGTTTATTTATTAGTTGCATTTGTACCCCACATTTTCCCACCTATTTGTAGGCTCAATGTGGCTTACAAAGTACCATGAGGTGTTAGCCAGCTCCGGTGATGAAACAAATACAGAGTGATGTTGTTACAGAACATTAGAGAATCAAGAGAAGAAGAGTGATATATTGTTCATTGCAGGTTATGTCTTCATTGTGATGCTGAGTTCAGTTACTTAAGTTGGATCAGTAGTGTATGCCTTTTCGAACAGATCGGTCTTTAGTGATTTCCGGAAATTGAGGTGATCCTGTGTTGTCTTTATGGCTTTCGGTAATGCGTTCCATATATTCGTGCTTATATAGGAGAAGCTGGATCCGTAAATTGATTTGTACTTGAGTCCCTTGCAGCTAGGGTAGTGAAGATTTAGGTATGTTCGTGATGTTCTAATTATGTTTCTGGTTGGTAGGTCTATGAGATCAGCCATATAACTCGGGGCATCGCCATAGATAATCTTGTGGACCAGGGTGCAGATTTTGAAAGTAATACGTTCTTTGATTGGGAGCCAATGCAGTTTTTCTCGTAGGGGTTTGGCGCTGTCGAATCGGGATTTACCAAATATAAGCCTGGCTGCTGTGTTTTGAGCAGTCTGTAGTTTCTTTATGAGTAGTTCTTTACATCCTGCATACAGTCCATTGCAATAGTCAGCATGGCTTAATACCATTGATTCTCTCAGGTTGTGGAAAGTTGCCCTCGGGAAGAATGGTTTCACGCGTTTAAGTTTCCACACAAAATAGAACATTTTCTTGATTGTAGAGTTAACTTGGGTCTCGAGTGTGAGGTTATGGTCGATTGTGACACCACGGATTTTCAGGCTATCTGAGACAGGAAAGGCGTAGTCCGGGGTGACTAAGTTTGTGAGTATATTCGTATTGTGTTGGGATGAGAGGATGAGGCAGTATGTTTTTTCTGTATTGAGTTTTAGTTGGAATGCGTTTGCCCATGAGTTCATGATGTGGAAGCCGAGGTTTATTTATTTATTTATTTGCTACATTTGTACCCCACATTTTCCCACCTATTTGCAGGATCAATGTGGCTTACATTATATTGCAAAAGATATAGTTATGAACAGAGTAAGAGGTTTGTTCTAAATTAACATATTACTATGTAAGAATTAAGGAAGATATGTCTGTGGAATAATTTACATAACACATAATGAAAAAGAAAAAAAATATGATAATATGGCTAATATAATCAGTTTAGAGGGATTAGTAGGTGGTTGGTTTAGATATAGAATAATCAAGTTCTAAGGAGGATTCTTATTGTATGTTTTTTTCAAACAATTCTGTTTTCAGTAATTTCCTGAAGTTTGTTAAGTTACGTGTTATTTTTATAGTGTTTGTAGTGCCAGAGCTGGTGATTGGGAGGCGGGCATAGGGCTGGCCAGACTCATACGGTCTGTGCACTGAAGAGGACAGTACAAATAAAAAAAAGTAGCACATATGAATTTATCTTCTTGGGCAGACTGGATGGACCGTGCAGGTCTTTTTCTGCCGTCATCTACTATGTTTATGTTTGGTAGTTTGTTCCATGCTTTTGTGCAGAGGTATGTGAAGGTAGATGCATGTATTGATTTGTATTTGAGTCCTTTACAATTAGGGTAGTGGAGGTTCAGGAAGGTACACGACGAACTGTTGATGTTTCGTGCTGGTAAGTCAATTAGGTCTGACATGTATGAAGGAGTTTCTCCATGTATGATTTTATGGGTCAAGGTGCAAATTTTGAAGGCAATACGATCCTTTAGTGGAAGCCAATGCAATTTTTCTCTAAGGGGTTTGGCGCTCTCCTATTTCGCCTTACCGAATATGAGTCTAGCTGCGGTATTCTGTGCAGTCTGAAGTTTCTTAATAGTTTTTTCCTTGCATCCTACGAAAATGGAGTTACAATAATCCAGGTGGCTTAATACCAATGATTGCACCAGCATACGAAATACTTCCCTTGGGAAAAAAGGTTTCACTCTTTTCAGCTTCCACATTGCAAAAAAATTTCATTGGTGATTTTTATCAGATCATGTTTGAAAGGGATGTATATTGTGATGTCGTCTGCATAGATGAATGGGTTAAGGCCCTGGATGGATAGGATTTGGCTAATGGGGTCATCATTAGGTTGAAAAGGATTGGTGATAGTGGTGATCCTTGAGGTACTCCGCAATCTGCCTTCCAGGGTGATGATATGGTAGAGTTCACTTTCACTTGGTAGGTTCTGGTGGTTAGGAAACCCTTAATCCAGCTAAGTATAGTTCCGCCAATCCCTAAGTAGTCTAGGAGTCTGAGCAGTATACTGTGGTTCACCATGTCGAATGCACTGGACATGTCGAATTGGAGGAGAAGTATACTTTTGCCTGTTACGATTTCCTGGCCAGGAGTGTGGTTAGCACTGTTTCAGTGCTGTGGCGGGGTCGGAATCCTAATTGTGATTCATGTAGTATTGAGAATTTGTGTATGTAGTCGGTCAGTTGTTTGGTTACCATACTTTCCATCAACTTGACTGCTAGTGAGAGAGATGCTACTGGGCGGTAATTGGTGATGTCGTTTGTTTTCTTTTTGGTATCTTTTGGTAAGGGGGTGACTAGAATGTTGCCATTCTCCTTTGAGAAGAGGCCTTGTTGGAGCATGAAGTTTATGTGGGATGTGATATCTGTTATGAAGCGAGCGGGGGCAGATTTTAAAAGGTGACTGGGGCAGGTGTCCAGTTTGCAGTGAGTGCCGGTGGCCCTGTTAATCGCCTGAGCCATTGTTTTGGTAGTGAGGGGAGCAAATTTTGACCAGATACGATCCGCTGGGAATTCTCCTAAGGTTGGGTCTAAGCCATTGATGAAATTTTCGATATCAGCAGTGTTTTGAGGAAGGCTGTTACGCAGGAGCCCTGATCGCCACCTCAATGGTTGGTGGTAAGGGCTACCCGCCACATGGCCACGCGGTAAAAATGGCCCCACCGCTAGCACAGGGCCCTTTTTCCCATAGCTTGGTAAAAGGACCCCTTAGTGCTGGTATTCAGTGGTACTAACCAATTAAGTGCAACAGAATATCAGTAAATAGCACCACACAAGTGATTTACCTGGTCAGGAACCTCTCTTGTCTGTTAAATCGCTTTCAATATCAACCTCATGCTTCTCTTTTTTTGCTGTTAGACATTTCAAGATCTGGAAGGAAACTGAGGTCCTCAGAATGTGGTACAGGGCCATTAGGAGAACCCAGTCTGACCTGTTGCAGCAGTTATGCCAGCAGCTGGCACTGAAGCTGATCTCATCTCATGGTTTCCAATATCATCTTTATGCTGACGACACCCAGCTTTATCTCTCCACACCAGACATCACTGCGGAAACCCAGGCCAAAGTATCGGCCTGCTTATCTGACATTGCTGCCTGGATGTCCAACCACCACCTGAAACTGAACATGGCCAAGACCGAACTCCTTGTCTTTCCACCCAAATCCACTTCTCCTCTCGCTCCACTCTCTATCTCAGTTGATAACACCCTCATCCTCCCCGTCTCATCTGCCCGCAACCTCGGAGTCATATTTGACTCCTCCCTCTCCTTCTCTGATCATATCCAGCAGATAGCCAAGACTACTACTACTACTACTACTATTTAACACCTGTCGCTTCTTTCTCTATCACATCAGCAAAATTCGCCCTTTCCTCTCGGAGCACACCACCCGAACACTCGTCCACTCTCTCATTACCTCTCGCCTTGACTACTGCAACCTACTCCTCACTGGCCTCCCACTTAGCCATCTATCCCCCCTTCAATCCGTTCAGAACTCTGCTGCACGTCTTATCTTCCGTCAGGACCGATATGCCCATATCACCCCTCTCCTCAAGTCACTTCACTGGCTTCCGATCAGGTACCGCATACAGTTCAAGCTTCTCCTACTTACCTATAAATGCACTCGATCTGCAGCCCCTCATTACTTCTCTACCCTCATCTCCCCTTACGTTCCTACCCGCAACCTCCACTCACAGGTCAAATCCCTCTTCTCAGTACCCTTCTCCACCACCGCCAACTCCAGGCTCCGCCCTTTCTGCCTCGCCTCACCCTATGCTTGGAATAAACTCCCTGAGCCCATACGTCAAGCCCCCTCCCTGCCCATCTTCAAATCCTTACTCAAAGCCCACCTCTTCGATGTCGCCTTCGGCACATAACCATTATACCTCCATTGAGGAAATCTAGACTACCCCAACTTGACATTTTGTCCTTTAGATTGTAAGCTTCTTTGAGCAGGGACTGTCCTTCTTTGTTAAACTGTACAGTGCTGCATAACCCTAGTAGCGCTATAGAAATGTTAAGTAGTAGTAGTATATGTAGGTGCCATACCTGCATTATACATAGAAAGTGAGGGTCTCATATCAACGAAGACAGCAAAATATTAGTCGTGGACAGGATGCTGGGCTCGATGGACCCTTGGTCTTTTCCCAGTATGGCATTACTTATGTACTTATGTACTTACCAATACAGATCCAGGCCATTAGATGCATGCTCACACCATGCAGCTAGGGCACTGACTCCTTTTATAAGGTATGTACACTGCCTCTACCTTGTCCCACACTCAAGTGGGGAAAGGGAGCTATCAATGTAGACCCACTCAATCAGCAACATGATTAATGATTCACATGCTTCCCAAGTCACTGATAACACACCATCAGGAATTTAATATGACTGTTCAATGCCTGGAAGCTACATTTCTAACCTTCTATATACCACCTGCCATTAAGCTAGCACTGTAGCCACCAATCAGGCACATGCCCTCATGTTGACCACCTGGAAAGAATCTACTAGTGCCTCAGTGAGTGCTATGAGGGAGCCATGACGTCTCACATACCATAGCCATAGCAGCTACTGATAGACAGCAACATTTGTGAAAATTAGCACAGATTTAGAGAGATGGAAGCAACTAATATTATCTTGGTTTGGTAGGATAGCCTCTATTAAAATTAACATACTTTCTTATCCTAGCTGAGATAACATTTAATCATCTCTCTGACCTTATGTGCAACTTTCTTTAAATTAGTCACCTTATTTTCTAACTCTTACTCTTTTATCTATCTATATGTTCCATCTTTGCTTACATCCTATGCTGTCTATTAAAATGTTCTATTACATATTGTGTTGACATTGTAAATAGTATACTATGCCATACTTGGTATTGTTATTTGAATATTTTTACTGCTGTAATTGTCTATTGCTTATGTTTGATTTAATCATACTGTACACTACCTTGAGTGAATTCTTCCAAAAAGGCGGTAAATAAATCCTAATAAATAAATATGGCACCTGACTGTACATGCCACAATACCTATTGCCCAACCACACACTTCCATATTGCAGTCATGCACTCAACAGAGCTGTAGCATTATCAGACAGTCTGCATATGCATCCCAAACCCCTCCCTCAACCTGCTGAATAATGGGTACCACTATCTCGCTAGAGCCAAGTCCTCTGGTTATACTGTATTTATAATCAGACCAAACATAGCGTTGCTCTGGCCACTTGTGTCCACCACCAAAGTGGCCAGCCCATCAAAATATCACAGCTATGTCCCTCTATTACACCCCACTGTTGATCCCAGCCATGTCTTACCTTGTATTTGTGTTTTCATTCAAACAGCTACCATAAAGATAGAACAGTATTTAGACTTGAATGTGGGAGGGGGGAACCGACAGTCACTAAGGAGAGCATGGTTCGAAATGAGGATTTTATCCAAACTGGGAAGTTAGGAGGTTTCAACAAAGGTGAAAGAAAGCCAGGAACTCATAAGAAGAGAGCACAGTAAAGATTGCAAATTATTCTTGTCAACTTCTAAGCAGCTTGTAGATACAAATTAAAAATACAGTTTGAAATATCTTTACACAAATAATAGAAGCCTAAAAATTAAAATGGGGAAGTTTATCGTGTATTGTTTATTTAGGGTTTGCTAGACATTTCCCTTACAAGACAAATCATGGTGGTTTACAGTCATAAAATACAATAAAAGAAAGAAACTGCCTAATATAGTAAATGACAGCAGATAAAGACCTCTACGGTCCATCCACTCTGCCCAACAAGATAAACCTATTTTACATGGTATGTGATACTTTATAGGTATACCCGAATTTGATTGTCCTTGCCATTCTCAGGGCCCGGACCGCAGAAGTCCGCCCAGCACTCTTCTTGTACTAAAAGTTTTGACGCTAATGTCGAAGCCCCTTAAAATTTACACTCTAGCCCATCCATATCCACTCCACCACGATCAGGGCATATACCACAGAAGCCTGCTCAGCACCGGCCCCGCCTCCCAACTACCATTGCCGCCACCCAATCTCCACCAAGATTCCATAGATCCATTTCTTCCAAACAGGATTCCTTTGTGTATATCCCATGCATGTTTGAATTCCATTACCATTTTCTTCTCCACCATAATGATACAGGAAAGCAACCAATCAGACAAGATAAACAAACATTACAGTAGAGTCTTGACATAGATCCTCCTCTGAACTTCCCATTACAGCAGCCAAAAACATTGAATTGATATTATCAACCAAATAGAAGTCAGAACCATTGATGTCAAAGCTCTACTGTCTGTTCAAATGCAATACCAAAAAAGTAAGGGGTGATATTCAGCCTGCAGCAGTCAGTGATTTTTTAAACATTGACAGCTGTGGGCAGCATAAACTCCAGATATTCAGTGCAAGGCCACGTTCATGCCCCCATTGCCCCATTGGGCCACCAGGGACTTCGGGTAGACCCAGGGAGAGAGGCATATCCTGAGTTGGGGGTAGGGGGTGGGAGAATGGACCTGCAGGGCGTGAAGGGATCTTGTTTCATTGGGAGTGGCTTGGGAAGTTATGGACCTCATGGGTTTGAGAAGGGGATCAGAGGGAAACTAGACAAATTTTTTTATATGCATGCCCTGGCCAATATTCAATACTGGGGCCCATATAGCTAACCAGTTGACTTAGAACAGCTTTTGCACTTGCTCACATCAAACGTCATCTACCATTTAGATGCCCAGTCTCTTAGTCTCATTAGGTCCTCTTGTAATTTTTCACAATCCTCTTGCAAATTAACAATGTTGAATAACTTTGTGTCATCAGCAAATTTAATTACCTTACATCTTTCAAAAAAATGAAACAAGATTCCAAATGAAGAAAACAAGAAGCAGCATAAGCTTTTGCAAGTGAGATGCAAAGCATTCATAAAGAAAGCTACAAGATAATTTGAAAAGAAGCTTGCATAGATGCAAAAACACATAGTAATAACTTTTTCAGGTATCTCAGAAGCAGAAAGGCTGTGAAGGAATCAGTGTGACTATTTGATCACCAAGGAGTAAAGGGGAATTAAGTGAGGACAAGGTCATAGTGATGAGACAATTAATTCTTTCTTATGTAAGAGATCTACATGTACCAGAAATGGTTTTGAAAGGTGACCATGCAAAGAAACTGAAACAAATCTCAGTGAACCTGTAAGAAGTACTGAGTCAAAATTGGCAAGTTAAAGAGTAGTAAATCATCTGGACAGGAGGGTATATATCTCAGGGTACTGAAAGAACTCAAACATGAAATTGCTGATCTACTATTAGTGAACTGTAAACTATCATTACAATCAGCCATGGTACCTGAAGATTGGAGGGTGGCCAACATTATGCCATTTTTCAAAAAGGGTTCCAGTGTTGATACAGGAAATTACAGTCCAGTAAGCCTGACAACAGTGCAGGGCAAAATGATAGAAGAGTGAAATTATTGAACACATAAACAAACATAGTTTAATAGGACAGAGTCAATATGGATTCAACCAAGGAAAATCTTGTCTCAACAATTTGTTCCATTTCTTTGAAGGAGTAAATAAGCATTTGGATAAAGGTAAGCCAGTTGATGTAGTATAACTAGATTTTCAGAAAACATTTGTCAAAGTTCCCCATGAGAGACTCCTGAGAAAATTAAAAAGCCATTCAATGTTCTGTTGTGGATTGGGAACTGATTAAAAGATAGAAAACAGAGGTAGGGTTAAATGGCCATTTCTCTCAGTGGAGAAAGGTAAATAGTGGGGTTCCCCAGGGATCTGTACTGGGACCAGTGCTATTTTATGTATTTATAAATGACCTGGAAATGGGAATGACAAATGAAGTGATTAAATTTGCAGATGATACAAAATTATTCAAAGTTGTTTAATCACATGTGGACTGTGAGAAATTGTAGGAGATCCTTAGGAAACTGGAACCCAAAGGGCAGATGACATTTAATGTGGACAAATGTAGAGTGATGCACATTGGGAAGAATAACCCAAATCATAATTACTTGATGCTAGGTAGGTTCCACATTAGGAGTCACCACCCAAGAAAAAGATCTAGGTGTCATTGTGGACAATATGTTGAAATCTGCTCAGTGTGCAATGGAAGCCAAAAAAGCAAATAGGAGGATAGAAATTGTTAGGAAAGGGATAGAAAATAAGATTAAAAATATTTATAAAGCTTCCATATCACTCTATGGTACAACCTCACCTTGAGTATTGTGTGCAGTTCTGGTCACCATATATCAGAAAAAGATACAGCAGAATTAGAAAAGGTTCAAAGAAAGGTGACCAAAATGATTAAGGGAATGGAACTCTTCTCATATGAGGAAAGGCTTAAGAGGTTAGGGCTCTTCAGCTTCAAGAAGACAGTTGAGGGGGATATAACAGGAGTCTACAATATCCTGAATGGAGCAGAGTGGGCAGGGCTGCCGAGAGGGGGGGACAGGGGGGACAAAAGTCCCCGGGCCCGGGCCTCCGGAGGGGGCCCGGCGACACCGCAGTCCGACCCGCCCTCCCTCCATCGCTCCCAGCACTAACCTTAAATGCCTCCTTTTACCACGTTAGCAGCAAGCAGCAGCAGGGCAGGCCACTCCTTCCTTCCGTGTCGCACCCTCGCCTGACATAACGTCCGCGAGAGCGGGGCACGGAAGGAAGGAGAGGTCTGCCCTGCTGCTGCTTGCTGCAAACGTGCTGAAAGGAGGCGTTTAAGGTTAGTGCAGGGCCCGGCCCGGTAGCGGGTGGAGGGGGGCTCAGCGGCGATGACGACGACCTCGAGTGGTGGTGGGGCCCGGGGGCGGCCTTGTCCCGGGCCCGGCTCTGGCTCTCGGCGGCCCTGAGAGTGGGTATTTATTAGGATTTATTTACCGCCTTTTTGAAGGAATTCACTCAAGGCGGTGTACAGTAAGAATAGATCAAACATGAGCAATAGACAATTACAGCAGTAAAAAAAAGCAGTAGCTGTGAATTGATTGTTTAGTCTTTCAAGAAGTACAAAGACTAGGGAACACTCCATTAAATTACATGGAGGGGCATAATCGAATGCGAACGCCCATCTCCATGGGCGTCTATGTCCGAGAATGGGTACGTGAAGGGGTGGGACAGACCGTATTTTCGAAAAAAATGGGCGCCCATCTTTTTTTCGATAATATGGTTTGTGCCCGGCAAATGCATCAGATTTGTGCGGATTTGAGCTTGGCGTAATCATTTTTCAGCGATAATGGAAACTGAAGGCGCCCAGCTCAAAAACGAACAAATCCAAGGCATTTGGTCATAGGAGTGGCCAGGACTCGTAGTGCACTGGTCCCCCTCACATGCCAGGACACCATCCTGGCACCCTAGGGGGCACTTGTAGCAATTAAAAAAAAAGTCAAATACCTCCCAAGTCCATAGCTCCCTTCCTTTGGGTGCTGAGCCCCTCAAATCCCCCAAAAAACCCACTGCCCACAACTCTACGCCATTACCATAGCCCTTATGGCTGAAGGGGGGCACCTACATGTGGGTACAGTGGGTTTTGGGGGCGGTTTGGAGGGCTCCCATTTACCATGACAAGTGTAACAGGTAGGGGGGATGGGCCTAGGTCCACCTGGGTGAAGTCCACTGCACCCACTAACAACTGCTCCAGGGACCTGCATACTGCTGTGATGAAGCTGGGTATGGCACTTGAGGGTGGCATACAGGCTGGAAAAAAAAGTTGTTAAAGTTGTTTTTTTTTGGTAGGAGGGGGTTAGTGACCACTGGGGGAATCAGGGGTGGTGATCCCCGATTCCCTCCGGTAGTCATCTGGTCATTTAGGGCATTTTTTTGGGACTTGTCCGTGGAGGAAAAAGGGTCCAAAAAAAGTGACCCAAATTCTCAGTAAAAACACCTTTCTTTTTTCGATTATCGGCCGAGGGCGCTCAACTCTCCTCGGCCGATAAACACACCCCAGTCCCGCCATCACCACGCCTCCGACACGCCCCATCAACTTTGTTCATTCCCACAACGGAGTGCAGTTGAAGACGCCCAAAATCGGCTTTCTATTATACCAATTTGGGCGCCTTTGCGAGATGGGTGCCCATCTCCCGATTTGGGTCGAAATCTGGGCACCCATCACTTTCGAAAATAAGGTTGATGGTAATACTATTAAAATGAATAGGATAAATAATTTTTCACTGGGTTTAAAAAAGGTTTGGGCAAGTTCCTGGAGAAAAAGTCTATAAATTGCTGTTAAGGTAGACATGGCTACTTACCCCTGAGGTCATATCATGGAATCGTACTATTCTTTGGAATTATGTCAGATACTTGTGATCTCAATTGGTCACTGCTTGAAGAAGGATACTGAGCTAGATGGATCATTGGTCTGACCCAGTATGGCTATTCTTGTGTTATTATGGGCAGAGAAGGAGAAAAAAGGTTTATCCTCAACGAGGAAAAGAAAAGGACCAAAGTAGAGGAGAAGGAGAGGACAATGATGCAGGAGTTGCAGGTTGAGACAGAGGAGGAGAGGACCATAGCAGAGAAGGAGTAGGCTGTAGAGGAAGAGGAGAAGAAGGAGAAGACCGTGGCACAAGGGTGTGGGCTGAAGAGCAGGAGGAGGAAGGGAGGACTATTGAGATTGAGGAGTGGCCTGAGGAGCTGGAAGAGGGAAAATCAGAGCTGGAGGAGGGGAAATCCGATGGCCAAAGCTGCTGGTCAAAAAGTATGTGGCAGCAGCAAACTGATGGACCAGATAGATCCATTTGAGGAAGTTGTGACCTTGAAGCCCTTCTGTAAGTGCAGTCTGTTAAGCAGGGCTTCAGGGACATGCCGAATGCAATGGGCCTCATGTTGACTCATCCGGTCATATCATGGAATCGTACTATTCTTTGGAATTATGTCAGATACTTGTGATCTCAATTGGTCACTGCTTGAAGAAGGATACTGAGCTAGATGGATCATTGGTCTGACCCAGTATGGCTATTCTTGTGTTATTATGGGCAGAGAAGGAGAAAAAAGGTTTATCCTCAACGAGGAAAAGAAAAGGACCAAAGTAGAGGAGAAGGAGAGGACAATGATGCAGGAGTTGCAGGTTGAGACAGAGGAGGAGAGGACCATAGCAGAGAAGGAGTAGGCTGTAGAGGAAGAGGAGAAGAAGGAGAAGACCGTGGCACAAGGGTGTGGGCTGAAGAGCAGGAGGAGGAAGGGAGGACTATTGAGATTGAGGAGTGGCCTGAGGAGCTGGAAGAGGGAAAATCAGAGCTGGAGGAGGGGAAATCCGATGGCCAAAGCTGCTGGTCAAAAAGTATGTGGCAGCAGCAAACTGATGGACCAGATAGATCCATTTGAGGAAGTTGTGACCTTGAAGCCCTTCTGTAAGTGCAGTCTGTTAAGCAGGGCTTCAGGGACATGCCGAATGCAATGGGCCTCATGTTGACTCATCCGGAAGGAATGAGGATAGAGCAATGTGCCTGCAAGCCAGACAACTAGGCACTCACATTTATACATGCATTATACCAATGAATGTATAGAATGCTAGCAATGCACACAGCATCTTAACCACCACCTATAGGCATGGGTACTTGAAACTATCCTGAGGTATCTGGGTCTGTGTTGTCATCACCTGGAGTGCTGGTGAAATAGCCAGTTTACAATGCCTGTTTACCCAATGTGACCTGTCTACATTCCCAAATTAACCTTCAGTTGACGCATTACATATCAAATATTAACAAAGCATACAGGCCTGAGGCTGCTATAGCATAATTCTAACCAGTGTTTCCTAAGTCTGGTCCTGGAGTACCCACTTGTCAATCAGGTTTTCAGGATATCCACAATGAATATGCATGAAAGAGATTTGCATATAATGGAGGCAGTGTATACAAATCAAGCTCATGCATATTCATTGTGGATATCCGAAAAACCTGACTGACAAGGGGTACTTCAGGATTAGACTTGGGGAAACACTGTTCTAGACTAAAAGAGGGGTTAAATAGATGAGGGCAAAACAACTGGCACAATGACACAGCAGACACAACTGTGATGAGTTACAGATTCTCTGACTTTATTCTAGAAATGTAGAATTATCATAATCTTACGGAGGGCTGCCATTAACCAATTGGGTTAACTTCCGAACCCATGCTGCCATGCAAGCATGCTTGTCCTTAAGCCACATGAACACACACTATGGGGGCAATTCTACAATTGGATGTTTCCACTTAGGTGCCCCAAGGACACACAGAGCATCTGGGTGCCCTGGTTCCATTTATAGAACAGTAGCATAACTCAGTATCTGGTGCTTACATTTACACCCCTGCAGTTATACCAGTCAGAGCTAGAATAATGACAAGTCTTGTAACTGCAAAAGGGATGCATGTAACTGACCACAGTGTTTAAATGTCGGGGGAATATAATCCACTCGCTCAATCTCACCAAAAAATAAAATGACATGATAGCATACTAAATTACTCTTGATTATGACTGTATTAATAAGTAACATACATTTAAAATTGGTATTATTTCAAACTGCCATTCATTTACCAATGATGGTGCATTTCTGTTGGTGCATGCATTCCTTCACCACCAGCCAATGTTGGAACACATTGATATTCAGCGAATTACTTTGACCTTGTATTGCTAAATTTGTGTGTCTGTGTAACAGGGCTCTTCTGAACTTTCTGTACACTTTCCACATGGGCAGTTCTCACTCATCTGTATCCAACTGCAATGCAACTACTCTTGATTCACATTTGATATTTTTCAGCTTTGTATATGTATAATATTTGCTCTTATTCTCAGTGAGCACAACCGATTTCAGAGGAGGGTGTGATGCATTGAATGGATTTGTTTCTGCCTCACAAATCATCCTAGAGGGTATATAATATCATAATCTGTGACCTTGTATTCACTTTGTGGTGTACAGATGATCCCAGATTTCCCAAGAGGCCTTTTTTCTATAACATGATTCCCAGGAAGAGAAAGCAGATGAATTGATTTATAGGTGTATTTAAATTCAGTGACAATAAAAGGTCATTGTATTGCATGTTGTAAATAATGAAACAGAGACAATTTCTTTCAGCTTATAAGAGGTTACGATCAGGATTGGTACAATGGAATAGACAGAATCCAGGTACTCTAATGTGTTTAGAAATGCTTTGTAGACATATGCACAGGGCAAAAAGTATTGGTTCTTTGGGCTTTTCCAACTTTTGGAATGATTTTGGGGTTTCACACATTGCTTTAATAAACATTTTTCAACATAGTATGTATTTTTTAATGCATGGTAATCAATTTAACACACACTAATTTATAGGCAAGTGTTAAATGGACTTAGCATCTAGTAAACGTTTTCATGACATACAGCTCCTTTGACTGTGGTTAAGTCACTTAACCCTCCATTGCCACAGGTACAAAATAAGTACCTGTATATAACTTGCAAACCACTTTGATTGTAACCACAGAAGGGTAGTAATATCAAGTCCCTTTCCCTAATGAATCAATTGACACTAACAAATGAACATCGCTATTCTTCTGCATCTTTTTACTGGGGTTTTCATTGATTTTTATATACATCTGAAGGTGTTAAAGGGGTAATTTCATGTGCACAAGTGAAATGCTCACCTCTAATTTGGGCAGGAACATTTAAGCAGCCATAAAGCTAGTGTAAATGCTCACATATAAATGCCAGAATTCTTGCATAACTTGCATTCTATACTTTACACTGGTAAATGTCCCACCCAGACCTTGCCTATGCTTATGCCTATCTGTCAAATACACACCATGTAAAATACAGAATAGCAATTAGGTGTAATTTTGGTATTCTAATCATTTAAAAGTATAATTGGTACATAGATTTTAGTGTTTACTTTATACAATTACCCCCATTACTATGTCATACTGCATTGACTTATTCTTGGTTACCATTTTAGAGAGAAACATAGTTTCATTTTGGTAAATAGCTTTTGGCCTGTGTAAAACACCTAGATGAAAATTGTCCCCCTCTCACTGCCATTACAAGTACCTGGGCTGTCCACAACACAAGTACATTTACCAACATCAAAAAAGGGATAGATAAGAGGCAGGATTTGGCACATTTGCAACATGGGTACTAAGTATCTGCTGCCCCCTGCTGACCAGATTTCTAAAATAAAACCTTCTTGGGGCTTCCTTTGAAAACGTAGTTTGTAATTATACCCATGGGACTGCAAATCTCAAGTCAGTTTAAAATTGTCCCCTTAGAACTCACCCAGTCCTTTTGTTTTAATATACATGTTTATTCTCTCATACCATCATGGAAGAAAAATTTAAAAGCTGTCAAAATTGATCCAATCGCTGTAGGATCTTTGAGCTATATTTTGTTACCTTTGTTATAAATGAGATTTCCAAACATATTTACCCACAGAAAAAAAAAATCTTGGACTCTGTTTCCCCCTGTGTACAGAAAAGGCCTGAGGCTATCAAGAGTGTGAGTAAATTACCCTACTGAAAAATGGGGAGGAGCCAGTTGAAACACAGACTTGTGCTTAAATGAAGAACATGCCAAGATTTTTCTTTGTGAAATCCTGGCATGTTCGTCATTTAATGAGTGGTCGACGCACCAAGGATGTACATATTTAGGGTGCTTAGGCAGGGAAGGCACATTTGCCATATGTTTTGCCCATAATAGCCTATATTATTATTAATATTATTATTATTATTAACATTTGTATAGCACTGCCAGACGCACGCAGCGCTGAACACCTGACATAGAGAGACAATCCCTGCTCAATAGAGCTTAAAATCTAAAAATATAATACAGATAGACAAGAAAAATTAAGGGCGAGGGAAGTACTGAGTGAGAAGGAACAAGGGGAGGCAATTAAGTAGTGGCTAGGAGCCAAAAGCAGTGGTATAGCCCATCTGAACCCTACCACACAAGAGTAACTTTGTACATGTAAGTGCTGATAGAAATAAGTATAAATGTGTGTGTGTGTGTTTGTGTGTATGTGCTGGAGCGCCACAAAACCAACAATCCGTCACGTTAGAGGGCGGTGCTAAGGACACCCAACTTAGACGCTACTCTCGAAGATTCAGAGAAATAGTTCCTCCTGATGAAGGAATATCTGAAATGCGGTCTCGCATTGAGGAATGGCATTGAATAAATCCTTGCTTTTCAGCACGGATTGTTGGTTTTGTGGCACTCCAGCACCCGTTAAAGTGACCCGTGACTCAAATGAGTTGGACGGTAAAAGGATAAATAATATCTGAGTCAACAAAAACCGAGCACAAGTGTCTTTGCAAGTTGGGACATCATCACGCAGCGGGTTAAGTCCCGCGATGGATTGAACTTGCGGACAATTATTAGACCAGCTTGGTATGATTAACGACCAAATAAGTCGTGTTGAATGACTGTGAACCATCGTTATTGAATTGGTGTAATAAGGGTTCAACTATGGGTACATGGGAGCCCTGCAAAATATGTGTGTGATTTAAAAATGTATGTGGATGTTTATGTGTTGTTACATTAAAAAGTTTGTATATTTATAATTGGAGTGCATTTGGAATATGCAAAATCACTGACAAAACACTAACTGACCAACTATGCATCATATTATTTTACTGCCCTCCAGAAAGCTGAACAAATGCCCAAGATGATTTTACAGACTTTGTTACAAACATCTGCACCAATCACCCAAATATCCTATTAATAGGTGACATATACCTGCACCTAGAAAAACAAAACAACACAAACACCAGAACACGAATTTCTAAACCAATGGAACTTCACAACAGCACAAGCAGTCTCATCGCACACAAAAGATACCAATTAGACATACTAGCCCACAGATTCTCAATGAGTAACAACCACATATTAACAAGCCACACATGGCAAGAGGTACCATGGTCAGACTACCCTGATAACAAAATTCAGAAGCATAATATGCCAAGGATAAAACTTATCAGTACTACAATTTGACATGTCAAGTGTGTTCGACAACACATTAATGACGTTGCTCAACAACATATGAATCAGTGGTGCAGTTTCAACATGGTTCAATGGCTTCCTAAAGATCAGATCCTGCGTTGTAAAGATGTCCAACCAAATATCAGCCTCATGGATCTCTGAATTCAGGGGTACCACAGGGATCACCAATATCACCAATACTGTTCAATGTAATGATGGCACCACTCAGAAAAAAACTGAAATTAATGGGTTTCAACCCATTTATGTGTGTAGATAATGTCACCATCTTCATACCTTTCCAAAAGTGGAGGAGTGGCCTAGTGGTTAGAGCACTAGTCTTGCAATCCAGAGGTGGCTGGTTCAAATCCCACTGCTGCTCCTTGTGATCTTGGGCAAGTCACTTAACCCTCCATTGCCTCAGGTACAAACTTAGATTGTGAGCCCTCCTGGGACAGAAAAATATCCAGAGTACCTGAATGTAACTCACCTTGAGCTACTACTGTAAAAGGTGTGAGCAAAATCTAAATAATAAATAAATAAATCACACAAACATAAAGGACAAAATAAAAAAAGAATTGGACCTCATGGAACAATGAGAAACAACTTTCAAACTCAAACTGAACAGAGACAAAACCAAATTCCAGCCCACACAACCCCACATCCTACCAAAACTTCACAACCAACCAACAAACATACCACATCAAAACACAACTTAAAATACTAGGAATCATTCTTGACAAACATCTAACACTGGAAAATCAAATACCAGCAGTAACGTCAAAATGCTTCAGAACACCATGGAAATTGAGACGAATAAGAGACTATTTCCATAGACAATCTTTCCAGATACTGGTCCAATCAACGATACTATTGCAACTAGACTACTGCAATGCAGCATACATAAGGTGCAAGGAAAACACACTAAAATTGCTGCAAACAGTCCAAAACATGGCAGCAAGCTGATTTTCAAGAAATCAAAATATGAAACAGCAACCCCACTGCTTGAAACACTACATTGGCTACCAATCAAAGAAAGAATATTTTTCAAAGCGAGCACCCTAATCTTCAAGATACTATTTGGAATGGCACCCGAATATATGCTTAACATGATTGAACTATCCTCAAGAAATGCCAGCCTAGTAAACAGAAACTACCTACTCCTATATCAACCAAAGTGCAAAAACACCATCTACAAAACTATCTACACAGCAGGATTTAGCTACCAGGGTTCCAAATGGTGGAACTCGATACCAAAAACTATAAGAAGCATCACAAGTCTCCTCCAATTCAGAAAAATCATGAAAACCTACCTGTTCAAAAATTCTACAGCTAATCACAAATATATCAGTGCCTTCCTTTCAAGTCTACCTCTTCAAAAACTATATGAATAAACATCAACAAAACTCTACAACTGAACAGAAAAGCTACCACTTTTCCTCTTCAAATCTATCTCTTCAAAACCTTTATGAGTAATCACACGAACTATAGATGCCTTCTCCACATTGCACAACACTATTGTAACTCCACCAAAATGTAAATTGTAAGTCACTTTGAACCGAAATTTGGTTTTGGATAATAGTGAGATACAAATAAATAAATAAAATAAAATACCCATATTCTCCCCCTCCACCATCGTCCTGAACTGAGAATGGGCGCAAGCTTCTCGATGGCTGCTCATCATCTTTCTTCCCCACCACTTGTTTTTTCAACTACTCTGCGAGCTCTTACAGTCATCCTGTTGCACCTACAGTTCTACCAGGCTGCAAGCCTTCACCAGCGGTGTAAGAACTGCAGTGCCTAAAAAACTCAATGTATGGAAAACTATAAGCACTTTAAGTAATGAGTATCTTCCCCAACCACAAAGTACAGAAATGCTGTGGGTTGGTTTGTAGGTCTCCACTGCTGCTTTGCATGAAACAGTATGGCTGAGGCCAAGCTGACACATTGTTTTAAACAGACAGGGAAGGAGGAATGTGTGTGTGTGTCTGTGTCTGTTTTTTTTTTTTTGTATCTTTTTGGGTAACTGAAGAAATAGCTGTCATTTTACTTTCTTCCTATTATGATTGGGTGGGAGCATCCACGCTCCTGAGGTGGGTAGTTACTTGTCTGTATTTCCATTTATGTCCTGTTACTGTGATATATTCATTGTCATGTTTAGTCAGCTTCAGGCTCAGATCTCTTCCCTTGTGTTTAGGTACGGCGGGGAGCTCAGGTTACGATTGGTCAGTCTTGCTATGACGGCGGACTGGGTTGGACAATGAGCCTGAGGCTGGATAGGCTTGGGTATACCCATGGTTGAGATGTTTTGTATCCAAATAAAGCTGCGGCCGTGTTATGCCATATAAAATACTGTGTACGTGTATTATTGAATTTCCTGTACTATTGCGAATTTGTAATCTGAGGGTCTCGGCTGCCCATGTTAAGGCTCAGATCTCTTCCCTTGTGTTTAGGTACTAGGTGATCTTATTTTACTTAGATTGTTGGTCTGGCAGTATCAGCTGAGAACTGTGCACTTCTGGTTAATGAACTCATCATGTTAAAAAGCAAACACTGTTCATAGAGGTTCTGAAGGGTGAACAAAATGATCAAGGGGATGGAATTCCTTTCATACGAGGAAAGGCTTAAGAGATTAGGACTCTTCAACTTGGAGAGGAGATGGCTGAGGGGGATTTAAGAAAGATCTATAAAATACTGTGTGGAATAGAATGGGTAAATGTAAATCGATTGTTTACTCTTTTAAAAAGTACAAGGACTGGGGGAAATATTTTAAAACAGGTAGGAGAAAATATTTTTTCACTCAACATAGTTAAACTCTGGAACTTGTTGTGGTAAAAGGAATTAGTTAATCTAGGTTTTAAAAGCTTTGTACAAATTTCTTGAGGTAAAAGGGGCAACTGTATAACAGAATGTGTGCCTTGCTTGTGTAAATGGTGTTTTAATTGTCATGCACAAGTGTATTAAGTGCTTTTCTATAAGTG
Source organism: Microcaecilia unicolor (assembly GCF_901765095.1). Lineage (NCBI taxonomy): Eukaryota > Metazoa > Chordata > Amphibia > Gymnophiona > Siphonopidae > Microcaecilia > Microcaecilia unicolor. The sequence continues at coordinate 71,689,785 of NC_044033.1, forward strand.
CTATAGCGTGCAACTGGACAGAGATGTATGGAGCATGGGCGGTACATGGGTGTGTCTCCCACTTACACACACCTCACAGAATACTATATGCTGCCTGTACTACATGGCGTACTTAGGCATGCCAAGAGGAAAGAAAGGATTGAAAATGCTTGCAACAGCACAGGCTTTTCAAGCCTCCAGAAAGAGTTTGCTGAGACATTTTGGTTATCTTCTACCTGTTTGTCGTTTAGGAAGAATATTATGACTTTCCTTTTTCAGAAATGTGTACTACAAAAATATTTTTAACCATAATTTTAATTGCCCTTTTTTAAACTGTGCTCCCAGAAGATTGTTCTGACTCTTGATGTTACTGTTACCCGCTTTGAACTGCAAGGTGTAAGTGAAATATAAGACCAGATGTTATGTTCTGTTATGTTATGACAGCCTGACATAAGTGGGCCCGCTTAAATGTAGGCATATCAATACATTAATATTCTATAGCAGAATCTAGGTGCCAAGATGCCATTATAGAATTGGTATTCAGTGCATGCCATCGAGGTGCCAAGTTAAAAAATGGCATTTAGCCTATAAACTGATGGAAAAAGCCACTACTTATCCCTCAGGGTAGGTACCATGAAAACTTACTACTTTGGGGGATTCTGCCAGATACTTGTGACCTGGCTTGCAGGGGCAGGCCTGACCATTAGGCCACCTGAGGCAAGGGCCTCAGGCAGCACTCTTCAAAGGCGGCATCTTGAGGAGTGGCATCCCCCCCTTTCTGGTGTTTTACCTCGTCACGTTCCAAATCCCGCAACGGCAGCAATTCCCATATGCTGTCCTGCCGCCAGCACCCACCTCTTCCCTTTACGCGGCCGCCTCTCTGATGTAACTTTCTATTTCTTCAGAGGCTCAGGCAGCCACAGTCAATGAAAGAGGTGGGTGCCGGGCGGCAGGGCAGCGTATGGGAATCGCTGCCGGATTTGGAACATAATGAAGTAAATGCTGCCTGGGGAGGCAGCATCTCGGCCAGGGGGGGCGGCATCTCAGCCTGGGGGAGCTGTGTCTTGGCTTGGGGGGGGGGGGAGGTGGCAGCATGTTAGCTCCTCCTCAGGTGGCATCTTGCTTTGGCCAGCCCTGCTGGCTTGGCCACTCTTAGAAGCAGAATAGTGGGCTAGGTGAACCTTTAGTCTGACCCAGTAGAGCAATTCTTATACACTAGGTACAGTTTTTTTGTTAACAGCATAACAATAATAAAATAACCAAGAATAAACTAAATACAATAAATGAGGTAAACTTGAAAACATAATTGAAACATAATAATAGAACTACCATGAAACAGTATCAAAAATATACACATTTAACAGCACTGGATTTCAAATACCAGAGATATAATACAATGTTAGCATAATACTAATGATATACCTAATAAACATGCATTAGAACATTCAACTAACATAGATATGATGCTAAATGACTAATGATAAAAAGATGCAAATAAAGTGTTTGCATTAGTGATTAGTGTTCTTTATAACATTATACAGGAACATGCTACTTTGTGAGGTTCTGAATTCAGAAGTTCATGTACTCCACCGACATGCTCACATAAATGTTGTAAAATCATTAACATGCCTTGTTTTCCCTGTGCACTGTATATATTTCAGAAACGTTGATGTTGAAGACACTTCTGTCTTCCCAGGGATTCTATTCAGGGACTGTTATTAGCATAAGTCATCATGACAGTAGTGTTTATGGTGTGAATTAATCACAATCCTGTACTTAATTATCATTAAAGTGTTGTTATACTATACCATGTCACTAGCAGAAGTGAAATAAAAACATATTCATCTTGGTCACTTACGCATACAGTTCCTGTAAAAGTATAAGTGCCTGGAGTTTGGGGGGGGGGGGGGGGGTGAGATCATGTCACTTGCCATTTTCCCATCAATCTCATCAGTAAATCAGTAAATTATTAATACGTGTGAACAACTGAAGTGTGACAAGGGAGAATCCAAATAAGTCTAAAAATAGACCGGCCAATATTGAGCTTTCGGAGTTAGTGGGGTGCTTTTATAAATGCTGGCCACCAGAGCTGAAATAAACCCACATATTCATTGCCAGTAACCAGATCGTGGCTGCTGCTGAATATCTGAATTCAGCGGTGACCAGTGGAACTTTCCAGAGAGCAGTGACATTCAGTCTGCTAGCCAGACAACTAACCACATAAAATTAGGACATCCTTTTTGCTGTGCTAAATTTATCTGGATAGTTATCCAGTTAGCAGAATATCCCTGCTAACTGGCAGGGTCGCTGAGGGGGAGGCAGCGGGGGCAAGATTCCCTGGGCCCAGGCTCCAAGTGGGTCCCAGCTCCAGAATCTGTCTCTCTTCTGCTCCTGTGTGTCAGGACCCAGGTGATTGAGTTAACGTGATAACCCAGTCCCAGCACACAGGAGCAGGAGAGTGACAGACCGAGGGAGGAGCAGACACAGGAAGGTAGGGGGTGGGGTGGTAGTGGCAGACCAAGTGGGGGGGGGGGGGGAAGTGGCCCAAGTGGGCGGGGCGGCAGCAGCTGCGGCCTGAGTGGGGGGTGATGGCGGCTGCAGTGGCCCGGCTCTGTCTCTCAGCGGCCCTGTTAACTGGAAGACCTTTGACTCCGCCCCCGGACTGCCCACCACTATCTGGATAATGTTGAGGTGGTCCGTAATGATACTCAATGACGCTATCCAAATAATGGCACTGAATATCAATAGATAGCCACAGCTAAGGAGAATATCTAGGTAACTGAAGGACAGCACATCGAGAAATAACAAAATACTTTTGGAGAAAAAGGTAGAAATAAGATCAAAGTGTAAGACTGAGAAAGAGAGAAGCGCATCTATTAAGAAGCATATTTGGTGGAAAACGGATGCTGGGCTGTCCTGGAGCGAAGAGATGGTTCTTCTGTTGATACAATGTTTGGCTGTACTACAGTGGAACAGCTGTTCAGAGTAATTAACTTCTTTAAACTGCAACTAATTCATTTCTTTTGTTTAAGGACCTCCAGTTGCCTTGATCCCCAAGTACTCAATGATGGGACCATTCAGAGGACATATGAGCATCAAGAGTAGCCGTAAGTACCTTCTCTGCAAATGGTTTTCAAATAGGCGATCGAAGGAGTGCCAATAAATTGCACAGAAAACATTTGCCATTTTTAAAATCAAGTCAGCAAAATTGACTGCAACTTTAGTGCCTCCATGGCAATGGTTTTATTGAAAACTGAGATTACAGCAAAAACACTCTCCCTCTCTCTTCCCTCCTGTCGTCCAGCATCTTTCCTTCCCTCCCTTCCATCCTTGGGGTCCAACACTCTTTCTCTCACCCTCTGTCTTCTCTCCCATTTTCCAGTATCTCTCCCTCCCTTCTGTCCCTGTATCTGGTATTTCTTACTCCCCTCTTTTCCAGCCCACAGTCCAGCATCTCTCCATTTCTCTCAACCCCCCATGTCTATCTTCAAATTAGTCTCCTAAAGATCACCAGCAGTGGCAAACTCCCTCCTCCCCAGTCTATCTTCAAATTTGTCTGCTATCACCAGCAGTAGCAGGGCTTCACACCTACTGCTTGTGGCCTTCTCTGGATTCTTCCCTTTAATGTATCCTACTCAAATGGAAACAGGAAGTTGCATCAGAGCGGATCAGGACAGGACGCATCAGAGAAAAAAGGCTCTGGGGCAGGACATAGGCGGCAGGTATGAAACTCTACCACTGCTAGTAGATGCTGGGAGGGGGGAGGTTTGAGATAAAGGAAGAGGTGCCAATTCATGTGCAAGGTGGAGGAGAGATACCAAATTGCAGGAGGAGAGGGGAGGCGAGAGTGACTTGGTAAGCCTTATGTTGGGGGTCCCTTACCAGTGGGCAGCCCTGAGCTTTTTACTGGGTTCACTTCATGGTAGCTATGCTGCTGATTAGAGTCAGTGGTTTCCCAGGTGCAGGACAGATCTATCTCTCTTCTCAGGATCTATCTCCACACAGATCTCTCCAAACCAGGGGCATAGCCAGCATATTTGGGGAGGCCCAGGAGTGGATTGGGCGGGGGGTTATACATTTCCTCTCTGCTGTTCAATCCCTACCTGCTTTAAAGTTCATAAATTTGCTGATGGGGGTGTCGAAGCCCCACCAGCCAAAGAGATCTGCTCCTCTCCTCCCATGCTGCCTCCTCAGCGAGGACATCAGCCGCATGCTTCCACCCACTGGCACCAGCACTCCCCACACATGCTCAATTTGCGCATGCATAAGGAATGCCAGCATTGGTGGCTGAAAACACATCACTGACTTCCTCGTTCCTGAAGCAGCACTGAGGAGGACAGCTCAGCGGCAGATCTTTTCAGCTGGTGGGGCTTTGGCATCTCTGCTGGCCACTCAGCAAGTGCAGCAGTTTTGGAGGGGGCTTGAGCCCAAAGTGTGGGGGGGGGGGGGGGAAGAGCCAGGCTCCCAAGACCCCCCCCCCCCCCCCATGGTTATGCCACTATTCCTGTAACCCTATGGGTTAAATTTTAAAAGATTACCTGACTCCTTCTAGATCTGGTGTAGAGACAGTGAGCAGTGCAAACTGAGTAGTCTGTGTGCATGTGCTGAGTGTTCCGCATGCTGATGGAACTCTGGGGAGAGTGACAAACAGCTCAGGTTGGCAGTTGGGAGAGAGCTCTGTTGGTGAGAACATGTTACTAGGGAAAGACTGGAAGAAAGTTGATGCTGGAGATCATCACCTGAAAGAAAAGGCGCCCACCGTTCAAGAGAGCCAGAGAGAGAAAACAAAGAGAGCAGCTAAGTGACTGAAACTATTTTAAAAAGTGCACATAAGAGAAAATAGTAAAGGAAACCTGAACAATAAGTGAGAGATAACTAAAAGAAGAAAAAAAGAGTAGAGGAAAACTTATATGTTGAGATCCTTGAAGGTCTCCGGAAATCTGAAAGACAGGAGAAAAGAAAGTTTAAAGAATCTAGCGTTTTGCAGAATTGAATGTACTTAAATGATTTATGTAACTAATATTTATACTTATCTGAAAATGCTCTCAATGTTTCTAGAGAATAAACTGATTTGTGTTGCAAACCTGTAATTGAAATACATATGTTAAATTTGCAAGTTGGTAAAATTTCATTAGCATTTAAATATAATTCAACTAATACAAAAAAATATTTTCTTTTTATTGTTAAACTCCCTGGTTGGTGTTGAGTCATTTTGGGGAAACACTGTGACATATTTGGTACCATCATTTTAATACCTTGCTCTGCCACCAGGGGGTTTACATTCCAAACAAGAATTATCTTGCACACAATACCTCTTCCAGTAGTCCAGCTCCAGAGTGGGGCTTCTCTCTCCTTTTCCCTTCATATTTGAAGGATCAGGCTACTGCTCCATTATGTAATTCAATAGCAGGCAGAGGGACTGAAAATCAAAATTAAAGGGAATCTTCACACTGGACATAAACTACATAGGCCCAAAGGCTAACCTCAAACACACACTGCTTCTATCCTTAAATCCACAGAGCAATCTAAAATATACCACCACACACGTCTCTTGGGGTCTCTGATTTATATAAGGGCAGGCAGAACCACTGCGGCCATACCAGAAGGGGAATGCTGTAGCCAAATGGTATACATCTCCTCTGTACTCTAAACTTGGTAGGGTCATGAATACTGAAACACACTGAACTAGTGAGGGTCCTGAAAGGATCCTTACACTTGGATTATCCAAATAAACCAATATAACTAACTTTTAAACTATCTTTAAAATATTTCACCTATAGGTTGATAGTTGATTTTTCTGCTATCTCTATAGTTCCTAAGAGACCTATATTGTCTATACATTTTTTTATATTGGATTTTTTTAAAGTTTTGTTGCAAAAATCCGTAAGACCAATATTTAGCAGGACTTATCCAGGTAGATACTAGAGAGCTATGGAGATCACGGAAATCCTGCAAGTATGGTTTGAGGGATATCCGTAGGGATGGAAGAAGTTGTGGATTTCCCATGGGAGAATAGTCAAAATCTCTGGTGATGCCAGTACGAGGCTTGGAACACACAGAAAGGTTACTGAGGCTCCAGAATGAGGCTTGGAATGTCTAGAGAGGCAGCCAGAACACCAGACTGAAACTTAGAATGCTCATTGGTTGAATAGTGAATATTGTCCAAAATAACCTCACAGAAGTCGTTTCCAGGAAGGAGGTGGGAAGTTGTTGGGGTCGGGAGGAAACGGAAGGCTGTAAGTGAGTATGTAATAGTGTAATGAAGGAAGTATCTGCACGTGTGGGTAGGGATGGAAGATATTAATTGAGAGGATGAGTGGGGATGGAATGGATCTTAGCGGCTAAAGGTGGATATAGGTTAGATTACAGTAGGGAATGGGAGAAATTTTTGTCCCCGTGAAACTCTTTAGTATGAATGGCTCCTACCTGGATTAGTCCTGCTGACTGAGTCTGTACCTAGATTTCCAATAGCATTTTCTGGACAATGCTGCTGAATATCTGGTTAGTCCAACTATGCACTTTCTGGGTAGTGCCAGGACAGTCCACTGGCAGTCAGTGGCAATATTAAGTCTGATAACAACTATGACTACTACTATTTATTTATATAGCACTACTAGATGTACACAGCAATGTATACAAATAGAGGCCGACCAAATTTTGGTTTCGGATTCAGCACAGAAAAAGATCTAAAATCCAAATTCAGGTTTCAGCTAAAAATGCCAGTGTATTTTCAGTTGAAACTGAAACTCTTCTCCCCCCCACCCCCATTCCACCTGACCACCCATAGGCCCTCCCTGAGCCTACCTTAAGAAGCAAGCCCTGGTGGTCTAGTGGCTGCTTTGGGGGCAAGAACGAACCCCACTCATTCCTGCCCCGTGCCACTGCTCCATTAAAATGACTGCTGAGACTACAATGGGAGGTCTCAATAGCCATTTTACAATTAGAACCAGAATGGGCAGGAGTGAATCTCCTGCCTATGCTGATTCCAGTCGCAAAATGGCTGCTATGGGAAGTCTCAGCAGCCATTGTGATGGAGCAGCAGCAGCACGGGGCAGGAACAAATGGGGTTCATTGCTGTCCTCAAAGAGGCCACCGAACCACCAGGGCTTGCTTCTTAATGTAGGCCCAGTCAGCTAGGATAGGGGGCGTGACAGAGAGTGATCATGGGAGGGGGGTGCAGAGAGTGATTGGGACCTCTCCTGGGAGGGTGGGCTCAGGAGGTGGGGCAGTTTTGGTTTCAGTTTCTGCCAAAATTGAGAGGCCAATTTCAGTTGCTGATTTGGTTTTGGACAGACTTTATATACAAAACACATAAGAGACAGTTCCTGCTCAACAGAGCTTATAATCTATTCAAAACAGACAAACAGTGCAAATAAGAGATTAGGGAGATATTTATTATGGGAATGATTAAAGCAAGCATGAGTACTGAACAGGTGAATAAGAGGTTTACCTGATAACTGTCTGGGCCCTTTACAGAATACTAGCTTAGTGTGGATCATCCCAGCACATAACATTGGGCACAATTTATTGAATTTCCCTCTTAGCACCTCATATTTATGTGGCCGTAAGTGATCCCACGTTAGCTTGTTAGTTGGTAAGTGCAGTAAGTACAACACGTTAACCAGACTAAACTCTCCACCTCCTTTCTCCACTCATGCCCCTCCTAATTATGTCCCTTTACACAAAATGCCATTAAAGTACAACTTATCGTGTGGTAATCCCCAAAATCCTGGGAAAATGGTTACCAAATTTGTACGTGAACTGTTACCATGCATTAAACTGTATGTTAACAGCCTAACACCCTTTAGTAAAAGGGCCCCGGCTCAGTACATAAATTTAAGCATATAGCCCTAGTAAATTTTCAGTGAGACCAGTGTATCAGCCTAATTCTCAGAGTTAGTAGCCTGTACCCTTTTAATATCGGCCTCCGTATTTTCTATTTTATGCAAGACAGCAAATTCCTTGTTACAGAAACTTTTCTAAGAATGGAATGTGGGTAAATTGAACCCTGAAGATATATATGCATGAAACTGCACACTTAGCAAGATTAAGAGATGGTTTATACTAATGATATCCCATATTCTCCCTGGAGGTAATCAGGGGTGACTTTTGGGAAGATTAATTATGAGAAACGTATGATTAAAATTGTAGAAATCATCTAGAAAACCATAAATTACTTAGAAAAATGAATCACCTCATAGCTGCACTGCATAGGAATTAAGGATAACATGTACTCCTATATAGGCCTCCTCTTAGATAAACCTATAATTTGCATTGTGATGTCAATATCCAAGAGCTTTGTCCAGCCAGCTTGGGGAGAGAGAGAGCCAAATCTTGAGTTTTAAAATGTGTTACCAACTCACCAGTTAAACTTTGTCTGAGCAAATTGTTACATGCAAAAAATTTAACCATATTTAAAAAAAGGTGATGCTAGAGATGTTTCTAGGGTGTAGTTTAAGTTTAGCTAGTCTGTACTGATATTCAGTACTGGCCAGCCAAAGTTTCCTATATTTTATTTATTACATTTGTACCCCGCGCTTTCCCACACAATGCAGGCTCAATGCGGCTTACATAGTAATTCGAAATACAAAGTCTTATAACAGAAATTTCAAAACGGTAGTGAAACACTATGAAGTTGAGCTTGAATAATGTATGATAAGTTGAGTTTGATAATGTATGATTAGGATAAAATAGGGTAGACAGGATAGGATAATATAAGTTGGGAGTAAAGGGGTAAGGAAGGATATAATAAAGGGGAGATGGAGAAGAGAAGGATGGGATGCGTAGAGGGGGAATGGGGAGGAGGGATAAGTAAAACCAATGATGAGGTTGGTATCTAAGTCAGTTAATGCCAGTTAGCCATATAACTGTTCTGAGGGGAGGGGTCTTAAATGTTTTGGCCAGTTTTTTATGTTGCTGCTTTGCAAGATAGATATCATTTGCCTGATAGAGAGCATTTTCATTATAAGCAAATTGGGCATTTTTTATTGATGGTAGGTAAACAAGATTTTCAGAAGTCTGAGGACCTGTTGGAGCAATCTTTGATTTCTAGAATAATCAAGGGAGGGATCTTCAAAATCTACAAGGCACTACAGGGAAATTATGTGATGGATACATGTAACATGCTCTATTTTGGTCATCCACTCTCCTCCTTGAATTGTCTTCAATTAATTGTAAAGTTTTCAGATGACTACGAAGTTCACAGATTCAAGTCTTGACAGGTCTGGTAGTACAACTGGCATATAATAAGTTGCAGGGATGAATCACAAGATGTGTTAGATGTTAAAAAATACACTTTTTTAGAAATAGGATGTTCCCTTTGGGTAATAGAGACACATCACAAACACTACACCTCCCAGAGGGTTTGTGACATCCTACTATATTGCCGATAACTTGAGAAGATTTCACAGTAGACTTGACTAGATGATTGGCTTAGTTTTTACCCCTGGTAAACGCAACATAAGGTCCGTTGGAAAAAGGAGGATGAAGCGCTTGATCTTATAAGACACCAGACTGAATGGAGTAGTGTGCCATTTGTTCTGAAGAGGACCTGCTCCTGAAGAAGGAAACAAAATGGAGATTCTGTCGAGCTATTTATTTTTTTTTATGCTTTTTTTCTACTTATTCTGTCAGCTGTTGTGGTTGTATTTTGCTATCTAAGATGTCTTATATGAACAGTTAACAAGGATTGTGAACTGTTTTGCATTATATATATTTTTTTCACAGACACTATTATCACTTGAGTGGAAGCTTCTGTGATGTAAGGAGAGCATATTGAACGGCCTATTATTGTGGCAAATTCACATTTAGCTCTCGGGCTAGGTGAGCCCTTACTGATGAGTTTCCACTATCACATTATAATTTTCAATTGTTATATATGTTTTTTGTTTGTACTAGTTCACTTAATATTCTTTGGGCGGGTTTGTCAGTTGTTATTATTTTTCTGTACCTCCCCATTTCTGTGGGTTCTTTATCTGTTCCTCTGATATTTAGTGGCACATAACTGAGCAATGTTGCTCAATATTGACAGAGACCACTGCAGCTCCCTTCGGGCAGAGCCAAGAGAGATGTTGACACCAGTGATATTCAGTGCCAGTGTCTACATACCTAACCAGTCAAGTTGGACTGCTCAAGCAACTGTCCTTACTGCCCAGTTCAGTAGGCGGGTATGGCACTCAATACTGGTCATACCCTGGTACCTTCTGGGTGCCGTTCACCTGGATATTCAATGCTGGAGCCCCAATGTGTTCCAGCACTGAATGCCCAACTTAATTCAGTCCGTAGTTGTCAGTGTCTTAAAAGCAGCTGACCACTGCAGTCTGAATATTACCCCATGAATGTACTGTGCAATATAGCACAGGGCATCTAGGTTCATCCACTGAAGTCAAATCAGGCCAGGCATGCTGCTAAGTAATACACTCGGGCCTGGAAAGGAAAGAAAAACTATGACTTCACCAGCCTTCAAACTGCTTGGGGGTTGTCTAAGCTGCCTGAAATGGGGGAGGAAATACGACTGCATTAAGTGGAGGGTGGAAGTGACTTTACTTAGAAAGGTTCCTTGTTTGATACCGATGTCTCAGGCTGTTGACTATAAAAATCTGTCATTCCTGCAGCCTTTTTTCCTGGCTCTTCATGCAAACTGTCGACTCAGTACATCATTCAAGATCACATGGCTACCCATTACAAGAAATTACTTTCTGCTAAAGGTATTCTTAAATTACATCAGTAACTATGATAGCCATAAAACTGGCATGTAAAATATCATAAATATACAGCTTTATGGTTTTGTTTTATGCCTGGGTAATTGCTAGATAAATCCATTTAACAGATACAATGCACATTTAATACAATGTATTAAAAAAAAGCACTAAAACTAGATGCAAGTGTAGGAGATGTTCATGCAGGGTAGATGTTGATCCCCTGTGGTACTAAATAAATATTTGTAATATTTAACACTGCATTTCGCCATCATTTAAAATATCAAACTTTTATGTTTTCCACTCCAGAATATTCTTTTTAGAACAAAATACTGTGATCATAGGTTATACTAAAGAAGGAAATTTAGCATTGTACTGGATTATCATTTCAAGACTGGAACAACAAATTACTAATAGACAGAATGACATTAGGATGGTGGATTGGAGGTTATTCTATATGCTATGATGCAAATATGAGTTCCCTGTTTTGACAGGGCCAAGAAGTAATGGAAATCTAAACATTTAAGCTGTGGAAGCTGAAAATTCCTCAAGTCCAAATCTAGATTTTCACTTTTTTTTTTTCTAGCCCATTATAAACCATAAAGTTGTATTGCTATGTTTATCACTCTCCTCTCACCTATCCACCCCCATCCTGTTAGACTATCTCTGAAATGCTTTGATGTTCCCATGCATACCTCCTACCCATCCCCACCCTGTTAGACTGTCAATGAAATGCTTGGATGTTTTACTTATATATACTGTCATCTACCACATTTGCTTATTTCCGATCTGATGAAGAAGGGCAACCTTCGAAAACTAATCAAGAAATGTATTAAGTTATGTCCAATAAAAAAGGTATCATCTTATTTTCTTTTCCATGTTTTATTTTGTTTGATTTCTATTGATTACCTTTAAAAGTGGACTAACATGGCTACCATACCACATTTTTTTGTAAGACAGCAATTGTCTATGTTGAAGGTGTCCGATTGTGGAATGCTTCACCTTAGGGGTCTTTTACTAAGCTGCGGTAGTGTTTTTAGCTCACAGTAGAAATCAGCTGGCGGTGAATGCCGAGACACCCATAGGAAAAGACGCACTTAGTAAAAGACTCCCATTATGAAGCTCATTATTACAATTTAGAAAAAGTTGAAAGCTTATTTGTTTGCTCAGGTTTTCTGCGTAAAGGCACCATGTTAAATAAAATGCTGTAACATTATGACACAGGCTGTAAATTATATATATAGAGACTCACCGTTTTTTTGTATGTTATGTAATATTGTTTGTTTACTATTATGCATGTTTTAATTTTTGTACCCCACCTTGAATTGCACAAAAGAGCAGGTTATAAGTATTTAAAATAAATAAATAATACAATCCCAAGTTTATGGAGAAAAGAGTAATTTCAGAAACCAAAAGCACTTCCCAATCTCAAATTTTTGGAGGATTGTTTTAATTTCTATGTTTCATAGTTTTGGAAATAAACTGTTTCCAAAAGAAGGTTACCTGAAGACCTGCTGCTGGTGCCAAGTGAGGCAGATTTGTGAAAGTAGAGATGTGTGTTCATTTTGAAACAAAATGAAAAGCACAGTGAATCAAGTCTTTTCTTGTTTTGTTTCAAAATGAACCGAAAACAACATTTGGAATTTTTTTTTGTTTTGTTTTGCCATGCTTCATTCCATTAATAGTGCATGCTATTTCCAAATGACCTGCACTATTAACAAACCAGAAAATAAAATAAGGAAAAGGTCAAAAATAAAAACCCAGCAAAGCAGAACTGAAATGAAAAAAAACATAAACATGCATACCCGTCTGGCTCCATGAGAAATAGAGAACCTTCCCCTTGTAGGAAAGGGTTAATATGTTGAACTTCAAGAATGTAGCACAGAATCTTTCTTGGAGTTCTTGTTTCTAGAACTCTGAAAGGGGAGAAAACATATTAAACATTTGAAAAAGAATGCAACCAAACAGGGAAATCTTAACTATGCACATTCGGGATGTGGAATTGGAATGGTTTGATGAAATTCAGAAAACATACATTTGTTTATTTTTTTACAATTAGGATTTGATTACCACTTTAGCAGTGTGAGCAAGGGTGGGGCCTGGAGCCTTGAAAATACATCCACGCACAGGGTTACATATGAAATAAAGTCACTTAATTTATAGTGCAAGGAAATGGGTGACCTGTTCCCTTCACAGGTGAGGAGAAATAAAAGCAAGAAAAATCAGTCCTTGTATTTATAAAGTTAGAACATAACATAAGAACAGAAGAATAGCCATACTGGGTCAGCCCAATGGTCCATCTAGCCCAGTATCCTGTTTTCCAAACAGTGGCCAAGCCAGGTCACAAGTACCTGGCAGAAACCCAAATTGTGGCAACACTCCATATTACAAATCCCAGGGCAAGCAGTTGCTTCCCATGTCTGTCTCAATAGCAGACAATGGACTTTTCCTCCAGGAATTTGTCCAAACCTTTTTTAAACCCAGATATGCTAACCGCTTTTATCACCTTCTCCGGCAAAGAGTTCCAGAGCTTAACTATTTGTTGAGTGAAAAAATATTTCCTCCTATTTGTTTTAAAAGTATTTTCATGTAACTTCCTCCAGTGTCCCCTAGTCTTTGTACTGTTGGAATGAGTAAAAAAAATCGTTTTACTTCTACTTGTTAAACACCACTCAGTATTGTGTAGACCTCAATCATATCTCCCCTCATCCATCTCTTTTCGAAGCTGAAGAGCCCTAACCTCTCTAGTCTTTCCTCATATTGAGAGGAGTTCCATCCCCTTTATCATTTTAGTCGCTCTTCTTTGAAACTTTTCTAATTCTGCTATATATATTTTTTGAGATACAGCGACCAGAACTGAACGCAATACTCAAGGTGCGGACGTACCATGGAACGCTACAAAGGCATTATGGTATTTTTTATCTTATTCACCATCCCTTTCCTAATAATTCCTAGTGTTCTGTTGGCTTTTTTGGCTGCTGCCGCGTGCTGAGCAGAAGATTTCAGCGTATTATCTACAACGACACCCAGATCTTTTGCTTGAGTGCTGACCCCCAATTTCTCTCTCGTGGCCTGCTATAACAGGGCCAAAGTGTATCTGTCTCTCAAACGGCAGCACAAACAACTTACCTCTAGCCTAGGGTCCCAGAGTTTAAGTTCTTTCTTTTAGCATTCAAGAGTGGAGGAGAAGCCTAATGGTTAGTGCAGGGGTCTGCGAACCAGGGGAACTGGGTTCAGTTCCCACTGCAGCTCCTTATGAGTCTGGGCAAGGAAACGGGTGACCTGTTCCCTTTAACAGTCAGGAGAAAAACACCAAAAAAGGCAGTCCTTATATTTATAAAGTTCTTTCTTGTGGCCAGTTCTGGCAAGGCTAGGGTGTACACTAGTCTGTCTCTCAAAAGACAGCACAAACAGCTTGTCTCTGGCCTAGGAATCCAGAGTTAACCTTCTGCATTTCAGTATTCAGCACAGTTGGGCCTGACTCGGCCCTTAAGTCCAAACAGTGGCGTAGCCACAGGTGGGCTGGGTGGGCCAGGGCCCACCATTTATGGCTCAGGCCCACCCAACAGTAGCACATGTTTAGTGGTAACTGGTAGGAATCCCAGGCTCCGCCAGCTGAAGATTTCCCCTTGATGGTAATGAAAATGCTGCCAAGGTGGAAAGAAGCGTTTTCCCAGCAGCTGAGATAATTTTTTGGGGGTGTGTGGGGGGGGGGGGGAGAACACTTGGTGCCCACCCAATTCTTGCCAAGGCTCACTCAAAATCTGTTGTCTGGCTACGCCCCTGAGTCCAAAGATACTCTTCAGCAGGGTTCCAAGATAAACTTGGCCTACCTGAGTAGATCTTCTGCAGCTTATAATTATGCAGTGAAGTCATAAGGTGGAGGACTTATCTTCTCTCCTCTGAGCCTGATCTTTGCTGAAGATTTTTATCCTGCCTTGACCATGTCCCCCCCCCCCCCCCCCCCCCCACACACACACACTCTCTATTCTTGCTGAGTCCTCTCTTTCCTTTCCCTTCTCTGAGTTCTGCCTTTTAAGGTGGGTCTGTAACTGAGGGAATGCTGCTAATGGGGGGGGGGGGGGGGGGGAGGTTGACAATTTTCCTTCACAACCACTTTTTTGAAGAAATTCACCCAAGACAGTATGCAGCAAGATTAACCCAGACGCAGGCAATAGACAATTATGGCAGTAAAATATTCAAATAACTAGACATTATGGTATAGAATACTACTTACAATGTCAACACAATATGCATTAAAACATCTTAATCTGGATTTTCAAAAGGCGTTTGACAAGGTACCTCATGAAAGGCTACAGAGGAAATTGGAGGGTCATGGGATAGGAGGAAAAGTCCTATTGTGGATTAAAAACTGGTTGAAGGATAGGAAACAGAGAGTGGGGTTAAATGGGCAGTATTCACAATGGAGAAGGGTAGTTAGTGGGGTTCCTCAGGGGTCTGTGCTAGGACCGCTGTTTTTTAATATATTTATAAATGACCTAGAGATGGGAGTAACTAGTGAGGTAATTAAATTTGCTGATGACACAAAGTTATTCAAAGTCGTTAACTCGCGACAGGATTGTGAAAAATTACAGAAGGACCTTACGAGACTGGGCAGCTAAATGGCAGATGACGTTTAATGTGAGCAAGTGCAAGGTGATGCATGTGGGAAAAAAGAACCCGAATTATAGCTACGTCATGCAAGGTTCCACGTTAGGAGTTACGGACCAAGAAAGGGATCTGGGTGTCGTCGTCGATAATACACTGAAACCTTCTGCTCAGTGTGCTGCTGCGGCTCGGAGAGCGAATAGAATGTTGGGTATTATTAGGAAAGGTATGGAAAACAGGTGTGAGGATGTTATAATGCCATTATATCGCTCCATGGTGCGACCGCACCTTGAGTATTGTGTTCAATTCTGGTCGCCGCATCTCAAGAAAGATATAGTGGAATTGGAAAAGGTGCGGTGAAGGGCGACTAAAATGATAGCGGGGATGGGACGACTTCCCTATGAAGAAAAACTAAGGAGGCTAGGGCTTTTCAGCTTGGAGAAGAGACAGCTGAGGGGAGACATGATAGAGGTATATAAAATAATGAGTGGAGTGGAACAGGTGGATGTGAAGCGTCTGTTCACGCTTTCCAAAAATACTAGGACTAGGGGGCATGCGATGAAACTACAATGTAGTAAATTTAAAAGAAATCGGAGAAAATGTTTCTTCACCCAACACGTAATTAAACTCTGGAATTTGTTGCCGGAGAACGTGATGAAGGCGATTAGCTTGGCAGAGTTTAAATGGGGGTTAGACGGTTTCCTAAAGGACAAGTCCATAAACCGCTACTAAATGGACTTGGGAAAAATCCACAATTCCGGGAATAACATGTATAGAATGTTTGTACGTTTGGGAAGCTTGCCAGGTGCCCTTGGCCTGGATTAGCCGCTGTTGTGGACAGGATACTGGGCTCGATGGACCCTTGGTCTTTTCCCAGTATGGCATTACTTATGTACTTAGCAAATGGTGGCAGTGGAACATGTAGACAGATAAGATAGAGTAACAGGAATTAGATGGAAAATAAGGGTGACTAACAAAGAAAAATTGCATATGTGGTTTACAGAGGAACTTGAAGCTAACCTTATTTATAAGAAATGTTTTCTCAAGAATGTAAAAGCATACCAGCAAATAAGTGCATCTGATGAATTTATAACTGTCAGCTTTATATTGTACTATATATTTGTTATATTGAAGAAAATGACTTTTGTGTTTATGTAATTGGTTCACTATGACTGGTTATTTCAGCTGCTCTTGATTCATCGCCACCAAAGAGTTTGTGGTCTAGCATTAAATGTGAGTAGACCTGCTGAAGTTGTACATGCATATGTTGTTTTGGGTGAAAACATTTTTGAGCCTGATATTAAAAAAAAGCTGTTCGATATTAAAAAAAAGCTGAGTTCTTATATTTAGGGGCCCTTTTACTAAAGCACTCTGTGCAGTCACGTGCATGAATTAGCACATCTTAACTGTTAGCACATGGCTTTGGTAGCCATTATCGCATTGCAGTAATTCATGCACTAATCCCCAGATTCTATATATGGTGCCTAAAGTTTTGCATGCAAATTTTAATAATTGGCCACTAATAAGCAAATTATCAGCACTAATTGGCATTAATTAGAATTTGTGCACACAACTTTCTCTGTAAAGTGGTGCATGTAAATTCTAATGCACAGATCTCAAACGGGGCGTGGGAGGGGCATGGGCAGGTTGTGGGCATTCTTAAAAATTACACGCATTGTTATAGAATATGCTTGATCCGCACCTAAGTTAAGCATGGGCATTTACACCAGGTTTTAGTTGGTATAAATGGTCATGCCTAAATTACTATGTTACTATGTTTACTCACGGGAAAAGGCACTACGCATATTCTGTAAACCGCACCTAACGTTAGGCGAGGTTTATAGAATAGTGTAGGGGTTTTTTGGTGCCAATTTTTGTGGTATCATATATAAAATTCACCCCTAACTGCATAGCTTGTTATAGGATGGGAAATGAGCAGATTAGAGGTAGGGATGGGCATGGACTGTGCATTGCAGTTAGCTCATGGTCACTTCCTGTGTGCTGTCACTGGTGCAGTTAGCACGGATGCACTTAATGCTCCTATATAAGAAGCAGTAAGAGCATCCTTGGTATCTGAAATTGTACTTGTCCTTTATAATAATTCTCACCTCCAATATTCTGACTTGCTGCCTGGGACCGTGGCTCATTCCGAGTTGGTCTGCTAGGCTCTGTAGATCAGGCTGACATCACCGTAGCCATTATGATGTCAACTTCAGAACCCGGGGAAAAAAACATGCCTCACAGCTGATCCATGCCCAGAGGAGGGTCGCTGGACATGAGTGGCTGGAGGGGGGTCAGGGGAGAGAGGAGGGTCGCTGGACATGGGTGGCTGGAGGGGGGGCAGGAGAGAGAGGAGGGTCACTGGACATGGCTGGCAGGATGGGGGGGCAGAGGAGAGAGGAGGTTCGCTGTACATGGGTGGTTGCAGTGGGCACAGGGGGAGAGGAGGGTTGCTGGACATGGGTGGCTACAGGGGAGCCAAGGAAAACCTTGCTAGTGCCCGTTTCATTTGTGTCAGAAACGGGCCTTTTTTACTAGTTATTTGATAAAGTACTTCTCAGTGTGGCCACTAGTAATCTACCTATGCATCCAGCTTCTCCTTCATTGGCACACAGCGATGGAATGCATTGCCCAAATTCTTAAAATCAACTTAGAACCATCTAAATTTCAGGAAATTACTGAAGACATCCTTATTCCAGAAGGCATATCCTCCACATTCAACTTAAGTTACTGCTTTTTTGTCACAGCAAACTTTTTTGGACCTTATTGATCTTTTATTATCTCTTATTATCTTTGTTGTTTTATACGATACCTATACGATCATTACCTTACTTTAGATTGTTTAACTGTATTTTACTGAACTGTAGTCTGCCCTACGGTATTGTGTAAGCCACATTGAGCCTGCGACTAGTGGGAAAATGTGGGGTATAAATGTGTTAAATAAATAAATAAACTGTACAGGATTCATGATTGGAATGCCCTCAGCAGTTAGCACACAGACTTTGTATTTATTGCATAGTAAGTACAAAACTTTGTAGAAAAAACATGCAACGGACTCATAGACTTCACATCATAAGTTTTATTCAAAAATATGCAATTGACTAGACACGAATCGTGTTTTGTCTGCAGGGGCCTGCCTCAGGCATCCCTAAACAATACAGAAAAAACATAGACATAACCAACTATTGTAAAAACAACAAATGATAAAAACAAATACAGAGGAATGATGACACAGTACAAACAAACTTGCATAAGTTATACATTACCACCAATGACATGTGTTAATCATGAAGAAAACTAAAGTCATATAAAGTAAAATGTGAAAAATATATAAAATACGACCAACATATGACATATTTAATATAATGAACTACTAAAATAGAAACTAGTTTGCAAGTGAGCAGTTAGTCTTACAGTCCTGATCTAAATATATCTATTCAATCAAACTGGACCTCAAGCATCCCAGTGAGACAATTCTACACAGAATTCGTGCTCCCGAATGGGTGCTTCTCACCTATACTGGGGGCAATTTATTATCACTGGTCCCTGTAGTAATAGTGATAGAGAGGGTAAAAAATAAAACCAATGTAAAAAAAAAAAACCTCTCAAATCGGGAGAAAAAAATCATTGGTTTTTCAAAAAAAAAAACCTCTGAATAACAACAAAGAGTGACTGCAAGAAAAAGAGCTCAAAAAATGAAAAAGGAAAGATCATTATCTATAACCTATAAGCTACTAGACATCAATGAGAGCAGAAACGGGAGTCATGGAGGGGCATAATCGAACGCGAACGCCCATCTCCATGGGCATCTATCTCCGAGAACGGGTACGTGAAGGGGCGGGACAAACCATATTTTCGAAAAAAAATGGACGTCCATCTTTTTTCCGATGATACGGTTTGTGCCAGCTAAATGCATCGGATTTGTGCGGATTTGAGCTGGGCGGTTTCATTTTTCAGCGATAATGGAAACCAAAGGCGCCCAGCTCAAAAACGGCCAAATCCAAGGCATTGGGTTGTGGGAGGGGCCAGGATTCGTAGTGCACTGGTCATGCCAGGAGACCAACTGGGCACCCTAGGGGGCACTTGTAACAATTAAAAAAACAAAGCAAACTACCTCTGAAGTCCATAGCTCCCTTCCCTTGGGTGCTGAGCCCCCCCTAAATCCCCCCTAAAACCCACTCCCCACAACTCTACACCATTACCATAGCACTTTTGGCTGAAGGGGGGCACTTAGATGTGGATACAGTGGGTTTTGGGGGCGGTTTGGAGCACTCCCATTTACCAGCACAAGTGTAACAGGTGGGGGGGTGGGCCTGGGTCCACCTGCCTGAAGTGCACTGCACCCACTAACAACTGCTCCAGGGACCTGCATACTGCTGTGATGGAGCTGGGTATGACATTTGAGGCTGGCATACAGGCTGGAAAAAAAAAGATTTTAAAGTTGTTGGTTTTTTTGGGTGGGAGGGGGTTAGTGACCACTGGGGGAGTCAGGGGTGGTCATCCCCGATTCCCTCTGGTGGTCATCTGGTCATTTAGGGCACTTTTTTGGGACTTGTTCGTAAAAAAAAGGGTCCAAAAAAAGTGACCCAAATTCGCGCTAAAAACGCCTTTCTTTTTTCAATTATCAGCCGAGGACACTCATCTCTCCTCGGCCGATAAACACGCCCCAGTCCCGCCTTCACCCTGCCTCCGACATGCCCCCATCAACTTTGGCCGTTTCCGTGACATTGCAGTTGAAGACACCCAAAATCGGCTTTCGATTATACCGATTTGGATGCCCACGGGAGAAAGACGCCCATCTCCCGATTTGGGACGAAATATGGGCGTCTTTCTCCTTCGAAAATAAGCTGGCTAGACCCCCTGGATGGTGCACCACTCAGACTTATCTGTGAAGTAATTAATGACTCTTTTCCCGTCCTGTCTTCACTATATTGTGGCGCAGTTGCCTTCCACTTTCTCCAGTTCCCACGTTATCTTTCAATATCCATCAGCGATATGTTTTTCTGGTTTCACAACCGCTGTATAGCCACTCAATCATTTCTCCTCCAAATGCTAATGAAATCTTCTGCAAGAGCGCCTTGTTTTACTGGAGCTCGCTGCTTCAGGAAGATTTACTTGTTTCTGTTTTCTGGTTAGCTTTTAATGTTGAATGGAAAGCATTTTTTAAAATTAGCAGACAGTGCTAGCTGTCAGGTTTTCACGGTGTCTTTTTTAAAACCCACAGCCATCTTGTGGGAAGTAATTAAAAGCTAACCAGTCAGCTATGCAAGCAGTCCTCTCACAATTTACCAGAAAATAATCAATGTCATCTTCCAGGCCATTTTAGGCAACACTGGGACAGGTACGTTCTCATAGGATACTGATTTCTGAAGAGGTGGGGATATCTGAGCCAGAACAGCCTGTTGCAGCTCCACCAATTTCTGTAACATGAAATTGCTGATCTGCTGTTAGTAATCTGTAATCTGTCATTAAAATCATCCATAGTACCTGACGATTGGAGAATTTCCAACATAATGCCGATTTTTTAAAAGGTTCCAGAGGTGATCCGGAAACTATAGACTGGTAAACCTGATGTCAGTGCCAGGTAAAATAGTGGAAACTATTATAAAGAATAAAATTATGGAACACATAGATAAACATGGCTTAATGGGACAGAGTCAGTATGAATTCAGCCAAGGGAAGTCTTGATTCACCAATTTGCTTTGTTTCTTTGAAGGCCTGAATAAACATGTGAATAAAGGTGAGCCGGTTGATATAGTGTATCTATCTAGATTTTCAGAAAGTTTTTGAAATGAGAGTCGCCTGAGAAAATTAAAGAGTCATGGGATAGGAGGTAATATTCTGTTGTGAATTAGGAATTGGTTATTGGACAGAAAACAGAAGGTAGGGTTAAATGGCCATTTCTCTCAATGATGGAGGGTATAGTGCCACGGGGATCTGTACTGGGACCAGAGCTGTTTAACATATTTATAAATGATCTGGAAATTGGAATGACAAGTGAGATGATTCAGTTTGCAGATGACACAAGACTATTCAAAGCTTTTTAAACGCATGTGGACTGTGAAAAATTGTAGGAACACCTTAAGAAATTGGAAGACTGGGCATCCAAATGGCAGATGAAATTTATTGTGGACAAATGCAAAATGATTCAGATTGGGAAGAGTAATCCAAATCATAGTTACCTGATGCTACGGTCCACTTTGGGGATCAGCACCCAAAAAAAAAAGATCTAGGTGTTGTTATAGACAATATGCTGAAATCTTCTGCCCAGTGTGTGACAGCGACCAACAAAGCAAACAGGATGCTAGGAATTATTAGGAAAGGGATGGTAAATAAGACCAAGAATTCTATAATGCCTCTGTATCACTCCATGGTGTGACCTCTCTTCGAGTACTGTGTTCCCTTCTGGTCACCGTATCTCAAAAAAGATATAGCAGAATTAGAAAAGGTTCAAAGAAAAGCAACCAAAATGATAAAGGGGATGGAACTCCTCTCATATGAAGAAAGGCTAAGAGGTTAGGGCTTTTTCAGCTTGGAAAATAAGTTGCTGAGGGGAGATATCCTTCTATGTTTAAATTGTACAGCGCTGTGTAACACTGGTAGCGCTTTAGAAATGTTAAGTAGTAGTAGATATAATTGAGGTCTACAAAATCCTGATGGTGTAGAACAAGTAGAAGTGAATCGACTTTTTTTTTGCTCTTTCAAAAAGTACAAAGACAAGGGACACTCAATGAAGTTACATGGAAATACTTTAGAAAACAAATAGGAGGAAATAGTTTTTCACTCAATGAATAGTTAAGCCAGTGGCGTAGCCAGACCTGACATTTTGGGTGGGCCCAGAGCTAATATGGGTGGGCACTATGTATATACATATAAGTAGCATGTCTCGGGACACATACAGAACACAGCTGGAATGTTTCCTCTAACAGCTTTCCATAGGAAATGTATTCAAATTCTGGTAGCACCTCAATAATAGCAACACAGAATCCCTTTACTGCCAGGTACTTTGTGAAGTAACACTATATCCTGCAAATAAGCTTCTTAGAGCCTATGCTGCAAACCTTAACACCAATTCTGAACACGAATACCAGTAATAGTACCTTTAAAAAGGCAGCAGTCAATATGCACAACTGCAATATACATCCCATTGGAATAGGCAGACAAGTCAGACTCATAGATCCTGACACAAAGCACATGCCAGCAGAATCTCTGACCTGCTCAGTCACAGGCAGAACACAGACCAACCTTAACAATTACAAAATAAAGGACCAAAAATTAAAATTTGTCCTGTAGTCTTTCCTTTCCCTACTCCCCTCCCATCCATCCCCGTTGCCCAGCATCAGCCCTTCTCTTCCCCACCATCCTTCCCATAGCTAGGCATTAGCCCTATCCTACCCCCCCCCCCACCCCTCCCTATAGCCCTGTCCTACCTCTACCCATTCCCTGCCCTTCCCAATCTCCCCCATCCTGAAGCACAACAGCATTAAATAAAAAAATATTTTGCTTTTTAAGGTCCTGGGCACTGGCGATTGCACCCCCACCCAGAAGCCTGCCTACATTAAATATAAAACCTTTTTTCATTTTTCTTATAACGTATTAATCACAACAAATTGTTTTTCTTAAATTTCCGAATTTATGTATATACATGAATGTGAAATGTAAATCCATAAATTTAAAAAAAATTAATAAATATAAAACCTTTTTTTTTTTATTTTAACCTGGGCACTGTAGAGCCCACCACAACCCAGAAACTCACCTTTATTAAATATACAACCATTTTTTTAACTGGGCACTGAGCCCACCCCGACCCAGAAACCCACCAATATTAAACTTTATTGTTGGTGGGTTGCCATTTAAAACATTTATCATGTGAGCACTTGCAACCTAAGGTCTCCTGTCCTAACCAGTTGGCAGGAACGCCTATTCCTGCCCTTGCCTCCCTCAAAAAATCCCAGAAAATAACTTGCGGTTATTATGTGCAGGTACCAAAACTAAAGCTTGAGGCTTCAGCGCCTAATGGAGTTTAAAGACCCCTAAATATTTGATCACTTTTATTGGGGAGGGGTATGGAGATCGTGTTGTTCATGATAAATTTAAGTTAAATATCAAAATACCTATACAAGATAGATCTTTTGCTGACGAAATTAAAGGAATTGACGATTTCACCACCGAAAACAGGTCTTCACAAAATAAGTTACCTAGAGTTGCACCTTTTTCTTTTTTTGCAGTCTATAATCTATAATCTACAATGCAGCCATGCTCACTGAAATCCTTCATGAAACCGGAAGCCGTATTGAGTCCTTATCAGGGACGCATTTCAAATCGGATCCGTTGTAGCACCAGTATAGGTGAAGGTGGGGGGCTCAACTGAAGGCTGATCGAGCGAGCCAGCGAGGACCCAATAACTTCTCCAGCTACTGCTGGCATGGTGGAGGACACCCTGGGCCAGCCAAGCTGCAGCACTGGCGGCGTCAGATTTTTTCTGAGCATGCCATGAGAGTACAGGGGAGGGGGGAAGCAAGCCACGCGCCCTGAGACCAATGGTCGGAACAGCCTGTGTACCAACATGTAAGCGGCGACGGCAAGTACGCAGAAATGTTACTTATAAACTGCGTCCACAATCCTTAGCTTTAGAAAGTATAATAGACTGCAGGCCAGCTCGGAGTGAGAACACAGAACTGCAGCAGTGGCGCTAGAACGGCCGACTTTCATTCCGACCTGGATTCTCACAAAAAAAAAATTAAGGCAGTTACTGCAGGTAGGAGAGCTGCTGTCTGTTTTTACTGCCAGTGCCGGCTGGCGGCTGCCTGAATTTATGTAGCTGCGCAGCGGCAGAACTGACAATGACTTCTAGCACCTAGAAGATCCTCCTGATTGGAGGATTATGACAAAGTGGGTGGGCCTGAACCGAGACTGGGTGGGCCTGGGCCCACCCAGGCCCACCCGTAGCTACACCCCTGAGTTAAGCTATGGAACTCGTTGCCGGAGGATGTGGCAACAGCGGTTAGCGTACCTGTGTTTAAAAACGTTTGGACTAGTTCCTGGAGGAAAGGTCCTTAGCCTGCTATTGAGACAGACATGAGGAATCCACTGCTTGCCCTAGGATTGGTAGCATGGAATCTTACTGCTATTGGGTTTCTGCCAGGTACTTGTGACCTGGATTGGCCACTATTGGAAGCAGGATACTGGGCCAGATGGATCACTGACCCGGTATGACTATTCTTATGTTGTTATGTTCCTGCAACTGCTACTTCAAGCATACCTGCAGAAACTGTTGCTGTGCTTGCAAGAATTGCTGCTACTTTTGCTGGCTCTCCACTAGTGCCTGGATCAGTTTCTCCATGTTTTCCTTACAGCCCTAGTACACACTGATTAAAAAAAAGAAAAAACACTGCCTACACAGAACTTGCTACACTCTTTCCAGTCCCTATCTAGGGCAGGACTAGTTCCTTTAGCCCAAATTCTCTGTTGGTTCTGGTTACATGGCCCACAACCCAGGAGACTTAGGATTCTGGGTTCTTCAAACCGCAAAAGCTCAGATCCCACAAGCAGAACTAGAGTCCCAGAGTTAAAGTTCTGCCTTTCAATATTCAGCACAGTTGTGCCAGTCTCGGCCCTTAAGTTCTAAGATACAGTTCAGCTGGGTTCAAAAATGAACTTGGCCTACCTGACTAGATATTCTGCAGCTTATACTTATGCAGTGAAGGCATAAGGTGGAGGACTTATCTTCTCTCCTCTGAGCCTGATCTTTGCTGAAGATTTTTATCCTGCCTTGACCATGTTCCACCCCCCCCCCCCCACCCACCCACCCACTCTACTCTTGCTGAGTCCTCTCTTTCCCTTCCCTTCTCTAAGGTCTGCCTTTTAAGGTGGGTCTGTAACTGAGGGAGTGCTGCTAATGGGGGGGGGGGGGGGGTGACAATTTTCTATAGATTCCCTCATAACCACTTTTTGAAGAAATTTACCCAAGACAGTATGCATCAAGATTAACCCAGACATAGGCAGTAGACAGTTACGGCAGTAAAATATTCAAATAACTACACATTATGGCACAGAATACTACTTACTATGTCAACATAATATGCATTAAAACATCTTAAATGACAGCAAATGGTGGAAGTGGAACATGTAGACAGATAAGATAGAGTAACAGGAATTACATGGAAAATAAGGGTGAATAACAAACAAGAATTACATATGTGGTTTACAGAGGAAATTGAAGCCAACCTTATTTATAAGAAATGTTTTCTGAAGAATGTAAAAGCATACCAGCAAATAAGTGCATCTGATGAATTTATAACTGTTAGCTTTATACTGTAATATATATTTGTTATATTGAAGAAAATGACTTGTGTGTTTATGTAATTGGTTCACTATGACTGGTTATTTCAGCTGCTGTTGATTCATCGCCACCAAAGAGTTTGTGGTCTAGCATTAAATGTGAGTAGACCTGCTGAAGTTCTACATTCATATGTTTTTTGGGTGAAAACATTTTTGAGCCTGATATTTAAAAAAAAGCTAAGTTCTTATATTTAGGGGCCCTTTTACTAAAGCACTTTATGCAGTCAGGTGCAGGAAATAGTACATCTTAACTGTTAGCACATGGCTTTGGTAGCCATTATCGCATTGTAATAATTCATGTACTAATCCCCAGATTCTATATATGGTGCTTAAAGTTTTGCATGCAAATTTTAATAATTGGCTACTAATAAGCAATTTATTGGCACTAATTAGAATTTGTGCACACAACTTTCTACGCATATTCTGTAAAGTGGTGCACATAAATTCTAATGCACAGTCACTTACTATGTGCTGTCACTGGTGCAGTTAGCATGGATGCACTTAATGCTCTTATATAAGAAGAAGTAAGAGCATCCTTGATATCTGCAGTTACTTGCTATTTGATAAAGTTATTTTCAGTGTGGTAACTGTACAGGGTTCAAGATTGTAATGCCCTCAGCGGTTAGCACACAGACTTTGTAGTTAAAATATGGTAATCTAGGCACTTGCTGCATGGTAGGTACAAAACTTTACCACACTTTAGCAAAAAGGCCCCTTGGGGTCCTAAATTAGGTGCCTAAATGTATTCCTGTTTTCAAACATAGGGGCCTTTGGTTCCAATTGAAACAACATCTAAATTTAGGATCTTCAAATTTAAATTTAGGACATATGTGATCGTCTCTGAGAAAACATGAGTAAAGTCACCAGAGACAAAAAATATATATATAATAAGGTTTTAATTAATTCTATTAGAACAAACAGTTTGTAATTCAACAGTCCAAAACCCATCCTTTTATGTGAAAAAATAAAGTTTTAGACGTTCAAACGTGTAACTTTTTCAGACTGCTTATGGACCCATGACATGACAATTGCCCATTCTCAACATTTTGGATCTGCGACTTTAGTCATATTTTCCCAGAGAGAGTCACATATAAACATAAGCATCTATCCCAGAGTCCCTAATACAAATTGATTTAATTCAAGCTATCAGAGATGTCAGACCATCAAAAACTGCTTCGTATAATGGGCAGTCATCCATCATCATCAGTCCAATACATATTCACGTTTTTCTACCAAATATTGTTTGTTCTATAGTAAGTTTTACCTCAGAGTGAACTCTAAATATGCTTCAATATTCATTGACTTATCTAATTAAGAGGGGAAGTTATTAATGTGAGCTACCCTTAAGTCAGTATTTTACCACTAGCTTGTGCTATTTTATTACAGGTCCTATTCAATGAAACCTAGTTACTTATAACTTGAGTTAACAGTAAAATAACCCATCTTAAAGGTGCCCCATGTTGATAACTTTCCCTCTAAAACAGGCTCCTTTGCCAACATTTAGGAGCCTAATTTATGTCCTGTGCTGAACCTAAGAATATAAGATTAGCCATACTGGATCAGAACGATGGTCCATCTAGCCTAGTATCTTGCTTCCAACAGTAGCCAATCCAGGTCACAAGTACCTGGATTTGTGAAAACCCTCTGCCAGTATTGGATGCTCCCAAATTCCACTTCAGTTGAGCCCATCATATTGTTCCAATTAACCAAGTGTTGCAAAATTTCTGGCTGAAAACAATAGGTTCTTGCAAACTTTTCTTTCATTCTTTTTCCTTTTTAGTGTCTTTTTGCTTTAAAAGCTAGTCAAAAAGTGTACTGTTAGTCCAATAAAAAAAGGGGGGGATACATCAGGAGAGGGAACATTCTCAGAGCCCCATAGTGCCAGAGCGTATTCATGGAGTGGTATAGGACAGTGAAATACTTCTATAAAGAGCTAAGTTTTAAATTCAACCTTAAACCGTTTGAGATGATTGAGATATAATATGCTCTTGAAGCTGATTCCAGAGCTCAGGGCCTTGTACAGAGAAGATGGAGCATCTAATTTTAGCATGAGCGATGTGTCTGAATGTAGGGGTGATCAAACAATACTGTGTGGAGGAATAGAGAGATCGAGACAACAAACAGGCAAGGAAGGTAGGGTCCCCAGTAGACCTAATTTTGAAAACTAGGAGTAAGAATGGGCACTTTGAATGAGTTTAATTTCTGTATTCTGAATAAGTTGTAAGCTGTTTAGATCCTTCAAAGTAAGAGATTTGTAGAGTGAATTACAGTAGTCAAGTTGACTGAAAACTAGGGAATGGACTAAGACATTGAGCACTGGCAGGTGGAGAAGTGATTGAATGGAACAAATCAGCTTTAATTTGTGGAACGACTGATGGATGACATGTGAGAGATGTGGACAATAAGTAAATTTATCATCAAAGATAACCCCAAGAATTCTTGTGCTGGTAGCCAGAGGGACTGGAGTATTACAAGTAGTATTGGAGAAATAAGGGGAGTCTCGTTATCTCCGATGAAAAGGAGAAAGTTAGATTTCGTGGGGTTCAAGGCTAATTTATTATTCCAAAGCCAATCAGTAATCTGTTCAATCTTGGAATTGAGGACTGAAATTTCTTATTGATTTAACGGATCAAGAGTACAAAGTAACTGAATGAGTCAGTATAGACAAATGTAGTGAACCCAAGGGAGTGTACCGGAGTAAAAGGGGTGCTAGGAAAACATAAAACAACAAGGGAGCTAAAATGGATCCTTGTGGAATAACAGAAGCAGGGGGAAAAGGGGATGAATCAGATTGCGCAGTCCACACTGTATAGGAGTGGTGGTTTAGGTAAGAATTAAACCATTTATAAGCTGTATCCTAAAGCCCAGCCTGAGCCTGATAGAGGTGGGAAAGTAGGATAGAGTAATCCACTAAGTCGAATGCTGCCGTAAGATCAAGTGATTGCAAAAGTACAGATTGGAACTTGCCAAGATGATAGCAGATATAGGTTATGAGACCAAGCAGAGTTGTTTCTGTATTGTGATTTGGACAAAAGCCAGTTTGGTGTGAATGCAGGATCTGATTTTTGGAAACAAATTCCAAAGTTTGCTGGTAGACTCTGGAGGTTGGCTATCAGGCAATAATTTGTAGGATCATCAGCAGAATGAGCAGGGTCCTTAGTTTTGGGGTGAACATAAGCAGACCTCTAGGAACCAACCTCTTGGATAGACTGAGAGAAACCATGGAGTGGATATAAGGAAGGAATGCAGGCAGGAAACATTTGACAAGGTGAGAAGGAAGAGGGCCATGTGGCTCTATAATAGGTTTCATTGACTGAACAAGCCTACTTAGCTGATTAAAAAAATGGGAGACTAAAAGTTGCTAACACTTCAATGGTGTCAGAAGAAGCACGAATATTGCCAGTACGAGGTGAGATAGAAAGGAATGGTAATAAAGCTAATGTCGAGGGTAAAGGAGAAGCAAAGTAGGCACAGAGCTTCAGAATTTTGTTTTCAAAGAACTAGGCTAAAGACCAAGCATTGGGAACAGTATAAGTGGAATCTTGAACTTTACAGAAAGTGGTAAGCGACCTGAGGATTTGATAAAGCTTAGCTGTCATAGGAGCTCTAGAGATTTGAATGGAGAAATAGTCCTTTTTCCAGGATAGGAGGGTGGCTTTGTAGAAATGCAGAAGTGTCTTATATGTGTTGAGATGAGAGATGGTTGAGTCATGACACCATTTTGTTCCACTTTAATTGTCGCAGCTCTGCGGTATACCATGGCTTTATGAGCATACGATTGATCCGAGAGGCATGAGAGACAAGTGGAGCAAGAGTGTCAAAGGCTGTCTGTATTTTATAGTTCCAAGAGGGCACCTGGTCTGCCAGGGAGAGATTGGTGAAGGAGGAAAAAGTAAATGAACAACCACCCAGTAAGGATTCCAAGGAAAGCTAACATCCCTATGAGAAATAGATTTATGAATAGGGCAAGCTAAGTACTTCTGAAGAGAGTATGTAAAGATGAGAGAGTGATCTGTCCAAGGCAGGGAGAGGAGAGAAACAGTACTTATGGAAGGAGTTGATACAGATGAGGAGAGAACCAAATCCAACGTATGTCCATCATGATGAGCGGGTTAACACACTTGCTGGATGAGGCTCAAATCAGAAAAGAGCATGAGAAGATCTGGAGAGAAAGAAGTGGAGATATCAAAGTGAATATTAAAGTCCCCCAAAATCAATGGATGAGAGTGGGAGGTAACAATAACTGATAAGTAAGGCTTGCAAAAGCTGAAAAGAAGAGGCTATGGGTGTGGGAGGGTGTTAGAGAAGAAGAAAATGCAAGGACAGGGAGGAGGACAAGCAAAATTGTAGAGTTTCAAGGGGAGCCCAAAAATCTGGGTTAAAACCAGAGAGGACAAATCTGGAGGAGTAGATAACTGCAAGGCCCCCACCATGACGGTCAGTCTATTGGCACGATGGTAAAGGTAATCAGCAGGGGTTGTTGATTAATGTATGATGCATCCGCATCGGATAACCAGGTTTCTGTGAGGCAAAGCAGGTCTAGCGAGTGAGAGACAATAAAGTCATGGATGAGAAACTACTTATTCCGTAGGAAACGAGTATTGAGAAGGCCAATGAAGATAATTTGGGTAGGGGTACTGGAGGGATAAGACAAATAAGTGACTGAGGGAAGGGGTAAAGATACCTTTCCAAAGAGCAGGTAGGCAGAGTCCGAGAGGAATTCAGCCTGTGTCACCAAAATGTGGGGTTAGCTTGTGAGAGGCACATAGTGATGTAGAGGAATAGAAGGAGTGTAGTGGCACAGAGAGGCCGGGTAAAAAATCCTGTTATAGTCATAGGGAAGGTGTGCACTCAGGGTGCGCACACAGGAGCGCACAAAGGAGCTCCTTGTTCACACTCCTTCATCGTGCATCGCTAAAGCACTTCAAAATATAGCACAAACTTTCTGAGGTCACTTCCGGTGTGGGGTGGGAATAGCAGCCTGGAAACTGTTTTCTTCGCTTTGGGGAGGCATCAAGCACCAGGGTAAGTTCTAAAAAGACACAGGAGAACAAGCATACACAAGCAGAGAGCAGAAAAAGGGGAAACGAAAATAAACCATGGTGTAAGGTGAAACAGCCAAACAAACTTAGTCTGGGCAGAAGGAGTTTGAAAGTTTTGAATGATTGTTCAGCATGGATGGAAAGGGGAAGAGAATTCCAGAAAAGAGGGGAGGCAAAATAGAAAGTGCTATGTCTAGTACTCTCAAGCTGCGCATTGCTAGGGCTGGGAAGGACTAGACAGAAGTCATTGAAAGAATGAAGCAGACAAGCAGGGGAATAAGGCACTGGGAGGTAAGATAAGTAGAGAAACGTCCACTTTAAAAGCCTCGAAAGTCAGAGTACATTGTTCCAATGGGAGCCAATGATACTTCTGCAATAGGGGAGTAATATGATTGAACCTACGAGTGTGATAAAAACAAGGAGAATAGCGGTGTTTTGGAGTGACTGAAGACGTTTAAGATTAGACCAGGTGCAGCCTAAATAAGCAATATTACAGTAGTCCAATCTGGTGACCAGAAGGAATAGGATGAATGGAAAGTAGTATGGTTAAAATATTTTCTGACAGAATGAAGTTGACACAAAATGTGAAAACTTGATTTACAGGGATCAGAGATCTGGGGGGGGGGGGGGGGGGGGGCAGGGGGTAAAGAGAGACTTGAGTCGAGTGTGATATGGGAGTACTGAAAAGGTTCAGTACAAGAGACAGAGTAGAGAGACCACCCGTAAACCAGCAAGCAACAGCTGTCTGAGGGTTTCAGACTAGTCTGTGAACCGAGAGCAAGGTAGAAACCCAATCCAAACATTCTTGAAGAGGAGCAATATCAGGGGAAGAAACCAAGCCCACATGAGTGTGAATTGATAGCTTCATTCTCTAATGTGAATTGTTCTCTCTCACAAAAGCCCCAGTGTACCCAATAGTCTCCTTTTTTAGTTCAGGGATACTAGATATAGGAATATAGGCAAGTATGGCCTCCAGTAAAGAGCTGAAACATCCAAAAACAGAGGACTAACTAATGCCAATCATGTTTCCCAGCAACCTCTAGAAGATGCCAGCACAGAGCAGTCACTGCTTTCACCTTAGTAGACAACTTGAGAGGTTGGGTTGTAGACGAATCTGGGCATCTTCTCTCAGATTGCTTCTCACAGAGCTGAGAGATGAGAGTTCAGATCAGCCTCAATATAGATAGGTATTCACTCTCTCTGTCAACTCTTCTAAAACTGCCCAGGTGAGGTGAAGGATTCTGCTCTTGGAGCAGGGGGAGGGGCAATGGGTCCTTCCATGTACATAAAAGAATATAATATATATACTCAATGCCACCAAGGTGAAAATCAAAAGCATACCAGGGGGTGCATGGTTTTCTTCTTTCTTCTTCTGTAAAGGATGCTGAAAATTGCATAAAATTAACACATGATTTATTTCACGTTTCTAATGAACAAAAACATAAGTGGTCAGTTGGAGATATCAAGTGCTGTTGCTCTTGACTGGCAACTTCATGCAATAAAACTGAGTAATGTTTAATATTTAATACACTTGATATACCGTTAGAATTTTAATGAGTTCTTTTACTTCCTCTGAGGCAATAAACTAATTATGTGTATAATAAGGTTCTATAAATCTTCAACAGTCTTTTGAGGACATTTCTAGAGCCCCTGCTCCTAGCCTGTGTCTTGTGTGATGTAATTGAGAGTAGGCCAGGATATCTGTCACTGATTACGGTGTTCATTGTTTGTTTTGAAGAGAACTATGAAAGACCCTGTTGACCTGGGTCTGCCAGGATTTTTGCCTGCATTTGCTGAGGGGCCAATGTTCAAAGGTTTGCATTAGAGTAGAGCATGCAAATTACTGCCATGTTAAAATTGAGGCAGCAATCTGCAGCTTAGCGCAGACTGTGAAATTTCCTGTCAGTGCCCAAGTGGTGGTTGGCACATGCACTGACAGGAAAGTCAACATTAAAAAAAAACATACCACGAATCTCTCCCCCCCCCCCCCCCCCCCCCCCCGCCATTAAAAAAGAGCCTGATGTTCTAGTGGACCCCAGCCCATGTAAGGCCCAAAACAACACCCTGGTAGTCTAGCAGGACACCTACCCACACCAACCCAAGGCTTCCCAAAGTCCCATACCTGGAAGGAAGCAGGACTGATGCACACTCGCTCCTGCTTCCAGGTGTCACCGTTAGCCAAATAGCAGAGCCCTGCCCAGCACATCCTGGGAAGCACCAAGTGGGACCTGTCTACTATATAAGGGATAAGCTCCATTTTATGGTACACAGGCCCCACACCGGGCAGGGCAGGGCACCTCTATTTTGCTAATGGTGGCGCTCAAAAGCAGGAGCGCGTGAACATTGCTCCTGCTACCTTCCAGTTATGGGGATCAGGGGGCCTTGGGTTGGGGTGGGTGGGGGGTCTTGCCTTTAAGTTTATACCCAAAGTAATGGAGGGTTAAGTGACCAAGATCACAAGGAGTGCAGTGGGATTTCAACCTCATTTTACTGGTTTTCAATCCATTGCTCTAACCATTAGATCACACTGTTCCACCTCAGAATTAAGAAATTCAGCGTATTTTAGTTTTGTGTATTTTCCATGTGTTAGAGTCCTAAGGTGCAGACCTGTAAAAGAATATTTTTGTGTGGTTTGTTTTTTGTTTTTAGAAAAGGCCCAGAACACATGCACTACTAGAGTGGAAGAGCAGCCTAATGATTAGAGCAATGGGCTAAGAAGCAGAGGAGTCCAGTTCAAATCCCACTGTAGCTCCATGTGATCTTAAGTCAAATCACTCCCAAACCGGGCTCTGGGCACAGGGAAGTGCCAGCATGACACACAGTGCTGTCGAGTACACAAAAATCACTGTTAGCCTGACCAATACCTCTGGGCCTACCCAGAAAGTTAGTCTGACTGGGAGTATTGCAGTCCTAATTCCTGGCAATGGAGTAGAGGAGTGGCCTAGTGGTTAGGGTGGTGGACTTTGGTCCTGAGGAACTGAGTTCAATTCCCACTTCAGGCACAGGCAGCTCCTTGTGACTCTGGGCAAGTCACTTAACCCTCCATTGCCCCATGTAAGCCGCATTGAGCCTGCCATGAGTGGGAAAGTGCGGGGTACAAATATAACAAAAATAAATAAATAAAAATAAATATAGGTCTGCAAAACATTTGCCCTGAGATTTACATGTTAGAAGACCTGGCTCCAAACTTTTGCCTGGTCATTTACATGCTAGAGCACATTTTTCTGAATAACTAAAAGACCCAGACATACAGGTTCCTGAGGACTAGGCCTTCAAAGACTCAGGTTCAAAGCTGCTTGTTTAGTTTTTCAAATCTTACAGGGTTTCACCTCTGAACTGCAGACTAAGACCACTTTGCTACATTTGGTAATAGGTAGAGAACTCCATATTTCAACTCCAAGTACAGGGAATAGAGAGCGGAAATTCTTCTGATTTCGAAATGTCTTTTGAAACCGTGACGCTAGAGCGGAAATTCTTCTGATTTCGAAATGTCTTTTGAAACCGTGACGCTAGCAACAACTGATGCGAGCGTCATCATTTCAAAAAACAATTCGAAATCAGAAGAATTTCAGCTCTCTATTTCCTGTACTTGGAGTTAAAATATGGAGTTCTCTACCTATTACCATCAGAACAGAAAACAGCTACTTTAGCTTCAGGAAGAGGCTGAAAACCTTTCTCTTCCCAAAGACTGCTTCATAACAATCCATTGACTTCTACCTCCTAGTAGCATAATGCTTTTGGTCTCATGCATTACAGCAATGGTCTCTAGTTGTTCTCACACCTTACACTAATATTATTGGCTTTTGTCTCACCTAGAATGCAAACCGCCCTGAATTCTAGAAAGGGGATATTAGCGTTATACAAGAATTGATTTGGTTTGATATTCTAAGTCTGATTTCTGTGGCAGGTTTATGCTTATGTGCTCCCTGTTTTTCAAGAGCTTTTTGCCTTCGGCACTGACTTAGGGATCCACTTACAACACATGTCAGAGTAAACTTAAAGAGGATCAACGTGATCAACAAACCATTGCATTTAAGAACACTTGGGAATTTTTCCTTTCCTGTGTTGCTGATAGGACTTAATATTTAGCCAGAAAGAAAGTAGAACTGTAGAGGTGGAGAAGGGGGAGGGGTGGGCAGGCCAGGGGCAGGAGCAATAGAAGAAGAGCTGTATTATTAGTGTATATATATGGCCACCCTTGCTCTCAGTAAAATACAGGTCAATGGCTCAGGCTAAAGAGCTAGGCCTCTACAAGCAAATGGCTCATAATAAGAGCTGGGCTTCTCTTAAAAATTCAAAGTCATCTCTGATACAAAATACATTTTTCTGCAGCACAAGCTGAACTGAGTTCTCAGGGAGCTGGCACAGGAGGGGGTCCTTTGCTCTTCTAAACATGCCTGGGACTGGCATCAGTGAAGAGTCATGAAAGATGTTTTGGGCTAATGAAAGTAGATAAGGGGGTAGATGTACGTAGTTATGTTGCAGGAATGGATGCATGAATTTATGATACTTCAGGAGTCAGACAGCACACACCAGAATGAGAGAGAAATCTTCTTTATTTGCCAGCAAACACAGTAGGACATCAGTTCTAGCTCTTTTCTTCTCTTTCTCAGCTCTCTGTGTCTTTGTGGCTTCTGTCTCAGCTGCTTCTCTTCTTCTGCTGTCCTCTGTCTGTTCCTTCTGTCCTTCTCTTTCTTCTGAGCTCCTTCTGACGTAAACTGCTTCTTCTCCCACTTAAATACAGTTCTATCTAGCCTAGCCTAGCCCCCTTACTCTCCAATTGGTTAAGGAATAGATTGATTACCTTGCCTCAACCAATCAGCTCTATACAAATATCAGTTACATAGGTTCCAGACATCCTAAACTGACCTGTGACCTGGGGCCTCTCAAACCAGACATTTGGGCTCCAGAACTCCTGCATGTTATTATGATTGATTTCTCATCTATAGCTTAACCTGGATTCACTTAGAGGATAATGGATATTCTTACATTTATTATTCTCATATTCCTAGTACTAACTGCTAACTAAACTCTGGTATTCATTAAAGGGGTCAAGGGCCAATCTTACTTAATAGCATACATATCAGTTATTACTTTCAAGACCATTCCTACATTTTACCTATAATTAATCAAGGAGAAGAGAGCTGACTAGTCCTGACCTTTTTCACCTATCAGCTTCCTTCACAGAACTAGCTAAGACCACAGAAAACTCAAAACACATGTTGGCCTCTTCACTGCAGACAAAGAGTAATACAGAATTTAACAGACATTCTACACAGAAACAAAACTTATTAATTTACACAGAATACAGCATATTCTAAAGTAAGCATCCTTATAAGACATATTCTACATACTTATAATGGTCTCTATATCTATATCTAAGCTATCTCCTTATAACAAAATCTACATATCAAGAACTTCTGAAATTATTTCAGCTTATTCTTAAACTACAATATGTCATATGTCTGGCTCATGCCTGCTTGCAAAACTATTCAATATGCCTAATAGTATACAAATGTTGAGCTAGCCTTCATTATTCACAAGGGACAGAGTTTCATTTCTCACTGACCTTTCTAACCTTTGGCTTAGCCAAGCTAGACATTGAGTAATTAACTCCAGCTTGCATTCCTTCATTTGCAGGACTGAGAATTTAAAATAGTATTTGAGCACCTTTAAACAGAATTAACCCTTAATATGATTTCTTATATATATTATGCCCATGGCTGCCTCATTCCCCCCTTTGAGACTAAAATCAGCTTAAGCAGAGATAAGTCTCACTACTCAAACTCTGGGGATTATAGTGATCCTAACTAGGAATAGACTTATGAACCACCATTACCCTACTTGTTAAGGTTCGACGGCATACTGCCGAAGCACATGAGGCCAGGAAACAAAACAACAACCCTGCTAGAACTAAGACTATTAGGGAAATGAACAAGGGACGTATCCAGGAGGTCAATGACCACCACCAGGAGGTAAGGTCTAATCCTCCTCGGTAATCCTCCACATTAAGGCTGGCCAACTGTAGGACTTTATCCATGGCATGCCTAACTACATGCGTCCTATTTATGACAATAGTACAGCACTCTGAAGAATTTAGCACTGTGCAGAGACCACCTTGGGCTGCAAAGAGATAATCAAGACCCATACGGTTATACCGAGAAACTATACTTAATTCATTAATTTGATCCTGCAATGCATTGACTACCACGTTCAGCTCATGAACTAGAACATGAAGTAGGGATTGAAGTCTCCGGGTAGCCATACCTAGTTCGGTAATACCCGCTACCGGGCCCCCAATTGGAATCCAGGCCGTAGCAGAAAGGGCTACAAGTCTCTTTTTAGTCAGAGGATAAGTAGAGTTAATATACTGGAGGGCTAATTCAATCGCCTCATCCTCTGTGGCAACGGAGGAGGGTAAGGACAAGGCCTCTCGCTTAGAGCGGTGCGGGGATGGTGGTTTGAGAAGAGGAATAACTTTAGGAAAATAATTCAAGGTTACCAATACACAAAAATCATATGTGGGGGGAAGAATCATGTGGAGGACATTATCACAGAGCCAGTAATGACCAAGGAGAGGGCGACGAAAGTTCCCAATAAATGTAGGCACAGGATGGAGATTAGGATGCCCATAATGCGAGCCCCTATCCCAGGGGGAACGAAGAAGAAATGGAGACTTTGTACACCATAGGTGCCAATCCCCAATTGTAACAGACCGCTCATATGATGCAACCCCTTCATACCCCGGGGACTTATGAAAGTAGAAAATAGGATGAGACACTATAGTCTTCTCAGTAGTAAGGTTAGGAGCCAGATAATCACCTTGGTCATAATCTACAGGTATGGTAGTAGGGCACATAGGAGTACCTGGAGAAACTACCCACACAGGTTCCTCCTTCTCTGGGAGAACATTAGTATAGTTACAGGGAATGGGAAGAACAGTTGAGATGTCTCTTGTTAAACAAAACACTCCAGAAGCTGGATAGGGAGACGTAAAAACTGGCCTTAGAGAAGAATCAGAAGGGGAAGTAGCATTATAAAAGGACCACCAAGTATAATCCTGGCTCCAAGGGCCTGAACTCGAAAAATAGGGAGGTATAAGAGCTGGGAGTTGCACAGGGACAGGAACAGCTGGGACATCTGTAGTATAAGGAGAAAATCGGGAACACACAATACAAGGGGAAGTAATCTTTGCCTGGCTAATTAGTTCCTGGACAGAGTGTAACCAAAGGTTGGAGCGAGTTGGGGTTTTAGGAACAAGGAGGCAAGGAGTAGAAAACAACAAAAGCATCCAAACTACTAACATTTTCTTTCTTCCTAATCTAAAACAAATACAGCAAACTAATTAAGCAATAATATTTCAACAGTCTGTGCTAATCACAGATTACTCTCATATAATGTTCTCAGTCTTTGAGTTCTTATACCAGTTGGGATAGACCCTCAACTGACAAGGATCAAGCTTTCAAATTCCAAGAAAGCCAGAATCTGGACAGAAAGAGTCTCAGTGTGAAGCCGAAGTTCAGCCGCTCCTGCAGTATGCAGTTGACCCTTCTTTTCAGCTAGTAGATTCTTTGGTTCGGGTCAGGCGCAACTTCAATGGCTCCGCTGGATCACTTTCTGCTCTCCACTGTCTAGGCTCCGTCTGATCCGTGCTGGGCTCAGTCTGGTCAGCAGACTTAATTCGAGACCAATGGACCCATGGAGTTATCCCTGCGACCTTCACAGCTGTAGGGGTAGAAAGCAAAACAGTAAAAGGTCCTTTCCATCGGGGCCCCAAAGGCTGGAGCCTCCAGTCTTTCACCCAAACTCTATCCCCTGGCAGGAAGGAATGTACCTGAGCCTGGAAGGGGACAGGGTTTATTTCTCTCACATAAGACTGAAGTTCAGAAATTATCTTGCCCAAGAGGGCTACCTGCTCCTGCACCTGGGCAGACCCTAAAGTCCCTATATCTCCCTTAATTCCCTGCAAAATGGCTGGGGGCTTCCCATACACAATTTCAAAGGGAGAGAGGGCTGTTCCTTTAGTTGGAGTGCATCGGAGGCGGAAAAGGGCTAGTGGCAGTGCCTGTGGCCATTTCAGTTGGGTTTCCTGACAAATCTTTGCTAGGCTATTTTTCAAGGTTCTGTTTGCCCGCTCAACCTGCCCTGAACTCTGGGGACGATAGGCACAATGCAATTTCCAGGTAATGCGCAATGCGCGGGACAGGGCCTGAAGTGTGGCTTCAACAAAGGCGGGACCATTATCTGAACCTATGGCAAGGGGCAGTCCATACCTGGGGATGACATCCCTAAGGAGGGCTCGAGCTACTTCTGTGGCTTTCTCAGTGACTGTAGGATATGCTTCCACCCACCCAGAAAAGGTACAGACCATGACCAAGAGGTATCGGAACCTACCACTCCTGGGCATTTCTGTGAAGTCTATAACTAGGGACTCAAAGGGTGTTAGTCCTCTAGACTGAACTCCTGGTGGAATACGGGGTCCCTGACGAGCATTATTCTGGGCACAGAGAGTACATCGGGCAGAGGCAGTGGCAACCAGACTATCCAATCCTTCCAGCACCACTACTCGATTGAGTAGGCGGGCTAGTGCTGTTTTCCCTAAATGTGATAGGTCATGAGCTTGAGACACTACAGGCCAAGCTAGGTGGCGTGGCACCAGAACTCTGGTATCAGGGAGATGTAACCAGCCATCAGGTCTCCTTACTGCACCTTCCTCTTGAGCCCATTTCTCTTCCATTTGGGTGTACATAGGCGTCCATTCTTGCAGTCGAATTTGGAACAGGGGAGTCACAGTACTTGCTGGGGGTCCTCGAGCAGCTTCCTTGGCCACCCGATCAGCATGGCGGTTCCCTCGGGCCACTGGAGTATCTATCCTTTGATGTCCCCTGCAATGAATAACAGCTACCTTCTTAGGGGCCCACACAGCCTCTAGCAGCTGAAGTATTTCGGGTCCATACTTAACAGGTTGGCCTGCAGCATTTATGAGTCCCTTTTCCTTATACAAAGCTCCATGAGCGTGTAGAGTTGTAAAGGCATACTTGGAATCAGTATAAATGTTGGTTACCAGTCCTGCTGCTAGCTCCAGAGCTCGTATGAGGGCCACAAGTTCTGCTTTCTGGGCTGAAGTTCCTTGGGGCAGGGCCCTTGCTTCTATCACCTTGTCCTCTGTCACCACAGCATAGCCTGCCAATCGCTTGGAGTTCTCCACGTAACTGCTTCCATCTGTGAAATAAATTACATCTGGGTCCCTCCACGGAACATCTTTAAGATCTGGTCGACTGGAGTACACTTCATCCATGGTTTGGATACAATCATGATCCGGTGGTCCCTCAGATGCTGGCAAAAGAGTGGCGGGATTGAATGTAGCCACTGTTTCCAGGTGTATCCGTGGATTCTCACACAAGCTAGCTTGGTACTTAACCATGCGGTTATTTGTAAACCAGTGGTTGCCCTTATACTCCATGAGGGTAAGAACTGCGTGGGGGACTTTAACAACTAGTTCTTGCCCCAAGGTCAGCTTATCAGCTTCCTGGACCAGTAAGGCTGTTGCTGCAATGGCCCTCATGCAGGCTGGCCATCCTTTAGCCACTCCATCCAGCTGTTTAGACAGGTATGCAACAGGCCTCTGCCAGGATCCCATCATCTGGGTCAGCACACCCAGAGCAACCCCCTGTCGCTCATGGACATACAGTGAGAAAGGTTTCTCCACATCAGGAAGGCCTAACGCAGGGGCTTGGAGTAAGGCTTTCTTTATGGCAATGAAGGATTGTTGAGCAGTAGGTCCCCATTCAAATGGTTCCTTTTCACCCCCCTTTGTGGCCTGGTAAAGGGGTTTCGCCATCAATGCAAAATTTGGAATCCAAATTCTGCAGAATCCGGCTGCTCCCAGAAATTCCCTAACTTCCCTTCTGGACTTGGGTTGGGGAATTGCAGCAACTGCTTGCTTCCTACTGACATCCAGTCTCCGACTTCCCTGGGAAATGCAAAAGCCCAGATACTTCACTTCTGACTGACAAAGTTGGGCCTTTGAGCGTGAGACCTTATAGCCTGCATCCAAGAGTAGCTCCAGCAATTCTCTGGTAGCCTCAAAACACTCTTCCTGAGTCACTGCTGCAATCAGGAGGTCATCTACATACTGGAGTAAAACTCGCCTGGAAGGCTCAGATTTAAAAGTCTTAAGGTCTTGCCCTAGGGCTGTCCCAAAAATGGTGGGGGAGTTCTTGAACCCCTGTGGCAGGCGGGTCCATGTATACTGAAGCTTCCTTCCTGTTACTGGGTTTTCCCATTGAAAGGCAAAAAGCAGTTGACTGGCGGGGGCCACCCGAATACAAAAGAAGGCATCTTTTAGATCTAGTGTCGTGAAATGGGTAGCTCCAGAAGGTATCAATCCTAGCAGGACATATGGATTAGGCACTACAGGGTGTAATGAGATAGTGGATTTGTTAACCACCCGTAAATCTTGAACTGGCCGGTAGTCCTCAGTCCCTGGCTTCTGAACTGGCAACAGTGGCGTATTCCATGGAGACTGGCAAGGACGAATAATTCCATGGGATAACAGACGATTCAGGTGTGCTTGGATCCCTTCCAGAGCCTTTCTGGGAATTGGGTATTGGCGAAGATGGATTGGCCGGGCATTTGGAAGTAAGTCTACATGAACAGGAGGAATATTTCGGGCCAACCCTGGGGGATTATCTTCTGCCCATACCCCACTGATCTGAACGCTGTCTGCCAGGGGTAGGTCAACTTGGCCATGTGACTGATGTAGCCGCCATTCTTCTTCAAGAGGGCAGCAGAAACTCAATATACCCTTAGGGCTGGATGTCGGGGGCCGAAAGGAGACCGAAGTCTGGCCATCAGAGTCAAAGGAAATTTGGGCCCTAAGCTTGGACAGCAGGTCTCGACCTAACAAAGGGATTGGACAGTCTGGCATATACAGGAATTCATGAGTGACTGTGTGTGAGCCTAATTGGCATCTACGGGTCGTCAGGAAGGGCCTCCGGTTCTGCACCCCCGTGGCTCCCACCACTCGGACAGTTTTTCCAGACACAGGTGCTAATCGCTCCGTCACAACAGAATGTTCAGCTCCTGTATCAATCATGAATGGAATTGAGCGGCTCCCTATAGTTAACTTGACCATAGGTTCCTGGGAGCCCAGTTTGTAGGAACCCGGTCTGTCCTATTCGTCCCATTCTGCCATCTCGGCTATCCCGATGATGTCAGATTCAGCAGGCTCATATCTTCCCTCTCGAACTCGGCCTCG
Organism: Microcaecilia unicolor; assembly: GCF_901765095.1. Classification (NCBI taxonomy): domain Eukaryota; kingdom Metazoa; phylum Chordata; class Amphibia; order Gymnophiona; family Siphonopidae; genus Microcaecilia; species Microcaecilia unicolor. Next base: position 71,731,712 of record NC_044033.1, read on the forward strand.
GCTTCCTCGATCTCCTGGTCCCCTTCTCAGTCCCTGGCGCCTCTGGGGGCATTCATCTTTCCAGTGCCCTCTTTCCTTACAATAGGCACACTGGTCCCTCTCCAATCTTGGTCTGGGATTCTCCCCCCTTGGCCGGGATTGATTGAAGGAATCTCGGGGCCTGGCTGGTGGTCCGGGGTCCCACTTTGGCTTCCCATTAGCTAGAGGTCGACCTCGATTAAGGGTGGAATTAGTAATGGCTGCCGCTAAAAGGTCGGCCTTCTTCTGCATCTTCCGGTCAGCCTCTCGGCGCACCTCCTGATCTCTATTAATGAAAACCTTGGTTGCGATCTCAATTAGCTGAGTGGTATTCATCCCTGCGAATCCCTCCTGACGCTGCAACTTCTTCCGGATATCTGGCATACTCTGGCCCACCAATGCGCTATTCACCATTCTCTGGTTTTCTAGGGCTTCAGGATCAAATGGGGTGTATGTTCTGTAGGCTTCAATTAGTCGCTCTAGAAAGGCCCCAGGGGATTCAGCTGCCCCTTGGAGAATTTCAGAGACCTTTGCCAGATTAATGGGCCTCTTTATGCCTTTCCTCATACCTTCCAGCAAGTCCCGGCAATAGCCAGACAACAGTTCATAGTGCTGCTCATTATTTGGATCCCAAACTGGAGCTGCGCGAGGAAACCGAGCTCTAACCCAGTCCTCTAGATCCGGTGTCCTCTCGGGGGCACGCGCTCGCGTGATGGCCTCAGCATTTTGCAAAATCTTCCGCCTCTCCTCAGTTGTGAAGAGGGTCAGGAGAAGTTGTTGACAATCAGTCCAGGTTGGGTTATGGGTGGCCATAATGCTAGCCACTAGGTCCACCACTGCCTGAGGCTTTTCAGTATAAGAGGGGTAATGCGTCTTCCAATTCAGGAGATCGGTGGTTGTGAAGGGTACATACTGGTAGGCCTGTGCCTGTATAACCTGACCCTGATTATTAGGATCCGGTCGAGTGGTAGTTACCTGACGAAGTGGCAGAACTCTCGAGGAGGTGGGAATGGAATCTGAGGTAGAGCTAGGAGCTACCCTCCTATCATGCTCAGAAGTGATTGCAGCGGGTCTAACCCATTCAGGGGAGGTAGGTTGAAACCCTGAGGGATGGGGAGGGGTACTCATAGACTGAGAGGTGGTCACAGGTGAGTCAGTCCATTGAAAGGGATGCCGGGCCCCTGATGAGTGGGTAGGGGTACTAGAGGGAGAGGCTGGGCTGTCAGGAGTTGAGGAGTCAGGGAGTGGAGCCCAAAGCGGGTCTTCGGAGGTTAACAGGGAAGGATGTGGCAGAGGAGGGTAGAGACTGGCTGAAAAGTCCAACCTAGGATGTGGTGGGGTTCGCACAGTGGGGGAGGAACTATCCGGAGAAGCCTGTGCTGGAGAAGCTTGGGCTGGGCGGCGTGGATCTCTAGGGGCGGCACAGAACCCCAACAATGGGCCATAAGGTGGTGGCTCAAGATCTGAGGGGTCATCAGAGAGTATGGGTTTCTCAGGCAGGGTAGGGGCGGAAGCCACCGATTGGGTGGTAGGCTTCCTAGGGCTCTTTCCCTCTTCTAGTTTAGATTTTCTAATCTTTCTTTGAGCACGGCCTAACATGAATTTTACTGGGGATCCCATATAAGTTTTCAACCAAGAGGGAGGGTCAGTCACAAGACTGTCCCAGGAATCTATATAAGGGAGTTGTTCAGAATATTCTGGTTCTCCTACAACTATGCTGTAAACCTTCCGGATTACTTCAATATCTAAGCTGCCACTAGGGGGCCACCCCACTCCCATAGATGGCCACTCAACTTCACACAAGGTTCTTAGAGTACTTGAGCTTAAAGTCTGTCCATAGTCATTAATTAAAAATCCTTTTTTTAAATTCTTAAGCATACAATCTAGGGGGGTAGCAATTTGTCTAGATGATGTCCCACCCATAATGCTTACAGTTACAACACACAAAGGGGGAGGGAATTTTTGAAAGTGCAGTAAGGGGTCCGCACTCTCGAGACACTAGGTAGACAGACAGCAATCGCTTCCTTCCGTCGCTGGCCAATTGAACTCGCGTTAATTGGAAACGCAGCTATAAGAAGTCCGCACTCAGTTAATCATTCACGCATCACACATTCCATACAGAAAATCCCACCCAACAATTTCAAATTTCTCAGATACAGATAAGCTCAAGCGTTTTCGCTTCTAGTCCCCACGACTAGAAGGTACTAGGGCCTTCGCTGAGAGTTGATCAGGCTCTCCTTCCCTCAATTTTTGAGGGGCTGGTTTACAACTTTCTAGCTAGAATTATAATACAGAATACAGAATACATACCCGGCGAATGTTCTCCAGTCAGTTGGGTGCTGGGATTAATGCAGGATTCAGAATCCCACCTCTGCCACCAAGAATTGTTGCAGGAATGGATGCATGAATTTATGATACTTCAGGAGTCAGACAGCACACACCAGAATGAGAGAGAAATCTTCTTTATTTGCCAGCAAACACAGTAGGACATCAGTTCTAGCTCTTTTCTTCTCTTTCTCAGCTCTCTGTGTCTTTGTGGCTTCTGTCTCAGCTGCTTCTCTTCTTCTGCTGTCCTCTGTCTGTTCCTTCTGTCCTTCTCTTTCTTCTGAGCTCCTTCTGACGTAAACTGCTTCTTCTCCCACTTAAATACAGTTCTATCTAGCCTAGCCTAGCCCCCTTACTCTCCAATTGGTTAAGGAATAGATTGATTACCTTGCCTCAACCAATCAGCTCTATACAAATATCAGTTACATAGGTTCCAGACATCCTAAACTGACCTGTGACCTGGGGCCTCTCAAACCAGACATTTGGGCTCCAGAACTCCTGCATGTTATTATGATTGATTTCTCATCTATAGCTTAACCTGGATTCACTTAGAGGATAATGGATATTCTTACATTTATTATTCTCATATTCCTAGTACTAACTGCTAACTAAACTCTGGTATTCATTAAAGGGGTCAAGGGCCAATCTTACTTAATAGCATACATATCAGTTATTACTTTCAAGACCATTCCTACATTTTACCTATAATTAATCAAGGAGAAGAGAGCTGACTAGTCCTGACCTTTTTCACCTATCAGCTTCCTTCACAGAACTAGCTAAGACCACAGAAAACTCAAAACACATGTTGGCCTCTTCACTGCAGACAAAGAGTAATACAGAATTTAACAGACATTCTACACAGAAACAAAACTTATTAATTTACACAGAATACAGCATATTCTAAAGTAAGCATCCTTATAAGACATATTCTACATACTTATAATGGTCTCTATATCTATATCTAAGCTATCTCCTTATAACAAAATCTACATATCAAGAACTTCTGAAATTATTTCAGCTTATTCTTAAACTACAATATGTCATATGTCTGGCTCATGCCTGCTTGCAAAACTATTCAATATGCCTAATAGTATACAAATGTTGAGCTAGCCTTCATTATTCACAAGGGACAGAGTTTCATTTCTCACTGACCTTTCTAACCTTTGGCTTAGCCAAGCTAGACATTGAGTAATTAACTCCAGCTTGCATTCCTTCATTTGCAGGACTGAGAATTTAAAATAGTATTTGAGCACCTTTAAACAGAATTAACCCTTAATATGATTTCTTATATATATTATGCCCATGGCTGCCTCAGTTAGAGAGTACTCAGAGGGAGGGGGAGCTGAGAATAGCTGAGAAGAGCAGAATGACCGATGAAGTCATCTCGCCACCTGTGCTTTGCACCCCTTTTGTGTATAGTTGGAACCTGGGACCTAATGAAGTCACCCTTATCGGTTCCTTATCAACTGATAAGGGATAGCAAGTTCTGCTGACAAAGCTGGATCCCATTGGAATCCATTGGGTTGAGACAGTATAAAGGAAGCACTCCGAGAAGTGTAAGACGCAGAAGGAGAGACAGAGAGAGAGAGACAGACGCAGATACAGAGGCAGATGCAGATGCTGATGGAGGAGAGAGACAGAGTACCACTGAGAGCTGATGTGTCATGTGATTCTGTTCCACTGTATGATTGACTGAATTGCTGGTATCCTCATTATTGGGTAATGTATCAATGCTAATTAATACTAATAAACTATATCTCTTTAACTAATTGAAACTGGGTTCCTCTTTAATTACAGACTTAGCTACGGCTGAGCCTGTACTGAACTGCCATGAGCAGATTCAAGGTTGGGAAAGCTAGATATTTGGAAGGCATATGTAACTTTGCCCAGAGAGAGATGAGACGGGCCACTGCTTCCGCTGCTTGATTAGCAAAGGCAGATTCTGAGAAAATAAACATTAGGGAGAGTGACAGTTCTCTGCCATAGGCTCATCCCCTTCCCTACAGATTTCCTGGAAACAGTGGGTTGGAACAGAACATCTGTGCTGCTCTGGAGTCTGAAAAGTAGTGGTGGAATTGTTCCAGGCAGTGGCGTAGCCACAGAGGAGCCTTAAGGGCCTGGGCCCCCCAATTTGGGTTCAAGGTCTGCTGGTTTGGCTGTCAGGAGTTCCCAAGCCCCGCCAGTAGAAGCTTTCCTGTGGCGATATTTGCTACCACGCTGCCTGTCCTGCTTTCCCTCTCCCCCATGCGCATGCTCATTTTTAGTGCTTGCGCATGCTCAATTTCACTGAAAACAAGCATGCACGCTGGGGTGGGAAAGTAGGGCAGGCAGTGCAGTGGCAAATATCGCCACAGGAAATTTTCTGCTGGTGGGGCTTGGGAACCCTTGCCAGCTCAGGTATGTGGGGTTACAGTGGGGGTTGAGAGCGGTGGGGAGGCAGGGCAAAATGTGCTCCCCCCTACACTTTGGGCGCATGCCCCCTCCCAAATCAAGGTCTGGCTACACCTCTGGTTCCAGGTTGTTTTCCTAGAAATTAAACCCTGGGTGCTGGTTTGTGATCATTGGACAGGTGACTAGCAATGAGAACTAGCCCATTCTTTCCTGCACCCACACCCAGTTGCAATAGCGTGAGTCTATAGAGTTTCAACTGACCACATTTTGTCCTTTAATCTCAGCTTCAGATCTATACACTAATTTTAGGATTCATAAACAGCAAACTCTATATCCATACTACCAGCCTTTTACCTTCCTCACTGTGCATTATTTACGCTGTCTTCAATAGTGATTTAGTGAAACTGCTGCTTTTCACTCTGCTTGCCCATTAGCAATATTAACTCTTGCTCATCTCTCCACTATTAGATCTGAGACTTTTCACACTTGGCTACTAACCAAAATTAGCTGAGCCTGGGAAGAAGAAAGAATATGCTCAGAACAGCTTCTTTGTATAACGAGAAGGTTTTCTGAATTTGAAACAGCCTGCTTCATAAATATAAAAGCACCCTTCAGAGACTCTGTCTAGGCCATACCAGTTTGAGGAGAGATCCATCTTTTTGAAGTATGTAACCAGGAGTATAATTTGTGGCACCGCTTATATGAAAATTAGTGTCTGGCTATTGTTGTACTTAATAAGACTCATGCAACATGTGATCTGTACAATTTATTGACTTTCTAGCCTAGTGTGAGAAATTTATATTGGTGCCACTCATCTTGTCTGTATGGGTTCTGAAACTTAACCTAGCCTTCCACAAAACAGAAGACTTAAGCATATTTGCAGCTGATTTAAAGTCTAATCCAGTGCTGCTTCTGTTCTATTCTATTAATTTGCAGTCTGCCCAATCCCTAATAAGTTCCGGGCAGTTAAACAATAAGAACTACATGATGTTGAAAATTACAGACTGGGTTCTGGTATAATTTAATGTCACAAAGACAAAAAGTAAGATTGTTACAAAATTACCTATTCCTTAAATATTTATGAAATAGAAAAGGATATAAAAATAAAAATATAAAGACTGTTGTTGAATATGTAATGGAATTCCAGATTTTGCTGGCTTGAAACATAAAAGAACTGTCCAGCATTTGGTTAAAATGAATACCTGTGTTTGATGGACAGATCGGTATTTAAACAAGTCAGAGAAGATATCTCTTCACTCAATCTACTATAATAATTTGCACCTCCAATGTTCTGAAGCTGACCATGGCACACTGAAGCGAAGTGTTCGTAAGGTTCGTCAGTCTGTCATCATCTCTCTCTGTCCCGCCCTCGCGTCAAAACATGATGACGTCGAGGGCGGAACAGTGAGAGAGAAAGGCATGCTGCAGAGTTGCCAGGCAAAGGAACGCAACGTCATACGCATGAGGGTGTCATCATCCCTCCCTTCCTCCCTCCCTCCCTTCCAGTTCCAGGCCCCCTCCCTCCGATTTTTAAAAGTCATCTTCACTTACCAAGTCAGGGTTACGGCGGCCGGCAGCAGCGGTAAAATACATGCAGGCTTGGCCCTTCTCTCTCAGCTGTGGTCCCGCCCTCATTTCCTGTTTCCACAAGGGTGTGACCACAGCAAAGAAAGAGAGAGAAGGGCCGAGCCTGCACGTGTTTTACCGCTGCTGCCGGCCACCATAACCCTGAATTGGTAAGTGAAAATCTTAAAAATCGGAGGGAGGAGGCCTGGAACTGGAAGGGAAGGAGGGAGGAAGAGAGGGACGACGACCTTGGAACTGGGAGGGAGGGGGCCCCTGGAACTGGGAGGGAGGGAGGGGGAACCCTGGAGGAGGGAGGGAGAGAGGGGGGACCCCAAAACTGGGAGGGAGGGAGGGGACCACAAAACTCGGAGGGAGGGACCCTGAAACTCAGAGGGAGGGAGGGAGGAACATGAAACTAGGAGGGAGGGAGGAGGATGACTCTGGAACTCGGAGGGAGGGAGGGAGAGGACGACCCTGGAACTCGGAGGGAGGGAGGAAGGGAATGACCCTGGAACTCGGAAGGAGGGAGGGGGGACGACCCTGGAACATGGAGGGAGGGGGACACTGGAACACGGAGGGAGGGAGGGAGGGAGGGAGGAAGGGAGGGGGGCCTCTGGCACACACTCTCAATCTCACACATACACTCTCTCTCACACAGACACACTCGCACCCAGTCTCACTCTCTCTCTGTCACACACACACACTCACACATTCACTCTCTCTCACACAGTCACTCTCACACACACTCTCTCAAACATACACACTCCGAGGAAAACCTTGCTAGCGCCCGTTTCATTTCTTTGAGAAACGGCCCTTTTTTACTAGTGTGTTAATAAACTCTGGAATTCGTTGCTAGAGAATGTGGTAAAAACGGTTAGCATAGCAGGGTTCAAAAAAGGTTTGAACACGTTTCTAAAAGAAAAGTCCATAGACCATTGCTAAGATGGACATGAGAAAATCCACTGCTTATTCCTGGGATAAGCAGCATAAAATCTGTTTTACTCTTTTGGGATCTTGCCAGGTACTTGTGACCTGGATTGGCCATTGTTGGAAACAGGATACTGGGTTTGATGAACCTTTGGTCTGTAGCAGTATGGTAAACTGCCTAGATCTGCTAGTTAGTTAAGGCGGTATAGCAAATTTCAGATAAACAAACATACTGTGTTAACTAACTAAAAGCCATTTACACATTTGCTATGATTAAATATTTCTTTAGCAAAGGTAGCAACCATTTTATTTTCTGCGTCCTCTTTTTTGTCGCTGCAAATATGGTAGCCCTACCCAAGCAGCAATACTGAACCAGGCACTAACCACTGGGCTACTCGTCCACTATGGTATCAGTTACATTCTGGTTAGCCCTGAATAGCCTATGAATAAAATTCCTTTGATAATTGTTTTATAAAAGCAGATATAAAGGGGAGGTGATTAGTTTACTAATCACCCAAATTAGAAGCCCAACCTCACTCCAGGACAGAACTGAGCTCTAAGACAGAAATACCTGCTGGCTCAGTCCAATAATGTTATGAACTGCAAGCATAATGTGTACTGGAGCTGGATGATGTTTATGAATATTTCATTTATCAGACCTGTACAGTAACTATTTTTAGTTTCGGTGCCTTTCGTGAAAAGTGTTCTGTGCCTGACAACTAGGGAGCAAAAAATTACAATGTGGTGTCCAGATATTGCTGTCCACACAATCTGTATATATTTTCAGGACAATGTTTCCATGATGGATTGTAAGCTAAATGGTCTGGGTTAACATGAAATTGATACTGAGAAGCACATATGCAGTCAATGGCAGTACTAGCCAATAATTGTGTTTTTTTTTTTTTTTACTTCAGTAGTTGATTATATAACTTTGACCATTTTATTTACAAAGGGGGCAATTCTATAACCTAGGTGCTAACATACACATTTTACATGCAAAAATGATTAAAATACTGGCATATACGCATGTATCTGTGTATTTACACATATATGCCAGCATGCTGCCTATGCACTATTCTGCAAATACCTTCTTAACTTACATAGTGCATATGTGCTAAAGGATCATACGCAGGGTGGAGTATGAGTGGAACATAGGCAGGACTCACGCTTATGCATATAAACACAGAAAGACTGCTCCAGGCTTTAGTGGAAGGCCAGCAGCAGCTGCAACAAGTGGTACAGAGGCAACGGAAACAGCAACAGGCTTCCCAGAGATTACTGGAGGATGAACTGAACTCCCTTAAGTGACGCAAGCAATACAGCCATCAAACTACAAACTCCGGTCCTGATGTTATCAAAGATGGTACTGGAAGATGACCCAGACTATTTCCTTACAAATTTTGAGAGAACTGCCTAGCTGGCTGGTTGGCCAGTGGCATCATGGATGGGTTACTTGAGGAATTTACTGACTGGTAGCAGCCAAACTGTGTTTCAAGACATTAACTCCATCAGGACAGCCACCTATGTGGAAGTGAAGGCCGCCATTCTGGAGAGAGCAGGCTGCACCCAAGAGGCCTACCGGCAGTGATTTCAAAAAGAGAATCCCCAGCGTTTCTTCTACCGGCTCAAGGAAGTAGTCTGGAGATGGCTTCAACTGGAGGGCAAGTCTGGCCTGGAGATAGCAAGAGTCATCTTCCTTGAACAGTTTCTCAAGGGACTACCCCTGTCGATGAATCAGCGGCGCCACCCTAAGTTGATACCAGAGAGTGCTTTGGAGGCAGCTAAAGCCTTATCAAATGCAACCAGAATTTGAACCAGACAAGGACAGGGAGCAGGTAGGGAGACCCAGGAAGAAGGGAGACGACAGGGACCCAAGAATGCTAAAAACCTGATGGGGTCCTCCTACTTGTGGTCTCAGAAAAGAGAACTGGAATAGGGGAGGTTCTCTTCACCAAGAACCCAGTGCCCCACACTACCTCATTATGGAAACCCCTATCACCTGGTTCCGATGTGGGAAGAAAGGCAATATGGCTAGAGACTATCAGAAGTGGGACAAAGAGACCATGGAAGTGAATGCAGTAACATCGTCCTGCTACAATGTTAAGGAAACTTCCCAACCTGAGAACAGGAGATGTGTGCTGCAAGTCCAATTGGATGGGACCCCCTCTCTCGTATTGATAGACTCAGGCAGTGTGAGGACCCTCGTTCAGAGGGGAGTAGTTACTCAACAGCAAGTAAACCATGAACAAACCACAATATTGGCCTATTTGCATGCGATTTGGAAACAGTACCCCACAGCTCAAGTTTCCCTCCAAACACTGGTTGGATCAGCCTAGATGGAGATGGTGGTGGTGCTTGGGCTCCCTTCCCCAGTTATTTTGGTTCAAGATTTCCCAACCTTTGAAACCATCTGGACCCAGCAAAGGGATGACATGAAGGAGGAGGACCCAGATTGGTATGCACCAACCCCAAAGGTGCATTGCCCTTTGTATCCAGGAGCTACAGTAGACTGGACCCTGGTGACCCATCAAAGCCCATCAGCAATGGTGTATCACTCATGGGAGGAAAAGGATCCCCTCCCAGGCCCACTAATAGAGGTTCCAAATCGACCCTCAGCTTTGCACAATGACTTAGAAAAAGTCTACTGCAATATTGCTGAGTTGGAAGGAGATTCCAAGCAGGCAGCAAGGTGTATCTGAAGATTACGGGAGGAGAAGGAGCCCTCAAAACAACTGGCTAAAGCTCAGAATGAGATTAGAACTCAAACTGAGAAATATGTGGACGAACTCCAAGCTGTCTGCAATGCTATGAAAATGGAGGAAAGGGAGCTACATGAAACCATTGAGCGGCAAGCTGAGGAAATCAAGCAGCTGGGGTCCAATAATGCGCATTCTTATACCTGCAGACAGATGCAGAGATATTTAAGCCCTCATTTCTGGAAATGACTTTGAATAATTTCCTCAGAAATGTGCTCGTGATTTCTCCTTACCCTAGACACAAGTAACAAGTGCCTGAAGCAAAGTCTCCTGTTTGGCAGTGCAGAATGATGGCTGTTATTTATTGAGCTAAACCTATACAACCACATCTGATACCAGGCTGCACTCTGGCTGTCTAACAACACATTGGATCTACAATGGCTTGTCCATCCTTGTATGTTCTCCTAAACAGTGCACTAGCCAAGCTATTTGCTAAGAATAAGGTTGCAGAGACTGTGTTATTCCATAGATACACATTCATCAGGAGTAACTGATTAAGAGCAAACAGTAACAATAACATGATTGTTTTTTTAAAGTAAGAAATTATTATTATTTGGACCTAAAATCACCTCAGTGCTTGGGAACCTGTGCTTATAAAAGTATATCCTGTACTCATTAAGTACCAACATCATCACATCTCCTTCACCTCTAGGTAAAATACAAAAGACATATCCTGAGTATTTCCTTACTGGCACGAACACATTAGAATCTTCTTCTGGCAGGAGAAGACACTTGTGCCAAAAGTAACACTGCTTCTTGGAAGAAAAGCAATCTTCCTCCTCCTTATCTCTTAAATTCTCGCCTGTTAAAATAGAGCCCTATGTTTTTATTCATCCTTTAAGAAATGTTGTGTTTGTAGCTTGAATCCTTTGTTCGTTAATTCAGGCTATTGCCAATTTAGTGATTTGCAAAACAGGTAAACATATTAAGGTCAGTATCAGTGGCATGGCCACCATTTAACTTTAAATCAACCAATAAGGTGTGGAAAAATTCACTTGAAATAAATAATAACACTATACTACTTTTTCCACTGAACAAAGTTGAAAATGATACAAAAAATCAGTATATTCTTCAAATATAATTCAAATTTACTATGGAGGAAAAAAGAGCCTCACAGAGCTCCTAGACAATATAGCCGTCTATTGGAGCTAAAACGGATCTTAGTCTGATCCTCTGTTCATCATTGGCTCTAAAAAAAACCTCCAAAATGTCATATTATTCATTGCTCACTAACACATATGAATAATTTATGAAAGTAACTGTCATGACAAAATTTATAGTTCCATAAAATTGTTGCTTCGCAATATATTAGAACTTAATGCAAAATGAGCACTTATCTTTTACACTAGAGGACTTCGAACACGATTCTTCAGACGCTCCTAGCCTTTAGGGCTTAGGTAGCGCTAGTCCTTTGAAAAACGCTCTAGCGATAGTCTCCGGTGCTCTACATTTAACTTTAAACATATACTGGCTGATATTTAAAACCATTTAACTTGCTAGGAATGGCACTTAACTAGCTACCTGCTGATGTTCAGTGCATTGCCAGATACGTTTGGTGACCAAATTAGTCCACCGAAATAGCAGGCCTATATTTGACCAGTTTCAACTTAACTGGCCAGCGCTGAATATCAACTTGGCCAGTGCAATCTTATTGTAGCTGGCGGAGATGCCCAAGCCTCAGCAGCTGAAAACCTCCTTAAACACAACCAAGACCCTCTTCAACACAGCCCTGAAGTTGGTGGCAGCTCACCTTAGCCGCCCGACGCTGGCAGTCATGCCCAGTTTTCACGCATGCACAGGAAAACCGATCATGCGTGGGCTACCGGTGTCAGATGCCTAAGAAGAGCTGCTGTTAACTGTGGAGCTGTGTTGAAGAGAGCCGTGATTGTGTTTCAAGGAGGTTTTCAGCTGACGGGGCTTGGGGGATCCACCCCAGCTCAGATATTTAATATTTTGAGTTGGGGGGATGGGATACAGAGACTTCATGTGCCAACCCAGTTTGCCGAATGCCCCACCCAAAATTTGTGGTCTGGCTGCGCCTCTGAGTTATAACTACATGTTGTTACTCAGACCACCCTTTCCCCTCTGAGCAATGTGCACATAATTACTTACCACATTATAGAACAATGTGGAAATTGATACTTAGTAATCAACGTTTTACCCATTAAAATGCCTTTAATTATTGCCCTCCCCATTAACAAACATAGTAGATATCCTGAAAACCATGTTCTTCATGAATGTTGAAATGCTTAGCTCTGATGAATCCACTCAAAGGAAAATTATTATATCTCTGGACCAGAAGCATCAATTCCAGCCCTCGAGTGCTGTAAGCCAGCCAGACTTTCTTTCCAATAAATATGCATTAGATGTATTTTTATGCATTGCAGGCAGAGTTGACAAATGTATTTTGTGCATATTCAAGTGTGGATTCCTTGAAAACCCGACCAGTGTGAGGCATTTGAAGATCAAAGTTACCTAGCTCTGCTCTGGGCAGACAAACAGTGATTGAATCACAACATAAGACTTTTCTGCTATATGTTAAAAAGCATCAGAAAGAGGAGAATGCACAAAAGATGCCTCCTCCTGGAGGGAATTCATTTCTCTTCCACCCTGCAACACATGCAGAACTCATTGCCAGAGGATGTGGTATCAGAGGTTACTGCATGTGGGTTAAAAAAAAAGGTTTGAACAAGTTCCCGGAGGAAAAATCCATAGTCTGCTGATGAGATAGACATGGGGAAAACCAGTGCTTATCCCTGTGATCAGTAGCATGAATCTTGCTACTCTTTGGGCTTCTGTCAGGTACTTGTGACCTGAATTGGGCTTGTTGGACCATTGGTCTGACCCAGTATGGCTATTCTTATGTCCTTATGCACTTCTACCACACAGAAGCTTCTTCCTTCCCTCCCTGTTACTACAGCTGCCTTCCAATCCTCTACTGCCTTCCCGTTGGCTGGAACCTACTACCTATAGTCTCTGCTACTAGTTACAATGGATCAATTTCAATAGTCAAAGTTTAAAGCAGTGGGGGGGACAAGATATCTAAATAATAATAAAGCCCAGTATAGACATAACATAAATATTAAAGTTGTGAAGCTTACTCAGCAGACCTCAGCAATGGCTCATTCAACACTGGGGTCATTGCCCAGTGACTCACTACAGTTGTCATCAGTCTTTCAACTTTAATAAATTCTAGGAACTTTTTATAATTTTAAATTTTAATAAAATACTACTTAGCTTTTACTTGCTTTTGCTTGCAGTCTAGTGAAATGTACCCACACCGACATGGTGCATGTTTCGGGAACCTGCTCAGGGTTTGGTCCTATAAGGCAATAGACATAATTAGAATTGTATTTATCAATCCTAAAACTACATCTTTTTATCCTAGTGAAGTCTCACCTCAATCGCCACAGCTTTCATTTATTATTTATGCATGGTTTTCAAAATAGCAACTGGACTAAAGACACCCACTATTTACAGGAGGGACATCAGCGTAACTCACTATAATTACAGCCTTTTAAAGGGGCAGCCCTATTCATAATAAAGACCCCCAGTCTAACTCCAAATTTAAACCATTGGGATATATTTATCTATTTATTTGTGGCATTTATACCCCGCTCTTTCCCGCTCGATAGCAGGTTCAGTGCGGCTTACATGTATGGTACAAAGTATAACAGAGATAATACAAAGGATGGGACAAAGTATTGCATAGATGACAAAGTTACATAGAGTAGGACAAAAGTAATAGGTATGGGGAGAGAATTGGAGTGTGGGCGATGCTAGTGGTGTGAATTAGGATCGGGGTTTAGGATTGGTCATTTGGGTAGGCTTGTTTGAAGAGGTAAGTCTTCAGCAGTTTTCGGAAGGGTAGGTATTCATTGGTTTTTTGGATGTGTCGAGGTATGGCATTCCAGAGTTGGCTGCCTATAACAGAGAAGTTGGATGCGTAGTAGGTTTTATATTTGAGGCCTTTGCAGTTGGGAAGATGAAGATTGAGATATGTTCGAGAAGATTTGGACCAATTCCTGGCTGGAAGATTGATCAGGTTGGACATGTAGCTTGGAGATTCACCATTGAGGATCTTGTGGATCATTTTGTGGGCTTTGAAGTTTATACGTTCCTTGATGGGGAGCCAGTGAAGTTTTTCTCGAAGTGGTGTTGCGCTTTCAAATCGTGATTTGCCAAAAATGAGTCTAGCTGCTGTGTTTTGGGCGGTCTGGAGTTTTCTCATGATTTGGGCTTTGCAGCCAATGAAGATGCTGTTGCAGTAGTCAGCATGGGATCCTCAGAAGCTTAGCTGAAATTGGGTGGCGGAGCAGGTGGGGGGAAGAGGGGTGGTGGTTGGGAGGCGAGGATAGGGGAGGGCAGACTTATACGGTCTGTACCAGAGCCGGTGATGGGAGGCGGGACTGGTGGTTGGGAGGCAGGAAATACTGCTGGGCAGACTTATATGGTCTATGCCCTGAAAAGGACAGGTACAAATTCAAGGTAAGGTATACACATATGAGTTTGTCTTGGGCAGACTGGATGGACCATGCAGGTCTTTTTCTGCCGTCATCTACTATGTTACTATGTTACATGCACATCTTACTAAGCTCTAAGCTCTTACTAAGCACTGTGGATTATACTAGATTGCGGAAAGTTTTCTGTGGAAGGAACGGTTTCACTCTTTTCAGTACCCACATCATGTTGAACATCTTCTTCGTCGTGGCTTTTGCATGAGTTTCTAAAGTTAGGTGTTTGTCTAAAGTTACTCCTAGGATTTTTAGATTGTCAGATATTGGGATTGTAACGTTGGGGGTGGTCAGGGTGGTTGGGAGCCGAGTATTGTGATGAAAGTATTAGACATTGAGTTTTTTATTTATTCATTTTCATCTTGAAAGCGTTGGCCCAGGATGCTAGGATGTTCATGGCAGTTATAATGTTCTCGAGATTTCTGTAAGGGATAAATATTGTGACATCATCAGCGTAGATGAAGGGATTTAGGCCATATATGGTGTTTAGATAATATATCCATCTCTGCTGTTTCATATTATGTCAGGATTTGCAGATAGATGTTTTAAACTCAGACAAATGTCCAGATATATTAACTATCCTTCTTCCTTTTGGACATTTATATATTTACTAGGATTTATTTATAGACTTTTCAAGGAATTCACTCAAGGCTGTGAATAGGTCAAAACATAGGCAATAGACAATTATAGCAGTAAAAATATTCAATTAACAATACAAGGTAAGGTATAGTATGCTACATTATAATGTCAATACAGTACATAATAAAACATTTTAATAGACAGCATAGGGTGTAAGCTGTCTATTAAAATATCTATCTTCAGGCCCTCCATGATTCACACAGGCACTGTGGGGTCTTCCCTTTGCCTCGCCCAGCCCTCTCTGATGCAACTTCCTGTTGGGAGGGCCGGATGTGGCAGAGGGAAGTCCCCGCAATGCCTGTGTGAACCACGGACAGGCTGAAAATGTAAGCTGCAAGCACTGCAATGGTGGCGGGGGAAGAAGGAGGAAGCGGCAGATTCCAGCCCTGCAGGAGGGGAAGTAGGGAGCGATGCTGGATTGTGGGTGGCTGGGAGTCAACTTCTCAGTTCAGGCGGTGGCAGGAGGGAGGTCAGGATTTGCCGTGGCACCCCTGATGAGAGTTTGCTGCGGCGCACCAGGATGCCGCGGCGCACAGTTTGGGAACCACTGTTGTAAGCAAAGATGGAACATATAGATAGATAAGATAGAGTAACAGGAGTTAGAAAATAAGGGGACCAATTCAAAAGAAAGTTGCACTTGAGGTTAAAAAGGTGCTTGAATATTATCTCAACTAGAGTAGAAGTAGATAAACATGTCCTGCTACAGTATGTGTATAAAGGGGTGTTAAAAATCATTTGTTTACAAAACAGTTCATGTAAGGCTTTTTTTTTTTTTGCTAATATGTGAAAGTAAATGTAGTACAGAGACTGCGAAATGCTGTGGATGTCACACATGCTTATTGAATCTCCAGGGTAAACATTCTAGATGGGAGGGAAGTAATTCAGTGAGTGGACCTGAACACCTTGAGGTCTCCTGATAAGCCTCCAAATAAGTACATAAGTAATGCCACACTGGGAAAGACCAAGGGTCCATCGAGCCCAGCGTCCTGTCCATGACAGCAGCCAATCCAGGCCAAGGGCACCTGGCAAGCTTCCCAAACGTACAAACATTCTATACATGTTATTCCTGGAATTGTGGATTTTTCCCAAGTTCATTTAGTAGTGGTTTATGGGCTTGTCCTTTAGGAAACCGTCTAACCCCTTTTTAAA
Source organism: Microcaecilia unicolor (assembly GCF_901765095.1). Classification (NCBI taxonomy): domain Eukaryota; kingdom Metazoa; phylum Chordata; class Amphibia; order Gymnophiona; family Siphonopidae; genus Microcaecilia; species Microcaecilia unicolor. Next base: position 71,747,997 of record NC_044033.1, read on the forward strand.
CTCTGCTAAGCTAACTGCCTTCACCACGTTTTCCGGCAACGAATTCCAGAGTTTAATTAGGTGTTGGGTGAAGAAATATTTTCTCCGATTTCTTTTAAATTTACTACACTGTAGTTTCATCGCATGCCCCCCTAGTCCTAGTATTTTTGGAAAGCGTGAACAGACACTTCACATCTACCTGTTCCACTCCACTCATTATTTTATATACCTCTATCATGTCTCCCCTCAGCCGTCTCTTCTCCAAGCTAAAAAGCCCTAGCCTCCTTAGTCTTTCTTCATAGGGAAGTCGTCCCATCCCCGCTATCATTTTAGTCGCCCTTCGCTGCGCCTTTTCCAATTCTACTATATCTTTCTTGAGATGCGGGACCAGAATTGAACACAATACTCAAGGCAGGGGCGTAGCCAGACAACAGATTTTGGGTGGGCCTAGTCAAGAAGTGGGTGGGCACCAAGTATTCTCTCCCCCTCCCCTCAACCACCACACAAAAAATATCTCAGCTGGTGAGAAAACGCTTCTTTCCATCTTGGCAGTCTGCAGCAGGCATGCACTGAAAACTGAGCATGCGCAGGTGCCATTATTGTAGAGAGTTGCGTTTTTGTTACCATCAGGGGGAAGCCTTCAGCTGGTGGAGCTTGGGATCCCCACCAGCTACCACTAAACGTGTGCTACTGTTGGGTGGGCCTGAGCCCTAAGTGGGTGGGCCCCGGCCCACCCAGGCCCACCTGTGGCTACGCCACTGTTTTAGGGGATGGGTTAGGAGGTGACAAAATGGGACTGGATAGGATTATTACTAGAGCAGATTTGGGTTAAAAAAATAATAGGAGCAGGGTTTAGCTGAAAGGCTGCTCAGGGGTGTAGCTATGGGTGGGCCTGGGCCCACCCAGTTTGCGCTCAGGCCCACCCAGCAGCGGTGTATCCTTGCCAACTCTGGAGCAAGCTAGGCTGTCACATCCACTTTTCAATCTGCAGCTGCTCCTGTGCAAAGGGTTGCCAGCAGCATGTAAGAAACACTGTCTCTCCATGTTCTAGTGTAAAGCGCTGCGTACGTCCGGTAGCACTATAGAAATGATAAGTAGTAGTAATCACTGCCACTGCTGCCGGCTGACCCGGAAGCCTTCCTTCTGCATCTGCGTTCATTCAAAGGGTTAGCTGTATTTACATTGATACATGCTTACAGGTTTGTTGACCCCTGAGGCAGGCTCACACGCTGAAATACGACTGTGTCGGGTCTCAAATGTGTTGAATTTGTAAGAACATTAAAGTTTCTTAAACTTTGAAAATCCTCGTTGGTTTTGCCTCACTACCTGGTTGTTGCTTACAGTTAAGACAGCAAAAAGACTGTCCTGACTTTATGTGGTGATGTTAAAGAGGCTCTGCTCTGAATATTGGCCAGTGCATTCGATTATCTCTGATCATAAGGGCGGTAAAGCCCCGTGCTGTTCCAGCGCTATTTTTAGAGTGCTGTTTGGAACAGCCCAGGGCTTTTGATCATCTGGGCATAAGGCCTTTAAATTGCAGCCAGTGGAATAGCCAGACTGCCAATTTTGGGTGGGCCTGAGCCCAAGGTGAATGGGCACAAAATGTTCTCTCTACCCCACCCCATTCCTCCCCCCACTATCCACCTTTCCCCCGGCACCTCCCAAGTCAAAATATACTTTAGCTCATGAGGATCCCCAAGCTCTGTCAGCTGAAGACTTCTTCCATACTCCCGGTTACCAAGCTTGGCAGGTAGCAGCAACAATTCCATGAGTCTGCGATGCTGGCACCCCATGTCAGGTCTCAAATGTGTTGAATTTGTGAGAACATTAAAGGTCCATACATTTTGAAAATCCTTGTTGGTTGTACCTCACTACCTGGTTGTTGTTTACATGTTTGTGAGGCTTTTGGATTTTCTCCTCCTTTTGAGTTAATTTTATGCGGTCATGTAGCTGCTGGTTTAATGAAAAGCACCATTAACCACCCAAGTTCGTGCTCTGCTCATGCCCCGCCCCCCAGCCCATCCCAAATCTAGACAGTTAGGTGATAGCCAGTTAGCAGGGATATTCAGCAGCAGTAACTGATTAAGTGCCACTGAATATGCCCAGATAGACTTGGGCAGGCCATTTAAGTATCCAGGAGCCTCTTCTGGCCATTTAAATTGCTTTGAATATCAGGCTCAATGTGTCTTTTCACTATTTCTTTTCCACATGCCAAGTCTCATCCCGTTCTGTTAAGTATTCTATGCTGCAGACTCTAGAACTCTGAAACAAAAAATGCATTGGGTTGTTTATTTTTTTGAGGGGAAGGAGTATTTCTCTAGAACTCTCAGTTTGATGTGGCCCATTTTCAAACTTGTGTCTTTTTACTGTTTTCCCCCCATTCCATTAAATTTTTGAAGAGTTATTTTGTCCCCAGACAGACAGACAATCTCTCCAATTTCCATTGGATTGGAAAGAATAATAGTTAAGCTACACCCTGCTATCTTATTGAGCTCTGTCTGTAGCTCATCTCTAATTTGTTCATATTTTAATTAAAAATGAAATCACAGATAAGGATCAACAAAGGAGAGAAGATCTAAAGAAAGCAGTGAAAAAGTTCAAGAAAGAAATCCAGTTGAATCGGTCTGCCTTTTCATCTAACTTTGGACGCATATCCCCAGAACTGTGCATGGTAAGCAACAACATTCCCCAGTGTGCTGCTATGGAGAGGTAGTCTCCGATAATATCCAAGACAATCCAGAAGCATATATGGCAAGGTGATCCCACAGCCGACTGAGTTTTGAGGGTATCCAGAATAAATATGCATGAGACAAATCATAAAAGATTGAAGACCCATTTTCCTTAAGAATATTAATTGGAGATATCCTGAAAACATTACTGGCTGGTCAGTTTCTCTTGCAAATTTGTAGTCATTATGGCAAGGTGGCCTAACTGTTCTTGCCCCATACTAATACATGTGCAGTTTCTGAGGCGTGCTTCTGGATTTGTTTCAGTAATCCAAAGTGAGAGTTACATTCAGGTACTGTAGGTATTGGCCTGTCTGTAGAGGATCTACGTTTGCACCTGAGGCAATGGAGGGTGAAAGACTTGCTGAACATCACAAGGAGCATCAGTGGGACCTGAATCTTTGTTTTGCTGGTTCTTATCTACTGCTGTAACTACTAGGCTACTCCTCCACTCTAGCTCATCTATTGTCCCTGTCCAGGTGTAAAAATTCCACAGAAAAATGTGCACATCACTGGAACTTTGCTGCCATTGTTCTTTGTAAATTTCTCTGCAAGAGTGGCCTTCTACATGGACAGTCAGAATGAAATTCAGGAAATTCATTCTGAGCCCTCATAAGAGCCTACTCATACATTGTTCTGCTTCTGTTTGACTTTAAATCATGAGAGAATTCTCCAGAGTTACTGGGGGGAGGGTCCTGAGGTTGTGGGTGGTAAAGGGTCCAGCCCAAGGGGGGTGGGTTCCTAGGTAAGTTGCAGAGGGAAATGTTTCAGGTTATTGAATGAGTGGCCTAGTGGTTAGGGTGGTGGACTTTGGTCCTGAGGAACTGAGTTCGATTCCCACTTCAGGCACAGGCAGCTCCTTGTGACTCTGGGCAAGTCACTTAACCCTCCATTGCCCCATGTAAGCCACAATGAGCCTGCCATGAGTGGGAAAGCGCGGGGTACTCCTGGCTCCTCCCTTGCTCCACCCCCTGTACTGCCCCTCATCTGCCCACTTTCAACAAGGCCAGTGAATGCCAATGTTCAGCAGTGCTGTCTGGTTAATGTCACTGAATATCAGTGGCTAGGCAGGCACAGGCAATTTAAAACAAGCAGAAGGCTCTCCTGCCTCTTAAATCACTTGAATATCAGGTGGTAAGTTTGTACTTGAGCAAGTCACTTAAATCTCCATTGCCTCAATATCAAAGGAACAGCAGCAGAATTTGAATCAGGCTTCCCTGGTTGTCAGCCCACTGTTCTAACTACTAGGCTACTTCTCCATTTTAAATGTTTGGTGAATAGCCTATTTGCCAGCAGAATACACTGCTTTTGTCTCCCTTCAGTAAGTAATTGATAGAAAAGACAATACCATATTTGAGTGGCAAGACTTCAACTTATCAGACTCTGGGCCATTGGAAGTCTTATGTGTGAGAAGAGATTGAGGATGTTTATTCTCACTAGTATCTTTTCAAACTGACTTTGCTAGCCTAGTGGTTAGTGCAGTGGACTTTGATCCTGGGAAACTGAGTTTGATGCCCACTGCAGCTCCTTGTGACTCTGGGCAAGTCACTTAACCCTCCATTGCCCCATGTAAGCCACAATGAGCCTGCCATGAGTGGGAAAGCGCGGGGTACTCCTGGCTCCTCCCTTGCTCCACCCCCTGTACTGCCCCTCATCTGCCCACTTTCAACAAGGCCAGTGAATGCCAATGTTCAGCAGTGCTGTCTGGTTAATGTCACTGAATATCAGTGGCTAGGCAGGCACAGGCAATTTAAAACAAGCAGAAGGCTCTCCTGCCTCTTAAATCACTTGAATATCAGGTGGTAAGTTTGTACTTGAGCAAGTCACTTAAATCTCCATTGCCTCAATATCAAAGGAACAGCAGCAGAATTTGAATCAGGCTTCCCTGGTTGTCAGCCCACTGTTCTAACTACTAGGCTACTTCTCCATTTTAAATGTTTGGTGAATAGCCTATTTGCCAGCAGAATACACTGCTTTTGTCTCCCTTCAGTAAGTAATTGATAGAAAAGACAATACCATATTTGAGTGGCAAGACTTCAACTTATCAGACTCTGGGCCATTGGAAGTCTTATGTGTGAGAAGAGATTGAGGATGTTTATTCTCACTAGTATCTTTTCAAACTGACTTTGCTAGCCTAGTGGTTAGTGCAGTGGACTTTGATCCTGGGAAACTGAGTTTGATGCCCACTGCAGCTCCTTGTGACTCTGGGCAAGTCACTTAACCCTCCATTACCCCTGATACAAAATAAGTACCTGAATATATGTAAACCGCTTTGAATGTAGTTGCAAAAACCTCAGAAAGGCGGTATATCAAGTCCCATTTCCCCTTCCCTTTAAAATCAGGACACCAGATGGATCCATTTTTTTGACAAATAGAATAGGTAATCATTTCAGGCCTCAGTTTTGAGTGTTTGAAAAAGCATGAATCAGATAGTTTAGTGCTACTCTTTCCTGTTTCTTATTAACTTCTTCAGAATGAAGTGTTACTAAGGTCATAATACCGGACTGCCTTTTGAAAGCATTCGATAGTAATCACATGATGCATCTGGCAGCTCTTCTTTATCAGTCACCACACAATGAACATGTTCAAGTGATTTCCATCTCGCTTTTGCTCATCCACTTCCTTAGTTACTGTATTGCCTGAGTCAAACTACAGAAAGACCTTGTCTGTTGTGAAAAGCTGAAGGATTGATTTGTGTCCTTTTGAATCCTTTAGTTCCCGTTTTTCACCTCCCTACACTTCTGGCTGCCTGATATGTATTAGTTATAGCTAGACATTCAATCATTCCCTCATTCATCATTTATTTATTAATGTAATTAGAGTTTATTAACTACTTGTATGAAAAGATTCACGCATGGTGGTGAATAATAAGTATAAATTGACATAAACAACTTACATAACAATAGTAGAATGACCAAATGTCAGCACAATACACAAACAAATCAAAATCCTGATAACAGTGTCATTAATGTATACTTTAGAGCAGTGTTTCCCAAGTCCAGTCCTGGGGTACCCACTTGTCAGTCAGGTTTTCAGGACATCCACAATGAATATGCATGGAGACCTGCTCGATATGCAGAAGGTTCGAGCTTTCCTCCCAGGACCAAGGTTGGACACTCTAGTCGCTCTGGCTTCTCAGGTTCGAACCTCTCAGCAGATCACGACTCAGCAGATGTTGAGGTTATTAGGCCATATGGCCTCCACGGTTTATGTGACATCCATGACACGCCTTCACATGAGATCAACCCAATGGACCCTAGCAGCAGCGTACCAAGGGTGGGGCAGTGGGGGCGGTCTGCCCCGGGTGCACGCTGCTGGGGAGGTGCAGAGAGCAGCCGCGCACCTGTCAGCTCCACTGGTTCTCTGCTCCCTCTGCCCCGGAACAGGTTACTTCCTGTTCCAGGGCAGAGGGAGCAGGGAGCCGAGAGGCGCGCGGCTGCTCCTAGCAACCAAAAATGCACCTGGGGGGGGGGTTGAGGCGCCGGGGGGGGGGTCATTGCGCCATGGGGGTGTCGTGCTGCACCCGGAGGGGGGTGCGCATCGGCGATCCACCCTGGGTGGCAGCCGACCTAGGATCATCACTGGACCCTAGCCTCCCAGTGGTACAGGAGAGCTGGATGTCATCTAAGTGACTCCAGACCTTGTTCACGCTCTGCTCTGGAGGACTGTTCAATCCAATTTGACCCTAGAACTTCCATTCCCAATTCCTCAGCCTCAAAAAGTGCTGACAATGGATGCATATCTCCTCAGTTGGGGAGCTCACGTGAATGAGCTGCACACTCAGGGAGCATGGTCCCTCCAGGAAATAGGTCTTCAGATCAATCTTCTAGTGCTCCGGGTGATCTGGAATGCTCTAAAGGCTTTCAGAGTTCGGCTGTCCAACCAAATTGTGCTCATTCAAACAGACAACCAGGTAGACATGTATTACACAAACAAGCATGGGGGCACTGGATCACATCCTCTTTTTCAGGAGGCCGTCCAGATGTGGTGCTGGGCTCACCAACATGGCATGTTCTTCAGGCCACTTGTCTGGCTGGCAAAAACAACAGTATGGCCAACAGACTGAGCAGGGTCATGCAGCCACATGAGTGGCCTCTCAATATGGGTGTTGCCAACGAGATCTTCCGAGCGTGGGGCACTTCGGTGGATCTCTTTGCCACTCAGCTGAATCAAAAAATCCCTCAGTTCTGCTCTAGGCTTCAGGTCCACAACAGACTAGCATCAGGTGCCTTCCTCCTGCATTGGGGAACAGTTCTGCTGTATGCTTATCCTCCCATCCTTCTTGTGGGGAAGACTTTGCTGAAACTCAAGCAAGACCACAGGACCATGATCTTAATTGCGCTTTCCTGACCTCAGCAGATCTGGTTCCCTCTTCTTCTGGAGTTATCCTCAGAAGAACTGTGGAGATTGGAGTGTTTTCCGACCCTCATCATGCAGAACGAAGGATATCTTCTATATCCCAACTTCAGTCTCTGGCCCTCATGGCCTGGATGTTGAGAGCCTAGAATTTGCTTCTCTCGGCCTATCAGAGGGTGTCTCCCAGGTCTTGCTGGCTTCCAGGAAAGATTCCACTAAGAGATGCTATTCTTTCAAATGGAGATTTGCCATCTGGTGTGAGGGCAAGGCCCTTCTGCACCTTTCTGAGTCTGGTCTTAAGACCAACTCCATAAGGGTTCACCTCAGTGCAATTAGTGCTTAGTATCAGCGTGTAGAGGGTAAGTGGGATATGTGCCTTATTTATACCACAAGATAGAGGGTTATCAACTGCATAATCCTGCCAAATTTCAGCCTTGGTATGGACTAATTATGTCTTTAAAAAATGAGAAACACGGACATCCAAGATGGCCGCAAGCTGTTAGGCTGCTGCGACTCACGCTCCCCCAAAAAAAAGAAATGCCGAAACGAAGAGGGAGATTAGCGGGTAGGGCTTCCCCGCTAACTCCCTCATTACCTGGTCCGATGGACTGATATTTGAGATCGCAGGGAGTTGACCGTGATGGCGGTTTGCTTCCAGAGGTGTACGCCGGCGAAACAGAGACTTCGGCGCTCTCTGGCTTTGAAGTTACTCTCAGCCCCGCCGAACGCACTCCCCCTCCCCAGCCGATTGGCGCCAGCTCTTTCCTCCTGGATTCGACGGGGTCCACTCCCGCAGAGGTCAGGGGCCCAGAAGATCGCCGAATTGAAGCCTCCCTTACTACAGAGGTGGGACTGGAGAGCAGTTTGCCCGTGGAAACGTTGCAAACTGAGGGGAGAGGAGCAGAGGGGCAGAGTGAGGACCGAGACCTGACTGTAAGGTTTGAACTTCCTAAAGAATTTATGATTAGACCAAAGGATGTGACATTAGAAGCTTTGTGGGACCTGGTTTCCAACCTAGGACAAGTTTTCCTTAAGCAGATAAATGATGTCCAGCCTAAAGTTAAATCTCTGGAAAGTAATCTGGTGGTACAAGAGGAACAGATTAAAGATTTGAATGGGAAATTTGTTAACTTGGATCAGAGAATTATGAAGTTTGAAACGGTACAACCTACTATGATGAAAGATTTGACGAGTCTTAGAGACAAAATGGAAACCTTTGATAATTACACCAAAAATCATAACCTAAGATTTGTCAATTTTCCTAGACTTCAAAATGTTGCTCCTATGGACATGTTGAAATGCTATATGCGTGAAAATTTATTAATTCCTGAACAGAATCTACCACCAATGACTATGGTTTACTATATTCCTGGGAAAGGAACCTCTCAACCCGAAGCTCCGATAAATGTCTCTCTTTTGCTTGAGACCTCTGACTCCGAATTGGCAACTGCAGCTACATTGGTGGCTACAGTTGCACTATTACCAGACAAGAGTTGGATCTTTCGTCTGTTTTACGAAATAAAGATAAACCCTTTCTGGGTTTAAAAGTTTTACTTTTTCCTGATGTCTCTAAGGAGACACGACGACGAAGGAAACAATTCCTGCTCCTTAGGCCTGAAGTTTTACACTTGGGGGGTACCTTCTTTTTAAGATACCCCTGCAAGTGTATAATTAAGGTTTAAGGAGAAAAAATATGTATTTACAGAGCCGTCTCACGTATCTTCACTCATAACCTCAGTGAAAATGGATAAGCGTTAATTATAAGTGTTTGCTCTACTTAACAGTATTTGTATACATTTTTTTTTTTTATTAACCTTTAGATAATTTGTCTCCAGTATTTTCCTGAAATCTTGGATCACATGTATGAACGAGTATAGTGTTCCTGTTAATGTGAAACTTAGTTTCACTTTTTTTTTCCTGTTTGTTTTATTATTTCTACATAACTTGTAGACTATCAGATACTTTTCCTGAACAAGAGGATTGTCTTGTAAAATATTGGATAATACTAATAAATATATAAATAAAAAAAATGAGAAACATTTATCAATTTAAAAAACCCCCAGAAATCATATACCCCACTTTAGATACCTTTTAGACATATGCAGTATTTTTTAGGCTGTGGAACATGTAGATCATCAAAGTTGTGAAAAAAATTGCACAGTCTCATTTTACTGACCCTATAGTACACAAAACTTTCAAAAATGAAAGTTGCCCAAATTTACCCCTCCAAACTTTTATATTATTATTTGTTACATTTTTATCCCACATTTTCCCACATATTTGCAGGCTCAATGTGGCTTACATAATACTGTGAAGGCATTCGCCAAATCCGGTACGGGATAGGTACAAAATGTTGTATTGGGATAGGGAAGATAAGATTCAATCAAGTTGGGTTGAGGTAAAAGAGTTCATTAATGTCCAATACGATCTTTAATAGTGAAGTGTTGCAGGCTTGAGTCATTTAAGTTGGGTCATTCGGATACGCCCTTCTGAATAGGTGAGTCTTTAATGACTTTCTGAATTTTAGGTAATCATAAGTTGTTTTCACCACTTGTGGCAATGCGTTCCACAGGCGCGTGCCTATGTAAGAGAAGTTGGACGCATGGGTTGTCTTGTATTTTAGTCCTTTGCAATTTGGGTATTGGAGATTCAGGTAAGACCATGATGAACTGGTACTATTTCTAATTGGGAGATTGATTAGGTCAATCATGTAATCTGGGACTACTTCATAGATAATCTTATGGACCAAGGTGCAGATTTTGAAAGAGATGTGTTCTTTGATAGAAAGCCAGTGCAATTGTTCACCGAGTGGTGTGGCACTTTGGAATCGTGTCTTACCAAATATCAATCTGGCTGCTGTGTTTTGTGCCGTTTGGAGTTTCCTTGTGAGTTGTTTCTTACATCCTGCATAGATTCCATTGCAGTAATCAACGTGGCTTAATACCATTGATTGGATTAGATTGCGGAAAACATCTCTTGGGAAGAAAGGTTTTAAACGCTTGAGTTTCCACATTGAATGAAACATTTTCTTTATGGTGGAGTTGACATGGGACTCAAGTGTAAGATTTCTATCAATAATGACACCTAGTATTTTGAGACTATCAGAGATGGGAAGGGAATGCTCTGGAGTGAATAAAGTTGTGGGTTTATAATTGTTGTACTGGGATGAGAGGATAAGGCAATGCGTTTTATCGGTGTTCAGCTTCAATTGAAATGAGTTAGCCCAAGCATGCATGATGTTCAATCCATTTTTGATATCATTGAAGATTTCTGATAAATCATGTTTAAAAGGGATATAGATTGTAACATCATCAGCATAGATGAATGGATGGAGACCATTATTCGATAGGGACTTGGCCAATGGGATCATTAAAATGTTGAAGAGTATTGGTGATAGAGGTGAACCTTGGGGAACTCCACAGTCTGATTTCCAAGATGATGATATATTTGTATTAGATTTAACTTGGTATGACCTGGTGGTCAGAATGCCTTTATCTCTGTTATTTGTAACCCCACGTTTGGTACTTTTTGCTCAGCAGACCATATATACAACTTTTTTTCACAGCTGAATTATTTAGGGTAATTTATTGTATTTAATATACAAATGAGTCCAAATAGTTTTCATGTAGAAATTTTCTATTATGTACATTTTTCAGCATTCTGACCTCTTTATTTTCTGTTTGCCACACATATTTTGTCTTCTGCACAGCAGCCCATCATGGCTAAGAACAATTTGCAACATTCTCACATTGGCAGCGAGTTAACCATACGAGAGCAGCGCTCAGGTCTTCCTGTTCAGAAGACCCCTTCAAGATCTCCATCACCAGTCTTAATCGCAAGGCAAACTGTACATGACATTGTACAACATGCATTGTCTCCTTCAACATTTGACCCAATGCTCAATACTGTTCTACCATTCATGTCAATGAACTTTCAATCAGAGCCCCATATGAATGCCTATACAACAAAAAAGAAATTTCAAGATGCTCAAACGAAAACCTATAGTGGAGATCTTCTGGATAAACATTCCAGATGGTTCTCTGCTGCCAAACAGCCTTTCACCCCCCGAATTTTAAAGAAATCAGCCAAATCATTTCTTTCAAAGTACAGATATTATACTTCTCCTAAAAAGAAGAGTCCACCATGCGGTCATTCATCTTCTGGATTCGACATCATGTATGATCCAAGAAGGCTAAAAATGTACAGGTAAATTAAGGGGAGATCAAAGACATGTCTCATATCAACAATTTGTTTTTCATTATTTCTTTTTATCTAGTTTTTCCTCCTACTCCACTGGACTTCCAGCTTAATTGGAATTAGCCTCTGTTGTGAATATGGTATTGTGAGCAGTCATTCAGAACGTCCAGGAATTTTCCCCCAGTGTTTAAACATGTTGGACTAAATACTATAAATAGCGTCAAAATATTGATGCCGAAAAAATAACATGCTATTCTAAAAACGGTGCTGAAAGTTAGGTTCTGTTTACAGTATACACTAAGAACTAGTTTCTATGCCCCTCTCCCCTGATATCAACTGGCGATGGTCAGCATTTTTTAAATGCTGACAATCGCTAGTTAAATAAACCCCCAATATTTAGTGCCGAGCCATGTCCGGGCACCAGCACTAAATATTGAGGGCAACATGTGGAGGGCTGGGAGGCTGAGCTTATGCTGGCCCAGCCGATATTCAGCCTGGGCCCACAGCTGAAAATTGGGCCAGGAACCGTACATTTTTAAAAAATTGAACCACCCCTGAGACCCTTCGTGTCGCATTCCTTTCCCCTCCCAACCCACTGCTTAGGAGGGGGAGCTGCCACAAGTGGTCATGGCAGCCATTTTGGGAATGTGCCACAAGGGGCAGGAGAGAGGGGGCTGTGCTTCTGACCCCAATGGCCACCACTAGACCACCAGGGATCAAGGTAGGCCCAGGGGGCCTACTTGAACTATGGAGAGGGAGGGGGTGGGTCTGGTGTCATTTTGGGGGAGAGGGGGTGACTTGTGGCCATGGGTTGGGAGGGGGAGGGGATGCAACATGTCAGGGGCTGAGGGGCTGCAATTGTTTAAAAAGATATGGAGGTCCCGGCCAAATATTCAGCCAGGGTCTGCATAAGCTTAAGCGGATGTATTTAGGAAAGCTGTTGAGTTGTCCTAAATTCACCCGCTTAAGCTATGCAGGCCTAGGTTGAATATCATTGGCACCCGCATAAGCCCCAGCTCCTCCCCAACATGTCCCCTGGCAATATTCAGTGACACTGCCCAGTTTAGTGCCGTTGAATATTGGCAGTTGGGTAGGGACAGGCCATTTAAGCGTGCCAAAACCTCTCCAGCCCACTTAAATCACTCTGAATATTGGCCTGTATATATCACGCCTAGAAAATCAGCGCCAAAATGAAATACACCTAGATGTATTCTATAAAGTTCACCTACATTTCGGTGTACTTTATAGAATAAGCCTAAATTTTTGAGCAGTTTATAGAATATGCCAAATGCCCATCCACGAGACTAAATTTAGTCATGGGCAGTTGTAAATGCTGATGCCTGAATTAAGCACATGCCCCCTTTTCAACTATGCGACTTAGGGGTCTGTTTACGCTAGCTGCTGTCTATGCGCTAATACCATGTTGGCACTAGTGCATAAACAGCCACTAGCGCTGCTTAATAAACCGGAGCGTTAGAATTTATGTGCATCATATTACAGAAAATACTTAGACAGTTGTGCATGTAAATTCTAATTAATGGCAATTAGTGTCAATAATTGCTTGTTAAGTGGCAATTATCAGCACTGATTTCTTTGTTAATTAAGTTGTACGCACAAATCCAGAATATGACTGGATTTGTGCACGCAACTTAAGTTGTACTATGTACCTATATAGAATCTGTGGGTTAGTGCCTAACGTTAGACACAAGGATTTACACCGAGTATAACCTAAATTAGGCACAGATCCCCCTTATTCTATAATAGCATGCATAAATTCTAAAAACGTCTCTGATCCGCCCATGACCCTCCCATGACTGTGCCCCCTTTTGGAGCCATGAGTAAAATTTACTTGCAGATCTGTGAATGTAAAAATGCCAATTAGTGCCGATAATTGATTATTCAATTAGACGGTGCAAAAGCATTTGCGGGGATACTAGATTATCAAATGAATAAACCCAACTGTGTCTAATAATTACTTTCTCTTTGCGTTCTTCAAATTCCAAAGTGAGTTCCAAATAGCATAACAAGATTCTTGGAAAATTCAGGTATTTATTATCACAAGATCCAATGTATATTCTTGACTTGTATAAACATTTTTCAGTTTTGTAAAAACTTTTTAAAACAATTCCAAATTGTAATCCTTTATCAAAACTTTGGAATTTGAAGAATCGCAAAGAGAAAGTATTTATTAGATACAGCTGAGTTCATTCGTTTAATTGATTATTAGCACCCAATTATCGGCACTAATTGGCTCATTAATCAATTAAATTATGTGCACAAATTATGGGTGCATGCCTAAATTCACACACGCAATTATAAGTGTTATTTGGGGGATTCTGGGTAGCCCAGCCATTTTACTGAAAGTCTTGCACATACTTCCACAGTCAATAGCTTCCATCAGAACCATGTATACATATATTCTGAGTCTAACCATTAGGTGTCACTATTGCACAAGGGCTGAGACTCCACCCCCACTCAGATCTGGGAGCACTGCCATAAAGCATTCTTAGCCTTGGTGGTCCCAAGGAGCAGAAACCAGGCTCTGGTGCTAGAGAAAAACCGCCACAAGATAACTTGTGTTTTCCAGTACATCTACAAATGGCAGAAATCCGTCTCTAAAATAGGCCAGTCAATATTTTCAAAGATCTGGTCCAAAGTGGTATTTTAAGATATTAGAATTATGATAATCAAAAATGCACATCATAATCTTCAGTGCTCTTCTATTCTTTAAACAAATTGAACAAGTAAAATTTAAGAGAGAAAGAGAGTTCACTTCATAGAGAGTCCTTTTACCAAGCTGTGGTAAAACGTGGCCTGCAGTAGTGGGGGCAATGTGGAATTGCCCTGCTGAGCTCACTTTTTATCTTGGCCGGAAAAAGGCTATTTTCATATTTATGCCTTTAATGGTTGTGTGCTATTAAAATTGGCGTGTGGCCATTTACTGCCTAAGCCCTTACTGCCACCTATTTAGAAGGTGCTAAAGGCTCACACGCTAATCTGGCGGTAATCGGGCAGTGTGCGGAGATGGCCGTGCGCTGTCCGATTACCACTAAGAATGCCTAGTCCCTGCCTCCAGCGCTAGAAAATTATTTTCTGGCATGGGAAGTGGCGCACAGCAAAAACAAAACTAGCACAGGGCGCCTGGGTGCCCCCGGCAGCAGTGCTATTTTCTCACCACTTTGTAAAAGGGCCCCTAAGTGAAGGCAATTATCTGTCATCAGATTTCTTAAACATGTCCTGAATAGAGATTTAAAAGTAGGCTAGATAAATTCTTGTATGCTAAAAGCATTAAGGTATGAGTTTAGTTTAGTTCAGTTTATAATCGTGTTCAGCGCTGCGTACGTCTAATAGCGTTATAGAAATTTTAAGTAGTAGTAGTAGTAAGTGGAACCCAGCAAATAAAATAGTAACAAATTTCACAATTTCCAAAAATACTAGGACTAGGGGGCATGTGATGAAACTACAGTGTAGTAAATTTAAAACAAATCGGAGAAAATCTTTCTTCACCCAACGCATAATTAAACTCTGGAATTCGTTGCCGGAGAACGTGGTGAAGGCGGTTAGCTTAGCAGAGTTTTAAAAAGGGGTTAGACGGTTTCCTAAAGAACAAGTCCATAAACCACTACTAAATGGACTTGGGAAAAATCCACAATTCCAGGAATAACATGTATAGAATGTTTGAACATTTGGGAAGCTTGCCAGGTGCTCTTGGCCTGGATTGGCCGCTGTCATGGACAGGATGCTGGGCTCGATGGACCCTTGGTCTTTTCCCAGTGTAGCATTACTTATGTACTTATGTACAATAATATCAAAAATTAAAATACTCTATAGAGAACATCATCAAAAATTTAAAAACAAACTTAGAACAGACAATAGTGACATGCTAAACTATGGAAGAAAAAAGGGGAAAAGAAGTCATGATGATGTAGGACTAGTATAACATATAGTCAAAGACGCAGGAGAAGGATAAGATGGATAAGTAAAGAATGACACGGGGATGGGGACACACAGTTAACTGCAGGGATGGGGACAGGGACGGAGCCCAATGGGGAAGAGCCTGTGGGGACAGGGACAAATTTTGTCCTGTGTCATTCTCTAAAAGCTTGAGACTAGCCTTAAACAGGTTGCTCCAACTAGATGGAACAGCATCTATAGAATGTTAGTATCAATATGTAAAAACTTTACATATCCTAGACAACTGGCAAATGAATAATCCAATGATAACAAAAAACTGCAGAGACTGTTTTTGGATTTAAATGAAGCACTGTTAAATGACATCATTCATTCGTGTCTTGTCTGCCTTTGAGTTGGCAACAAGAGTTGTCTGATCATCAGACTCCTACAGTCTGCAATGTCCTTCCATCACATGCCCAGTCACTCAAGCATCTTAACTGTACTGTGACAGATTCATCAGTTGGTGCTGGCATCAAGGAGCATTTCCAACACTTAATTGACACTTATTTTCCTGTTCATCCACTACACAGTGTTGGTTCTCTTTTACACCCACATCTGAAAGACAATTCAATTATCTTCCCAGATGATGTAAAAACACAGGCAACGGAATCTTTGAGAAGATTGTACCAAAACCAGAATGAAATGGAAGGCTTGAGTCCATCAATATTAACAACTCAGGATCCTCCACAATCCACATTCCCAGAAAGCATCACATCTGTGGAAGAACCTCCCTCCAAAGGAATGAAAATGGATGAACATGAATGAAAATGGAAGTTTTATGAGCGACTTTTATGGAACAATGCTTCCTTTGAAGGCTATTGTTAATGAAGTGGACAGTTATTTATGTTTGAGTAATGCAGACAACGTTTTGATTTTTTGGAAAAACAAGCAAAAGTACTGACAAAAACTGGCAAAATTTGCACGGGGGATCCTGTGCATTCCTACTACCAGCTCGTCTTCTGAGAGAACACTTTCCGGAGAGCTAGACTGAATCCTGAGATTGTTGATGATTTATTATTCATCCACAGATTAAAAAACTTCATAGGGAATACTTCTCCCCAGCTAGGGCATAAAGAGTGGGTTGTATTTTGATCCCCTGTACATTTTAGTAGGGTGGATTAGGTTCCTTGGGATAGTAGAAGTCAGATATTGTTGAGGTTGGAAGAGTGAAGGGTGGCAGTGGGGGGGGGGGGGATGTTATTTCAGTTGCTCATTGTTATTAGTGTTTTCTATTTGTGGATTGATAAACAGTTGTACAGAATATTTTTCCAATTTGTACTTCAATAAAAAGATTTTAAAATATAAAATCATAAGTGTTCAAGGCTTGTGCAGATGAGAACAGAGCCCACAGGGACAGGGCAGGGTTGGGGACAAACTTTGCCCCCGTGTCATTCTCTATGGGTAAGTAAATATCTGTGTTCACTACTTACCAGATGAATGAAAAATCAAAAAGGGTTTTCAGCGTAACTTGGCCAATTATCACCCAATAGTTAAAGGACAGGTGTGACCGGTTAGGCTTGGATTTCCAAGTCTAGCCTCTGCTTCTCAGGTCAGGTGATGCCATTGAGGGAAGGGGGTCCGCACATTATCCAATGGTGAGATCTAATGCTCGGACTCAGGGTGCATGTGTACCAGGTTTCAAAGGGGGTCACACAATTTGCGGCCTCAAACCAAGAGCTGTCACTACAGTGATTGAGCTAAGAAAGAAGAGGTTAAAAAATGAAGAAAATCCTGGGGATTTGTGAATAAAACTTTAGGACACTGCAGATATGAATTTTAACTGATTTAGAAGCCACAATAAATCAGAAGGAAACTGCATTACATTTGTAATTTTACCTGCACCGAGTTCAGACCATTTTTTAACAAGTAATTTCCACATATATTTTAAACCACTGCATTGAAAATTACCTACTTTCTGGGTCTGATCATTTACAATCTATGACAAATTGCTACATAAATTATTTTGTACAGTTTTCTAAGCAATTACATACACTTTTTTGTACCCAATATTTATTTCCAATGCCTTTAAATGGTCTCAACCAACCAAGAAGTAAACATGGTGATCCACTGATTCTTTTTGTTAAAGTTAACTTACTGGTTAACCATAATGTGTTGGGAAGGAGGGGGAGGGGAACTATTACATTTGACAAGATATACTTAATTGTCTTTCTATTTGAATTTTGCAGCTCTATAAAAGAAGATTTTCTCAAAGCAGACCCAGGTACATGGGACCCACAAAAGGTTGGTTCCTATTCTTTCACTTCCCAACCTTAATATACATTTAGCAGTAGGGGTTTTCAACCCAGTGGTAGCTGTTACAATTGGCTGATTGTGTGAGCTGGAAGCAATTTGGAATATGTCTTGCAATATGGAGAGAATGGTGTAATCAATGAAAAAGAGTAATTAAAGCAGCCTCACACAGAAAATGTCAAGAAGTCTTAATGATAAAAGAGCCTGGAGCATAATATAAATCCAGTGTTACAAAAATTAAAAAAAAACTAATTACAAGGTGTGTTTCTTCTAATTAGTTACCTAACAAAGTCAATTGAATACAACTGATAACTTTTCTGTTTTGCTAACTGCAGTGTGTATGTGGCTGAATAGTTGGGCTGGCCCAAGGATAAAAGCCACCCTAGGTGAACCATCAGCCATTCATCCCCACTCCTCCCTACCCCACTTGACCCGTAGTTCAAAATGTCCCCTTCTCTACCCCCTCAGAGATGTGCATTTCTCTCCTTCCCTTCCACCCTCCCCCCCCCCCAAAAAAAGGTGTGCAACATCTGTCTCCCCCCCCCCCCCCCATCTCTGCTACTGCTGTTGCTGCCCCCACTGCCAGAGCCAAACTGGGAACCTAACCTGCAGCAGAGGAACTTTCAGCATCCATATACATGCATTGATGGCCAGCCAGCCTTAAGTGTGTACATGCATGCAGATGCTGCAAGGACTGTGCAGGCCATCTCAACCCAGTCCTCGGGGCACACCAGTCCCATTGGGTTTTCTGGACATCCACAATGAATGCAAGTGAGAATTTAGTAGTATGCATATTTATGGTGGATATCCTGAAAATCTGATGGGACTTGGTGTACTCCGAGAATTGGGTCGAGAAGCCCTGTTAGTAGATGTGATTGTTAGCTGTGATTGATGTGTGTGTTCTTATTTTTAACTACCATTTAAAAAAAAAAAAACATGGACCCAATATTCAGAAAATGCTGAGTTTCTAAGTTATGTATGTGCTCCTAAATTTGTGCCCTATTTTCAGCCACACTTAGGAGCATAACGCTTGTGCTGAAAATTCATCTTAATTTAGAAACTTAAAAGTTATGCTCATAAATTTAGGCCTAAGTAGAAAAAGCACAATGGGCCTTCAAAAATGGAATGGCATCCAAACTATTTTTGAAGGCTCATTGTGCCTTTTCTAAATCAAAAATTCAGGCCTGCTGTTTGTTTACCTAGATTTATGAGCCTAGTACTGAAAATCGGTACTAAGCTCTTAAATTTTTTTTCCCATCCTAAAACCACCCATTGTCACCAACTTTTTAAGTTCAGTCGTACAGATATCATGAGTTATACGCTAACAAGCAATACAGGAATGGGATTGAGCATTGGTTTACCTGGGAACGGCCTACATGGCTGCACATTGCATTCAAATGAATTTATATGAGGCCATTAAGTATGCCACACCAAAGCTGAAAACAAAAACATGGTCTTTAATGCACTGTTACCACACGTATTTTTGTGCCAGGTCCAGGGCTGGTGTAGCGTAGCCTGACCTCCCTGCCAGTTAGCTTTCTGCACCACTTTTGTGGTGCTGAATAAAGTTGTTTTTATTGACCACTGGCTGTGAAGATTTCTTGGTCCAACCCTACTTCTGGATTCCAGTTAGTTTTCTGCACCAGCACCCTCTCTGGGGAACCTAATAGAACCAACTGACTGACCACCCCTACCTCCATACTGACTTTAAAAAACAAACAAACAAAAAAGCCCTGGTGTCTAGGGCATCCACCTGAACACCTCCCAATACTTTTTTCTTTTAAATCCTTGGGGCCCTGTTTACTAAGCTGTGCTGTAGGCACACAGACTTTTTAGCGTGCGCTAAAAATTAGCACACACTAATGCTAGAGCACGTGCTAAAAAGTTAGACACCTAAAGCATGGCTTAGTAAACAGGGCCCTTGGTTTTTAAAGCACCCCCCCCCCCCCCCACACCCATTACCCCTACCTCCCTGCCTAAACAAAATTAGTCTCTGGTGTCTAGTGGCAGTCCCCCCCATCGCTCAGGCATCCCCACCCTGTACCTCTAAATGAGGCAGAAGTGATGCCCACTCACTCCTGCCTCCAGCTCCATCATCCTAAAATGGCAGCATGATGCATAGGATGCCAAATAAGGAACAAATTCCCTTATATGGCAGATAGGCTCCACCCGGTGCATCCCCAGGATGCACCAGGTGGGGCATGGCACTGCCATTTTTCAAGATGGTAATGCTGGAGGCAGGAGCAACTGGACATTACTTCTGCCTACTGTAAAGGTACTACTAGAAGGGGGGGGGCCAACAAACACCATGGATTTTTTTTATTGGAGGGGGAGGGGTGAAGTGCTGCTAGACACCAGAGAGTGGGGTGGGGGGGTGAGCAGGTGAGGGGGTTGTAAGTACCTGAGGAAGGAGTCAGGTGGATAGGGGGAGGGTTCTACTAGACACTAGAGATTATTTTTTTGGAATTAGGGGGAGGGGAGTTTCACTAGTCACCAAGGGAGGGGTTGGAGGTACCTGGGGAAGGGGTCAAATGAGTGGGGGGGTGTCATTAAACACCAGGGATCGTTTTGGGGTCATTGGATTGGAGGGGGAGGAAGGTTTGCCTGGGGCTGATGCAGACCTACTGAAGATTTGTTTGTTTTCAAATGTCACCTTTCCTGTCAGTACCTGAGCCAATCACCGCTCAGGTACTGACAGGACGGGTGATATTTTACAATGAACTGTGGATTACTGTTGTATTTTTGAACACAGCAGTAATTTTCATGCTCATTGATTATACCATGCCAAGGTAGTTGTGCTGTGATAATTTCATGGTGGCTCTACCATGAGGCTTTCTGCATCATCCCCAATGTTAGGAGTATAAATGCTTTGAATATTGGGCCTCTTGTTTTATGCTGGCTTGCTGTACCCTCTTGTACTAGTGAAAAGAAATCCGCTGGCAGGCGGAGAACTCAAAATGCCCCACGATAAATATAACAGTACAAAGACAGTGGGAGAGCGACCAAGGATACCAAAGACAGGAAGATGTTCCTTAATAAAAGAGTTTATTTGGAGTATGAGGACTCGACATAACGTTGCGATCTCTAGCGGTTTTCTTTTCGCGCCTTTTTTGCTTTATAATATAGAGACATTCATCACATACGCCTTCATTTTTACTGGATATTTTGCAGCGCGCGCAAGAGGACATTGCGATCCATGTGCCTACGCTTTCAACAGTCTTTTTAAAGGTACGGTTTTATTTATAGTAGCTCTTAGAAAATACATTTCTGTATTTCTTTAGTAGCGAGTTTGTCCCTTATTAGTACTTCATTTATTCTGTTAGTAATCCCACCACTCTTGTGTAAGCTCTGGTATATACATCTTTAGTGCCCTTGTTTGCCATTTTTTCAAGCACAATATATATCGTTTTCCCACAATTTGTCTTCTTCAATTTTCAAAAAAAATCTCTTTTTGTTTTGATTTGTTTTCATAAGTGGACACATTTTTGTTTTTTAATGCACACGTTTTGTTTTTTTAATGCATACGTTTTAGTCTGCTTAGAGCAGGTCAGCAGTACTTTCAAATCAATGCATTTTTGTTATCACGGTGGCCTGGCTTCATATATTGTTTCATTGAAGTTGGTTATTATTTTTTTTAACAGACTATTGCATTACTTTTGATGATTCTTCATCATTTTTTCAAGTCACAGCTCATGCAAGAGGTCAGTGTCCTTTAATAAGTTTGTATACATCACATCTATCACCATTTTTCATCATGTTACCCTCCATTTTTCAATGTTTGACATTCCCCAAACAGATTGATGTACTACTTTGAAGACTGTCTTCAACATTGACCAGCAACATTTTGCACAAGAGGTTAGCGGTTGCTCTAAACGTCTTTTTTGTTTTATTCAGTTATGCTCCATCCACTAGTCTGATTTTCCATACCAATCGATGCCTCATTAAATTTGCCATTTACATTTACATAGACTTTTCTTCTATATCCATACAGTTTTTAGCCATAGTTAATTCAGTTGCAATTAGGCTCTTAATCATCCTTTACTTTAAATTTATTAAATCAGTATTTGATCATGTGCTCTGTTTTGTCACATAGTTCATTCACACAATGGCAGTTTATTCACTAGCATAGTGTACTTTAAACACCCCCTTTTTTCATTAGGTTCACACGTTTATCTAATGCTTTGCTTTTCAGCCAAAAGTACCTTAAACGATCATGACCATCCAAAAATATGCACACACATTTTATTTTATTATTCCTCTCATAAAGTTCATACATGTATATGTTTTTATATAAATTTGATTCGTTTTTAATATTTAGCCTAATGTTTTATATTATTAAGGTTTATTTAGTATTATTATTATTTTTTACCCCTATCTTCTCCATATCTTATTATATTACCATTATTTTTATATTAATATGTGTGTATTATATATGTTCATTATTCTTTTATTATTTTTATATTATATTATATATACATGTGTATATTTTTATAGACTCCTGATGCAGGCCTAACGGCCGAAACACGAAGGTGTGTCGAGTCCTCATACTCCAAATAAGCTCTTTTATTAAGGAACATCTTCCTGTCTTTGGTATCCTTGGTCGCTCTCCCACTGTCCCTCTTGTACTAGGCCATCTTGGGGCTTCCCTTTACAGAGTAAGCCCAAATTACCCAGTACTATGAGTAAGCTTACCATGATAGTCAAGCATATTTCATTAACAAGGAGGTTTTTTTTTAGGTGTCACTAACTCAATGTGCTGTTTGGGGAGTGTACTTACAGGGGCACACTGATCTCACCATCTATTAAAAAAAAAATGTGACATGCTCTTATTGACGCATGCATGGACTGTAAAATACCAGCTATTAAGTGCCAGAACTCACTTCTTATCTCATTATGTGAAAATTATAGGATAACAAATCCAAACTGCTGTTCACTAAACATCAGAAGTCGGATTCTCAACGTGCACAACTTCTGGCAATGTGAGTAGATTTTTTGTTTTACCATATTCTTTCAGACTGTTCTATTTACTTTTTGATTATCTTTAGCTCTTCAGCAGTGTGAACAAAAATTAAATCTCATTGAAAGGGGAAAATAATTCTTCAGCTTAATAGCATCTCTGGTATTAAGATCAAATGGAATAGAGGGCTTTTCTCATGTGTCTAAGATGAGTGAATGCAAGATTTACTTGAGCTACTTTTTGTTTGTATTCTTTCAAGGTAGTTGAATTACAAATGCTTATCAGAGTTGCAGAAATGGACAGCTAGAGTTAAAGGCTTCATGGTTGTACCACTCCTCACAAGTTTCAGACTTGTGTAATTCAACCACTTTGGGGCTAGAAAATAGTGAATAAGCAAGATTCAAAAGAAGGTCATTTCTTTGGGATGGAAAGTGAGAGTGTTGCAAATAAACATTGACAACATATTTCAGCATTAATTTTATTTATAATAATTTTGTATTGGTTGCTTAGAACTGAAACTTCAGAAAAAGCTATGAAGCACTTTGCTTGGTCTCTGCTTGTTGTGCTAGCCGGTAGTACCAGAACAGCATCCAACATATGGATCAAATTCTATGCTCTGTTTGATTGAATTTAGCTTATACATAAACGTTTGAAAAACTGAAACTATTTATTTTCCATAATTCTATCTATGCTCTTGAAGACAAACAAATCGTCAACCCAAACACCTGGAACCAGCTGCTGAATATTATTGCAGACTGTCCCCAGGAAGCTCCAGGGCGGTCTGGAGGCAGAAGCTGAGACAAACCAGAAATTATTGAGCTAGAGGGGCTGAATATCCAGGTTTGCCAGTAATTGCCACTGTTTTCTGGATAACATAAGATATTCAGTGCCAGTATCCAGACAACACCTACCCAGATATTCAGTCCTACTCAAGGGATAGTGGTGCCCTGAGAAAACTTGCTTTGGCAGTGTCCCCCCCCCACCCCACCCCCATTACATCACTTCCAGCATCCCTCCCACAGGGTTCAGGCTCTCTCCTTCCCTTGGGCCGGCATCTCTTCCCTTCCCCCCTCCAGACCAGTCTCTTCTCTCTTTCTCCATCCTCTGTCCCCCTCCCTGTAGATCCAGCACTACTCCCTCACTCCTCCATGGTCCTGTATAATTTACAGTGGTCGCAGCAGCATGACAGACTGCCTTCAGCCAGCATCTGGATCTTCCCTCTGCCTCATCCTATTTCCTCTGATGCAATTTCCTGTGGGTGGGATGTGGCAGAGTGAAAACAAAGGGGCTGACTGAAGGCAACCTGTTATGC
Organism: Microcaecilia unicolor; assembly: GCF_901765095.1. Taxonomy (NCBI): domain Eukaryota; kingdom Metazoa; phylum Chordata; class Amphibia; order Gymnophiona; family Siphonopidae; genus Microcaecilia; species Microcaecilia unicolor. The sequence goes on from NC_044033.1 coordinate 71,771,728, forward strand.
TGCTGCTGCCACCGGTAATTGATGAGGGGAGTGAGAGATGAGGGAGCAGTGCTGGACTCACGGGGAAGTGGGGGAAGAGAGGAGAGAGACCGAACCGGGGGGATGAGGGGGGTGGGTGGAGAACAGGTTTAACCTGTAGACCAGGTGAGGTCTGTAGCTGGGTATTTTGGCACCCTTAATCACCAGTACCCTGGCCCAGAGTCTCTTTTTTTTTTGTTTCCTACACTGGAGCAACCTTGCTTGCCCTTTGAAACTGAAGCATTCAGTGCGAATCAGCCAATTCTTTTGATAGTGCATTACCTTCACATGCACGGTCTTTTTCCTATAAGCACCATATTTTTTCATTTTGGTACCATCGGACTCCTGAAGCAGGCATCTCGTATGCCGAAACACTGTGTCGAGTCTTAACATTTGCATTTTTTAAAGAAATAAATCGGATTGGTTGCATTAGTGATTTGTCCAGCCTTCCTTCATTTCCCACTTTTGGGCTTATCTGGCCCTGGTATCCAGATAGCAGCCAGAGTGGAATTTCAACATATATTTATAAATGCTGACTGCAGAATTTAAATATTTGAAGTTTTCAGTTTCTGGCTCAATGCTGGTGTAGTACCAACCATGCTGGGTTGCTGCTTTTGTTTTTTTTAAGGTGAGAATGTCTGAATGGGCATACAGCTGGATGGGAGAGCTCCAGGAGTCACCAGCCCTCCAAGAATAAGAAAGTAAAAAATTGTAGTTCAGTGGTTTGCTCCCATGTTACAATGTTTGCACCAGTGACCGGTTTTTGCGCATTAATTCCTGCAGCTGCCGCTGAACCAGATAGGTCAGCATGCACATATTGGTAATCCAAACCGAAATGCATTTTTATTTTTTAGTCTTGAAGACAGCGTTTGGTGCAGGGAAATGGTTTGGGTTTTTATCCTGACAATGGAAAGTTATTAGCATAACTGATCTTTAGATGAATGCAACAACTCAAAACAATCACCCAGATGATCCTGATCTCACTTTCTGGTAGGGAAGGGGGAAAGGGAAATGGGACTTGATATACTGCCTTTCTGTGGTATTTTTGCAACTACATTCAAAGCGGTTTACCTATATACAGGTACTTATTTTGTACCTGGGGCAATGGAGGGTTAAGTGACTTGCTCACAGTCTCCTGTGGCAGCAGATCTCAGCCCTGCAGCAGCCAAGGTACTGCTGCCAATTAATCCATCAGCTGGAAATGTCATCATTCCTGGCTTCTACTCTTACAGCCCCATGCACTGTACCACCTACAGTCCCATGTCATCTGGAACCAGCCCAACAAGTACCCAAGGGATTTCAAAAAGCCACAGCATACCCAAAGTATCCCTCCAAAATCTGCTCTTGGAAACTCTTATTTACACAAGGGGCCCAAAATGTCACTTTCAATCTGCAATTGGACGAGGAGAGAGTTAGAACTTGGGAGAGATGAAAACAAGATCCTGAAGAGAGCTGAGTGAGAAAAGTTAGTGGCAGATAACTAGCCTGTTGTGAGGTGAAGACCTGCAGTGGAACAGCCTGAATCCAGCCACATAGGGTCCTAATTCAGGGGTATTCCTAGGGAATAACATGGATTATAAATTGACTATGTAATGGTAACAGATGATTTGTTTTGGGGCATCATCTTCCAGAAAATACTGTGTTAAATGCCCAATAGGCTAAAGGACATTAAACCCAGAATTTTGCTGGATATAATAATGATGCATTATTGCTGCTATAAATGCCTCTGGAAACTAACACAAGGCCCTGATCGCTCCCATATATCTCCTCCCCAAGTGAGACCAAAAGGCCACCACTAACCCACCCCACCAATAGAGTTACAATCCCTTCCAGGCCTTAAACCCCTTTTGAGTAGAATTACAGGCCTTCTGGGCCTTAAACCCTGCTTACCACATAGAGCCACAGTTCCTATTGGTTGTTCCCACCCCCACCCTCCACCACACACACATCCAAATCAAGGCTCCCCATTCTTAAGGAGCCCATCAATGTCATTTTAGATAAAATAACTGTGGAAACAGGAGGGAGGGCTGCTCTGTCCTGTCCCATCACTTGATAGACACTGTTGGGTGGAGTAGACTGGGAAGATGTCCAGAGCAGAGGGAAGATGGAAGCGGCCCTGGCTGAGACTGGGTTGTAGTTAAGATCCTAGTGGGGCTATAACTTTATTTGGGGATGGATGGAGGTGGCAATGTTTTTGCCTTACTTTGAGCTAATTTGCCTTTTAGAAACTCTAAGGCATAGGGTATCCTCTTTCCAGGAGACAGGACAGGTAATATCCCCTTCATATAGGCAGGAGCAGCAGTAGCAGCAATGAGAAAGTAGTTTCCTCTGAACATGATCTGTGCAAGACGTACCAACAATGATTCTAGCTTACACTTCTCAGCATGTTACCTGTCCATAAGCTCCTGTGCCTTTAAGGGTTGCTTGTGAAATGGTGCTGCCAGGATAAAGGAGGCAATGCCCATGTCAGAACAGCATTCCAACTTCACTAGGTGGGAAATCCAGGCCTAATCAAAGCCTACACTGGGCTTTGTGGTATCCTTCCAGTTCTACTATGAAAACTCCTCTGTATCTCCATGAGGGATAGTTAAGCTTTTATATTACTATGGAATTAATGTAAATCAAGTTGCTAATAAGTTATGGTGCTACTATGGATATATTTGCATATGATATAGCTCATTAATATTTTAAGTTCAGCAGTCTGTATTAAAGTCCTGTTAACATTAATGCAGATTAATGCAAGGTAAAATTATGTATCATACCTGATAATTTTTTTTCCATTAATCATAGCTGATCAATCCATAGACTGGTGGGTTGTGTCCATCTACCAGCAGGTGGAGATAGAGAGCAAACTTTTGCCTCCCTATATGTGGTCATGTGCTGCCGGAAACTCCTCAGTATGTCGATATCAAAGCTCCATCCGCAGGACTCAGCACTTAGAGAATTACACCCACGAAGGGACACTCTGCCCAGCTCACCACCGCCGAAACGGGGGAGGGGAATTAACCCAGCTCATCCCCACACAAGTGGGGGAGGGGAATCCGTCCAGCTCATCCCCGCGGAGCGGGGGAGGGACACCACACCCGCCGATGCGGGGGGATCTGGCTTATCCTGCAACCGCAACCGCGGGAGGAGCTGACTGACCCTAACACCGCCGAAGCGGGAGGGGTACAAAGCTGCCCTACAGCCGCACGAAGCGGGAGGGAGTGCCGGCAGAATTTTAAGTCTCAATCCAGCCCCGTAAAACGGAGGGGAGAGGAATGCAGCAGCTCACTGTAACACAAACTCGTCTCAACTCTTGAAGAATCCAAGTGAAAAAACTTGAACACGAAGTCTTTCTGAAGTAACTGAAGACTAAACTTGAACCTGAAATGCAACCAGAATAAAAACAGCACAGATATCTGGGAGGGGCTATGGATTGATCAGCTATGATTAATGGAAAGAAAATTATCAGGTATGATACATAATTTTACCTTCCATATCATCATGCTGATCAATCCATAGACTGGTGGGATGTACCGAAGCAGTACTCACCCAGGGCGGGACATTGAAATCCCTGAACTCAACACTGAAGCTCCAAACCGGGCCTCCGCCCGTGCAGCCACAGTCAAGCGGTAATGCTTGGAGAATGTATGGGCCGATGCCCAAGTTGCCCCGCGGCCACATAAGCCGCTGCAATGGCTTCCTTGACCCATCTTGCCACTGTAGGCTTAGCAGCCTGCAGACCCTTACAAGGACCTGCAAACAGGACAAACAGATGATCCGATTTCCGGAAATCATTGGTCACTTCCAAGTATCTGATGATGACTCGTTTCACATCCAGATATTTAAGAGCAGAGTATTCCTCTGGGGAGTCCTCCCTACGAAAGGAAGGGAGACAGAGCTGCTGATTCACATGGAAGCGAGAAACAATCTTGGGCAGGAAAGAAGGCACTGTGCGAATAGCCACTCCTGCCTCAGTGAACTGCAGAAAAAACTCTCGACATGAGCGTGCCTGGAGCTCGGAAACTCTTCTGGCTGAAGTGAGAGCCACCAAAAAGACTGCTTTTAACGTCAGGTCTTTCAGAGATGCCCTCAACAAGGGTTCAAAAGGCGGCTTCTGTAATGCTCTTAGCACCAGGTTGAGATTCCACGCAGGCACCACTGAGTGCAGAGGAGGGCGCAGGTGCTTAACTCCCTTGAGAAAACGCACCACATCTGGCTGCGAAGCCAGGGAAGCACCCTACAGGCGGCCCCTGAAGCAAGCCAGGGCCGCTACCTGGACTTTAAGGGAACTGAGCGACAGGCCTTTCTCCAGACCTTCTGCAGGAATGCCAACACTGAAGAAATTGGAGCAGGAATGAAGAAAATGAGCCTGCTTCACCACGCTGCAAAGGTACGCCAAACCCTGGCGTAAGCAGTAAAAGTAGAGCGCTTCCTCGTTCTCAGCATAGTGGTGATGCCTTGTCTGAGAAGCCCTTCTTCCTCAGACGCTGCCGCTCAATAGCCAGGCCGAAAGACCAAAGGGGGAGGGATCCTCCATCACCACGGGACCCTTATGCAACAGGCCCTGTTCCACTGGCAGCCGCAGAGGATGGTCCACTGAGAGCCTGATCAAGTCCGCATACCAGGGACATCTGGGCCAGACTGGACCCACCAGGATTATCCGGCCTGGATGCTTTGCCACCTGGTCTATCACCCTGCCCAACATGGGCCAGGGCGGGAACACATAGAGAAGCTCTTGTGCCGGCCACTGTTGGAGAAGAGCATCTACTCCCAGGGAGCGAGGGTCCCGTCCTCTGCTGAAAGAGCGCGGCACTTGGCAATTGGCCGATGACGCCATCAGGTCTAGGCTCGGCTGGCCCCAGCGCTTCATGATGCTCAAGAACGCCTGAGCAAATAGCTGCCACTCTCCGGGCTCCAAGGTATGGTGACTGAGAAAGTCCGCCTTGACATTCAAGACTCCGGCAAAGAGAGCCGCTGACAGCTGTTCCAGGTTCACTTCCGCCCACTGGCATAAATTCATGGCCTCCTTGGCTAGAGGGGCGCTCTTGGTACCTCCCTGGCGGTTGACATAGGCCACAGCCGTGGCAATGTCCGACAGGACCCGTACTGGCTTCAACGCCAGTACCGGGATGAACTCCAACAACACCAACCGAATGGCTCTGAGTTCCAGGAGGTTGATAGACCACTTGCCTCTGCAGGAGACCAGAGCCCCTGCGCTGTCCTTCCCAAGCAGTGGGCTCCCCAGCCCATCAAAGAGGCGTCTGTCGTGACGACAATCCACTCCGGGGTCACCAGAGGCATTCCTGCAGACAACTTGTCTGTCTGCGTCCACCAGCTCAGCGCCTTGCGCACTGCTGGGTCCAAGGGAAGGCGCACAGCATAAACCTCCGACATCGGAGTCCAGCGCAGCAGCAGAGATTGTTGTAGTGGTCTCATAAGAGCCCTGGCCCAGGGCACTACTTCCATCGTGGCCGTCATAGAGCCCAACAGCTGCACGTAGTCCCAAGCCCGAATAGGAGAGGCTACTAGGAACTAGTCCACCTGAGCCTGAAGCTTGACAATCCGATTGTCTGGCAGGAACACTCTGCCCACTTGGGTGTCGAATCGAACTCCCAGAAACTCCAGGGACTGAGTCGGGCGCAGCTGGCTTTTCTCCCAGTTGATGATCCACCCCAGGGAGCTCAAAAGAGCAACCACCCAGTTCACAGCTTTTGCCGCACTCTGCATAAGAGGGGGCTTGGATCAACCAGTCGTCCAGATAAGGATGGACTTGAACTCCTTCCTTCCTCAGGAAGGCCTCGATGACCACCATTACTTTGGAGAAGGTCCGCGGAGCAGTAGCCAACCCGAACGGGAGGGCTCTGAACTGGAAGTGTCGGCCCAGTACTGCAAAACGCAGAAAGCGTTGATGAGGAGGCCAGATGGGAATATGCAAGTACGCTTCCTTGATGTCCAAGGATGCCAGGAACTCTCCTGCCTTCACTGCAGCTATAAAAGAGCGGAGGGTCTCCATGCGAAAGTGCCGAACTTTCAAGGCCCAATTGACCCCTTTGAGGTCGAGGATAGGCCGTACAGAACCTCCTTTCTTTGGCATCACAAAGAAAAAGGAGTAACGTCCCTTGCCAAGCTGATTTTCTGGCACCGGAACGACCGCCCCCAGGCGGATCAGATTGTCCAAGGTCTGCTGCACTGCCACAGCTTTGACCGGAGACTTGCAGGGAGAGAGTACAAACCCATCTTTTAAGGGTCGGCAGAACTCTAGCTTGTAGCCGTCTCTGATGACTTCCAGCACCCAAGCATCTGAAGTTATTGTGGTCCACTCGCCCATAAACGAGGACAGCCGTCCTCCAATCTGCACTGGGGCGTGGACCAAGGCCCCGTCATTGGGCACGAGACCCTGGGGGAGAACCGGAGGGAGCACCTCCGGGACGGCGGTCTCTGCGAAAGGAATGCTGCTTGGGGGAGAAGTTCCTCTTGAAGGAAGAGGGGGCAGAGGAGCCCGACCTGCCCGGGCGGTACCGACGGGCTTCCTGAAACCGTCCTCTGGAGGTACCAGGGCGAGTACTAGCCCGAGCCCTGACCTCTGGTAACTTCTTGCCCTTATACATGCCGAGATCGGTCACGATTTTGTCCAGCTCGACCCCAAAGAGCAGCTTGCCTTTAAAAGGCAATCTAGCCAGGCGGGATTTAGAGGCGTGGTCAGCAGACCAATGCTTCAGCCAAATCCACTGCCGCGCAGAGATTGTCTGAGCCATGCCTTTAGCTGAGGCTCTCAAGACGTCATACAGCAAGTCTGCCAAATAGGCTAAGCCCGATTCCAGGGCCGGCCAATCAGCCCTCAAGGAATGATCCGAGGGGGAAGCCCGCTGCACCATAGTCAGGCACGCCCTGGCCACATAGGAGCCGCAAACTGAGGCCTGCAAACTTAAAGCAGCCGCCTCAAAGGACGACCTTAAGGCCGCCTCCAATCTTCTGTCTTGGGCGTCCTTTAGGGCCGTGCCACCTTCCACCGGCAACGCCGTTTTCTTAGTCACCGCAGTGATTAAAGAATCCACGGTAGGCCACAGAAAGGCCTCACGTTCACTTACAGGCAAAGGATAGAGGCGGGACATAGCCCTAGCCACTTTAAGGCTCGCTTCCGGGACATCCCATTGAGCCGAAATTAAGGTGTGCATGGCATCATGCACGTGGAAGGTTCTAGGCGGGCGTTTCGTCCCCAGCATAATGGCAGAGCCAACAGGGGCTGAGGGAGAGACGTCCTCCGGAGAGGAAATCTTCAAAGTGTCCATGGCCTGTACCAACAGGTTGGGCAAATCCTCTGAGCTAAAAAGCCGCGCTGCAGAGGGGTCATCCGCTCCATCCGAGCGGGGATCCGTCTCCTCCAAGGAATCCGCAAAGGACCGTTGGGAGAACTCAGATACGCTGCCCTCATCTACATCGGAAGAGACAAAGTCCTCCAAGGCCTGGGAATCAACCCGAGGGCGTTTACCTCCGGGGGCCTCAACCTCTTTACCTGACAAGGGAGCAGGGGCAGCGTTCTGCATAAGGAAGGCCTGATGCAGCAGCAAAATAAACTCGGGGGAGAAACCCCCCAGACTGTGCACTTCCGCAGCCTGGGCAACAGCCCTAGACGCACCCTCAACCGGCGCTCGCAAGAGCGGGGGAGAGACATGCTGCACATCCAAGATGGCGTCCGGCGCGACACTCCGCGAAGGAGCCGCGCGGGAAAAACGGCGCTTAATTTTAGCCGCCTTTGTGCCGTCGCCCAAATTAAGGGCGTTCATGGCATTAATGTCTCCTACCTCAAGGGCGGCCCAAGAAGAAGCCGTCCGAGCCGCGTGGCCGGCCAAGATGGCGGAGGCGAGGAGCGGGGGATGGGCGTTTATGGCGGGAAAAACCGCCACACCGGAGGAAGGACCGGGACACTCATCGGTCACAAAACTGTCACCCAACAAGGGCGAATCAGACTTTAAGACCCCCGCATCCCCTCTAGAAGCGCCCAAGCGATCCGGGGAGCGACTCTTTACGCCCTCGCCCTCCAACGCCATATGCCACGAGGAGATCAATCGGGGAACCCCCTGCCCGCTATAAAAAGGTAAAAATTACCTGCTTTCCGCTCCAAGCTGTAACGACCTGGTGTCCCAGTGAGTAGCTGCAATAAACGTTTAAATAAACGTCGAAATAAACGCCTTTAAGGACGTTCAAAATTTTTTTTTTTTTAAACGGAGCCAGCGGGAGGGGGGAGAAAAGGAGGGACCTGGCACCACCAGGTTTGCACTTGCTCAAAAGAGCCCTCAACCCCAGGCACTCAACAAAACCTAAAAATTAGGCTTGGAGACCTAGCCAGAGCTGCTGCTGTGTGTGACCACCACCTGCTGAGATAGAGAACATACTGAGGAGTTTCCGGCAGCACATGACCACATATAGGGAGGCAAAAGTTTGCTCTCTATCTCCACCTGCTGGTAGATGGACACAACCCACCAGTCTATGGATTGATCAGCATGATGATATGGAAACTGGTATTAATGTGTGTTAGGAACTGCATTAATCTTAACACGTTAGTATATTTGGCATGTCCTGAGCTACAGAGTTACATTTCATTAATTAATTAGTTGCAATGTTATTCTCTGAATTAGGGCTCCATTAGCCCAAGCCTCAGTCTTTGGCCAAATCCTGCATCAAGCAAAACTCCACTTGTGTTTTCAAAATATCAGCATTAATTTCAAGTTTTCTACTAAAACTCACGATTGAGCATTATATAAATGATGCGGCTATGTTTTGATAGGTACATATAAATCTTCAACATAGATTTAAGCTATATGAATTATATTCTCCTGACAAGGGAAAGGTAATTTATTCTTGATAGCTGAGAGAAGCATTTTGATAAAATTTACGTCAACAGAAATTGTATTACTCTGGAGAAAAAAAGTAAAGTATCCAAAATAAAAGATATAAGCTTTCTCTAAAGTGTTTCATGTGACAGTACAGTTGTTACTTTATTTTCCCACTTCCATGTTATGAGAGGTTTATTTTTATGATTAATGCCTTGACTGAGTTACACCTACCCATATGATGGAACTCCTCAAGACATTTTCTTCTCTTATATTGGGTATGTTACAAACTTCAACATTAGAAGATTTTAGTTTGCACCTGAATAATGACCAAGTTGACGAATTTTGGGGAGCTATGTCAGTGATGGGTTATATTCAATTTAATTAATCAAAAACTCATAAGAGAGGTCACAATCCTGATTCAGTTTTGGTCTTCTGATGGGTGGGAAAGAAATTAGGATCCTTACTGCTGCAGCTGTCCCTTAGTCAGACCATTGACTGTATATTTGCAGTTTTGACAGTGGGAGTATAAGGTATATCACCTAAGAAATGCAATAATCAGAAGTATAACAAAAAATTACCTTTCAAATGCTCAAAGATTGGGACCTCCAATTCCTGCCAGGCTCCACCCCCTAGATGCAGAAAGGTTTCCTGATGCCCTGCTTGTCCCGATTGGTCCCTCCGATTCCCACGAGGCTCTGCCTCCTCGATGCGCAAAAGTGACTTCAGATGCTCTGAATAAAAGTACTACTACTACTATTTAGCATTTCTATAGTGCTACAAGGCGTACGCAGCGCTGCACAAACATAGAAGAAAGACAGTCCCTGCTCAAGGAGCTTACAATCTAATAGACAAAAAATAAAGTAAGCAGTCCTACCATGGTCCTACTATGGTGTTCACGCCATGGGCATGTGCCTAAGGAGCAAATTGTGCTCCATGGGTGACTCCTGGGCAACTCCTTACAGTGCTGCCCTCCCCCCAGCATTTTGTCCTCCTTACTTTTTCGCATTTTTGTTTTCTGGCACGTCACTTTTTTTTAATTGATTCTCTTTGCTCTATGTCCTTAATCCCAGTGGCTATGATGCCTTGTTCACCCACCACCTCTTATTTCCTTTCTAGTCTTTCTGCTTGCTTGCTTGCACCCTCCCCCCCACACCTCTCTCTCCCCTAGCTCATTTAACGCTCCTCTCACTCTTCCTTATGAATAGTCATTCCCTGCACTCTACCTTTATCTAAGATCACATTGAGATTCATCCCCCATCTCTGTTTTGTCTCACTAAGACTTGGCTTCAAAGGGGCAAGGCTTACCTTTCCCAATGCCTCCCCCAGGCTACTCAGTGATTCTTACATACTGTGCCTAAGGTTGGAGGCATGCCTTGATATCGTCTTCCTCCCTTTCAGTCACTGAACTCAGCCCTACTGCTCTCTTACCCCGAGTCTCTACTTCTCCATTTTGACTTCACTCCTCCTATACATATTCTGCTGATCTGCTTGCCCCTGTGTATGATGCAGCCTTGCTTGAGTCCCTAATCCACACGCTTGTAGACGCAGTGGTACAATTCCCCAACTTCCTAATTTTGGGAGATTTCAACTTTCATCTTAACAATCTTACTAGACTGCAAGATAGATTTTTTTTTGTCCTTGCTTTCAGACTTAGATCTTCTTCAGCAAATTCCCTTCCCCACTTATATGAATGGCCACAATTTGGACCTCATCCTTTCCCATACCACTGATTATACCTGCCTTTAGATTCTGTGTCCAGCCAGTTCCATGGTCTGATCACTTTCAAGCTCTCTGTTTCTGAGCTCCTGCCCCACACTCTGGCTCTCACAGTATAAAGATTCTCAAATCTGCTTTCCTACAGCCACTCAGTTCCCTTTCCTTTCCTAATTTTACTGACTTTGCACTGTCTGATCAGATTATTGGAATTCTACTCTTCATAACGCTGTCTCCCAGTTAACTCTCTTTCAAGGCTTCTCTTCTAGCCGCCCACGACAACCCTGGTACCAGGGTGATTTTTGCCTTCTCAAGAGGCAACTACATTGTGCAGCAAGGATGTGCTGTAAATCACAGTCAAATACAGATTTAGTTTTCTTTAGAATCCTTCAAAAACCTTATCGTTCACTTATTTACAAACAGAGGTGTTCTTTTTGTTCTGAAGTTATCAATTCATCCAACCACACACAAAACAAATTTGCTTTGATTCATCTTAGCTCTATTGGTTCTGAGACCTCTATGTTAAGCTTTATAGAGCTTGCTCTTCATTTTTCCTCTAAAATCTCATTATGAACTTCACTTTTGGCTGCCCACTCTTGTACAGGCACTCTGCCTTTAGGGACCCTTTTACTAAGCTGCAATAAAAAGGGCCCTGCAATAACAGCAGGGGCCATTTTTTGTCATGCACTGAGGCCCTTTTTACTGCAACAGGGGGAAAAAAAGCTGAAAAAAAGGCATGGCCATGCAGTAAGATTGCTCTTACTGTGCGGCCATGTAGGCGGGGGAGGGAGCACTTACAGCCACCCATTGAGATGCCAGTAAAGACTCCTGCGCTAACCTGGCGGTAACTCGGGTAGCACGTAACGCTGCTCGATTACCACTGTGTAACTGCCATGCTAAGAAATCATGGCCAATTTTCCCTAGTGCAGGAAATGGCACCCACTAGGGCTGTAACTATCGCCTGCGCCCACGTTGGGCTGGTGGTAGCTCCAAATTGGCACGCAGTAAGCCTACTTTGGGCTTACCACCACTTAGTAAAAAGGGCCCTTTAGTTTCTTATCTTACCCTAGCCCATAACTCTGCTCTCTCTTTCTCTACCACTATCCTTTGCAAAACATGGTCAGAGTTTAACTCTTTATCGCTTACGGCCTTTATGAAGCTTCTTTCTGCTTCCAAGAAGACAAACTCTTCACTTGATCCCAAGTCCCTCAAATTGAATAGGAAACCTCGCCTATGGATTGCCTCCCCTTCTCCTTTCTATTGTTAACAGCAGCCTTTCCTTTGGCCAGGTCCCCTCTGACTCGAAGACTGCTATTATCTGTCCAATAATGAAACAGGTGAAACGTAACCCTTTATCACCTGCAAACTATAATCTTCCCTAATTGGCTAAGGTTATTGCATAAGGCAATCTTAAACAGTTGCTACAAGTCCACACCTACATCTAGGTGTGGATTGTTGTAGGTACAGAGAAGGGCAACGAAAATGATAAAGGGGGTGGGACAACTTCCCTATGAGGAAAGGCTAAAGCGGCTAGGGCTCTTCAGCTTGGAGAAAAGATGGCTGAGGGGAGATATGATAGAGGTCTGTAAAATAATGAGTGGAGTGGAACGGATAGATGTGAATCGCTTGATTACTCTTTCCAAAAATACTAGGACTAGGGGGGCATGCAATGAAGTGTATTTTTTTAGGGTCAATTTATCCCTACCTAGGAAGAAATAAATCATCCAAGGCTGCAGCAGTTTGCTCTTTATTAGATACCTTAGTGTTATCTTACTGGGAGTACAGAACATTGCTACACAAGAATTACTTCTATATCTGAGACTCCAAAGAATATACAAGCAATCAAATGCTCTTATTTATTATTCTCCAAATATATGTATAAAAGATTCAAAACTACAATAATAGGAAACCAATATACAAACAAATAAAAAATATAAACTATGAAAAAATACAATAAGGGGTCCTTTTACTAAGGTGCACTGAAAAATGGGCTGCGGTAGTGTAGGTGCATGCTTTTTTTCATGCACAGATCCATTTTTCAGCATGCCTGCAAAAAATGCCTTTTTAAAATTTTTGCTGAAAATGGACATGCAGCAAAATCAAAATTGGCGTGTGTCCATTTGGGGTCTGAGACCTTACTGCCCAGCCATTGACCTAGCAGTAAAGTCTCATGCGATAACCAGGTGGTAATGATCTACGTGCTTCAAATGCCACTTGGCGCACATAGCGGACGCACCCCAGAAAATAACAATTATTTTTCGGACGTGCATATCGGACACACACCAAAAATGAAATTACCACAACAGCCATGCGGTAGCCGGGTGGTAACTCCATTTTGGCATGCATAGATGCTTACGCGGCTTAGTAAAAGAGCTCCTAAATGCATAAAGCACAAAAAAAATCAAAAAAGTAGTAAATCAGGAATAATAATGGGAGAAAAGCCAGGTTTTCAATAATTTTCTAAACCTTAAATATTGAGTTTCAATCTGGATCTCAAGATGTGAAGTATTCCAATTTGGAAATATAGCATGTACAAAAAGTCTCTTGGAAGTAACAGACAGCCCAGCTCTAAAAAAAAAAGCGGCTGATGAATCTTGTTAACATGCAAGACCTGCTGGTAGTTTTAGGAAATTGAATTGTGATTAACGCAGAGAGAAATTCTGAACAAAGACCATATAGCAGACCTAAAACCTTAAAATGTATGCTAACGTGGACTGGCAGCCAATGAAGGATCAAAAACAAAGGAGTGACATGGTCGTATCTAGTCTTATGAAACAATAAATGAGCAGCAGTGTTCTGGAGCAATTGAAGTTTAGATAAAGATTTAGAGGACAATCCTAAATAAAGGGCGCTATAGTAATAAATATTGGAGAAAATCAATATGTGAGCTATTTTCAGCATATCATCTAATAAGAGCGGACTTGTCATAAATATCTAAGTTTTTAAAATGATTCCCATTCAAGTCAGAATCAATCCAGATGCCTAAGCTTTTGACAACTTTCTGAAATGAAATAGTTTTGCCATCTAAAATGAGATTGATAGATTGAAATGGTAAAGATTTACCATTAACCCAAAGCAAAACAGTTTTATCTGTGTTTAGCTTAAGTTGGTTGTCATCCATTTGGAAATCATAGGAAAAAATATTGTATGAATTCAAATGATTCCAACATAGTAGAAGTAATAGGCAAAACTACTTGAATATCATCTGCATAAAAATAATAGGATAAATGCAAAGATTTGAGTAACTTGCCCAAATGGCCAAAATAAATATTAAACAAAATGGGGGACAGTGATGAGCCCTGCAGTACTCACAGCCAGGGTGTCCACGAATGGGAACTCTCATTATTGTAGAACTTATAACACTTTATAATTTCTATTCTTCAAAAAAGAAGCAAACCAGTCAAACACTGTAACAGACAAACCAATCTGACTTAAGCAAAACATCAGAAAGTCAGGGTGAACCGCATCAAAAGTAGCCGACAAATCCAATTGCGTCAGAACTGAAGGTATGCCCTTGTCAATCAAAGTTCTCAGCTCAGATATAAGAGCGAAGAGACATATCTCTGTACTAAAATACTTTCTAAATGATGATTGACCATGATCTAATATATCAAAGGAATCCAAGTAGACTTGAAGCTGTGCTCCCACAATGGATTTGGTTATGCTAGCCAGAAGGGAATTTGGCGATAGGTCTGTAATTAGAACATTCAGATAGGGATTTTGAATGGTCATTTATAATCGCCAAAAGAATTATGGAACTAACACAAAGAGGGTAGTAACCCAAACATATCATTAAGTTAACTAAAATCAATAACCTTCAGTTGGAAGATATTTTAGCACAGATGCTGGACAAGGATCCAGCGCACAATAGCCCTTACTGAAAGAATTTATAGTCTTACTCATTTGTTCTAGTTTATCAATTATTTTCTTTTCATAGAATGATGCTAATTCAGTAGCAGAAGGAGCAGTTTGAGCTAGACTATCAGCAGGATCACTGAATATTGAATACTTTTAAATAAAACTCATGATTTTTTTTTTTGCAATAATAGGCTCACGTAACATTATAAATTGACAGTTTATGATCAGCAATAGAAACATTCCAACAGGTTCTATCACAATCAAGTTTAGATTTCTGCAATACCCTCTCCAGTTTTCTGCATTTTCGCTTTTTCACTGATAATTCAGTGCTGCACAATGGGGAAATGCCCCTTTTAAAAAAACTTAATAAAAAAAGTGGGAATTGAATCAGAAATTATAGAGCAATTACAATTCAATCATTAATCATTTCATCAACTTTACTATCATTCAAGGATGTATATATAGGATGAGCAAGCCCATAGCTGTATAAGGATACTCCTCCAATCCATAAAGGTGGTACAAATATAAAGAGACTTTGGCAGTTGGCTGTGGGCATTGGCACTGTGTAAGATTTTTTTTTTTTTTTTTTGCTTATTGAGCCCATAGAGGTTTGCTTCATAGAGAGAAGAAATTTTTCTGTAGAAAAAACTCTGTGTGCTGTGAATCAACTATGGGAATTGTTTTCTACTGTCAAGGATTTGACCTGTAAACCCAATGGACCCTTTAGTTGAGCCCCTGATGAATCCACATGTTTTAGAATCATTTTTCTTCACTAAACAAGATGGTTTCCTATAGTTCTTGGGATCTCTTTGCATTGGATACTTTTGAGTTTCCTATAGTCCTTGGGATCTCTTTGCATTGGATACTTTTGAGAGAAGTGCCAAATTTTTTCCCAATAAGTTGACTGATTTTCGAGTACTGAATTGGTTTATTGGAAGACTTGATGTGGCCTAGTGGTTAGGGTGGTGGATTCTGGTTCTGGGGAACGGGGGAACTGAGTTCAATTCCCACTTCAGGCACAGGCTGCTCCTTGTGACTCTGGGCAAGTCACTTAACCCTCCATTGCCCCAGGTACAAATAAGTACCTGTATATGTAAGCCACATTGAGCCTGCCATGAGTGGGAAAGCGCGGGGTACAAATGTAACAAAAAAAAACCCACCTTTCAAGCATAAGCTGCAAAGCAGTGCATAAGATTAATAAGGATATGATGTCATGGAAACACAGTGGGAATTCTGAAGTCAAACTGATGACATGCATGGGAAGACATACCAGGGTAGAAAACCATTTGCTCTTAAATGAAATCTGTCTAGTGGTCAGCCCCAGTGCAACCAGCTAATTTAATTGAAAGGTTAACACGAAGAGCCATGCAGAGGAACAGAAAAATCTCAGTGAACGTGGAAGATGTACTAAGCAAAATAGACAAATTAAAGAGTAGTAAATTGCTTGGCCTGGATAGTATGCACCCCTGGGTACTGAAAGAACTCAAACATGAAATTGTTTATCTGTTAAAATTGTTCGTAGTACCTGAAGCTGGGAGGGTGGCCAATGTAATGTCCAGGGTTGATCTGGGGAATTACAGACTGGTAAGCCTGACTTCAGTGCTGGGCAAAATAGTAGAAACTATTATAAAGAATAAAATTATGGAATACATAGTGGTTTAATGGGACACAACATAGATTCAGCCAAGGGAAGTCTTACCTCGCCAGTTTGTTTCATTTCCTTGAAGGCGTGAATAAACATGTGGATAAAGGTGAGCCAGTTGATGTAGTGCATCTAGATTTTCAGAATGCTTTTGATAAAGTTCCGCATAGGATAGGAAGCAATGTGCTGTTGTGGATTAGAAGTTGTTTATTGGACAGAAAACAGAGGGCCATTTTTCTCAATGGAGGAAGGTGAATAGAGGAGTGCTGCAGGGATCTGTACTGGGACTGATGCTATTTAACATATACACAAATGATCTGGGGCATTCGATACAGTGGATCATGCTTCACTTATAGAGAGGTTGAATGAGCTTGGTTTTGCAGGGAAGGTTTGGAGTGGATTAAAGGTTTTCTTACCAAATGGAGTTATACTGTGAAGAATAATGCTGAATCTTCCAAATCGTGGACCCCAAATTAAAGGAGTTCCTTAGGGTTCTCCTTTATCCTTGTGTTTATGAACTCTTTGGCTGATTTTCTGGAATCATCACAACGCTTGGTTTTATCATATGCGGATGATATTATTTTGATTGCACTGGGTTTTGGTTATGAACAAGATCATTGTTTAATTTTGGATAGTATAGAGAGGAGTCAAAAATGGGCTTCTTTAAATTTCCTAAAATTAAAAGCCTTCAAAACTAAATTGTTGTATTTTGGTACCTTAATTTTAGATATTCCTAAACTTATAAATTTAAATCAGGTGAGGAACTTCCTTTTGATGTTTCTTCAAGGGTTTATTTTGGATTCTGAGCTATGGGAAATCAGGTTAATAATTTGAGCAGGAAGTTGTTAAATAAATTATGTCAATTAAGAACAGTGAGGACTTCATTTTTCCAGGAGGAGTTTTGGGTCTTAGTACAGGCACTGATTTTGACCCAACTTGATTATTGAAGTGCTTTATACGCTGGATTACAGCATACATTTCTATATAAACTCTGACTTCTTCAGAATATAGCTGCAAAATTAATTTATAGGTGTAAAGTTTGATTGGACATCTCCTTTCCCGTGTACACTACATGGGTTGCCTGTTTAAGCTAGGGTGGAGTTTAAGGTGGTGTGTTGGGTGTATAAATTATTATGGGAAATTGTTCTCTCTCTCTTACTGAATTAACAACTTTCCCCTCTATGAGACTTAGTTCTCATTTTAATTTTTTACTTAAGCTGGGATTTCTATTGGTTAAGAATATTAAACTGAAGCGATTTCATGTAAGCTCTTTATGTTATCTGTCCAGCAAGATTTGGAATATAGTACCTTTCCAAATTAGATCTTTGTCTAATTATTTTCAATTTTATAAGGATTTAAAGACTTTTCTTTTTAGTAAATTCTATGATTTTAATTAGTGAATCTTAATTTTGATCTATGTTTTTTTCTTATTGTGAATTAGTTGCTTTGGTATCTGCTTTATGTTACCCTCTTTGATTCCTGAGTAGATATAAGCGGGATATAAGCACCAAAATAGAATAGAATTAAGGGGTCCTTTTACAAAGGCGCACTGAAAAGTGGCTTCGGTAGTGTTAAAAATGTTGGTTTTGGGAGCGTGCCAATCCATTTTTCAGCGCGCATGTAAAAAAGGCCTCTTTTTTATCCTGAAAATTGACATGCGGCAAAATCAAATTTGCCGCGCGCCCATTTTGGATCTCTAACCTTATCACCAGCTATAGATAGACCTAACGGTAAAGAATTTGGCCAGTAATGACCTGCGCGCATCTACTACGCATGCCAGAAAATAACAATTATTTTTCAGACGCGCGTATCAGACACGAAACAAAAATGAAATTACTGCAAGAGCCACGCAGTAGTCAAGCGGTAAGTCAATTTTGGTGTGCTTTGGGCGCGCGCTTACGCAGCTTAGTAAAAGGGGTCCTAAATTTGCAGATGACACAAAACTATTCAAAGTTGTTAAAACACATGCAGACTGTGAAAAATTGCAGAAAGACCTTAGGAAGTTGGAAGACTGGGCATCCAAATTGCAGATGAAATTTAATGTGGACAAATGTGATACACATTGGGAAGAATAATCCAAATCAGTTATGTGATGCTAGGGTTAACCTTGTGAGTTAGCACCCAAGAAAAAGATCTAGATATCATCGTAGACAATATGCTGAAGTCTTCTGCACAATATGTGGCAGCGGCCAGAAAAGCAAACAGGATGTTAGGAATTATTAGGAAAAGGATAGAAAATAAGATGAAGAAGTCTCTCAAGACGTACTTATTTGGGCAAGCTTACCCTAAAGATCCTGTCTTGCCTCTGTGATTCCTGGACTCCGACTCCTCTAAAGATCTTGTGGACTTACCTACTTTCTCCTAACCCTGTGCCTTTCCGCCCCATGCATCCCTTTCCATTTATTGTACTTGCCTGTTTGTTAATTAAATGTTGTAAGCCACATTGAGCCTGCCAGCGGTGGGAAATTGTGGGGTATAAATGATATAAATAAATATTAAAATGCCTCTGTATTGCTCAATGGTGCAACCTCAACTTGAATGTTGCATGCTGTAGAAAGGGTAAAAGTGAATCAAATTTTTACTTTTTCAAAAAGTACAATGACTGGGGGTGGGGGAGACTCAATGAAGTTACATTTGTTAAATTTGGGGGTAATAATGGATTCTGCTTTGACTTTAAAATGGTATGTGCAAAAGGTGATTAAAAATGTCTTCATGAAATTGCATATATTGAGAAGGTTTAAGACCTTACTCAATTACAGTAATTTCAGAAAAGTAATTCAGAGTATCATTAAACCATATTTTGACTACTGTAATGGGTTAATGCTCGGTTTAAAAAAAGACTCAATTACGAGCACTACAAGTCGCTAAAAACGTGGTAGAAAGGGTTTTGACAGGAAAATCTAAATATGGTCATATTCTCCCAGTGTTGATGGAATTATACTGGCTTCCATTTGAACAAAGGATCAGATTTAAGATTTTAAGTGTGATATTTAAAATGCAAAGTAGACAGGTGTCTCCTGTATTGACATCAAAACTACACATGTACCAGCCTAGGCAATCACTCAGATCTGGAGGTCAATGCTTTTTTTTTAAACGTTGCCTTATATCAAGTTATTAGGTTGGAGGAATATAGAAATAAGATCTTCTGTATAGCTGGTCCACTTTTTTGGAATGTAATCCCAAAACAGTTGAGAGAGCTTCAGAGCTTGAAGAAATTTAAGAAATCAAAACCTTGTTGTTTACTGAAGTCTATAATGCATCTTAGTTTGTTCAAGATTACAAGCATAGTTCATTGAAATGTCTTGGAATTGTAGCATTCAGAATAATGTACATTGAAGAGTAAATTATGTGTGTCTAGAGTTTGCTAGTAATATTGTAAAATGTGTATGAGTTTTATTATTCTATTGATTATTGTATATGTAATTTTGTAATCCGCCTAGAACTTTAGCGAGATTGTGGAATATTTTTTTTATAAATAAATAAAACAAATAGGAGAAAATATTTTTTCACTT
Organism: Microcaecilia unicolor; assembly: GCF_901765095.1. Lineage (NCBI taxonomy): Eukaryota > Metazoa > Chordata > Amphibia > Gymnophiona > Siphonopidae > Microcaecilia > Microcaecilia unicolor. The sequence goes on from NC_044033.1 coordinate 71,791,290, forward strand.
AATGAATAGTTAAGCTCTGGAATTCTTTAACGGAGGATGTAGTAACCGTGGTTAGCATATCTGGGTTTAAAAAAGGATTGGACAAGTTCCTGGAGGAATAGTCTGCTATTGAGATAGACATGGAGGAACCCACTGTTTGCCCTGGGTTCGGTGGCATGGAATCTACTATTTGGGATTCTGCCAGGTACTTGTGACCTGAATTGGCCACTGTTGGAAACAGGATACTGGGCTACATAGACCATTGGTCTAACCCAGAATGACTATACTTATGTTGTTATACTTTAAAGCTTGTGATGGTTTGAATCTTGGGATTGTGCAAGAACGTTTCAGAGGAAAGAAGTTGGTTTCAGCTACTCAGTAAAACAGCCCTTATAATTGATGGCATTCGGTAGCATGGAATCTAGCTACTATTTGGGATTCTGCTAGGCACCTGTAACTTCAACTGGTCACTGTTGGAAACAGGATACTGGGTTAGATGGACAATTGGTCTGACCCGGTATGACCATTCTTTTGTTGTTATACTTTAAAGCTTGTGGTGGTTTGAATCTTGGGACTGTGCAAGAGTGTTTCAGAGAAAAGAAGTTAGTTTCAGCTACTCAATAAAACAGTCATTATAATTTATATCATCATTCAACAAACTCTTCTGTATGGGGAGTGAAATCTGGATTCTCTACAGCAGTGGTTTTCAAATCTGTTTTTTTTTTTTTTTGGGGGGGGGGGGGGGGGGACCACCTGCCAATTGGGTTTTCAGAATACCCTAATGAATATGCATGAGAGAGATTTAGTTGACGGACTTGCAGACCTGTCTCATGCTGCATATTCATTAGTGATATCCTGAAAACCTGACTAGCTGATGGTCCCCCAGGACACATTTGAGAATCTGTGCTCTACAGGATTGGCCAGTCTCAATATATTAGTAATAGTAGTAGTATTCTCTCTCTCACCCTCTTCTTAGTCTCCTTTTCACCTCTCATCTACTTCCCAGTTTTTCTCCATCCCTGTCCTTGCCCTCTATTCTCTCTTCCCCAGTCTTAGCCCCTCCCCCATCTTTCACCCATTCTCTAGTCCCCTATTTCCATCCTTTGCACTCACCCTCTCAGCTCTCACCACTGCCTCTCATCCCCTCGCCAGCCTCAGCTCCATCCCTCTCTTTTCTGCCCTTGCCTCCAAGGCCATTCTTCTATTTCTTATGCTCTACTCCATCTGCTATTGCCTCTCTTTTACCATCTTCTTAACCCAATTTCATACTCTCACTTAACCCTTCAGAGACCTATTGCCTCCTCTCATACCTCTCCCCAATACCCCCTCCCTTTTCAATGCCTCCCATCCTCTCTGTCATCTTTAAGGTAATTCACATGTCTCAATCTCTCTGCAGCAGTCCTCCAAAGTTTCCACAGGTTAGCTAGGCAGCATCAGCGATCAAGGCAGCCTGCTTCCAGCCAGCCCCAGAAGCCTTCCGTCTGCTGCAACTTCCTGTTTCTGTGTAGGAAGGATGTGGCAGAGGGAAGGCTTCTGAGAATGTATGGAAGCAGGCTGCCTTCATCGCTGATGCTGCCGGCTGACTCACGGGAAGGTTGGAGGACCACCGAGGGAGAGAAAAGAGAAACAGCAGTCTGTGGGGGTGGGGGTGGAAGAGGGAGATATACTGGATTTCATGGGGGAGGGAGGAGATAGTCAGGAAGTGAGGCACCATGTTCTGCTGCTTTCTCCAGAATTATATGGGGTGTGTGAAAGCGAAGCAAGACTTGGGTAGTATAATTTTGGTGCCACTATTTTGAGCACCCAAACAGCCATGTCAAAAGGTCCACTGTTTCTCACCCTCTCTCCCACACCCTGACCTCTGGTACTTGTGTGAAGCAGGGACCGTTCCTGTTTGCTGATGCAGCAAGGGATCCTTCAAAAGAAAGGAAATGTGGTTTGCCCCAAATGGTGCCTGTGAGGGAAGACAGAACAGGTTTTCTGAAGAACCATCTGCCCTAGCAGGCCACATTCTCCCTTCTGTCCAAGGACCCCTTGGCTGCAGCAGTACTGGAGATCAGTGAGTGGGAGAAAGCCGTCATTTAGGTGCTCAAAACTCAAGGGTGTCCAAATGGTGGCACTAAAATGATAGTGCCCATACAGTGGAGCACAAAGCTCAAGTATACATGGCAGAAGAATCTTCCCCATAGCATCCTGGATATCAGAGACCAAAAGACAGTATGAACTCATTCACCTCCTCACCCTTAGAGCTATCCCCTCCAGAACAGTCATACTAGCAGGATGGTACAGGGAAGATTCTTCTGCACTACTCATGTTTTACCCATTTTGATGACAAATGGAGTATTTCAGTTTCCAGAGAATTCATTCTAAGCATATTTTGAAACCACTAAGTTCATTAGAATGCACAAAATAACTTCTAGTACTCTTCTTTTAGAAAGGATTCTGAAATCAATAAAAACATTAAAGAGGAGGTCACCTTTAGAGATGTGCAAAAATTGGCATTGCAAAAGCATAGGAAAGAGAATGGACCTGTTGGCTATGAGTTTTTCCTTTTTCCCGGTATGGCATTTTATTGCATTGATGCTAAAAGTGACATTGCAGAAGAATGTATATTACTCATAGGTCTGAAAGACTAATCCCTGCTTTTAAATAATGCAACTTGTAAAATCTTCACTTTTTAGACATTTCCTGTGCTCCCACAAGCCTACCAGTGTTAAAATATTTTATTCTTTAACTTGTTTTCATTATTATTACCTATTCATTTCCTGAATATTTATCATGTTCCTTTACAAAAAGTTCTACATTAACTACCCTTGCAAAAGTTTCCACTCAAAAGGGGGGGGGGGGGGGGGAGGGCAACGTTTCTAAATATTTGCAAAATAAAAACCCTTCTTTTACTTACAGCCTTGGTCACAATCCTTAGTACTACTTGTTGGCTGAGATGGGTTGTGATGAAATTCAAGACCATGTTTTGTAGGAATTTACTAATACTGGTGCTTCTTATTATGGTTGAATAGAGAAGAAGAGTTGAAGTATCTGCAATTTCTTCAAGACCTCACGAATGACATTTTGGTGGGACGTTATAGCACCAGCATGTAAGTAAATGAGGTTTCTTTTGGTAATTCACATGTAGAAAGGAAACTGTGATGCATGACAACCAAGCATGTGCCAATGAAATCTGTCTTAAGACTGGCCCTTCATTGGATTTCACTTAAGCTGCACAGAAAAGTGCAAACACAAAAGAGGATGCAAGCATGAACTATGTAAGCAAAACCTCAGTGATCAAGGTTGCAGTCTAATTTGTGCAATTAGACCATTTCCTGCAGAACAGAAAGGGTGTGATAGAGATATTCAAATACCTTAGTCACAGATAATGATCAAAAGACAAGTGTTTTTCTGTGGAAGCAAGTTCTAGAATGGGGTCATAACTACATATCTCAGATTGGTTAATAATTTCTTGACCACTTATACAATAGGAGGATCTAACTACCTAGAGGAAAAGCTTTTCCAAAACAAGTAGTTTCAAATAGTGTCTGATGTTTCAAAAAGTGCTTGTATGTTTTCAATAGGACGGTCACAGACTCACTTTTACTAAGTCTCGTTGGCGCCTATGTGCACCCGTGCATCAATTCGGAGTTACTGCCTGGCTACCGCATGGCCCTGGCGGTAATTTTGATTTTTATACGTGTCTGCTATGCGCACTGGAAAATAATTTTTATTTTCCAGCTCACAGTGGAAACTGGGTAATCATCATTCTATGCGCGTAGACCATTACTGCCTGGTTAATGCATGAGACCTTACTGCTAAGTCAATGGGTGGCGGTAAGGTCTCAGGCACAAAATGGACGCAAGCCAATTATTTTGCTACATGTCCATTTTCGGCCAAAAAAGGGCCTTTTTTGCAGGTGCGCTGAAAAATGGACCTGCGTGCATCTAATACATTCGTCTACACCAGCGCAGGCCATTTTTCAGCACACCTTATTAAAAGGACCCCATAATCATTGCACTTTTTTATATTTTCATTTTATGTACCATGGTGCCCTGTATGTTTGTTTTAATAATTAAAACAAACTTAGCTTCTCTGGTTGTTCAGATCTGGGTCCCAACACAGATCATGTTTCGCCAAAGCTTTATCAAGGAACCTAACTTAGTCCTTCTTAAGATCATGAGCATCCCTCATGTTCAACTAACAATAAACTATTTGAAACTATTTGTTTTGGGAAAGGTTTTCAGTATATTACTGTGTGGCAATAATTTCTCAAACCAGTTCAAAACTGGCCCTGTAATGCCTATTTCTTCAAATTTAGCAAGTAATAATATGTGATCCGGATTCAACTGGCATTTGTTCTGACCAAATATTATATTTTTAGAGTAAAGAGGTGATGCCTCAAGAAGCCCCCGGCTATATAACTACAAAGCTCACGGGGGCTGGGCTGCTTCATCATCGGCAAACACCCCTGGACAATTAAACAATTCAATCCTCTGTAAATTATTTTTTTCTTTTTTAAGTTTTGAATGTAAAGATTACTTAAAAAAGAAAGAAAAAAAATAATTTACAGAGGATTGAATTGTTTAATTGTCCAGGGGTGTTTGCCGATGATGAAGCAGCCCAGCCATGAGCTTCGTAGTTATATAGCCGGGGGCTTCTTGAGGCATCACCTCTTTACTCTAAAAATTTAATGTTTGGTCAGAACAAATGCCAGTTGAATCCGTTTATATTTCCTTCACTATTATGCTTGTTTGTTTAGACAGAAGTGTTAGAAGGAGTTTGCCTTCATAACTTGCTTTAATCGTTTGATAATATGTGATCCGCCATATCAAATGCTGCAGATAAGTCAAACTGAATCAGTATGATTTGGGAGCCTGTACGACTTCTATCTAAACTGCACTGGTGCATAGGAGGAGACTCATGAAACAGTACTAATGTATACGACATTCATCTTCATGACATAGGTAGCAATTTTGCCTAGTTGCAAGGTATGCAGGTATTTTGACCCTGCATACTTTGTAGCTAAGGTACCAAGAGGAACTGTCCAAATAAGTTATTATTGCAAACTAGTTTTAAAGAATACATAATAAAATGCCCACAAAGGGCAATTCTACAAACTAGGTGCTCACATTTACCCATCCATTATGTATATAAATGTTTAGAATTCCACCTAGGCACCTAGGTTCCATTATAAAATAGGTCTCTATCACATGGCATCAGGGTGCCCAGTTTTAAAAGTACACCCATACTCTGTACCTGCTATCAGTGCAGGCAGGCAGGGAGGAAATAACATGGGTTATTGTACTCCCATGACCTAAAGATGTCCTTAGGAGCACATCTTTGTAACCCACCTAAAAACACAGGTGAAACCCGCACATAATTTTACTGGGCAGAGAAGGACAGTTTTCATACCTGCTAATTTACCTGGCTAAATAGCTATTTATATAAGTAAACAGAGAGTAGGGTTAAAAGGTCAATATTCGCAATGGAGAAGGGTAGTTAGTGGGGTCCCTCAGGGATCTGTGCTGGGACCTCTGCTTTTTAACATATTCATAAATGACCTAGAGATGGGGGTAACTAGTGAGGTAATCAAATTTGCTGATGACACAAAGTTATTCAAAGTCGTCAAATTGCGGGAAGATTGTGAAAAATTACAAGAGGACCTTACGAGACTGGGAGTCTAAATGGCAGATGACGTTTAATGTGAACAAGTGCAAAGTGATGCATGTGGGAAAGAGGAACCCAAACTATAACTACGTCATGCAGGGTTAAGCGTTAGGAGTCACGGTCCAAGAAAGGGATCTAGGTGTCATCGTTGATGATACGTTGAAACCTTCTGCTCAATGTGCTGCTGCAGCTAGGAAAGCAAATAGAATGTTGGGTATTATTAGGAAAGGGATGGAAAACAAAAATGAGGATATTATTCTGCCGTTGTATTGCTCCATGGTGCGACCGCACCTCGAGTGTTGTGTGCAATTCTGGTCGCCGCACCTCAAAAAAGATATAGTGGAATTAGAAAATGTGCAGAGAAGGGCGACAAAGATGATACAAGGGATGGGACGACTTCCCTATGAGGAAAGGCTGAAGAGGCTGGGGCTCCTCAGCTTGGAGAAAAGGCAGCTGAGGGGAGATATAATAGAGGTCTATAAGATAATGAGTGGAATGGAAAGGGTCGATGTGGAGCGTCTGTTTACACTTTCCAAAAATACTAGGATAAGGGGGCATGTGATGAAGCTGCAGTGTAGTAAATTTAGAACGAATCGGAGGAAATGTATCTTCACTCAACGCGTAGTTAGACTCTGGAATTCGTTGCTGGAAAAAGTGGTTAAGGTGGTTGACTTAGCAGAATTTTAAAAAGGGTTGGACAGCTTCCTCAAGGAAAAGGCCAACAGATGATCCGACTTCCGGAAATCATTGGTCACTTCCAAGTATCTGATGATGACTCGTCTCACATCCAGATATTTGAGAGCAGAGTATTCCTCTGGGTAGTCCTCCCTACGAAAGGAAGGGAGACAGAGCTGCTGATTCACATGGAAGCGAGAAACAATCTTGGGCAGGAAGGAAGGCACTGTGCGAATAGCCACTCCTGCCTCAGTGAACTGCAGAAAGGGCTCTCGACATGAGAGCGCCTGGAGCTCGGAAACTCTTCTGGCTGAAGTGATAGCCACCAAAAAGACTGCTTTCAACGTCAGGTCTTTCAGAGATGCCCTTGACAAGGGTTCAAAAGGCGGCTTCTGCAAGGCTCTTAGCACCAGGTTGAGATTCCACGCAGGCACCACTGAGTGCAGAGGAGGGCGCAGGTGATTAACTCCCTTGAGAAAGCGCACCACATCTGGCTGCGAAGCCAGGGAAGCACCCTTCAGGCGGCCCCTGAAGCAAGCCAGAGCCGCTACCTGGACTTTAAGGGAACTGAGCGACAGGCCTTTCTCCAGACCTTCTTGCAGGAACGCCAACACTGAAGAAATTGGAGCAGTGAAGGGAGAAAGTGAGCCTGCTTCACACCACGCTGCAAAGGTACGCCAAACCCTGGCGTAAGCAGTAGAAGCAGAGCGCTTCCTCGCTCTTAGCATAGTGGCGATGACCTTGTCTGAGAAGCCCTTCTTTCTCAGTTGCTGCCGCTCAATAGCCAGGCCGTAAGACGAAAGGGGGAGGGATCCTCCATCACCACGGGACCCTGATGCAACAGGCCCTGCTCCACTGGCAGCCGCAGAGGATCGTCCACTGAGAGCCTGATCAAGTCCGCATACCAGGGACGTCTGGGCCAGTCCGGACCCACCAGGATTATCCGGCCCAGATGCTTTGCCACCCGGTCTAGCACCCTGCCCAACATGGGCCAGGGCGGGAACACATAGAGAAGCTCCTGTGTCGGCCACTGTTGGAGAAGAGCATCTACTCCCAGGGATCGAGGGTCCCGTCCTCTGCTGAAAAAGCGTGGCACTTGGCAATTGGCCGATGACGCCATCAGATCTAGGCTCGGCTGGCCCCAGCGCTTCGTGATGTCCAAGAACGCCTGAGCAGATAGCTGCCACTCTCCGGGATCCAAGGTATGGCGACTGAGAAAGTCCGCCTTGACATTCATGACTCCGGCAATGTGGGCCGCTGACAGCTGTTCCAGGTTCGCTTCCACCCACTGGCATAGATTCATGGCCTCCTTGGCTAGAGGGGCGCTCTTGGTACCTCCCTGGCGGTTGACATAGGCCACAGCCGTGGCATTGTCCGACAGGACCCGTACTGGCTTCAACGCCAGTACCGGGATGAACTCCAAAAGCGCCAACCGAATGGCTCTGAGTTCCAGGAGGTTGATAGACCACTTTGCCTCTGCAGGAGACCAGAGCCCCTGCGCTGTCCTTCCCAAGCAGTGGGCTCCCCAGCCCGACAAAGAGGCGTCCGTCGTGACGACAATCCACTCCGGGGTCACCAGAGGCATTCCTGCAGACAACTTGTCTGTCTGCAGCCACCAGCTCAGCGCCTTGCGCACTGCTGGGTCCAAGGGAAGGCACATAGCATAATCCTCCGACACCGGAGTCCAGCGCTGCAGCAGAGAGTGTTGTAGAGGTCTCATATGAGCCCTGGCCCAGGGCACTACTTCCATCGTGGCCGTCATAGAGCCCAACAGCTGCACATAGTCCCAAGCCCGAAGAGGAGAGGCTACTAGGAACTGGTCCACCTGAGCCTGAAGTTTGACAATCCGATTGTCTGGCAGGAACACTCTGCCCACTTGGGTGTCGAATCGAACTCCCAGATACTCCAGGGACTGAGTTGGGCGCAGCTGGCTCTTCTCACAGTTGATGATCCACCCCAGGGAGCTCAAAAGAGCAATCACCCGGTCCACAGCTTTGCCGCACTCTGCATAAGAGGGGGCTCGGATCAACCAGTCGTCCAGATAAGGATGGACTTGTACTCCTTCCTTTCGCAGGAAGGCCGCGATGACCACCATTACTTTGGAGAAGGTCCGCGGAGCAGTAGCCAACCCGAAAGGGAGGGCTCTGAACTGGAAGTGTCGGCCCAGGACTGCAAAACGCAGAAAGCGTTGATGAGGAGGCCAGATGGGAATATGCAGGTACGCTTCCTTGATGTCCAAGGAAGCCAAGAACTCCCCTGCCTTCACTGCCGCTATAACAGAGCGGAGAGTCTCCATGCGAAAGTGCCGCACTTTCAAGTCCCGATTGACCCCTTTGAGGTCGAGGATAGGCCGGACAGAACCTCCTTTCTTTGGTACCACAAAGTAAATGGAGTAACGTCCCTTGCCAAGCTGATTTTCTGGCACCGGAACGACCGCACCCAGGCGTATCAGGTTGTCCAAGGTCTGCTGCACTGCCACAGCTTTGACCGGAGACTTGCAGGGAGAGAGTACAAACCCGTCTCTTAAGGGTCGGCAGAACTCTAGCTTGTAGCCGTCTCTGATGACTTCCAGAACCCAAGCGTCTGAAGTTACCCTGGTCCACTCGCCCAGAAACGAGGACAGGCGTCCTCCAATCTGCACTGGGCCATGGACCAGGGCCCCGTCATTGGGTACGAGACCCTGGGGGAGGACCGGAGGGCGCACCTCCGGGACGGCGGTCTCTGCGAAAGGAATGCTGCTTGGGGGAGAAGTTCCTTTTGAAGGAAGAGGGGGCAGAGGAGTCCGACTTGCCCGGGCGGTACCGACGGGCTTCCTGAAACCGTCCTCTGGAGTTACCAGGGCGAGCACCACTGGCCCGAGCCTTGACCTCTGGTAACCTCTTGCCCTTAGACGTGCCGAGATCGGTCACAATTTTGTCCAGCTCGACCCCAAAGAGCAGCTTGCCTTTAAAAGGCAACTTAGCCAGGCGGGACTTAGATGCGTGGTCAGCAGACCAATGCTTCAGCCAAAGCCACCGCCGCGCAGAGACTATCTGAGCCATACCTTTAGCCGAGGCTCTCAAGACATCATACAGTAAGTCTGCCAAATAAGCCAGGCCCGATTCCAGGGCCGGCCAGTCAGCCCTCAAGGAAGGATCCGAGGGGGAAGCCTGCTGCACAATCGTCAGGCACGCCCTGGCCACATAGGAGCCACAAACTGAGGGCTGCAAACTTAAAGCAGCCGCCTCGAAGGACAACCTTAAGGCCGCCTCCAATCTTCTGTCTTGGGCGTCCTTTAGGGCCGTGCCACCTTCCACCGGCAACGCCGTTTTCTTAGTCACCGCAGTGATTAAAGAATCCACGGTAGGCCAAAGAAAGGTCTCCCGTTCACTTTCAGGCAAAGGATAGAGGCGGGACATAGCCCTAGCCACTTTGAGGCTCGCTTCCGGGACATCCCATTGAGCCGAAATTAAGGTGTGCATGGCATCATGCACGTGGAAGGTTCTAGGCGGGCGCTTCGTCCCCAGCATAACGGCAGAGCCAACAGGGGCTGAGGGAGCGACGTCCTCTGGCGAGGAAATCTTCAAAATGCTCATGGCCTGCAGTAACAGGTTGGGCAAATCCTCTGAGCGAAAGATCCGCGCTGCAGAGGGGTCATCCGCTCCATCCGAGCGGGAATCCGTCTCCTCCAAGGAATCCCCAAAGGACCGTTGGGAGAACTCAGATATGCTGCCCTCATCTACATCAGAGGAAACAGCGTCCTCTAAGGCCTGGGAATCCACCCGAGGGCGTTTACTTCCGGGGGCCTCAACCCCGTTATCGGAAAAGAAAGAAGGGGCAGCGTTTTGCATAAGGAAGGCCTGATGCAGCAGCAAAATAAACTCGGGGGAGAAACCCCCCAGACTGTGTATTTCAGCAGCCTGGGCCACAGCCCTAGACGCACCCTCAACCGGCACTCGCAAGAGCGGGGGAGCAACATGCTGCGCATCCAAGATGGCGTCCGGCGCGACACTCCGCGAAGGAGCCGCGCGGGAAGAACGGCGCTTAACTTTAGCCGCTTTTTTGCCGTCGCCCAAATCAAGGGCGGCCATGGCATGAACGTCTCCCAGCTCAAGGGCGGCCCAAGAAGAAGCCGTCCGAGCAGAGTGGCCAGCCAAGATGGCGGAGGCGAGCAGCGGGGGATGGGCGTTTATGGCGGGAAAAACCGCCGCGCCGGAGGAAGACCCGGGACACTGACCGGCCTCCAAACTGACACCCAACAAGGGCAAATCAGACTTTAAAACCCCCGCATCCCCGCTAGAAGCGCACACGCGGTCCGGGGAGCGATTCTTCGCGCCCTCGCCCTCCGACGCCATAGGCCACGTGGAGATCAATCGGGGAACCCCCTGCCCGTTATAAAAAGGTAAAAATTACCTGCTTCTCGCTCCGAGCTAACGACCTGGTGTCCCAGTGAGTAGCTGCAATAAATGTTTAAATAAACGTCAAAATAAACGCCCTTAAGGACGTCCAAAATTTTTTTTTTTTTTTTACGGAGCCAGCGGGAGGGGGGAGAAAAGGAGGGACCTGGCACCACCAGGTTTGCACTTGCTCAAGAAGAGCCCTCAACCCCAGGCACTCAACAAAACCTAAAAATTAGGCTTGGAGGCCTAGCCAGAGCTGCTGCTGTGTGTGACCACCACCTGCTGAGATAGAGAACATACTGAGGAGTTTCCGGCAGCACATGACCACATATAGGGAGGCAAAAGGATTGCTCTCTATCTCCACCTGCTGGTAGATGGACACAACCCACCAGTCTATGGATTGATCAGCAAGATGATATGGAAAATGTGGTGTATAAATGTAACAAAAATAAATAAATGGCACCTAAAAAAATCAGCGCCGAAAACCCCTCACTTAAAGCAGAATTCTATAAGCTGTGCCTAAAGTTCAGCTTGGTTTATAGACTACACATGTAAACGGAAAGTCATGCATAAATTTAGGTGCGACTATTTGCACCAATGAAACATGGTGCAAATGCCCCTTCCTAAATTTACGTGCAGAGCGCCATTATTCTGTAATTACATGCATAACTCAAAGCCATACCCCCATTCTGCCCCAAAACAGCCATGGCCCTCCCATTTCTGCCCCCTTTTTTGGAACACGTGTAAATTTTAGGCACAGATCTCATGCCTAAATTTACATGCATTGGTTCTAATTAAATATAATTAGTGCCAATAATTGCTTGTTAAAAGCCAGTTATTGGCAGTAATTGACTTGCTATTCAATTAAATTGTGCGCGCAAATCGGAAACATGTCTAAATTTGTGCAAGCAATTTTTGGCAACCTTTACAGATCAAGAGGTTAAACCTCCATTGCCCCAAGTACAAAATAAGTACCTATATATAATGTGTAAACTGCTTTAATTGTAATCACAGAAATGCGGTATATCAAATGCCATCCCTTCTCCCTTTGAAAAATCTATCATTCGGGCACTCTTTCAATAGCATGCACTCATCACAAACAGTTGACACTATTAACAACACAGTAAAAACAACATGAAATTACATGGGAAATGTTAACATTTCCCATGTTGATTCAAACATATTCCAAGTATACAGGGCCCATAATGTGCAGTAGAGGCTCTACAACCTTTCCAAGCCTTTTCACCTGTCATATGGAAGGGATAAAGAAGGGCTGATATTCAGCTCACAGCAGCATTTTTTAAATGCCAGCTGGCACGTGTAAAAAGCCACTGTGTCTGCTGAGCCAATATCCAGATACCAGCAGGCACTGAATAGCTGATCATTGTTGACCGGCAGTGCTATCTGGTTAATGGTGATATTCAAACTGTTAACCATATCGCTAACTGGACAAAGTCACAGCCCTTTTGCTATCTTAACTTTATCCGGGTAGCAGTCTGAATAATACCACTAACCAGATAACTTCCAGACCTGCCCAAGCTTCACCCATGGACCAGCTCAGCACTGGTGGTCAGAGGGAATATTCCACAGCACTACTCTATTAATGTCACTTAAAATATCCCACTCACTGACATTTTTAACAACACCTACTAACTAGACAAGTATCTCTGTCGGCTAGAGAGATGACAGGGTGTCGAATACATCTGAATTTCTATGGCATGACACAGACCTTCGGAGTACTTTACAACCAATAATAATAATAATATTTGTATACCGCTATTACCACAAAGTACTAAGTAGTTTACATAATCAAAGAAACTCAAGACAATCACTTGGGAACTATGATTAATAAAAACTGAAACATGCTTTTTTCCATTAAATGACCATTTTCTATTAATTCACAATGTTTTACAATTTTGATTCCTTGTTTAGGGCATTAGATGGTGTATTTAGAGAGCATATGGAAAGCCGAAAGCATGACCTTGATGAGGTAAGCAGATATTTATTTTATTTATTTGAACATTTGATATACTGCAAATTGATCCTTGACAGGCGACTAAGTGCTTTACAACAATAAATTTAAAAGAAAACTTCTGGCACTGCTGATGAAGTGGAAGAAAAAGGAGAGAAAATGACGGAGGGAATAGAAAGGAGCGAAGAGGTGAGGAAAGGGAGAATGGTAAATATGGCAGCAACAAAAAGAAGAAGGACAAGATTCATGTTGGAATAGAGGCAAATGAATCAGAGAAGAGTTGGGTCTTTGGAAAAGTCTTGAAAAGACTGCAAAGGAAGGTGAGCTATAAGTGCAGAAGGGAGACTATTCCAGAGCTTGGGGCCCAGATAGCTAAATGCAGTGTTGCGAGAAAGATAAGTGCAAAGTAAATAAAGAAGGGACACAAAGAAGATTATCTGAGGAAGAGCGTAGACACCTAGAGGGGACATAGTGAATGAGCAATTTGTTCAGGTAGGCTGGAGCATAGGGAAACCAAACTTTAAAGACTAGCATGAGGATCTTGAAGCAAATGCTGGCAGAGATGAGAGCCAATGTTCAAGGTGGAGAAGAGGAGTTTAACAGTGGTAGACAATCAACTGGAGGTTTCTAATTGAGGAGAGGGGAAGACCTGCATAGAGGTAGTTACAGTAGCTAATGTGAGTAATCACCAGAGCCAACAACAGAGAAGAAACAAGGCAGTGGCCATAGCTAGAAGGTTGCTAGGCTGTATAGAGAGAGGTGTGACCAGCAAAAAAAAAGGAGGTGTTGATGCCCCTGTATAAGTGAGGCCCCACCTGGAGTATTGTGTTCAGTTTTGGAGGCCGTATCTTGCTAAGGATGTAAAAAGAATTGAAGCGGTGCAAAGAAAAGCTACGAGAATGGTATGGGATTTGCATTACAAGACGTATGAGGAGAGACTTGCTGACCTGAACATGTATAGCCTGGAGGAATGGAGAAACAGGGGTGGTATGATATAGACATTCAAATATTTGAAAGGTATTAGTCCACAAACAAACCTTTTCCGGAGATGGGAAGGCGGTAGAACTAGAGGACATGAAATGAGATTGAAGGGGGGCAGACTCAAGAAAAATGTCAGGAAGTATTTTTTCACGGAGAGAGTGGTGGATGCTTGGAATGCTCTCCCGCGGGAGGTGGAGATGAAAACGGTAACGGAATTCAAACATGCGTGGGATAAACATAAAGGAATCCTGTTCAGAAGGAAGTGTCTGAGGAGTTGCTCTGGAACATTATACTGTCTATACAGCGGAGCTCCCAATTTACTAGGTACTGGGAGTTACAGTATAAGTTTGCACTCCAATTGTATCTCTCTGGCCAGGGCGCACCAGACGGGGTATGGAGCCTCTGCAGCTTGTCCCAGATGCAACCAGGCGCGAGCCACCCTTGGGCACATGTTCTGGTCCTGCCCATGATCATAATTTTTTGGTCACAGCTGCTGGGTGAGATTCAATCTTACTGGGGTCGTAAAGTATTAAGACAACCTTTACTATTATTTGCAAATATAAGTATGCTAAACCTACATTACAAGGGTTTCAAAGTTTTCTGCATAGAGCTACACCAATTGGGAAAAAAGTCAATTCTTTCATGTTGGAGAGAACCGGTGGAACCTACTTTAGGATTGTGGAGGACTCACATGATAGAGCTGTTGAAGTTGGAAAGATGTGCCCTTAAAGACCTGGCCTCAAGAGAGGGCAGGTGTCTGCAGAAGACATGGGAACGTTTTTGGGACACTTTACAGCCAGTGGCAAGAAGCAGAATTCTGAACTAACGTGTGACTTAGCAAACTTGTGTTATAATGTTGATCCTTAGGATGAGGGAGGTGGGTGGTAGGGCAGGAAGGGAGGGTAGTGGGCTTGCTGTAGGCAATAACAAGTTAAGACTTATTGAAAATGTGAAATATGGCGCTGAACATTGTGATGTATGTGGAAATAAACATGATTTAAACATAAAAACATATTCACTGGCTCCCTGTCAAGGAACACACAAACTTCAAAGCCCACACAATGATCCATAAGATCCTCCATGGCAAATCTCCAAGCTACATGACCGACTTGATTGATCTACCAGCCAGGCACGGGTCCAAATCTTCTCAAACATATCTCAATCTCCATCTTCACAATTGCAAAAGCCTCAAATACAAAACCTACTACGCATCCAACTTCTCCGTTATAGGCAGCAAACTCTGGAACGCAATACCTCGACACATCCGAACAACCAATGAACATCTACCCTTTCGAAAGCTGCTAAAAACTTACCTCTTCAAACAAGCATACCCAAACAACCCAACTTAATCCTCGAACCTGATCCACACCACTAACTCTACCCATACTCCAATCCTCTCCCCCATATCTCTTCCTATTGTCCTACTCTCTACAATTGGGTTATCTCCGTGATACTTTGTACCACACTTTGTATTATCTCTGTGATACTTTGTACCATACCTTGTAAGTCGCACTAAACCTGCTATCGAGCGGGAAAGAGCGGGGTATAAATGCTATAAATAAATAAAATTAATTAATTAATTAAAAATCTTTGTTAGGACCGGGACAACTGCATAATCAATTCCCTTCAAAATAGTAGGGGAACAAACGCCTCCTACAGATCCCAGTTGGACAACATCTATGCAAACAATCCTAACTTCCGCTGCATCGACAGATGAGAAAACCTTCCATCTCACTTTAGGGGGATCTTCAAATTCAGCAGATAATTCACACGTGGGAAGGCTATTCACAATAGTACTCATCTTTTGCTCAAAATAAGCACTATGCTCTCCAGGAGAAAAACGGAAGCCATCAACAACAGAACTACTCTCTCGTGTTAAAGAGCTGACAACCCAATATATCTCCCTGGGACAATTCAATGATTGCATAATGAGCTTTTGATAATACAACGCT
Organism: Microcaecilia unicolor; assembly: GCF_901765095.1. NCBI lineage: Eukaryota > Metazoa > Chordata > Amphibia > Gymnophiona > Siphonopidae > Microcaecilia > Microcaecilia unicolor. The sequence continues at coordinate 71,806,883 of NC_044033.1, forward strand.
TTCTCCCTAGAGGCTGTCACTGAAAATTCCTGCAACTTTATGAAGTACGATTTCTTAGAATCAACATCTTGGGCTCTCCTTTATTCCTTCTCAGCTTTCCTCAACTCTCTCTGCACGTACCTTAGTTCACTAGAGCCTACCTACCATGACTGAAAGGCCTATCACTCCTTCAACATGCAATTACTGTGCAATGCCCCGGGTGAGATCACCAATATCTTCCCCAGATCCTGCCATGACTCATACATCGTGGCTCACTCAAGGATATATAACTCTTTTGAGAGTGGCCAGATCACTGGTGACAGGCTGCTTGGTAAGCCCTGCATCTGCCCGCATATATTTAACCGCTAGCATTAGACATGAGGTCCATGTGCTATCTCACAGCTCACTACATCTATACATAGCCAACTGTGCATCTACTCTGCACCCAGAAGAGTAGCCAGGTTTTATCATCAGGGGGAGCAGACCTTTAGTAAAAATAGGTGCCGATGCAAAGCTGAAGAGTCAATCTGCATAGGCACCATTTCATTCAAATCTGTTTGGGGAAGTGGCTGCTCCCCTCACACCCCATCTAGCTCTGCCTGCACCACTTCCTATGGCACCATCATGTCTCTTCCCATCCCACACATATGATAGAAGCTACCAAAAGAGGAGGTGGATGATGACCCCCCCATCCTCAAAAAAAATCCGCAATCAAGTGGAGAACTCAAACGCCCCACGGGAAAACACAGATATAGGTAAAAAGTGGGATGTTTGACCACGGAAATACAAATCCTGGAGACAATATCATAAAAACTTCTTTATTGAAGAAAAGACTCGACACAACTGCTGTGTTTCGGCCTACAGGCCTGCATCAGGAGTCTCCCGCTATGACCTAGCGTATAGGAATCTGAAATGCCTGCGCTCCTAGTGACCCGCTACGGACAAGCTTACCACGAAAGGTCTTTTTCAAGACCACTTTTGTAATATAGCTAATCACTTTACGTTTGGTTCGTCACAAGGACCAAATCGTGTTTCAGGCATTTCAGATTCATATACGCTACGTCATAGCTGGAGACTCCTGATGCAGGCCTGTAGGCCGAAACACAACAGTTGTGTCGAGTCTTTTCTTCAATAAAGAAGTTTTTATGATATTGTCTCCAGGATTTGTATTTCCGTGGTCAAACATCCCACTTTTTACCTATACCCCCCCCCCCCCCATCCTGACAATCCACAATGATGCTGAGGTGTGGTACAACAGGACACACTATAAACCGGGGCATCATAGAAAGGACTATTGGGCTCATGAGCCACTTCTAATGCATAGAGAGATCTGGAGGGGAACTCTACAAACCTGAAAAGGTCTGCCAGATATTTATAGCCTGCTGTATTCTACATTACTACTACTACTACTTATCATTTCTATAGCACTACAAGGCATACGCAGCGCTGTACACCATACACAAAAAAGACAGTCCCTGCTCAAAGAGCTTACAATCTAGATAAGACAGGCAGACAGACAGAACAATTAAGGGTAAGGGATAGAGGTGAGGATAAAAGGACAGGGCAAGTGAGCAGTGGTTAGGAGTCAAAAGCAGTGGTAAAGAGGTGGGCTTAAATTTTGGGCTTGAAAACAGCCAAAGAGGGGGCTAGACGTACAGGCTCGGAAAGTTTATTCAAGGCGTGAGGTGCAGCAAGATAAAAGGAACGGAGTCTGGAATTAGCAATAGAGGAGAAGGGGACAGATAAGAGAGATTTATCAACAGAACTTAGTAAGAGACAAGAGTGGAGAGGTACTGGGGAGCGGCAGAGTGAATGTACTTATAGGTCAATAAGAGAAGTTTGAATTGAATGCAGAAACGGATAGGGAGCCAGTGAAGTGACTTAAGGAGAAGGCTAATGTGAGTATAGTGACTTTGGCGGAAAATGAGTCGAGCAGCAGAGTTTTGGACTGATTGAAGAGGAGAGAGATGGCTAAGAGGGAGGCCGGTGAGAAGCAGGTTACAATAATCAAGACGAGAGGTGATAAGAGTGTGGATAAGGGTTCTGGTAGAGTGCTCAGAGATGAAGGGACAGATTTTGCTGATGTTATAGAGAAAGAAACAACAGGTTTTGGCAATCTGCTGAATGTGAGCAGAGGAGGAGAGAGAGGAGTCAAAGATGACCCCAAGGTTACGAGTAGATGAGACAGGGAGAATGAGAGTGCCATCCACAGAAATAGAGAAAGGGGGGAGAGGAGAGGTAGGTTTAGGTCTTGAAGTCAACCCTTTGCCAGAGAGACTGGAGTCGCAAGATGTGGACATGGAGGAGGAAGCACTACCACCCACACAAGAGTGCACACATCTATACCAGCAGGGCATGGCAAATAAAAATACCAGGTTCTATCCTTTTGGTCCTGATTCACTTTTACTTCTGTGTTAAGGCAGGTCATACACATTCTGTACAACATAACATATAATGATTTAAAATGCATTTTCATTTACATTATTGCTGCATGTTCATAAAATAAAGTACAAGCAGCTAAATCACTCTAATTGTTTCTCTTTCTATTACTAGGTGAAGATGAAAAATATATTCAGAGAGCTGATGAATGAACTTAGCAGCAATAAAACAGAATTTTCCATCAGCTATACTGGAATTCAGTACAATGATACAGATGCATTTTTAGCATTTGAAAGACCTCTGCACTGATGCTATGTTCAACTTTCACCTTTCTATGACTAAACTGAATGATAAATACAGGACAATTCTATGTAATATACTTTCTATAGAAGAATGCAACACTGCTGCATTACATCACCATCTTAATATTTAAAAATTAAGGATACTTTCAACTGTTTAGCATAGACGGATAATTTCTATTGTGATATTCTCCAAGCAAAACCAGATGCCATGAGCAAAAGAGGGGCATAATCGAACGGGGGCGCCCATCTATAAGAGCGGCCATCTCTAAGGCCGGCACCGAAAAGAGGCATCCCGACCGTATTATCGAAACAAGATGGGTGGCCATCTTTCGTTTCGATAATACAGTCAGGGCCGGCCAAATCTCAACATTTGTGTCGACCCCAGAGATGGCCGCCCGTAGAGATGGCCGGAATTGTTTTTCACCGATAATGGAAACCGAGGCCGGCCATCTCAAACCCGGCCAAATCCAAGCCATTTGGTCGTGGGAGGAGCCAGCATTTGTAGTGCACTGGTCCCCCTCTAATGCCAGGACACCAACCGGGCACCCTAGGGGGCACAGCAGTGGACTTCATAAATTGCTCCCAGGTACATACAGTGGTGGAAATAAGTATTTGATCCCTTGCTGATTTTGTAAGTTTGCCCACTGACAAAGACATGAGCAGCCCATAATTGAAGGGTAGGTTATTGGTAACAGTGAGAGATAGCACATCACAAATTAAATCCGGAAAATCACATTGTGGAAAGTATATGAATTTATTTGCATTCTGCAGAGGGAAATAAGTATTTGATCCCCCACCAACCAGTAAGAGATCTGGCCCCTACAGACCAGGTAGATGCTCCAAATCAACTCGTTACCTGCATGACAGACAGCTGTCGGCAATGGTCACCTGTATGAAAGACACCTGTCCACAGACTCAGTGAATCAGTCAGACTCTAACCTCTACAAAATGGCCAAGAGCAAGGAGCTGTCTAAGGATGTCAGGGACAAGATCATACACCTGCACAAGGCTGGAATGGGCTACAAAACCATCAGTAAGACGCTGGGCGAGAAGGAGACAACTGTTGGTGCCACAGTAAGAAAATGGAAGAAGTACAAAATGACTGTCAATCGACAAAGATCTGGGGCTCCACGCAAAATCTCACCTCGTGGGGTATCCTTGATCATGAGGAAGGTTAGAAATCAGCCTACAACTACAAGGGGGGAACTTGTCAATGATCTCAAGGCAGCTGGGACCACTGTCACCACGAAAACCATTGGTAACACATTACGACATAACGGATTGCAATCCTGCAGTGCCCGCAAGGTCCCCCTGCTCCGGAAGGCACATGTGACGGCCCGTCTGAAGTTTGCCAGTGAACACCTGGATGATGCCGAGAGTGATTGGGAGAAGGTGCTGTGGTCAGATGAGACAAAAATTGAGCTCTTTGGCATGAACTCAACTCGCCGTGTTTGGAGGAAGAGAAATGCTGCCTATGACCCAAAGAACACCGTCCCCACTGTCAAGCATGGAGGTGGAAATGTTATGTTTTGGGGGTGTTTCTCTGCTAAGGGCACAGGACTACTTCACCGCATCAATGGGAGAATGGATGGGGCCATGTACCGTACAATTCTGAGTGACAACCTCCTTCCCTCCGCCAGGGCCTTAAAAATGGGTCGTGGCTGGGTCTTCCAGCACGACAATGACCCAAAACATACAGCCAAGGCAACAAAGGAGTGGCTCAGGAAGAAGCACATTAGGGTCATGGAGTGGCCTAGCCAGTCACCAGACCTTAATCCCATTGAAAACTTATGGAGGGAGCTGAAGCTGCGAGTTGCCAAGCGACAGCCCAGAACTCTTAATGATTTAGAGATGATCTGCAAAGAGGAGTGGACCAAAATTCCTCCTGACATGTGTGCAAACCTCATCATCAACTACAGAAGACGTCTGACCGCTGTGCTTGCCAACAAGGGTTTTGCCACTAAGTATTAGGTCTTGTTTGCCAGAGGGATTAAATACTTATTTCCCTCTGCAGAATGCAAATAAATTCATATACTTTCCACAATGTGATTTTCCGGATTTAATTTGTGATGTGCTATCTCTCACTGTTACCAATAACCTACCCTTCAATTATGGGCTGCTCATGTCTTTGTCAGTGGGCAAACTTACAAAATCAGCAAGGGATCAAATACTTATTTCCACCACTGTATCTCCCTTCCCTTGGGTGCTGAGCCCCCCAAATCCCCCCCCCCAAAACCCTCTCCCCACAACTGTACACCACTACCATAGCCTTTATGGGTGAAGGGGGCACCTATATGTGGGTACAGTGGGTTTTGAAGGGCTCACATTTACCACCACAAGTGTAACAGGTGGGGGGGGGGGGGGGGTGGGCCTGGGTCCGGCTGCCTGAAGTGCACTGCAGTGCCCACTAAAACTGCTCCAGGGACCTGCATACTGCTGTCATGGAGCTGGGTATGACATTTGAGGCTGGCAAAAAATGTTTCAAATTTTTTTTAGGGTGGGAGGGGGTTGGTGACCACTGGGGGAGTACAGGGAGGTCATCCCTCATTCCCTCCGGTGGTTATCTGGTCAGTTTGGGCAACTGTTTGAGGCTAGGTCCTGAAAATAAATGGACCAAGTAAAGTCGGCCAAATGCTCGTCAGGGCCAGCCTTCTTTTTTCCATTATCAGCCAAGACCGGCCATCTGCTAACCACGCCCCCGTCCTGCCTTCAGTACACTGCCGACACGCCCCCTTGAACTTTGGCCAGCCTTGCGACGGAAAGCAGTTGAGGGCGGCCAAAATCGGCTTTCGATTATACAGACTTGGCCGCCATTAGGAGAAGGCTGGCCATCTCCCGATTTGTCGGAAGATGGCCGCCCTTCTCCTTTGAAAATAAGCAGGATAATCACTTAAGATATATGGGACAGCATTAATCACATTCTAGCACATATGTCAAAAATTTGAATTTAAGAATGGGAATACTATGCCATTGCTTGGAATTTGCCATTTTAATTTTAAAAATATTCTTAATTATGCATTTCATATATACAACAGGATTAAGGAAAAAATGTCATTTACATTTTACTTCATTATAACAAATTATTCTACAAATATATCACTCCTTTGGAAACAAAAAAATTTCACAGATCAATCTATTTCTAGTAAAGAATTGAATCATTTAATGTTTAAGACACTAGAATCTTTAAGATGATAGATATTGGAGCACTGCTAAAACAAAAACATTTGGAAAAATGCTTGCTGGGACAATTGTATTCTAGAGTTCCAGGTGTAGCACCACAGTAGCTTTGGTATGAACTTATTAATCTCATCCTATTATGCATTTAAAAGGTAGATCATGCTGTGTCCTATAATTACATTTATAAAGGAATGTTCAAAGTCATTTACTTGTGTAAAGTGTTCTTTTTGAAAATGGCCCACCTTCACCAGGTTAAATATGCACATGAACTTCTACAATACATGTACTTTTAGCCAGACAAGTGGGGTGGGGGGAGGGGCGGGGCACAAAAAAGGCTGCTAGATAAGCAGCATGCCTACGTTTGATATTTAAGAGGCCACTTTACTAATCCGCGTGTCTACGCGCACCCAATGCGTGCCAAAATGGAGTTACCACATGACTACCACATGGCTCTTGCGGTAATTTCAGTTTTGGCGCATGTCCGATACGCACAGCCGAAAAATAACTTTTTGGTTTTGGCCGTACGTATCAGACGCGCGCCAAGTGGCGTTACCACCCGGTTACCGCGTGAGACTTTACCGCTAGGTCAATGGCTGGTGGTATGGTCGCAGACCCAAAATGGACGCATGGCAATTTTGATTTTGCCGCATGTCCATTTTCAACAAAAATTTCTAAATGGCCTTTTTTACAGGCGTGCTGAAAAATGGATTGGCACATGCCCAAAACCTGCGCCTACACTTTTGAAGGCCATTTTTCAGCGCACCTTAGTAAAAGGACCCCTAAATCTTTTTGCCTGCACAAAAAGTAGATGCAAATTCCTCAAGTACTTTTGACCTATACACCTTGTGTGCAGCTTCCCTTTGAAAATTAGCTACCAGGTCCATGGGTCAAACAAACCCATAGATTTTGCAGTTTTTATTTATTTATTTGTAGCATTTATACCCCGCTCTTTCCCGCTGTTAGCAGGTTCAGTGCGGCTTACAAAGTATGGTACAGAGTTACAGTGTCTGATACAAAGTATCACAGAAATAACATAATTGTATAGAGTAGGACAAGAGGAAGAGATGTGGGGGAGGGTTTAATGTAAGGATAATGCTAGTGGTGTGGTTAAATTAACTATTCAAAATTACCTCCACATAGTGGTTGAAGAGACTCTATTTACTACAATGTGTTAGGTTGTTGAAGTTAATGCGTGGTAAGCCTGACGTCAGTGCCGGCCAAAATAGTGGAAACTATTATAAAGAATAAAATTATGGAACACTTAGGCAAACATGGTTTAATGGGACAGAGTTAGCATGGGTTCAGCCAAGGGAAGTCTTGCCTCGCCAGTTTGCTTAATTTCTTTGAAGGCATGAATAAACAAGTGGATAAAGCTTTTGATAAAGTTCCTCAAGAGAGACTCCTGAGAAAACTAAAGAGTTATAGGATAGGAGGCAATGTTCTGGTATGCATTAGGAATTAGTTATTGGACAGAAAACAAAGGGTATGGTTAAATAGTCATTTCTCTCATTGGAGGAGGGTGAACAGTGGAGTGACGCAGGGATCAGTACTGGGACCGGTGCTATTTAACATATTTATAAATGATGTGGAAATCGGGACCATGAGTGGGATGATTCAATTTGCAGATGACACAAAACTATTCAAGGTTGTTAAAACACATGCGGACTGTGAAATATTGCAAGAAGACCTTAGGAAATTGGAAGACTGGGCATCCAAATGGCAGATGAAATTTAATGTGGACAAATGAAAAGTGTTGCACATTTGAAAGAATAATTCGAATCATAGTTAACTGATGCTAGGGTCCACCCTGGGGGTCAGCATCCAAGAAAAAGAAAAAGGTGTCATTGTAGATAATACGCTGAAATCTTCTGCTCAGTGTGCAGTGGCAGCCAAAAAAGCAAAACAGGATGCTAGGAATTATTAGGAAAGGGATGGTGAATAAGACCAAAAATACTATAATGCCTCTGTATCACTCCATAGTGCAACCTCATCTTCAGTACTGCGTTCAGTTCTGGTCGTTGTATCTCAAAAAAGATATAGTGGAATTAGAAAAGGTTCAAAGAAGAGCAACCAAAATGATAAAGGGGATGGAATTCCTCTCATATGATGAAAGGCTAAAGAGGTTAAGGTTCTTCAGCTTCAAAAAGAGATGGATGAGGGGAGATATGACTGAGGTCTACAAAATCCTGAGTGGTGTAGAATGAGTAGAAGTGGAGTGATACAAAGGCATTATAATATTCTCTGTTTTGTTCTCCATTCCTTTCCTGATAATCTCTAACATTCTATTTGCTTTCTTAGCCACTGCTGCACACTGAGCAGAGGATTTTAACATATTTATTTTATTTATTTATTTTAACGTATTTATTTTATCTATTTATTTACAGGTACATGTAAGCTGCATTGAGCCTGCCATGAGTGGGAAAGCACGGGGTACAAATGTAACAAAAAATATATATATATATATCGCAGATCGTATTAAAAAATGCAGCAAAGCAGTTTACAAAGTTAAAAGTCACAGGACAGGAATAAATACATAATAAAAAAAAAAAAAGAAAGGACAGTGAGAAAACTATGTGATCCTTAAGGAAAATGTTTGATTGAAAAGCCAAGTTTTCGGTACGTTTTTTTTTAAATGATAGAATAAGATGATTCTGCTTTTATTTCCATGGGAAGAGTGTTCCAGAGCTTAGGAGCTGCATAAGCGAATACGGTTTCCCGAGATATGTCTAAACATAGCTGTGATGATGGGGGGAGTTGTAAAATTGCAGATTGGGGGGAATGGAGAGCGCAGGCAGGTGTATATGGTATGAGCAAATTGGAAATATAATCTGGGTCAGAGGGCTTCAACCCTTTGAGAACCAGGTCAGTAATTTAAATTGGATTCATGCTGATAACAGTAACCAGTGCTCTGAAATCAATAATGATGTAACGCGATCAAACTTATGAGCTGTGTGGCGTAATTTCACTGTAATGGATCAAACAAGTTGCAATTGCTTCAAAGAGGAGAATGGAAAACCTGAAAAAGGGAATTGTAGTTATCTAAATGTGTGATTACTAAAGATAAAAGCAACATCCAAATACAGGTCATAGGCAGAACAGATCTAACAGAATGAATACACTGCAATGCAAATAAATAAACAACAAAAAAAAGACTGTAAAACTTTATTTGTGGTTTAAAAGTTAACCTATGATCAAAGATGACACTTAAGATTATATTCTTCTCAGAGTAGTTCAGGGTAATGTCATGAAGAATAGGTGGTGGGTAAATTGAGCAAAAAGGGTAAGGGAAATGAATAGATTCACACTTGGAAATGTTAAGAGATAGCCTTTTGTCTTTCTAAGCAGAGACTGAGTGGTGTGATGCCAGGGGAATTAGAAGAAAAAAAAGTGTATGTGATTTGGACCCTTGACCAAGTAAGTATAATTGGTCCAGAGGGGTCTAGCAACATTACAGGCACTCTGGTCCAGCCCTCTCTATGCCCTGTTGCCAAAAGGGATACATTAGGAAAATTCAAACTATGCAAAAACTGCAGCACATTTAATATTCTCAGTTGGTAATTATGAAAGAGCTACTACTTTGCTGATAGAATTGCACTGGTTACCAACTGGGGCTAGAATTCATCTTAAACTCTGTATAACTATTTTTAAGATTCTTTATGGTTTGGCACCTCATTATATGTATGATCTGCTTCAACTACACTCAAATGAATATCAGTTTAAGGATACTATGCTTTCCAAGTCCAAGAGGAGTAAGATAAATCTAGTTTCATCTCATGCTTTGTACATCAAGCCCCTATGATTTGGAATTATCTCCCTTTTAACATAAGATCGATTCATAGCTTTTCTTCACTTAGACAAAGCCCTAAAGACATTTCTGTTTACAAATATTTTACTAATGTAATTTTATTATTATTAAGTTGTTGTACTCTACAGTAAATTTATAAACTGCTAGGGATTGTCAGGCCTTCAACTCTAGCTGTTAACTGCATAGAACTCAAAAGGTGTTTGTGGAATATAAGTTTAATGTAATGTAATGAGTCATGCATCTTTCATAAAAGATCATTAAGTTAAAGGAACATTTTACTTTTGATACTGGTATTGGAGCATCCTCACCCAGAATTCTGTAGAAAATTCTAATCGCAGTTCAGGTTCAATGGATATAGCCTAATGCACTAATAACACTGCTGAGAGCGCCGAACCCTGTGGCACCCCTGCATATAATGGGTGTAATGCTGACGTGGAGGGGTATAATCAAAAGGGACCCCCAAGTTTTCCTGAGGACGTCCTGGCGAAGGGGCGGGGAAACCCATATTATCGAAACAAAATGGGCGTCCATCTTTCGTTTCGATAATACAGTCAGGGACGCCCAAATCATGAAATTTAGGTTGTCCTTAGAGATGGTCGTTCCTGATTTTCAGCAATAATGGAAACCGAGGACGCCCATCTCAGAAACAACCAAATCCAAGCCATTTGGTCGTGGGAGGAGCCAGCATTAATAGTGCAGTGGTCCTCCTCACATGCCAAGACACCAACCGGGCACTGCAGTGGACTTCAGAAATTGCTCCCAGGTGCATAGCTCCCTTACCTTGTGTGCTAAGACCCCCCCAAAACCCACTCCCAACTGTACACCACTACCATAGCCCTAAGGGGTGAAGGGGGGCACCTACATGTGGGTACAGTGGGTTTCTGGTGGGTTTTGAAGGGCTCACATTTACCACCACAAGTATAACAGGTGGGGGGGGGGGGGGGGGGGGGAGGGATGGGCCTGGGTCCACCTGCCTGAAGTGCACTGCACCCACTAAAACTGCTCCAGGGACCTGCATACTGCTGTCATGGAGCTGGGTATGACATTTGAGGCTGGCAAAAAATATTTAAAAAGTTTTTTTTTTATGGTGGAAGGGGGTTAGTGACCACTGGAGGGAGTAAGGGGAGGTCATCCCCGATTCCCTCCGGTGGTCATCTGGTCAGTTCGGGCACCTTTTTGAGGCTTGGCCGTAACAAAAAAATGGACCAAGTAAAATTGCCCAAGTGCTAGTCAGGGACACCCTTCTTTTTTCCATTATCGGTCGAGGACGCCCATGTGTTAGGCATGCCCCAGTCTCGCCTTCGCTATACTTCCGACACGCCCCCAGGAACTTTGGTCGTCCCCGCGATGGAAAGCAGTTGAGGATGCCCAAAATCGGCTTTCGATTATGCCGATTTGGGTGAGAAGGACGCCCATCTCCCGATTTGTGTCGAAAGATAGGCGCCCTTCTCTTTCAAAAATAAGCCTGAAAATAAGCCTGCTAGTGTACCATTTAAAAGAGAAATATTGTAGCTTTCGGTTACGGCAATTTCTTAAGACAGAACTATATACATAAACTGTACAAAAGTAAGTAGTAGACTTGTAAAATATTAGAAGATTTATATATTTAGGAAATGTCTACTTCTGAATTGCATAGTTCTAATAGTGATATGAATTGCTAGATCAGGGGTTCTTAACAATTAGTGCCCACACCTCCAAGGAATGTGGGAAATGGTCAAATGAGGTGCAGAGAAGAGTCATGAAATCTGAGACAATTTATTTACACTTTATATACAGTGAAGATAGTTATGGGAAAATTAGGTTCTTACCTTGGTAATTTTCTTTCCTTTAGTCATAGCAGATGAAGCCATTACGTATGGGTTGTGTCCATCAACCAGCAGGGGGAGATAGAGAGCACTCAAATTTCACAGTGCCACATGGTCAGCTAGCTCCACTGCCTCTTCAGTATTTGAAGCTTCCAAAGCAGTATAACAAACCGCAAAGGGAATAACATGAACTTTCCTCACAGCGAACGATGGTCCCATAACAAGGGCATGAACTCAAAAGGAGGGAATGAACACATCCTCCTGGAGGGAATAAACTTGTCCTCCTCTTTGTATTTATGGAGGGAATACACACATACTCCTGGAGGGAATGAACTCAACTTCCTACACATGAACTGGAGGGAATGAACTCATCCTCCTATAAGTGAACAAGAATCCTGAAGACTGTTTTCCAACTTTCTCCCAAGGAAGGATTAGAACTTCAGGAAATAAGAACAGAACCTGAAACAGATTCACATCTTACAGACAATCATACAGGGAGAGCTCATGGCTTCATCTGCTATGACTAAAGGAAAGAAAATTACCAAGGTAAGAACCTAATTTTCCCTTCCTTGTCATCAAGCAGATGAAGCAATTACGTATGGGATGTATCAAAGCAATCCCTATATAGGGTGGGAACAAGTCACACCACGTGCTAGCACTTGTGCTCCAAAATGCGCATTCCTCCTAGCAGCCACATCCAGCCTGTAATGTCGGGCAAATGAGAGCTTTGAAGCCCATGTTGCTGCACTGCAAATCTCATGAAGAGAGAGTGCTCCAGTTTCAGCCCAAGAGGAAGAAATCGCTCTTGTAGAATGTGCCTTAAAGGCTACAGGCGGAGGCCGTCCGGCAAGCAGATAAGCTGAAAAGATAGCTTCTTTGAGCCAGCGGGCAATAGTGGCTTTAGACGCTGGAGACCCTCTGCGAGAACCTGATAGTAAAACAAACAAATGATCAGAGGTCCTGAAAGAATTAGTAACTCGCAGATACTGCAACAGAGTCCTGCGCACATCCAACAGGTGCAACTGCCCAAAGGATTCTGGAAACTCCTCCTTAACAAAAGAGGGTAGAAAAATAGGCTGGTTTAGGTGAAACGCTGAAACCACCTTAGGCATGAAGGAAGGCACGGTACGAACCGTGACCCCGGACTCTGAAAATTGCAGAAATGGGTCTCGACAGGACAGCGCCTGGAGTTCTGACACCCGTCTCGCCGAAGTAATGGCCACCAGAAAAACGGCCTTTAGTGTCAAATCTTTCTCTGAAGCTCGCCGTAGCGGCTCAAAAGGAGAACCCTGCAGAGCCTTCAAAACTAGCCCCAGGTTCCAAGCTGGACAAGGTGCCCACACGGGAGGACGGAGCCGAAGCACCCCTCTAAGAAACCGTGCCACATCTGGATGAGCAGCTAAAGACACGCCTGCAACTTTACCATGAAGGGAGGCCAATGCTGCCACTTGCACCCGCAGGGAATTATAGGCCAAGCCTTTTTGTACACCATCCTGCAAAAAGTCCAGAATCGGCGAGACAGGAGCCCACATGGGTGTGATCGCTTTTGAAACACACCAAGCCTCAAACTGGCGCCAGATCCCGGCATAAGCCACGGAAGTGGACCGCTTGCGGGCCTGCAGGAGAGTGGAAATAACATTGGAATAGCCTTTGCCTCTCAATAGCCATGCCGTAAAACCAAAACGGCAGGCGTCCTCCATGGCCACCGGTCCCTGCGACAACAGGTTCGGCACCAGAGGTAAAGGAAGGGGAGCCTCCACTAGCATCTGTCGGCGGTCCGCATACCAAGGCCCCCTGGGCCAATCCGGGGCGATGAGAACCACTTCTCCTGGGTGAAGCCGAATCCGCAGGAGCACACGCCCTATCAAGGGCCACGGAAGGAACACATACCAGAGGCCCAGAGGCCAGGGTTGAGCCAAGGCATCCAACCCAGCTGAGCGAGGATCTCTCCGTCTGCTGAAAAGCACGGGACTTTGGCAGTTGAGCTTGTCGCCATAAGATCCATTACGGGTTTGCCCCATTTGGCACATATCTGCAGGAATACTTCGTCTGCCAGTTCCGATTCCGCTGGATCGATTTGATGCCTGCTTAGATAATTGGCTTGCATGTTGCTCTGACCTGCAATGTGAGCTGCCGACAGAAACTGTAGATGCAGCTCGGCCCAGTGGCAAATCTGTTCAGCCTGCGCGGCCAGCGCTCTGCACTGAGTGCCGCCTTGTCGGTTTATGTAGGCCACTGTTGTCGTGTTGTCCGACATCACTGACAGCCAATCCTTCCAGGGTCACTTGAAAGGCCAGAAGCACCTGAAACACCGCTTTCAACTCTAGGCGATTGATGGACCACTCCGACTCGTCGGGTGTCCATAGACCCTGGGCATGCTTCCCCTTGCAATGTGCGCCCCAGCCCTTCAGGCTGGCATCTGTCACCACTAGTCACCAATCGGGGAGCGCCAGCGGCATTCCTCGCCGCAACATGCTGTCTGAGAGCCACCACTCCATGTTGAGTCGGGCCGCAGGGAGCCAAGAGAGTCTGCATTGATAATCCTGAGATACTGGAGACCATCATTGAAGCAGGGAATACTGCAGAGGTCTCAGGTGCGCTCTCGCCCAGGGCACCAAATCCAAGGTAGCCGTCATCGATCCCAACAGCTGGACAATGTCCCAAGCTCGCGGGTGGGGCATCCTCAGGAGCAGACGGACCTGATTCTGAAGCTTGTACCGCCTTTGCTCAGGCAGGAATACATATCCCGAGTTTGTGTCGAACCGTGCCCCCAAATATTCTAGAGATTGCGAGGGGGTCAGGTGACTTTTGGCTACATTGACGACCCAGCCCAGAGACTGCAGTACTGAGACCACTCTGGCTGTAGCTTGATGGCTCTCTGTTGCGCAGTCTGCTCTGATGAGCCAGTCGTCTAGGTACGGGTGAACCCGGATACCTTCTCACCTGAGAAAAGCAGCTACTACCACCATTACCTTGGAAAAGGTTCGGGGAGCTGTGGCGAGGCCAAAAGGCAAGGCCCGAAACTGGAAATGTTTTCCCATCACCGCAAATTGCAGAAACGTCTGGTGCGGGGGCCAAATTGGAATGTGCAAGTAAGCTTCTTTCAGGTCCAGAGACATGAGAAACTCTCCTGGCTGTACCACCGCACTGACGGAGCACAGGGATTCCATGTGCAAAATGCCGCACTCTTAGGGAATTGTTTATGTTTCAACGGTTTTTATTGAAAACAGTGTACACTTTTATCAACATCAAATATTCAATACGTACAACCAGTCATGAAATTCCCTTCTAATCAAACATCAAACAGTTCGGGCCTACTGCTTTCACTTTTTTATTCCGTTTCTCCAACCCCCCCCCCCCCCCCCCCCTTTCCCAGTTCCCCCCACCCCCAAAAATTCCCCTCTGTTGACCCTCCTATTCTCTCCCTTAGGGAATTGTTTAATTCTTTTAAGTCCAGAATAGGGCGAAAAGACCCACCTTTTCGCGGCACCACAAAGTAAATGGAGTAGCGGCCGCAGCCGAAATTGGCGGGAGGCACCGGGGGAAACCGCCCCAATGTGAATCAAGCCTTGTAAGGTCTCCTCTACCGCCGCCCGTTTGGCGGCAGAACCGCATCGGGACACACGTCTCTTATCGGGGCATCGAATTCTATTCGGTATCCTTCTCTGATCAGGTCCAAGACCCACTGATCTGAGGTAATCTTGGCCCACTCCTCGAGAAAGAGGGAAAGACGTCCTCCTATAACAGGAATCAAGGAGGGGGCCGGCGCACTCTCATTGGGAGGGTTGCCCTTGAACTCCAGGTCTTGAGCCTGCTGCTGTGGAACGTTTGTCCGAGCGAAAGGAGTTCCTCTGCTGAAAACCGGCCACGAGAAGTGGACCCAGCAGAATGCCCCGGGCGGTACCTTCTAGCTTCACGGAAGCGAGGTCTATAAGAGGAGTGAACCGCCTGACCCTTGGAGGGAGGCCGCGGCCTATCCTCGGGTAAGCGCTGGGGTTTAGCATTTCCCAGGCCTTTCACAATTTTCTCCAACTCCTCACCCAACATGAGAAGGCCTTGAAAGGGCAACTTCACCAACCTTTGCTTAGAGGCCATGTCCGCCGCCCAATGCTGTAGCCACAGAAGACGGCGAGCCGCCACTGCAACAGCCATCTGTTTAGCCGAAGCTCTGACAATATCATAAAGGGCGTCAGCCAAAAAGGACAAGGCCGACTCCATTCGCAGAGCCACTTCAGACAAGGGCTCCGCTCCATCACCAGGCTGTTCCACTGCCTGTTGCAACCATGCCAGGCAGGCTCCAGCAGCATAACAACTGCATGCAGACGCCCGAATAGTAAGACCAGCAATTTTAAAGGACCGTTTAAGTGCTGATTCCAGTCTATGGTCTTGCATGTCCTTCAGGGCAACACCTCCTTCAACCGGGAGGGTAGTTCTCTTTGTCACAGCTGTGACTAGGGCATCCACCTTAGGCATTGCAAAGCGAGCCAAATGCTCCTCACTCAGAGGGAATAATTGCCCCATAGCCCTGGAAACTTTCAAAGGTCCTTCGGGGTCAGCCCATTGAGCTGAAATAAGCTCTTGGATGGAGTCATGCAAAGGAAAGGCTCGAGCAGGCTTTTTGGTACTTGCCATCCTCGGATTTCCAGAGGAGGCCACGCCACTCCCAGGATCTTCAATAGAGAGGACCTGTAAGATAATCTGAAATAAGCGCT
This sequence comes from Microcaecilia unicolor, assembly GCF_901765095.1. NCBI lineage: Eukaryota > Metazoa > Chordata > Amphibia > Gymnophiona > Siphonopidae > Microcaecilia > Microcaecilia unicolor. The sequence goes on from NC_044033.1 coordinate 71,823,042, forward strand.
GGCAGCTCCTCGTGGTGGAAAATTCTCACCGCGGACAGATCATCTGGATCCAGTGGCCCTTCTGCACCTTCCTCTGTTTCCTCTGGCCACGAGGGCCTGCCAGACCCCTCAGAGTCACCACATCCTGACCACAGGGGGAAAAGGGGGGTGCACCACTCTCTGAAGGGGAATTTACCCTTCTGCGCTTCTCTTGCGGCCAGCTATCAGGGAAAAACGCCTCAGAGGGCAATCCCAGGCCTACATCCACCGGAGGGACAGTAAGGGGGGCCGTAGAAAACCCCTGTGGCTGAGCTCTTTTAAGCATATATGCATTATGAAGCAATAATACAAAGTCAGGGGAGAAAAACTCGCCCTGGGCACCCGGTTTCAGTCCGGGGCTAGTAGCTCTTTGGCCAGCCTCAATTCGAGGGCCCCCTCCGGTCTCCAGACCCTCCGCCTCAACCGGGGTTGCGCCATGTGGTGCTTTCAAAATGGCGCCCGCTGCCAGCTCCACCGAGCGGGAAGAATCATCGCTCGCCATGCTCGGGCCGGCTCTTACGCCTGAAGAGCACGTTTTACAGAGCCCCGCTGCTGATCTGCGCTTGCCACTTGGAACAGCGCTCTCTGCAGCCATCGCCGAAAAAACGGCGGAAAATTCAAAATGGCGGCTTCACGCCAAAAACATCCCGATCGCGGGCCCTCCCCGGAGGAGTCAGAAAACACTCTTACTTCACTGGACCGAGTATACAAGCTCCGGTCACGCTGTAGAAACTGAAGAAAACCTCTTGCTTTTTTTTTTTTTTTTAACGCTGTGAGGAAAGTAGAGAAAACAGCAAAAGAGGCAATCAAATCAACTCCAGAGGTACAGAACAGTGGGAAAGGCAGGGAAAGGCGAATCAATGTGCCTGCATCCACCAAGTATAGAGTGGGAAAGAGCAGGGAAAAGTGAAACTAATGTGCTCACATCCACTGGGGGGATGGGTAAGGCAGGGAAAGGGCTAACCTATGTGCCTTTAAAGTGAAGCTGCTATAGCCTCTAACACCCCGGCTAACAACTGGCAAGCCAGGAGCCACCCCCAGGCAGATTTTTTAAGGAGCTTGATCAAGCTGCAACCACCCTGCTTGGGGAGATAGAGAATACTGAAGAGGCAGTGGAGCTAGCTGACCATGTGGCACTGTGAAATTTGAGTGCTATCTCCCCCTGCTGGTTGATGGACACAACCCATACGTAATGGCTTCATCTGCTTGATGACAAGGAAAAGGACAGTTTTTGGTAGTATAACCATGTACTACTGCAATTTTAGAGACATGTTAGCAATTAGAGAGTAACAGCTGTCACTAGTAGGCATATGGTTTAGGAAGGGGGTGCGACGGTTTCATTAATCAGTTAAAGGGGAACCAAAAAAAGGCTATGAGCCCCTGTGCTAGATATTAAGCCCTCAACAGAGCACACTTCTGTTAAAGTTTAAAAGTAGTAAAATTTTCTTTTTATAGTTTTATACAGTCTTTCCATAAATCTAAGAATAATTTGATACAGAACATTTTGAAATGTGTTACTGGACAGTACAGGTCTCTTCCTCTTCCGCTTGTTCAAGTGATTTATTGACACTCTTGGACCGTCCACTTTTCTGTTTTACAAGTTCATTTCTAGGACATTCAGAAGCTGGTTTCTTGATCTTATTACTTGTGGACAGTGGTGACCCTGCGGATTCCATGCTTCCACTACTTGATCCTATTTGGAGAGGCTTTGTATCACTTAACTACAATAGGAAAAAAAAAAGCCCCAATTAGCAATTTTATTAAAACTAAGACAGAGAAATTATTGTACACTACACAGTTATTCTTCAACACATGTTAAATAAATCCAGACAGGAATATCAGCTATAAGAAGATGATTAAATGTATGTGGCCCAATGGTTGATTGGACTAAACTTGGTTGTTTCTGTGGGGTTGTTTTTTTTTTTTTTTTTTTACTTTCACACATTCATATCTTACTTTTCCCTAAAGCTCAAAGAAAGGAACAGCAGATATTAAAACAGAATTCTGCAGCCCAAAAATGTGCAGTTTGGTAAGGCTCTGGAAAGTAGCCAGCATTAGTGGAAGGTTCTCTTCTCTTCCCTCCTAAACCCTCCCACTCTAAAGCGGCACACTCCCCCCCCTCTCCTCCCACCCCAGCGCTAATTAGGAGTGGAAAGAAGAGCGGCTGCATATCAGACCACAGCCTCCTCCTTCTGTCGACTGGTACTGAATGGAAAATCTGAACCATGTGGTTCAAATTTTGCAGTTAGCGCCAAAGCAGCAAAGGAGGATGCAGTCTGATGCACAACTGCTCTTTTTTTCCTTCCATTTCTGATTCTTGCTAGGCTGGGACTGTGAGTGGGGGTCATGGGAATGACAGCTGGGTGTCTGTGTGCTGGAGGGGGGGAAGGGAGAAGGGAGAGATGTTGCCAGTATGATCAGAAATTATACAGGGAACATATGGTAGCTCATCTGTCAGCTTTTTGTTCAAGTTAGTTCTTGGAATGAGGACATTATATCTTTTATACCAGGTTTGTTGAGCAAAAGTTGGTAATGTTTAAGCAGGATTTCCAGGCTCTGTGGTTTATCAGGAGCAGAGTCTGAGTGTGACACCAAAGACCCAACTGACAGCTGTGAAAAAGCTTCATCATTCTAAACTTTTGTCAGATTCTTCAATTTGCAGAAGATTTTTAGGCTCACTAGGAGACTATTAAATGCATCATTTGATTAAATAAGGTCAATAAATCCACATACTGACTGTGAAGATTTGGCTCAATTATTTACTAAGATACTGGTGTTAAGAATAGCTAAACTGGGAAAGACCAATGTTCCATCTAGCCCAGTATCCTGGTTCCAACAGTGGCCAATCCAGGTCACAAATACCTGGCAGAAACCCAATTACTAGCAACATTCCATGCTACCAATCCTGGGACAAGCAGTGGCTTCCCTCATGTCCATCTCAATAACAGACTACGGACCTTTCCTCCAGGAACGTGTCCAACCCTTTTAAAACCCAGATTTGATAACCGCTGTTACAACATCCTCCAGCAACGAGTTCCACAGCTCAACTATTCGTTGAGTGAAAAAATATTTCCTCCTATTTGTTTTAAAAGCATTTCCATGTAATTCCATTGAGTGTTGCCTGGTCTTTGTGCTTTTTGAAGGAGTGAAATCAATTCACTTTTACCTGTTCTACACATCACTCAGGATTTTATAGACCTTAGCCGTCTCTTTTCCAAGCTGAAGAGCCCTAACCTCTATAGCCTTTCCTCATATGGGAGGAGACCCATCCGCTTTATCATTTTGGTCGTTCTTCTTTGAACCTTTTCTAATTCTGCTATATCTTTTTGAGATATAATGATCAGAACTGAACACAATACTCACACCATAGAGCAATACAGAAAAATTACAATATTCCTGGTTTATTTTACATCCCTTTCCTAATAATTCCTAGCATCCTGTTTGCATTTTTGCCACCGCTGCACGCTGGGCTGAAGATTTCAGCATATTGTCTACAAAAAAACCTAGAACGTTTTCTTGAGTGCTGACCTCTAAGGTGGACCCCAGCATCAGATAACTGTGATCTGGATTATTCTTCTCAATGTGCATCACTTTGCATTTGTCCACATTAAATTTCATCTGCTATTGGATGACCAGTCTCAGTTTCCAACGGTCTCCCTGCAATTTTCACAATCCGTACATGTTTTTGACAACTTTGAATAGTTTTGTGTCACCTGCAAATTTAATCACCTTACTTGGTCTCTTACTTGGTATAACTGACTATAAATTAGGAGATATGCCAGGAGTGGGTGGGAGTTGGGGAAGGTGGGTGAGAACAACATTGAGGTCCCATCACGCAGAAGAAGCTTTGACAGGGGGCTTTGACAAAAGCAAACCTCTCATGAAGCAAACTAGAGGCTGTCCAGAGATGGGCTTACCAACATGTTGATGATAAGCACTAATTGCACTGAGGTGAACCTTTACGGAGTTGGTCTTAAGACCAGACTCGGAAAGGTGTAAAGGTATTCAAGTAGGGCAAGAAAGGGGATCTATGGCCTTGCCCTCACACCAGATGGCAAACCTTCTCCATTTAAAAGAGTAACACCTCTTAGTGGAATCTTTCCTGGAAGCCAGCAAGACCCCGGAGACACCCTCTGAAAGACCCAAGGAAGCAAATTCTAGGCTCCCAACATTCAGGCTGTGAGGGCCAGAGACTGAAGGTTGAGATGCAGAAGAGATCACTCGTTACGCATGATGAGGGTCGGAAAACACTCCAATCTCCATGGTTCTTTGGAGGATAACTCCAGAAGAAGAGGAAACCAGATCTGCCAAGTCCAGTAAAGCGGGATCAGAATCACAGTCCCATGGTCTTGTATGAATTTCAGCAAAATCTTCCCCATGAGAGGAAATGGGAGGGTATGCATACAGAAGGCCAGTCCACCAATGAAGGAGGAAGGCATCTGATGCTAGTCTGTCGTGGGCCTGAAGCCTGGAACAGAACCGAGGGATTTTGTGATTCATGTGAGTGGCAAAGAGATTCATCGAGGGGGAGCCCCATGCTCGGAAGATCTCTCGGGCAACGCCCATGTTGAGAGACCACTCGTGCGGTTGCATAGTCTGTCGGCCAAGCTGTTGCTTTTCATGAAAAAAGCAGAAATTCAAACATCTTACCGAACTGTAATAGGTCTTATCAAGCTGCAGCTGGATAACAAAGCAAAAACGTAATGATTCCCTTGTTTAAGCAATGGTACAAAAATATAGAGAAAACGGAACTTAGAAAACAAAATGTGTCTCTCCTTTCTTGCTATTTTTTAGCCATGTTAAATTCAACGCAGCGTTTAGGATATCCGAATATACTATGATGAAGTTCAAAAAAATGTTTTTTAAGCTGTTGTCATCACTTAGTTAGGAGTAGAATGTTTAAAGGTCCAACATTAATAACACAAATTAAAATTAAAAGCAAAGTTGAAAATACTGTAAATATAGTCAATATTCCAGATAAATTACTGTTAGCTAACATTTCCACTAATATTAATATTTTAACTAGTGTATAATATATGCACTTGTAGCTTTCTTACTTGTTCTTCATTTCAAAGGAGCAGTGTACTACAAATGAGAGCGTGAATCTCGCGCAGACACATAAACCTTTTCGATTACATAGCGATGCTCTTCTCTAACCGAGTAAACAAACGGTGCCTTTGAAATGTACAGATATATGAGCGATCACAGTTAGCTATAGATGTAGTTTGAATATACGCTACTGAAGCCGCTATTACTCACTTTTCTAGCCGAATGTACCAGAATTCTTTCAATCGCTGTCACTGTTCTTCTGAAGAAAAATCGCCAAAAAAAAACATGGCATGCTCATTGCTGTGCTTGAAAAACGGACCGGAATCATGACATAGTGCAATTAGATTAAATAAATATATAAATAAAACAAGAGTAAAAGTCACATGCTTTCCCTTTTAAAATTAGAAAAACAGTCCGTTATATATAAGTAGATAAGTACATAAGCACCGTCATACCGGGAAAAGACCAAGGGTCCATCAAGCCCAGCATCCTGTCTCCAACAGTGGCCAATCCAGGTTTCAAGAACCCGGCAAAACCCAAAAAATAAATAAATAAAATATAGTAATCTGACAGTTTGGAAAACATGGATTATTGTATCATTACAAATGTGTGTGAAAAATGTTGAATACTATAAAATAAAATAACCAGAAGTTAAAAGTAGTTTATGAATAGGGGAATATATAATTCAGATCGACCTATGTAAGAACATATATTAGTCTATCAGATCTCTTTGTAAGACAGTATATCATAAAAAGGTGCCTACAAAGAGAAAACTATTAGAAATTATTAGAAAAAAATATCTCAACATGGACAGATATGTAGAATATACACGGATATTTAGCATTGGTTCATCAACCAGAGTAAAATAAACTCAAACAAATTAAACCCAACAATGTTCACAATTGAAAATAAAAAAGTCTAAAATTATAAAATTAAATTGTATCAACCTTCCTTCACATGCAGAGAAGAGAGAAGAAAGCGAGTTACTGATGTAATACAAGGACATCTTGTCAAGCACAACTGAATACCCCTTATAAACCACAGCTTCAATGTGAACAGAGAACTGGATGTATAGTCTTTTTTTGTGTAGTCTCCAATATATAAGCATGGATCAGTTACAAATGTATTGATTTTAACATAACCACAGACCATGTTAGTGTAAATGAAAATACTTTTCTTAATCAGAAACATTTTATAAAAACACTGAGAGGTCTATTTCCGCGTTGAGACCTGCTGGTGAGATTGTATCTAATTCAAAAATTGATCTCTGTTCTTGCTTTAGTAATAAACTGTCAAGATTTCCTCCACGCCATTTGCTACCTTAAAGACCAAGAATTTAAGATCTGAAAAACTATGTGAGTGATCCATACAATGCTGCACTAGTGGTGCTGATGAATTACCTCTCCATATGTTGCTACGGTGTTCAATCATTCTGAATTTTATTTTCCTGAGGGTCTTCCCTACGTATATTAAGTTGCATGGACACAGGATGATATAAACTACTCCTGCTGTATTGCAATCTGATGTATGCTGAAGAGGGTAGACCTTCTTCGTGTGTGGATGAATGAAAATGGTGGCAGATAGGGATGAGATATACACACATAGACTTCATCTGATTTAAACTTTCATTTTCTTATCTGTGGTGTGCACAAATCTGCTTTTTTACCCATAATCTCTGTTGTTTGCAATAGCTCCACATATTCAATGACTATATTTAAGAGATATCTCACACAAGGATTTTACAACAATAAATATGTCTGGAATTGGGATATGTTTTGACACACTTTTCATGATTTGGGAACACACATTTTATTTGTATGTATAATGATTTTATATATATATGTTATGTTTATGTATTTGTATTTTTATTTGTTAGACCCCTGAGGCAGGCGCAGTTGGGCGCCAAAACACGGCCCTTGTCGGGTCCTTTTTCATTAAAGATTGTAACATTGCACCAGTTCTTGAGGCCCATTTGTGCTTTTTTCGTGCAACTTGACTTTTGAGCTTATTTTTGAAAGAGATCGCCGGCCATCTTCTGACACAAATCGGGAGATGGCCGGCGATCTCCTGATCCCGGCCAAATTGGTATAATCGAAAGCCGATTTTAGCCGGTCCCAACTGCTTTTTGTTGCGGAGCCGGACAACCTTCAAGGGAGGGTACAGAAGGTGGGATGGGGGCGTGGTTACGAGATAGCCGGCTTCACTCCAGAATGGAAAAAAGATGGCCGGCTCAGACGAGCATTTCGCCGGCTGCACTTGGTCCTTTTTTCTGAGGTCCAAGTCACAAAAAAGTGCCCCAATTGACCAGATGACCACCGGAGGGAAACGGGGATGACCTCCCCTTACTCCCCCAGTGGTCACCAACCCCCTCCCACCCAAAAAAAAAAAAAGTTTTTTGCCAGTCTGTATGCAAGCCTGAAATGTCATACCCAGCTCCCTGACAGCAGTATGCAGGTCCCTGGAGCAGTATTTAGTGGGTGCAGTGCACTTCAGGCAGGTGGACCCAGGCTCACCCCCCCCCCCCCCCACCTCTTCCACTTGTGGTGGTTAATGTTGAGCCCTCCAAAACCCCCCAAAACCGACTGTAGCCGGATGTAGGTGCCCCCTTCACCCCTTAGGGCTATGGTAATGGTATAGAGTTGTGGGGAGTGGGTTTTTTTTTTTTTGGGGGGGAGGGGGATTTGGGGGGCTCAGTACCTGGGAGATATTTTTATTTATTTTTTTAATTTCTAGAAGTGCCCCCTAGGGTGCCCGGTTGGTGTCCTGGGATGTGAGGGGGGCCAGTGCACTACAAATGCTGGCTCCTCCCACAACCAAATGCCTTGCATTTTGCCGGGTTTGAGATGGCCGGGCCCGGTTTCCATTATGGCTGAAAAACGAAGCTGGCCATCTCCTCTACACCCGGCAATCAACTTAGCCGGCCCCAGCCGTATTTCGAAAATACGGTTGGCTCCGCCCCCTTGCGGAGCTGGCCCCGAAGATGGTCGGCCATCTATTTGGCTGGCGCCATTTGATTATGCCCCTCCACGTGTACTTTGGGACCCTCTCTTTGACTGCTCTGTTGCTTTTGCACGCCAGATACGTGGCTCGAAGGAACATGCCATACCAGTGAGCCCATCGCCACATCTGGACAGCCTCCTAACACAGAAGGTGAGACCCGGTACCCCCCCCCCCCTGCTTATTGGTGTAATACATGGAAACCGGATTACCCATTTGAATGAGTACAATTTGGTAAGACAGCCGATTTCTGAAAGCATTTAGGGTATTCCAGATCACACGAAGCTCCAGGAGATTGACCTGGAGATCCGTTTCCTGGGCGGACCAAGCTCCTTGAGTGTGAAGTTGATCTACATGAGCTCCCCAACCCAAGAAAGATGCATCCGTCGTCATCACTTTTTGCGGCTAAGGAATTTGGAATGGAAGTTCCAGAGTCAATTTGGACCAAATGGTCCACCACAACAGAGAAAGAGCACGCTCCAGGGACACTCGGAGGACATGAGTAGCCATACTGGGTCAGACCAATGGTCCATCTATCCCAGTAGCCTGTTTTCAACAGTGGCCAAGCCAAGTACCTGGCAGAAACCCAAATCAAGGCAACATTCCATGCTATAAATCCCAGGGAAAGCAGTTGCTTCCCTATGTCTGTCTCAATAACAAACTATGGACCTTTCCTCTAGGAACATGTCCAAACCTTTTTTAAACAAAGAAACGCTAACCGCTGTTACCACATCCTCCGAGAGAGTTCCAGAACTTTAACTATTTGTTCAGTGAAAAATTATTTCCTCCTATTTGTTTTAAAAGTATTTCCATGTAACTTCCTTGAGTGTCCCCTAGTCTTTGTACTTTTGGAGCGAGTAAAAAATCGATTTACTTCTATTCGTTCTACACCACTGTCACGTTCTCAACACTGGAAACTAGGTTGTGAGCCCTTGGGCCACTGCCGAGGAGCGGCAGTGGCAGGCAAAAACCCCCAAGCTAGAAACAGGGCAAATCTCAGGCAAGCAGTTAGGCTTCACCTGCACCTGGCCACTTTTCACCTAGAGTTGAGCTCTGGGCTTCAGGTGGCCAGCAGGACTTGCTGGACAGGGCAGGACTAGATAACAGCAAGGCAGCACTAGATAACAGCAAGGCAGCACAGGGACTGAGGGTCAAAGGGGAAAGGGAGGAACATGGGCAGCAAGGCAGGAGACTGGGCAAGGAAGGGAAAGCTAAAGGGCAGAACAGAAAGCTGCAGAACAGCCACTGAAACAGGGAACAAACACTGACTAACAAGACACAGAACTAAGAGCTGCAAGCAGCCCCAAAGCCAGAACACAGACAAACAGAAACTAAACACAGAATACAAACAAGAAACCAGGCAAGGAAAGCAAGCAAAACCTAAACTAAACACAGACTAACTAGAAACAGGCAAGAATCTCAGGCAAATACTGGACTAGCAGAAGTGCAACAAGCACCAACATACCAGGGCCTTAGACGCAATGCAAAGGCAAAGCAGCAAGGTTTCAGTATGGCTAATAAGCCCAGCAGCACCTGGAGCTCAGCTGCAACCATCACCAGAAAACTACGGGTGCTGTGTAGGTTCAATCCAAGCAAGCAAGTCTGGCAGCCCAGAAGATCCGGACCGGATTGCGCTGAAATCTGGAACGGGTGACGGTCCACAGCAGCCACTGGTTCTGGCCACCAGAGGGCGAGGTGACACAGACGTGACAACCACTCAGGATTTTGTAGACGTCAAATCATATCACCCCTCAACCGTCTCTTTTCCAAGCTCAAGAGCCCTAACCTCTTTAGTCTTTCCTCATACGAGAGGAGTTCCATCCTCTTTATCATTTTGGTCGCTCTACTTTGAACCTTTTCTAATTCTCTGCTATATCATTTTTGGGATACGGCAACCAGAATTGAACGCAATACTCAAGGTAAGGTCGCACTATGTAGCAATACTGAGGCTTTATAGTATTTTTGATCTTATTCACCATCCCTTTCCTAATAATTTCTAGCATCGTTTGCTTTTTTGGTCGCGGCCACACACTGAGCAGAAGATTTCAGCGTATTATCTAAAACGATACCTAGATCTTTTTCTTGAGTGCTGTCCCCCAAAGTGGACCCTAGCATCAGGTAACTATGATTCAGATTGTTCTTTCCGATGTGCATCATCTTGCATTTGTCCACATTAAATTTCATCTGCCATTTGGATGCCCAGTCTTCCAATTTCCTAAGGTCTTCCTGCAATATTTGACAGGATGGAGTTGTACAAAGCAATCAAAGGCTCACCCCCAAAGAAAACACCAGGACCAGATGGAATCCCAATAGAGTTTTATAAACTTTTCAAAATTGATCTAGTGCATATTCTTCTCTCACTATTTAACTTGTTAACTCCAGAAAATGTATCCCACAGTTTATTTTCAGAAGTGGTTATTACTGTAATCCCCAACCCTAATAAAGACCCTATGTTAGTCTCAAATTATCGCCCTATTTCCTTGCTAAATGTCGACTACAAAATTTATGCTAAATATTAGCTAATAGAATCAAACAAATCATCTCAAAAATAATTCACCCCAACCAAGTTGGTTTTATGCCAAACAGGCTTATCAGTGATGACTTGAGCTTGTTTCTTCACATTTCCCATTTAGCAAATACCTTAAAAGAACCTTTAGTGGCCTTATCCTTGGATGCAGAGAAAGTGTTTGATAGAGTGAAATGGGATTATTTGTTCACTACTTTAGACTGGTTTGGCTGTCCTCCAGGATTTCAGAATAAAGTTAAAACTTTATATACTAATCCTATAGCTAGAATTATCGTAAACAACTCATTGTCTAATACCATTTCACTTAAACGTGGTACTAGGCAGGGTTGTACCCTCTCTCCTTATCTCTTTAATATAGCACTAGAACCTCTCCTAATAGCAATAAGGGATTGTAACCCTATTAAGGGCATTTCAAGTGCTATATTGGGATCTTGCCAGGTATTTGTGATCTGGATTGGCCACTGTTGGAGACAGGATGCTGGACTTGATGGACCTTTGGTCTTTCCCAGTATGGCAATATTTATGTACTTATGAGTTAGTCGAGAGGGTGGCTACTAAAATGGTCAGTAGTCTTCATTATAAAGTGTATGGGGACAGACTTAAAGATCTCAATATGTATATTTTGGAAGAAAGGCAGGAGAAGGGAGATATGATAGAGAAATGTAAATACCTACACAGCATAAATGCACAGGAGGTGAGTCTCTCAATTGAAAGGAAGCTCTGGAAAGAGGGGGCATAGGATGAAGGTGAAAGGGGATAGACTCAGAAATAACCTGAGGAAATACTTCTTCATGGAAAGACCTCCCAGTGGAAGTGTTGGAAACAAAACAGTATCTGAATTCAAAAGAGGTTGGGACAAGAACATAGGACCTCTAAGGAAAGTGATAGGGAAAGTAGATGGCATGGATGGGCAGAATGGATAGGCCATATGATTTTTATCTGCCTACATTTTTCTATGTTTTCAACATTTATTTATGACATACAGAGCTAGCCTTGAGTATTCTTTTTTTATATTTAAACAATAAAGTTTTAAATACAATGTACCCTAATGGTTAAAGCAGTGGCTGGAGAACCAGGGAAAACAGGATTGGATTCTCTCTGCAGGTCCTTGTGATTCTGGGCAAATCACTTAGCCCTCTATCGCCCCAGGTACAACTAAGTACCCATATATAAACCATTCTGATTGTAACCACAGAAAGGAGGTATATCAAATCCTATCCAATTTCTCCTTTCAAATATCTATGTTTGACTTATTCTTCCTGTACACCAACTTGGGTGAATTTTCTCAAAACGTGATAAAGCCATATAAATAAATAAAAACAGACCATATTTACTAACAACGCAAGGTATCATTATCGCACACTACCTGCTAGAAAGTCTAATGCATAAAGTATACTTTGTGGCATTAAGGCGCCCTTTTACGAAGTGGCAGTAGCCGTAACGCAGCATGTCAAATCAGCCCTACTGCCAGGCAGTAGTTCCGGCTTCTGGCGCATGCCTGGTTATTGATGGAGCCCCTACCACCTCCTAAATAGGAGGCATAGAAATGGTAAGTAGTAGTAGTAGGCAGTAAGGGCTCCCCCAGAAAATGGCCGTGTACCGATGCCTTGGCTTAGCATACAGCCATTTCCTTCCAGAATACAAAGGATGCCTTTTACCGTCAGTGGTAAAAAGAGACTTCGGCATGCGCCGACGCCACCACAGGGCCTTGTTCCGCCATTTGGTAAAAGGACCCCATAATGCACAATAACTAACTTATCACACACTGAGTGTTAGTAAACAGAGGCCATAATGAACAGTTTGTGTAAGCCCATCTGTTTTTTTTTTTCACCAAATGAATGAGGTTTACAGTGCTTGCTTAAACGCATTAATGGATAAAACTGTGAAGCTACATTTTTCCAGTTTTGTTACCTTGTGTGATTTGCTGCCCCCATGTGATGGTTCAGAGCTATCTGCAATATTTTCTAAGCTGCCATTCTGCAAACACTGCTGGGTGGACGGGGACATCCTCTGAGCAGCAAGACGGGGACTTGTCCTTAGTGTTGTTCTACGTAAAATACAAGGGCTATGTTTGTCTGTGGGTATATCAGAGAATCCTGAAACAGAAATAACAATCTTTAATAATGTAGCTGATAACATAGAACACAGATACTTTTAAATTTAGATTTGTGAACGCTTAATAATTAATCCATTTCTGTCCCGTTTACAATTCAGTCTAATAAAGTCTTTAAGAAGCTTGCTAGATCATAATTTGGATACAATACTTACCCTTCTTTACTACATCTGGAAGTCCCTCTAGTTCATATTCCATATCTTCACCACTAGTCACTCTGGCTTTAACCCTTTTAGCTAAGCTCTGAGGAGTGGTTGCTTTCTGCTTAGAATTATCAGCTTTGCCTTCTTGTGGTCTTTGTCTCTTTAAAGAAAGTTTGGAGGGCTCCCTTGATAGTCTTCTTTCTTTAGTAGGCTTTTTATCACTAGGCCTGACCACCTTCTTGGAAGTCCTTAATGCAGAACTCAAGGGACTTTCAGGTAGTGGAGTCATTAGAGGCTGTCTCAGCTGGGTAGTAAGCAAATCAACTTGCCTTTTTAACACATCATTTGCTTCCTCTAACTTGTGATAGCTGATTATTAGATTGCAATACTTTTCCATACTTTCATCTGCTTCTTTTGTTTTCTCTTCAACAAATTCTTTCAGTTCTTCCAGTTCTGACTTTAAAGTATCTATGCTTGTATTCAAACCCACATCTGTCAAAAGGAAATAAGCTGTTAATGTCTCTGTTTGTCTTATAAACCAATCCTCCCAGAAAGGTTCCAGGAAGGTTTACAACAGTATAGCAAACATAAAAACACAATAAAACATTTTAGAAAATATTAGTCAAGCTGAGAAAATTAACCATAGGCTAATGTAAATAATCACAATTTGCAAAGTTTACAAAAAACAGCAAAGCCTCGCCTCTCTTTATTTAGAGGGTGTAAACAACGTGGGCTACGGTTAAGATGTGTTATTTTACCAATAACTCATGCTATTTTAGCACAGGTCCCACTTTATGCAATGAGTCCAAGTTCCTAATAAAAGGAGTTAAAATAACAGTAGCCTACATTGATAATATTCCCCTTTAATATCCAAAGGGTGAGGATTCTAAAATAATACCTGTGTAGGAGAAAGCTTGCTGTCTGATTACTGACAGCTGCATTGTAGAAGGCCCTGCCATATGAGCTTGCAACGCAAAGTAGAGGTCTCTGTCAAGAACGTACTACAATACCAAATCCACAATATAAAATGAACTTACTAAATCCTTGAAGAATTTAGTAAGTTCAGGTCAAAATCTTAAATTCTACTCTTTACTCTACACCGATTATCTGTTAAGCCTTTAACACTGGCCATATGATCCAGCTATATTTTATGATCTTTTTAATCATACCAACTGAAAGGAGACCGATATACAGTACACTGCAGTAGCTTACAGAAGCATGGACCACAATAGTCAATCTATAGTCTCCATTTTACTTAATTACATTCACATTTATCACATAAATGTAAGGAAAAACAGAAATTAATATAAAGGAAAAAGAAAACATTTTCTCTCATCAATATCCTATATAAAAAAAACGCACCTCCAACATTCTGAAGCTGACTGCATGGCTGAGGCATTCTTGCTCTCTGTATCCATCTCCTGAATTGACATCACATACTTCCGGGTTCGTCACAAGCAGAAGTGGTGGTTGGGAGGCGGGGATAGTGCTGGGCAGACTTATACAGTCTGTGCCAGAGCCGGTGGTTGGGAGGCGGTGCTGTTCACTGCCGCTGCCTTGATTTTCTGTCCTCACATGCTATTCTTGACCCACTACAATCTGGTTTTCGCCCTCTCCACTCAACCGAAACTGCACTTACTAAAGTCTCCAATGACCTATTACTGACAAAATCCAGATCTCTATTCCATCCTCATTCTTCTTGATCTTTCCGCTGCCTTTGACACTGTCGATCACAGCATACTGTTCGATACCCTGTCCTCACTTGGATTCCAGGGCTCTGTCCTTTCCTGGTTCTCTTCCTACCTCTCCCTCCGCACCTTCAGTGTTCACTCTGGTGGATCCTCTTCTACTTCTATCCCTCTGCCTGTCAGCGTACCTCAGGGTTCTGTTCTTGGTCCCATCCTCTTTTCTATCTACACTTCTTCCCTTGGTTCATTAATCTCATCCCATGGCTTTTCCTACCATCTCTATGCTGATGACTCCCAAATCTACCTTTCTACCCCTGATATCTCACCTTGCATCCAAACCAAAGTTTCAGCGTGCTTGTCTGACATTGCTGTCTGGATGTCTCAACGCCACCTGAAATTAAACATGACCAAAACCGAGCTTCTCATTTTTCCTCCCAAACCCACCTCCCCACTCCCCCCGTTTTCTATTTCTGTTGATGGCTCTCTCATTCTCCCTGTCTCCTCAGCTCGAAGCCTTGGGGTCATCTTTGACTCTTCTCCCTCCTTCTCTGCTTATATCCAGCAGATCACCAAGACCTGTCGATTAGTGAAGATACATACCTGTAGCAGGTGTTCTCCGAGGACAGCAGGCTGGCATCACCACACGTGGGTCGTCGTCCGCGACGGCCCAGGAGCTCCTGAAAAATCAAAAAGTTCTAGAAGGTGTGCGACAGGCGCGGGGACAATGCACCGTGCATGCGCGAGTGACTTCCCGCCCGCGACGCTTCCCTCAATTAGATAACAAGCAAACAAGAAAAAACTACAACTCCAAAGCGGAGGAGGGAGGGTTGTGGTGATGTCCAGCCTGCTGTCCTCGGAGAACACCTGCTACAGGTATGTATCTTCACCTTCTCCGAGGACAAGCAGGCTGGAGCTCACCAACGTGGGGTATCCCTAGCACCCAGGCTCACTCAAAACAACAAACTTTGGTCAATTGGGCCTCGCAACGGCGAGGACATAACTGAGATTGACCTAAAAACAAACACTCTAAGTGAGAGTGCAGCCTGGAACAGAACAGAAATGGGCCTAGGCGGGTGGAGTTGGATTCTAAACCCCAAACAGATTCTGAAACACCGCCTGCCCAAACCGACTGTCGCGTCGGGTATCCTGCTGAAGGCAGTAGTGAGATGTGAATGTGTGGACTGATGACCACATCGCAGCCTTGCAAATTTCTTCAATGGAGGCTGACTTCAAGTGGGCCACTGACGCAGCCATGGCCCTGACATTATGAGCCGTGACATGACCCTCCAAAGTCAGCCCAGCTTGGGCATAAGTGAAGGAAATGCAATCTGCTAGCCAATTTGATATGGTGCGTTTTCCGATGGCAACCCCCATCCTGTTGGGATCAAAAGAAACAAACAACTGGGCGGACTGTCGATAGGGCTTTGTCTGCTCCACGTAAAAGGCCAATGCTCTCTTACAGTCCAAGGTATGCAACTTGTCCTCACCAGGGCGGGAATGTGGTCGGGGAAAAAATGTTGGCAAGACAATTGACTGGTTCAGATGGAACTCCGACACCACCTTTGGCAAAAACTTAGGATAAGTGCGGAGGACTACCCTGTTATGATGAAATTTGAGATAAGGAGCATGAACCACCAGGGCTTGGAGTTCACTGACCCTATGAGCTGAAGTAACAGCCACCAAGAAAATGACCTTCCAGGTCAAGTACTTCAGATGACAGGAATTCAGTGGCTCAAAAGGAGGTTTCATCAGCTGGGTGAGAACGACATTGAGATCCCATGACACTGTAGGAGGTTTGATAGGGGGCTTTGACAAAAGCAAACCTCTCATGAATCGAACAACTAAAGGCTGTCCAGAGATAGGCTGAATTTCTACACGTTGATGGTAAGCACTAATCGCACTAAGGTGAACTCTTACGGAGTTGGTCTTAAGACCAGACTCTGACAAGTGTAGAAGGTATTCAAGCAGGGTCCGTGTAGGACAAGAGAAAGGATTTAGGGCCCTGCTGTCACACCAGACGGCAAACCTCCTCCATCCTTTTCGTGGAATCTTTCCTGGAAGCAAGCAAGACCCGGGAGACACCCTTGGAGAGACCCAAGGAGGCAACTTCTAAGCTCTCAACATTCAGGCCGTGAGAGCCAGAGATCGGAGGTTGGGATGCAGAAGTGACCCCTGATTCTGAGTGATGAGGGTCGGAAAACACTCCAATCTCCACGGTTCTTCTGAAGACAAGTCCAGAAGAAGAGGGAACCAAATCTGACGAGGCCAGTAGGGTGCTATCAGGATCATGGTTCCTCGGTCTTGCTGGAGTTTCAGCAAATTCTTCCCTACTAGAGGTATGGGAGGATACGCATACAGAAGGCCTGTCCCCCAATGTAGGAGAAAAGCATCTGACGCTAGTCTGTTGTGAGCCTGATGTCTGGAACAGAACTGAGGAACTTTGTGATTGTATTGAGTGGCAAAAAGATCCACCGAGGGGTGCCCCACGCTCGGAAGATCTTGCGGACAATGTCCACGTTCAGGGACCACTCGTGAGTTGCATTATCCTGCTCAATCTGTCGGCCAGACTGTTGTTTACACCTGCCAGATATGTGGCTTGGAGAATCATTCCGTGCTGATGAGCCCAAAGCCACATCCTGATGGCTTCCTGACACAGAGGGCGTGATCCGGTGCCCCCCTGCTTGTTCGTGTAATACATGGCAACCTGATTGTCTGTCTGAATTAGAAAAATGTGATTGGACAGCCGGTCTCTGAAAGCCTTTAGTGCATTCCAGATCGCTCGTAATTCCAAGAGGTTGATCTGAAGATGTGTCTCCTGGACGGACCAAACTCCTTGTGTGGAGTCCATCCACATGAGCCCCCCACCCCAGAAGGGATGCATCCGTCGTCAGCACTTTTTGTGGCTGAGGAATTTGAAATGGGCGTCCCAAGACCAGATTGGATCGAATGGTCCACCAATGAAGGGAATTGCGAAATTCGGTGGAGACTGATGACATCCTCCAGATCCCCCATAGCCTGACACCACTGGGAAGCTAGGGTCCATTGAGCTGATCTCATGTGTAGACGTGCCATGGGAGTCACTTGGACTGTGGAGGCCATATGACCGAGAAGTCTCAACATTTGCCGAGCTGTGATCTGTTGAGACGCTCGAGTCAAGGAGACGAGGGACAGAAGGTTGTCTGCCCTGGCCTGGGGTAAGTAGGTTCGAGACGTCTGTGTGTTCAACAGAGCTCCTATGAAGTCCAATTTTTGAACAGGAACTAGATGGGACTTGGGATAATTGATTACAAACCCCAGTAGCTCGAGCAGCTGGATAGTAATCCGCATGGATTTCAGAGCTCCTGCCTCCGAGGTGTTCTTCACCAGCCAATCGTCGAGATAAGGGAACACATGTACTCCCAGTTTGCATAGCGACGCTGCGACCACTGCCAAACATTTTGTGAACACTCTGGGCGCAGAGGCTAGACCAAAGGGCAGTACGCAATACTGAAAGTGGTGAGTTCCCAGACGAAATCGAAGGTACTGTCTGTGACTTGGGAGCACCGAGATGTGAGTATAGGCATCCTTTAAGTCCAGAGAGCATAGCCAATCGTTTTCCTGAATCATGGGAAGAAGGGTGCCCAGGGAAAGCATCCTGAACTTTTCGCGAACCAGATATTTGTTCAGGCCCCTTAGGTCTAGGATGGGACGCATCCCCCTGTTTTCTTTTCCACAAGAAAGTACCTGGAATAGAATCCCAGCCCTTCCTGCCCTGGTGGAACGAGCTCCACCACATTGGCGCTGAGAAGGGCGGAGAGTTCCTCTGCAAGTACTTGCTTGTGATGGGAGCTGAAGGATTGAACTCCCGGTGGACAATTTGGAGGCAAGGATTCCAGATTGAGGGCGTATCCGGACCGGACTATTTGCAAAACCCACCTGTCGGAGGTTACAAGAGGCCACCTTTGGTGAAAAAATGTAAGCCTCCCCCCGACTGGAAGATCGTCCGGCACAGACACTTTGATGTCGGCTATGCTGCTCTGGAGCCAGTCAAAAGCCCGTCCCTTGCTTTTGCTGGGGAGCCGGAGGGGCCTGAGGCGCAAGCCGCTGACGAGAGCGAGCATGCTGGGGCCGAGTCTGAACCAGCTGCCGAGAAGCAGGAGTGTACCTAGGCCTACTAGAGGAGTAGGGAGCACTCCGTCTTCCTCCAAAAAACCTCCTAGATGAGGAGGTAGTAGCAGAAGGCGTCCAGCGGGCGAGAGAATCCATAGCATCATGATGCTTTTTGAGGGAATCAACTATGTCCTCAACCTTCTCTCCAAAAACATTGTCCCCCCGGCAAGGAACATCCGCCATACGGTGCTGGGTCTTCTGATCCAGGTCAGAAACACGCAGCCATGAGAGTCTGTGCATCACGATACCCTGAGCAGCCGCCCGGGATGCAGCATCAAAAGAATCAAAAGCTCCCCTGGCCAGGAATTTTCTGCACGCCTTCTACTGCCTGACCACCTGGTGAAAAGGCTCAGCAAGCTCAGGGGGAAGAGCTTCAACCAAGCTGGACAGTTGCTTTATCGAGTTCCGTAAGTGGATGCTGGTGTACAGCTGGTATGTCTGGATTTTGGCCGCGAGCATTCCGGCCTGATACGTACGCCTACCAAAAGAATCCAAGGTTCTAGACTTTCTGCCTGGGGGCACCGAGGCATAGTCTCTAGTACTCCTGGATCTTCTGAGACCAGAGTCCACCACCATGGAATCGTGAGGAAGCTGGGCCTTCACCATCACAGGTTCACCATGAACTCTATACTGGGATTCGGACTTCTTGCTGACCACTGGATTAGAGAGAGGACAAGACCAGTTCCGCAACATCACTTCCTGGAGTGTATTGTGCAGGGGGGCCGTTGCAACCTCTTTTGGTGGAGAAGGATAGTCCAGGACCTCGAACATCTCGGCCCTGGGCTCATCCACAGCCTCCACGGGAAAAGGAATGTCCCGAGACATTTCCCACACAAAAGATGAAAAGGAGAGACTCTCCGGTGGAGATTGTCTAACCTCAATAGGAGGAGTGGGATCAGATGGAAGCCCCTGAGAATCTTCTTCCGAAAAATATCTGGGGTCTTCCTCTTCACTCCATGAGTGCTCCTGCTCGGTGTCGGACAAGAGCTCCCGAAGAGCAGCCCAAACCTGATCCTGTCTCGACTTCGAGGCCCAATGTCCTCGTGGGGGGGGCCAAGAAGTGGACCGGTGCCTGGACTCCGGTGAAGCTTCCTCCACCGACGTCGAGGGAGAGTCCACCCGGGTGTCAGCCGACTCAGGCACCGCATGCGGTACCGAGGGCTGAGACGTCCACACAGGAGATGGACCAGACGCAGTCTCAACAGTGGGTACCGAAGGCGCAAGCACCTGCGGTACCGATGCCGATGGACGCATCATCCCTTCCAGAAGGCTTGGAAGTATGGCCCGGAGACACTCATCGAGGGCTGCCATCGGAACAAGCGGTGGGGCCGGTGCAGGGGCCGGAGCCTGTGCTAGAGTCTGCAGGGGTTCGAGAGCCGATACCTGGCTGCCAGACGGCCGACGCATCGGCACCTCCTGAATGGAGGATGAGCGATCCTCCTGGTGCCGACGCTTCTCAGGTGCCGACTCCCTCGGCTCCCCGGAGCTCCCGGTACCGTAACGGGAAAGAGACCGATGACGGCGCTTCTTAGCCTTTGCTCGACGCCCGTCATCGACACTCCTCGGTACCGATGAAGAGGACGCGGAATCCTCGCGCCTCTTCGGGGCCGGGTCCGACTCAGAGCGGTCCCGGGGGGCCTGCATAGCAGTAGGCCTCGAGACAGGTGGAGACCCACTCGATACATCGCTGCTCCCAGCGGTAACAGGCCTCTCAGCAGCCATTACCTGGACTCTCAATGCTGCTTCCCTCGACGCCGATGCCGTCGACCTCGGTACTGATGCCGATGTCGAAGGTTCGGACCGATCCGAAAAAAGTCTCTCACGCCGAGCTTCTCGAGACAGCTGGGTCCGTTTTTTCATCAATTTACACAACTTACAAGCAGCTGGTAAATGATCAGGACCCAGGCACTGAATACACCAAGCGTGAGGATCGGTCGACGAGATGGTCCGATTGCAGCGGGAACAGCGTTTGAAGCCGCTGGGAGTCCTCGATGACATCGGAGGAAAAATAGCGGCCGAAAGGCACGAAAAAAGAATTCGCCGAGCGACCTAAGCGGTCGCGAACGAAAACGAAAGAAAACTTAAAAGCGAAAATAAACTAGAAAATAAAGGAAAAATTCTCTCTTTTTTTTTTTTTTAATAAAGCACAAAAAGAAAAACGGAGCGCGTAAACGCGAGGTTAAAAAACACGCAGAGAAGTTCAAAGTCACCTCTCTTCCCGAACGCAGAGAAAAGGAAACTGAGGGAAGCGCGCGGGCGGGAAGTCACTCTCGCATGCGCGGTGCGTTGTCCCCGCGCCCGTCGCGCATCTTCTAGAACTTTTTGATTTTTCCGGAGCTCCTGGGCCGTCGCGGACGACGACCCACGTGTGGTGAGCTCCAGCCTGCTTGTCCTAGGAGAACTTTCTTTACAACATCTGTAAAATCCGCCCCTTTCTTTCCGAGCACTCTACCAAAACCCTCATCCACACCCTTGTCACCTCTCGTTTAGGCTACTGCAATCTGCTTCTTGCTGGCCTCCCACTTAGTCACCTCTCCAATCGGTTCAAAACTCTGCTGCCCATCTCGTCTTCTGCCAGGGTCGCTTTACTCATACTACCCCTCTCCTCAAGTCGCTTCACTGGCTCCCTATCCGTTTTCGTATCCTGTTCAAACTTCTTCTACTAACCTATAAATGTACTCTGCTGCTCCCCAGTATCTCTCCACACTCGTCCTTCCCTACACCCCTTCCCGTGCACTCCGCTCCATGGATAAATCCTTCTTATCTGTTCCCTTCTCCACTAATGCCAACTCCAGACTTCGCGCCTTCTGTCTCGCTGCACCCTACGCCTGGAATAAACTTCCTGAGCCCCTACGTCTTGCCCCATCCTTGGTCACCTTTAAATCTAGACTGAAAGCCCACCTCTTTAATATTGCTTTTGACTCGTAACCACTCGCCTCCACCTACCCTCCTCCTTCCTGTACACATTAATTGATTTGCTCACTTTATTTTTTGTCTATTAGATTGTAAGCTCTTTGAGCAGGGACTGTCTTTCTTCTATGTTTGTGCAGCGCTGCGTACGGCTTGTAGCGCTATAGAAATGCTAAATAGTAGTAGTAGTAGGCGGAGATAGTGCTGGGCAGACTTATACGGTCTGTGCCCTGAAGAACACAGGTACAAATCAAAGTAGGGTATACACAAAATTAGCACATATGAGTTATCTTGTTGGGCAGACTGGATGGATCGTGCAGGTCTTTTTCTGCCCTCATGTACTATGTTACTATGACCAACCACACGAGGTTTCTTGGCTTCAGAATGTTGGAGGTGCATTCTATTAAATAGGATTGGTCAGTTCCTTGAAGCACAGCCAGAGCTCAGCGTCCTGCACAGTAACGCTCAGACACCAGAGAGAGAGAGAGGGGGGAGGGGGGCCTGACACCAGAGAGAGGGGGGAGGTATCTCTGTCACACACATACTCTCTCTCTCTCTCACAGTCAATGTCTTTCACACACTCTATGTCTCACACTGTATTACATTCACTCTCTATGTGTCACACAGTCACTCACACACTCTCTTGGTCTAATACACTCAGTCTCACAGAGAGTCTGTGTCACGCACACACTGAGGCATATTTTCAAAGCACTTAGCCTTCCAAAGTTCCATAGAAACCTATGGCACTTTGGAAGGCTAAGTGCTTTGAAAATATGCCTAACTGTGTGTGAAACACACTCTCTCTCACACACGCACTTGCACACACTCTCATTCTCACACACACACTCTCTCTCACAGACGCACTCGCACCCAGACCACTCTCTCTCTCTCACACACACACTCGCACATTCACTCTCTCTCTCTCACACACAGTCACTCTCACATACACTCTCTCAAATATACACACTCCGAGGAAAACCTTGCTAGCGCCCGTTTCATTTGTGTCAGAAACGGGCCTTTTTTACTAGTATATTATATAATTGTCCACAATTGGGAGATCCAAGATCAGGAAAACAATCTCAAAGAAAATAAGAAAAACTCAAAATGGTTAATCTTACAATTCACATTTTCTGAGGGAGGAAGGTTAATCGGTAATT
Organism: Microcaecilia unicolor; assembly: GCF_901765095.1. Taxonomy (NCBI): domain Eukaryota; kingdom Metazoa; phylum Chordata; class Amphibia; order Gymnophiona; family Siphonopidae; genus Microcaecilia; species Microcaecilia unicolor. Next base: position 71,845,793 of record NC_044033.1, read on the forward strand.
GCAGCCGGTACAGTGGTAACTAAAGGAAGTTGCTGCAGAGGGTTCTTCATCTGTTCTTTCAACTCCACAAACTCTTGTAATTTCTTTGGTTCAACAAATAAGTAATAAGGAAATAAAACATTTACAAGGGAATCGCACTAGGAAGGTCCCACCTAGGGCAATGATTCCTGGCTTAAAAGCCAAGAATTCACGCCTCCTAGTCTGCGATTTCCTTGATATGTCAGGAAATATATTCATCTTTGAACCCAAAAAACTATCAGCCATGTGTCGGAAATACAATTTCAAAACATTGTTCCTATCTAAATCAAAGGCGAAAGTCACTAATAATATAACTATCTGTAATTTCCAAAATGTCAGTTAAGTTCACATCTCTTTTCTCTGATAAAGAAAATTTTAAGGGAAATATAAATCACTTCAGAAACCAGAGGGTGGCTATCAAAAGGTATTTGCAAAATATCAAAGAAATATTTCTTCAACAGTTCAATAGCTGATATATAGGATGTTATGTTATAGGAAAATTTATCATTCTCAAGTTATTTTTCCTTAATTGGTTCTCCAGAAATTCCAATTTTTACAAGAAACATGGCTGTCCTTCATTACCAAATTAACTGATTTTCGTAGAGAAACCATTTCCGTAGTCAAAGTCCCTATTTTTATATCTTGGACTTCCACTTTGTTAGATAAGCATTAATATAAATTCTTTAACTTACATGTTTATTCCTGAAAAATTTTAAACATCTGAAGTAGAGAGTTATTCACTTTCTGCAGCACTTCCCATAGTACGTCCATTGTGACATTATTGGCTTCACCAGATCCAATTTCTCCACAGAAACCACTCCAGATATCTTCGGGGGTAAGAGCTCATGCTCCTATCCCCCAGTTGGTTTATTATCCGGAGTCGATGCTGCGCCAGGGGCCTCCTCAGGTCGCGTGAAAATCCTAACCCACTTCAGGCGTTTCCACTGTTGACCTCCACAGCAAAGCGTTACTGTTTCCGGGTCTTGGAGGGGTCGTGCCAGCAGGGGGACTCAAAATCACTCCCTCTCCACTGAGATTCGGCAATAAAGCCTTGCTGTTCCCCGAAGCAGGAACCGATATCCCTGATGTTATGACCCCGAATCTCTCCAAAGTAGGCTGAGAAGTGGTGGGAACCCAGCCGTGTTCGAGGAGGACAACACCACGGCTTTGCCTTTTCTCTTCCCCATTCTCTGGGGAGTGCGCCTACTTCTTCAGGTATTCTGGTGTAAAACGGGAACTCAACTAACGTACGTCCTCTCTCGACGCCATCTTGGATCCTCCAGTTTGGGACACTCTTTGCCTGGTTTCTCCTCAGAGGCCTGTCTGATATGGGTAACCCTTCAGCATAGCCCTCTGAGTCATTGAAACACGGAAGGCCCTCCACCCCTACAAGGTGGTGTCCCTTTGGAGGGGTATAGTCTCCAAATATGGCTGTAAATTACAAATGCTCCATAAATGAAGGAAATATGACCTCACAACAGTACCTACATATTTGTGCATATCAAGCAACGTATCCAGCTAAAAGCCTAAAACTATCATTTTGGGACTCACATTAAACAACACCTTCCCAAGCTTGATCTCAGGGCAAAAAAAAAAAAAAAAAGATACAGTGTGTCACTGAATCCAAAACACATCAGTGTTTAAAAACTTTCAATTTATGAATGGCTAAGCATACTACAACAGCAACCAAGCAACTAGCACAAAGCAGCTGTGGCATGCCAACCTATGTCTTGTACATGACTGGTATAAATTGGTGCATCTATGTGTACCATGCAACGTGAGCAAAGCGAAGTTACTCACCTGTAGCTGAAGTTATTCGAGGGCAGTAGAACACATTCACACAGATGGGAGGTATCATCCGACAAAGCCCAGAAAACAGACTGCACAGAATTCTGCATAGGAAATGCAGAATTCTGTGCAGTCTACAGAGGTTGGAAATTCTGACCTGCGTAGTAGTGCAGAATTATCCCAGAAATGCAGTAATGAACAAGTGGTATTGGGTTCCCTTTCCTATCAGCAGATGGAAATATGGAGCTAAAACGTCTAGCGACATCACCAGGATATAAACTGGTGCTATGCTGAAATCTTCCAGTATGCCATTGTCAAGGCAGTGTGAAAGCCACCCCAAAGCCTCATCTGTCACTGCAGCATAACTGAATTAAACAACTAACCTCTAACCGAAACTATACACAGTGAGAGAAAAGTAGAGAGACCAGGGGAGTCTTCAGGCCGCAGTCTTTCAAGGGTGGGTCCTATGGCTGTACTACATGAAAGAAAATTAAAAGGTATGACTTATTTTTACCTTATTTAGTGTTGCAGCCACACCAGTCTGGACAATTGGGATGTACCTAAGCAAAATCTCCCTGGAAGGAGGAAGACAAAGACCCCTGAATCACCACCTTGCCAAAGGTCGAGCAGTCTCTGGTTAGAACATCAAGTCAGTAATGCTTCACAAAGGGGTGAAGACACAACAAAGAGGTCATCTTATAAATATCTTTGGGCAAAGCTGTGCAGGTCTTCACTCATGAGGCTGCCCGTGACAGGCAAAATGAGCTTTGAGGCTCCTCTGAATTGGTTTGTTCCAACATAAGCTGCTTTGATCCAGCATGCTATTTGGTGTCTTAGAAGCTGCTAGACCCTTGCGAGGCCCATGGAACAGTAGAAACAAATGGTCCGAGAGACAGAGATAATTTGTTTTCCTTCAAGTAGTGTAGCAATAATTTCTCCACATTGTTTATGAAGCTTTCTGGGCTGAGCACTCGTTCCCCAGCCCTTGAACGCAGGAAGGCAAACCAGTTCATTAACATGGAATGGGGAACTCATCTTTGGCGTACAGGGCAGAAGTATAAGGATAGAGATTAACCCATCTGAAATGGAGAGAGAAAAGGACAAAGGGGAGGGGCTTCATCTGTAGTACTCCCTTCAAAAACAGAAGACACCCCTTAAACCCACTCATGAGCATTTGTTGTCCCACAAACACTATCCTCACATATATTTAGCTTCCAATCACCGTGGTACTAAAACCAATGGGGTGGGTATTGCTTTTGCATGCTCGCTCAGCCCACAGATTAAAGATATAGTCCATGATAAGCAGAGGCATTACTCTTGAAGGTTGAATAAAATCATTCCCTCCATACTTTGGTCAATTTGAATGTGCCTAACATGGACCAAAGGCCCTTTTTTGATGAACTTTACTGTTTGCTTAGAGATAAAGTGGAGTGCCATCTTATTTTGGCGCGGCATTTTAATTTGACTTTTTGATACTCAGCTAGATAACTCTGCAGCTAGGGTTCATTATGGGCAGGTGGACAGGAAAGGGCTGAGGGCTCTTTTCTCTATATGGGATGTAGTCAACCCCTGGTGATACTGGCATCCTAATGCTAAGAACTATACTTGTTACTCAGGGGTGCATGACTTTTATTCTCTAATCGATTTTTAGGTTGCGAGTCGTGAGCTTGTTTCACAGGTGGAGGATGTGGTCTGATCATGCGCCCATTTGAATGTCCATATGCTGTGGCCCACGATTTTATGGCTGGAGCTTTTGGAGGCTCAATAATGATATCCAATGAGAGAGATCTAGGCCCGTGCATTTATTTTGAAAGGCTGGCAGTATTTTGGGCAAACCCCCATGCAGTAGCGATTGGCTTTCCGCTGGGTCAACTGGATCCCAGATACAGAGTTTAAATGGTGAATGGATTATCCCAATTAGGGCAGTTGGAGGATGGTAAACTGGTGGCCTGGAAGGAGAAATTCAGGTTAGGTCCTACGAATTCATTCACTATAGGCAAGTATCAGATTTCATTCACAGGAGGGCCCTCAGAGTTGAAACAGGATGAGACTTTCTTGGAATGGGCTGTGAATGGAAGAAGTGGGCGGGGTTGTATATCTGAATTCTATCGTGCCTTGCTGCAACAGCTCTCTAACCTATTAAATACATAGAGATGTATCTGGGAGGGCCTTTTAGGATGCTCATATGACCCTAAGGATGGGGAAAAGATCTTTAAGCTGGTAGACAATGGTTATAAAATGCTGAATCAGTTTTACCTCACTCCTGCTCGCTTAAAGAATATGTATGGTCATGCCTCAGCTATCTTCTGGCGGGCCTGTGGCAGTAAGGGAACATTTGTCCATATATGGTGGACATATCCTCAAGCGGAGGCCTATTGGGACATGATTTTTGACCTAATTTCTGACATCATTGGGATGCCCCTACAGAAATCCCCCCCTCTTCCCTCCCCTTCTCATGTGCACTGTGGAATGCCCACTCGGTCTGCAACAAACTTCCCTTCACCCACGATCTCTTCATCTCTCATTCCCTTCACCTGCTTGCCCTAACTGAAACCTGGCTCTCCCCTGACGACTCTGCCTCAGTTGCGGCTCTATGCCATGGAGGCTATCTCTTCTCCCATACTCCCCGCCTAGTTGGCCGCGGAGGAGGCGTCGGGTTACTACTCTCGCCCTCCTGTAGCTTCCAACCCCTCCTCCTACCACAGTCTCACTGCTTCTCATCCTTTGAAGTCCACTCCATCCGTCTATTCTACCCGTTGCCACTCAGAGTGGCAGTCATTTACCGCCCCCCTGATAAATCCCTCCCTTCCTTCCTCACCGACTTCGATGCCTGGCTTTCTGTTTTTCTTGAACCCTCATCTCCATCCCTCATTCTCGGAGACTTCAACATACACGTTGATGACCTGTCCAACTCTCACGCTTCTAAGTTCCTCACTCTAACATCCTCCTTCAACCTCCAGCTATGTTCCACCACCCCTACTCACCGTGATGGCCATTGCCTTGACCTCGTCCTCTCCTCTTCCGGCTCACCCTCCAATTTCCACACCTCAGCTCTTCCTGTCTCTGATCATCACCTGATCACCTTCACACTTCTTCACCCTCCCCCTCAGCCCCGCCCAACATTAACCACTACTTCCAGGAATCTCCAGATTATTGACCCTCCCACCTTATCATCTAGTATTTCTAATCTCCTCCCCTCCATCATGTCCTCCGAGTCTGTTGACGAGGCTGTCTCCGCTTACAATGCCACTCTCTCCTCTGCTCTGGACACCCTTGCACCATCCACCTCCCGTCCCACAAGGCGTACTAATCCCCAGCCCTGGCTGACCCCTTGCATCCGTTACCTTCGCTCCTGCGCCCGATCTGCTGAACGCCTCTGGAGGAAATCTCGCACCCATTCAGATTTCCTTCACTACAAATTCATGCTATCCTCCTTCCAGTCCTCACTATTCCTTGCCAAACAGGACTATTACACCCAATTGACTAATTCTCTCAGCTATAACCCTCGTCGTCTCTTCGCCACCCTTAACTCCCTCCTCAAAGTGCCCTCCGCTCCCACCCCCCCGTCACTCTCTCCTCAATCACTGGCTGACTACTTCCGCGACAAGGTGCAAAAGATCAACCTTGAGTTCACTACCAAGCCACCTCCTCCTCTTCACCCTTCAACCCTCTCCCTCAACCAACCAACCCAGACCTCCTTCTCCTCCTTTCCTGATATCTCCGAGGAGGAAACCGCCTGCCTTCTTTCCTCCTCAAAATGCACCACTTGTTCCTCTGATCCCATCCCCACCAACTTACTTAACACCATCTCTCCTACTATCACCCCCTCCATCTGTCATATCCTCAACCTCTCTCTCTCCACTGCAACTGTCCCCGACACCTTCAAGCATGCTGTAGTCACGCCACTCCTCAATAAACCATCACTAGACCCTACCTGTCCCTCCAACTACCGCCCCATCTCCCTCCTACCCTTCCTCTCCAAGACACTTGAGCGCGCAGTCCACAGCCGCTGCCTTGATTTTCTCTCCTCTCATGCCATCCTTGATCCGCTTCAATCCGGTTTTCGCCCTCTTCACTCGACAGAAACAGCACTTTCTAAAGTCTGTAATGACCTGTTCCTTGCCAAATCCAGAGGCCACTACTCCATCCTCATCCTCCTGGATCTATCCGCCGCTTTTGACACTGTCAATCATGACTTACTTCTTGCCACACTGTCCTCATTTGGGTTCCAGGGCTCTGTCCTCTCCTGGTTCTCCTCCTATCTCTCCCACCGCACCTTCAAAGTTCACTCTCATGGATCTTCCTCCACCCCCATCCCCTTATCTGTTGGTGTTCCCCAGGGATCGGTCCTTGGACCCCTTCTCTTCTCAATCTACACCTCTTCCCTGGGCTCCCTGATCTCATCTCATGGTTTCCAGTATCATCTCTATGCTGATGACACCCAACTGTATCTCTCCACACCAGACATCACCGCGGAGACCCAGGCAAAGGTATCGGCCTGCTTATCCGACATTGCTGCCTGGATGTCCAACCGCCACCTGAAACTGAACATGTCCAAGACCGAGCTTATCGTCTTTCCACCAAAACCCACTTCTCCTCTTCCTCCACTTTCTATCTCAGTTGATAACACCCTCATCCTCCCCGTCTCATCTGCCCGCAACCTCGGAGTCATCTTTGACTCCTCTCTCTCCTTCTCTGCGCATATCCAGCAGATAGCCAAGACCTGTCGCTTCTTCCTCTTTAACATCAGCAAAATTCGCCCTTTCCTCTCTGAACACACCACCCGAACTCTCGTCCACGCTCTCATTACCTCTCGCCTGGACTACTGCAACTTACTCCTCACCGGCCTCCCACTTAGCCATCTATCCCCCCTTCAGTCTGTTCAGAACTCTGCTGCACGTCTCATATTCCGCCAGAACCGATATACTCATATCACCCCTCTCTTCAGGTCACTTCACTGGCTTCCGATCGGATACCGCATTCAATTCAAGCTTCTCCTTCTTACCTACAAATGCACTCAGTCTGCTGCCCCTCACTACCTCTCTACCCTAATTTCCCTTTACGTTCCCGCCCGTAACCTCCGTTCACAGGATAAATCCCTCCTCTCAGTACCCTTCTCCACCACCGCCAACTCCAGGCTCCGCTCATTCTGCCTCGCCTCACCCTATGCTTGGAACAACCTTCCTGAACCCTTACGCCAAGCCCCCTCCCTGCCCGTCTTCAAGTCTTTGCTTAAAGCCCACCTCTTCAATGCTGCGTTCGGCACCTAACCCTTACCGTTCAGTGAATCCAGACTGCCCCAATTTGACTGCCCCTATCGGACCGACCGTTCACTTGTCTATTAGATTGTAAGCTCTTTGAGCAGGGACTGTCTCTCTTTGTTAAATTGTACAGCGCTGCGTAACCCTAGTATCGCTCTAGAAATGTTAAGTAGTAGTAGTAGTATGTGGTCTCCTCCATGTTAAGCCAGCAGAGCTCCACGGAAAATATAAGTACATAAGTATTGCCATACTGGGAAAGACCAAAGGTCCATCAAGCCCAGCATCCTGTTTCCAACAGTGGCCAATCCAGGTCACAAATACCTGGCAAGATCTAAAAAAATTACAAAACATTTTATACTAATTATCCCAGAAATAGTATATTTTCCCCAAGTCCATTTAATAATGGTCTATGGACTTTTCCTTTGGGAAGCCGTCCAAACCTTCTTTAAACTCCGCTAAGCTAACCGCCCTTACCACATTCTCTGGCAATGAATTCCAGAGTTTAATTACAAGTTGAGTGAAGAAAGATTTTCTCCGATTCGTTTTAAATTTACTACATTGTACCTTCATCGCATGCCCCCTAGTCCTAGTATTTTTGGAAAGCGTAAACAGACGCTTCACATCTACCTGTTCAACCCCACTCATTATTTTATAGACCTCTATCCTATCTCCATTCAGCCGCCTTTTCTCCAAGCTGAAGAGCCATAGCCGCTTTAGCCTTTCCTCATAGGGAAGTCTTCCCATTCCCTTTATCATTTCATCGCCCTTCTCTGCACCTTTTCTAATTCCACTATATCCTTTTTCAGATGCGGCAACCAGAATTGAACACAATATTCAAGGTGCGGTCGCACCATGGAGCGATACAAAGGCATTATAACATCCTCATTTTTGTTTTCCATTCCTTTCCTAATAATACCTAACATTCTATTTGCTTTCTTAGCCGCAGCAGCACACTGAGCAGAAGGTTTCAACGTATGATCGACGACAACACCTAGATCCCTTTCTTGGTCCGTGATTCCTAAAGTGGAACCTTGCATGACATAGCTATAATTCAGGTTCATCTTTCCCACATGCATCACTTTGCACTTGCTCACATTAAACATCATCTGCCATTTAGACGCCCAGTCTCCCAGTCTTGTAAGGTCCTCTTGTAATTTTTCACAATCCTCTCGCGATTTAACGACTTTGAGTAACTTTGTGTCATCAGCAAATTTAATTACCTCTCTAGTTACTCCCATCTTTAGGTCATTTATAAATATGTTAAAAAGCAGCGGTCCCAGTACAGAGCCCTGGGGAACCCCACTAACTACCCTTCTCCATTGAGAATACTGACCATTTAACCCTACTCTCTGTTTTCTTTTAACCAGTTTTTAATCCACAATAGAACACTACCTCTTATCCCATGACTCTCCAAATTCATCTGCAGTCTTTCATGAGGTACTTTGTCAAATGCCTTCTGAAAATCCAGATACACAATATCAACCGGCTCACTTTTAACCACGTTTGTTCACCCCTTCAAAGAAATGTAGTAGATTGGTGAGGCAAGATTTCCCTTCACCAAATCCATGTTGACTTTGTCTCTTTAATCCATGCTTTTGAATATGCTCTGTAATTTTGTTCTTAATAATAGTCTCTACCATTTTGCCCGGCACAGATGTCAGACTCACCAGTCTATAATTTCCCGGATCTCCTCTGGAACCTTTTTTAAAAATCGGCGTTACATTGGCCACCCTCCAATCTTCCGGTACCACGCTCGATTTTAAGGATAAATTACATATTACTAACAATAGCTCTGCAAGCTCATTTTTCAGTTTTATCAGTACTCTGGGATGAATACCATCCAGTCCAGGAGATTTGCTACTCTTCAATTTGTAGAGCTGCCCCATTAAATTTCTCCAACTCATCAGCTTCAAATACCATTTCTGGCACCGGTATCCTACCCAAATCTTCTTCGGTGAAGGCCGAAGCAAAGAATTCATTTAATCTCTCCGCTACAGCTTTGTCTTCCCTGTTCGCCCCTTTTACTCTTCGATCATCTAGCGGTCCAACCAATTCTTTTGCCGGCTTCCTGTTTTTAATATTCCTAAAAAAAAATTTTTATTATGTGTTTTTGCCTCCAAAGCTATCTTTTTTTCGAAGTCCCTCTTATCAGCGCTTTGCATTTGACTTGACATTCCTTATGCTGTTTCTTATTATTTTCAGTTGGTTCCTTCCTCCATTTTCTGAAGGATTTTCTTTTAGCTCTAATAGCTTCCTTCGCCTCACTTTTTAACCACACCGGCTGTCGTTTGGTCTTCCGTCCTCCTTTTTTATTATGTGGAATATATTTGGCCTGGGCTTCCAGGATGGTGTTTTTGAACAGCATCCACACCTGATATAAATGTGTACATTAAACCTTTCATGTTATTACTGCTGCTCTGCTGTTGCTGGCTGTGTCATGGAAGAAACCCTTCTTGTCATCTCATTTGCAGGTGTTGGCTAAAGTGAACTTTTTTTGCAGATATCTCGTCTTACAGCACTTTGCCAGAATCGCTTGAACTTTCCGAATATGGGGTCCTTATGTCAAATGGAAAGAATGGATAGCTGCTAAATTTACCTTGTTTTCTGAACTCTATTATGGTCTATTACCCTGTCATCTTTGAAGCTGGTTGTAGCACTTGGGGGGGGGGGGGGGGGGGGAGGTACTTATCCCCAATGTTGCTTGTTCTCTTGTACCTAAGAGTGAAGGTGTAAAAAATTGCAGGAAGACCTTAGGAAATTGTAAGACTGGGCATCCAAATAGTAGGTGAAATGTAATGTGAACAAATGTAAAGTGATACACATTGGGAAAAATAATCCAAATCGTAGTTACCTGATGTTAGGGTCAACCTAAGGTCAGTACCAAAGAAAAAGATTTAGGTGTCACTGTAGACAATACGCTGAAACCTTCTGCCCCTTCTGCCCAGTATACGGCGGCGAACAAAAAAGCAAAGAGGATGCTAGGAATTATTAGGGAAAGATGGTAAATAAGACCAAGAATACTATGATGCCTCTGTATTGCTCCACTGTGCAATCTCACCTTGAATATTGCGTTCAGTTCTGGTCACTGTATTTCAAAAAAGTTATAACAGAATTTGAAAAGGTTCAAAGAAGAGCAACCAAAATGATAAAGAGGATGGAATCCCTCTCATATGAGGAAAAGCTAAAGAGGTTAGGGCTCTTCAGCTATGAAAAGAGATGGCCGAGGGGAGATATGATTAAGGTCTACAAAATCCTGAGTGGTGCAGAACAAGTAGAAGTGAATCTATTTTTTATTATTTTTAAAAGTATAAAGACTAGGGAACACTCAGTGAAGTTATATGGAAATACTTTTAAAACAAATAGGAGGAAATATGTTTTTCACTCAACGAATAGTTAAGCTCTGGAACTCATTACTGGCTGATGTGGTAACAGTGGTTAGCCACTGTTACAGTGGCTAACCCAATCAACAGTGGTAACCCAATCTGGGTTTAGGATTGGATAAGTTCCTGGAGGCAAAGTCCAAAGACTCCTATTGAGATAGATATGGTTAAGCCACTGATAGTCTGGGATTGGTAGCATGGAATGTTGCTACTAGTTGGTTTCTTCCAGGTACTTGTGAACCGGTTTGGCCACTGTTGGAAACAGGATACTGGGCTAGATGGATCATTGGCCTGACCCATTATGGCTACTCTTATATTCTTAAGGAGATGAGGATGGTTTCTGAATTCAAGAAATCATGGGACAAGAACAGAAGATTCTGAGGGAGAGAAGGGATTATAGAGCTTAGTGACTGATGTGATGGGCAGACTGGATAGGCCATACAGTTTTGACTTGCCATTGTTTTCTATGTTTCTGTGTGTCCCCGGTATGTCCTTCTGATTAGCTTATATACTTGTTTTATGTAATACAGGTGCAGTTGGCTGGAAATGGATTGGGTCTGTATTATTGCCTAAAATATTTGGTCAAGCTATTACAAAAGAAAAAAAATCCCTCTTAAGTATTAAAACTAAAAGAACCTTTGAGATTTTGGAAGCTATGAAATGGAGGACAATTTTCAGAGTCATTCACCCCATATAAAGAGAAATGCCTGAAAACTACCCCCTTGGAATGGCTAGATAGTATGCATACAGTTCACAATGCACACATTTAGCTGCATTAAAAACAAGTACCTAGTAGGCACTTCTCAAGGAAAACTATACACATGGTATTTTCTTTTGTAAACTTGTTTATGTGGCTACCTAGTGACAAAAGTGCCCATAGAATTTGCACCTATTTTGTCTGCAGCTAGAGGAAAATTGTGCACAAAATGCAAGTTTTTATCTGATACAGACGCAGTTGGCTGGAAATGGATTGGGTCTGTATTATTGCCTATGGTGTATAGACCCGCCTAGCGCATCCCAGGATACACTGGGCAGGGCTGGGCGCCGCCATTTTGCAACGTCGCAGGAAGAGGAGGGAGGCAGGCTACCCTCCCTCCTCCAACACACAAGGTAGGGAGGTAGGGGGGGACTGGACCACCAGGGACCCCTTGCTGGGGGACTAGGGGGGGCTGGAGACCCACCAGATCTCCAGCCCTCCATGAATCTGGGGGGGGGGGGGGGGGGGATCATCAGGGGGACAGGAGGTCTGCCGGACTTCCAGCCCCCATTGCTTGGGGTAGGGGTAGTTGGGGTAGAAAAAGTTTTTTTAATGAGACCTGCAAGAAGTTTAATAAAGTTATAAAGGCTGGAAAGAGGTTTTCCGGGACCAGTGATTGATTTGTCACGAAAAGTACTTATTTTAAGGCACAAAAAATCTTTGTGTTTTCTGAGGTCCTTTCCTCCTGACATGTGGACAGTTGTGTGTATCGGAGTTGAACCAAGTTAGTGTGCATATTTTTCCACAACTAGAGTTTGTTTGTAACATGACAGCAGACACATTCACAAAGAGGTCAGCATTCAGCCAAGCTGCTTCTGCTTAAAGATGTCCAGATATCGAAGTGTATTTTCGTACATCTTACATTTTAAGTCAGACCACTGAATATGTGGTGCTAAACTTAAAACGAACAAATTTACTCTCCTTCTCCTCTCTCCCCAAACACCTTACGATATCTTTTGGGTGAGCACCAAGATATCCAAGGCAAACGTTATATGCTTTCCAGCTCAAAAGGTTGAAACAGGAACAATTTATGTGGTGTATTTTGAAGTTAACCGCATTACTTTTGCAGTGTATGTATGGATGCCTGTTCTGGTGTGTGCATGAAATGTTTGAATAACTGTCTATACTTATGGCTATGATTTCTGAACATGCATCATCATTAAAGGACAGGCTTTTAAATGCCCAGCTGGGTAAATATGGTAATCTCATCTTTGTTAAATGTTTAGACATATCCATCTCTTTTGTAGAAGTTTGTCTTTGAAATACTAGTAATAACAAAATCAAGTGCATGCAACTATGGAATGCACTACCAAATGCCATAAAAACAATGCACGACCTGGCAGCCTTCCGGAAATTACTAAAGACCAACCTGTTCAAAAAGACATACCATAATGAGCCTTCATAAATGACTTGACATCAAAACTCTACCAGAACCAGACAAAATCGAACTCTCTATACCTGTTTGCTTCAATCAATTTTTCACTAATGAACGTTAAAGCATTATCCCCTTATCTCTCACGCCTGAAATGAACTGTTTATCTAACTTTTAATTTATTTCAACATTTATGAACTTTAATGTAATACTACTTTGTATTTCTCATTCCGGAAATGGCGATCGCCATTATGGCATAATGTAAGCCACACTGAGCCTGCAAAAAGGTGGGAAAATGCGGGATACAAATGCAATAAATAAATAATCAGTTTGAATATTGACATCAGCAACTATCAGGCCCAGAACATATATGAGACCATATTCATATTCAACTGTGATAGGTTCTGGTACTGCAGATCCTTCCAAAATTATTACATACCTTTATTATGCTTTTTCTGCAAATCTGTCAATAATTCTGCTTGCTCCACAGTACGTTTCTGTAGTATTTCTTTCTCCTGTTCTAGTTGTTTACATGATTGTATCCACAACTCCAGGTTACTAAGGCCAGTTTCATTTTCTTTTGTCAGCTGTAGAACTGTAGTTTTAAGATCGTTGACCTACAAAAGATTAGGTTCATTTTACAGGATTAAACTTCCTGAGCCCCTACGTCTTACCCCATCCTTGGCCACCTTTAAATCTAGACTGAAAGCCCACCTCTTTAACATTGCTTTTGACACGTAACCACTTGCCTCCACCTACCCTCCTCTCCTCCTTCCTGTACACATTAATTGATTTGATTTGCTTACTTTATTTTTTGTCTATTAGATTGTAAGCTCTTTGAGCATGGACTGTCTTTCTTCTATGTTTGTGCAGCGCTGCGTACGCCTTATAGCGCTATAGAAATGCTAAATAGTAGTAGTAGTAATTGCAAAACCAACATGTATTCAAAATTTCTTGGCTGGCACATCAAGGAGAAATTATTTACCTGATAATTTTCTTTCCATTACCCTTGCCCACTATTCCAGAACCTGTGGGATAGCTGTGTCCATCAACCAGCAAGTGGCGATAAAGAACTGAAAACTGAGCTGAGACATATCTCTCTTGGCATCCAGTCCAGCTCCTCAATACTTTCGTAGACAAGCAGTAAAGAGAAACTCAAAATAAACACAACAATTTTAAACAACTTGCTAACCTAACACTAACCCAGAGGTTTTCAACCCAGTCCTCGGGGCACACTCAGCCAGTTGGACTTTCAGGATATTCCCACTGAATTCAATAGGGATATCCTGAAAACCCTGACTGGCTGGGTGTGCCCCAAGGACTGGGTTGAAAATAGAGAGTTGCACGGGGACAGAAATCTTACCTATCCCCGCTAGAATCTTACCCATCCCTACCCGTCCCCGCTGGAATCTTACCCATCCCCGCAAAACTTTAACCCATCCCAACCCGTCCCCTCAAGAATTTAACCCATCCCCACAAGAATTTAATGGTACATAAAAGAAAATTCCAGTCAGCTCCCTCAGTCTCTCTCTGGATTTGAGCCACAGCACAGTAGGCAAGGAAGGAACGGAAGTTGGAACACTGGTGCGCACATTTAAGACTTGTCTCCGATTCACTTGCACTGTGTGCTGAGAGGTCGCCACATGCACGCGCCAGTAGGTCAGGTGACATCTGATTCTCGTGCCTGTGTCAGAGCTGAGGTCTGTGCACCAGCCTGGTAGCAAAGAGGATTAATAGTAACATAGTAAGTGACAGCAAATAGACCTGAAAGGTCCATCCACTCTGCCAATAGTCACACTCATGATCAATTCATCATTAAATCAATGAGTGTGATATTATATACTTGATTATGGTCTTTCTTTCATGTTTCTGGAACAAAGACCACAGAAGTCTATCTGGCCCTATCCTTATGTTCCAACTACTGGAGTTGCCGTTGAAGCTCACTCCAGTCTATTCGTCTTCTCATTTGTGGGACACAGACCGTAAAAGTCTGTCCAGCACTGTCCTCATGTTCCAGCCACTGAAGTTGCTGTCTAAGCCCTTTCCAGCCCATCCTAAACCACATTACCATGTATGAGCCACAGACCATACAAGTCTGCCAAGTATCAGCCCTAGTTCTTCACAGCCAGAGTCGCCATCTAAGCGTCACTTGACACATCCACACACATGCAGCCATTTAAGGTTAGGTTTTATATAACTTCCATTTTCTAATTAGAGATCCTCTGTGTTTATCCCACACCTTTTTGAATTCCGTCATCATTTGTGACTCTACCACCTCCTTAATGGAAAACTTTCCACATTTGTGCTGTTAAAGCAAGGAAGAAGAAGAGGAGAGAAGACAGCACTCAAAGAAATTGGTATTTGGTAGATGAGAGGCTGGTCCAGGTGCAGCTTACACTTCTATGAGAAGACCGCAGAACTGCTTCCATCCCCGCGGGAACCCCGCAGGAACTGCCTCCGTCCCCACAGGAACCCCGCAGAGCTGCTTTCATCCCCGCGGGAACCCCGCAGGAGCTGCCTCCGTCCCCGCGGGATTCCCGCGAACCCCGTTCCCGTGCAGCTCTCTAGTTGAAAACCTCTGCACTAACCAAACAAGCAAACATGTGTGGACCTCTTTCATCTCTGGATAACTTGTAGAGAACAAAAGGTATGAAAGACCAACATGCATGGTGACAGTCCTTATTTAACCTACAACTTCTACTATTAATCATTTTTATAGTGCTACTAGACGTATGCAGCACTGCACACATTATATTCAGGTACTTTCTCTGTAGCTAGTGGGCTAACAAACCAAGGTGTTTTTTTGTACCTGGAGCAATGGAGGGTTAAGTGATTTGCCCAGGGTCACAAGGAGATGCAGTGGGAATCAACCCCAGTTCCCCAGGATGTCAGCCCACTGCGCTAACCATTAGGCTACTCCTCCATTCCAAAGTGAGACTTGAACCCACCACCTGAGGTTGCTTTAACCATAAGGCCACTGCTGCGACCCCACTGGCCAACAAATGGTACAGATTTTGTGTCTTGGAAGAGGCATCCCTTTGAACATCAGGCTTAATAAACGTTAAAAAAAAAAAAAAGAAGGAAGGAAGTGCTGTCTAGTGGGTTGACAGCAACTGAAGTACAAGTCAGGAGAATTCCTAGAAAGCACACCTGCTTACATGTAACAAGATTTTTCCATAGTCATGAGAATAAATCATACCAAAGGTATGTGAGATTATTTTATGGCATCAACACAAAGTAGCGTTCTCCGAGCTCAGAAAACTTAAGTTTTACAGCGTATGCATAGCAGATCCTACCGTATATCTCAAGTCATCAGGCAGACAGAGGCTAATAACATGAGGAACTCTCATCTTTTCAAAGAGTGATCCAAGTAATATTCCCAAAATTTACAGGCCAATTTGTCTACCTACTTTCTATAAATTGTTCATTGCAATAAAATATATGATCATATAAGATTTCAAGGAACAAAACAAAAAGTACCAGGAGCCTTCAAAAAAAGGGGGATAAAACCTTTAATCATGTGTTTTGATGAAACAATCCTTGAATGGACCCAACACGGTCCGTGTTTCGGCTCACAGCGCCTGCGCCAGAGGCCACAAAGTGTAGCAGAGCACGTGCGGCTGTATTATAAAATTCAGTACGTTTGCTGGAAGCAATATGCTGCGCTGACGTGCTGTCCCTTCGCACAAGATCAAGCAGAGAGATACTCTCATAAACAAACTCCTTTAGTCACAAAATCAGTGAAGTGACTAAAGGAGTTTGTTTATGAGAGTATCTCTCTGCTTGATCTTGTGCGAAGGGACAGCATGGCGGCGCAGCATATTGCTTCCAGCAAACGTACTGAATTTTATAATACAGCCGCACGTACTCTGCTACATTTCAAGACCCCTGACGCAGGCGCTATGCGCCGAAACACGGAGCGTGTCGGGTCCATTCAAGGATTGTTTCATCAAAACACATGATTAAAGGTTTTATCCCCCATTTTTTGAAGTACTTTTTGTTTTGTTCTTTGGACTTTTGTTTGTACTTTGCTCCCTCTCTTTGCTACACATAAGATTCCAACAATATTATGGCAACAAGACCAGAAGGCCAATAAGAAAAGCAGAAATCTCAATATAGCATGGATTGATAATAAGAAAGCCTTTGACAGCATCCCACACATCTGGATAATAAATTGCTTTGAAATCTACAAAATAAACCCTAGACTGATGGAGTGCATTGTTTTTAGAAAGAAAATGTGGCAAACCACATTCCACTTGAAGTATTAAGATAGACAATTTTTCATTCCTAACATCAAAATCCAGAAAGGAAACAGGCTCCCAGCGACAGCTCCAATAGTACGGAATTGCCAATGCATATATTTACACCTACTCTGAATTTGGTGCAAATGTCTGCACATAGCTGCGTATTTTGTAAAACTATACATATTTATTTACTCACAAAAAGAATATTTGACAGCTCTTGAGGCATATAAAAGATGACTTATTTTGGCTGAGAAACTTTCTAGAGCACCATCACAATCTAAAGAACTGTATGTAATTGTAGAATCATTGGTTGTTCCTAGGTGTCCTAAATCATCTTCTCCATCTAGTCTTGCTCTTTAATTTCATAATAAAGCTAAAAAGATTGTTGATGGATTCCAAAGTGACGAGTCTCAGGATTCTGCTGTAGCTACAAAACTTTGGACTGATTTTGTACCAGTAGATATTCAGCAGGTGTCTCAAAGTATACAGGCATTATATAACTTGAGTAGCTCTTTAAATTCTTTTTTACTTCCGTTTTGAAAGCTGATTTTGCCCCCTCTACAACATATCAATAAGATTTTCCAGGAAGGACAGGTGCTGGTCTTGTTGAAGAGAGCAGCTGTGCATCCTTTGTTTTGTAAAAACACCTTCATCCCTTTCCAGCAATTCCCCTCTCTCCCTGAGCCCTGCCATCCCAATCCATGCCCATCCATGCTCCTCTGTCCCCTGCCCCTCCATTCATCCTTTTCCAGCAATTCCCCTCTCTCCCTTCCATGACCCCCCCTCGCATCCATGCTCCTCTCTCTCCCATGTCCCAGCCTGGCCCGCCCTCTTCTCCCCCCCCCCTTCGCATCCATGCCCCCCCATCGCATCCATGCTGTCGTTTCTCCCCTGCCCTCCCGCTCCCATTGTTCAACTTTACTGCCCACCCTCTTCTCTCCCCCCAACATCCCTTTTTTTTTTTTTTTAATTTACCTCGGTGGCGGTTCTGGCAGCGCAGAGTCAGGGAAGGAGGCGGCGCTCCCGACGTCTAGCCTTCCCTTCGCTGTGTTCCTTCTTCTGACGTCATCCTTGACGTCAGAAGAAGGCGGAACACAGCGAAGGGAAGGCTAGAGACGTCGGGAGCGCCGCCTCCTTCCCTGACGCTGCGCTTTGTTTTTTTTTTCCGCCCTCGACGTCATGACGTTTGCCCTCGACGTCATGACGTTTGACGCGAGGGCGGGGCAGAGACGGCTGGGCTGGCTTCACACCATGAATCCACGAACCCTACAGGGAGTGTTTGAGTGACTTCAGAACGTTGTCTTTAGAACGTTCACGGTGCGTTTTATTATATTAGATTGGTCTTCACCACTGCACACTGGGGAGAATATTTCAGCGTGTTGCCTACAGCGACACCTATATCTTTTTCTTGAGTACGGACATCTAAGGTGGACCCTAGCATCAGGTAACTATGATTTGGATTATTCTTCCCAATGTGCATCACTTTGCATTTGTCCACATTAAATTTCATCTGCCATTTGGATGCCCAGTCTTCCAGTTTCCTAAGGTCTTCTTGCAAATTTTCACAATCCGTATTTGATTTGACAACTTTGAATAGTTTTGTGTCATCTGCAAATTTAATTACCTCACTTGTCATTCCGTTTTCCAAATCATTTATAAATACGTTAAATAGAACCAGTCCAACTAGAGATCCCTGTGGTACTACACTATTCACCATACTACATAGAGAAAAATGGCCATTTAGCCCTACCCTCTGTTTTCTGTCCAATAACCAATTCCTAATCCATAGGACATTGCCTCCTATCCCATGACTTTTTAATTTTCTCAGAAGTCTCTCATGGGAACCTTTGTCAAAAGCTTTCTGAAAATCCAGACAGACTACATCAACCAGCTCACCTTTATTCACGTTTATTTACGCCTTCAAAGAAATAAAGCAAATTGGTGAGGCAAGACTTCCCTTGGCTGAACCCATGCTGACTCTATCCCATTAAACCATGTTTATGTGTTTTGTAATTTTATTATTTATATTTTCCAAAATTTCCCCGGTGTCGCGTTCCCGAGGACCTTGGCATACTGTCAGGCTTCTTCCCCGGGAGCACTGGGTTCGTGAGTCCTTGGGCCACTACCGTGAAGCGGCAGTGGCAGGCAAGATCAAGGTAGAGACAAGACAAGACTGGACCGGAACCCCGGACTGGAGTTCTACACAGGAATACACAGGACTGGAACGCACCGGACGGGTGCGCACTGGAGTGGAGCCCGCTGGACTGGAACACACTGGAGTGGACCCACTAGACTGGAACATACAGGAGTGAAGCCCGCTGGACTGGAACACACTGGAGCGGAACCCACTGGACTGGAACCCACGGGACCGGAACCCGCTGGACAGGAACACACTGGACCTAGGCTTCACCTATGCTTAGCCACCTTTCCCCGAGGGTTGAGCCCTCAGGTTAGGGCAGCCAGCAGGGCTTACAGGAAAAACCGGAACTGGAACTTGCAAGCAGGAACAGCAGGAATCAGGATACAGAAGTGCCCCCAGGCACCTAGGCGAAAGCAAGGCAGACAGGCAGGGAATGCCCGGGTTCCGGCAGTAGGCAGGTTCAAAGCGATGGTCAGGTCAAGGAGCAAGACTATGGCTGGAGCTCCAGTATCAAGGAGTACTGGCAACAGACAGAACAAGGGCAGAAGCTCCAGAAGCAAAAGAAAACACACACGGGAAAACCAGAAGGCTAAACACAAGAAGACTAGGAAACTGTACACAAGCTAACAAGAAAGCTAACCAGTCATACACTAGAAACATACACTAAGCAAACACAGGAGATCTAGTAAAGCTGTACACAGGCTAACAAGCAAAGCTGTGCCCAAGCTAACAAGTCATACACTAGAAACATACACTGAGCAAACACAGGAGATCTAGTAAAGCTGTACACAGGCTAACAAGCAAAGCTGTGCCCAAGCTAGCTAGTCAAACACTAGAAACTCACACAGAGCAAACAATGTAGCAGTGTACAGAGCACTCTACATACCAGGGCCCTTAGACGAAATGCAAAGGCAAGGGCTGCAGTCTCTAAGTGATTAATAAAGCCCTTCAACATCAGAGGCACAGCTGCAGCAATCTCCTTGCCTCCAAACAGAGGCTTGACACACAGAGAAGTCAGCCCACAGGAAGGAATAGCGGGAGCCATCTTGGATACTGGCATAGAGGAATCAGCAGCCATCTTGGAAGAGGCATAGCCCACACAGGTGAGGTCCAGTAAGGCAATCAGCACACAGAGCCAGAGAGAAACTAAGACAGAGACAGACACAGAGACAAGAAGGCCAGCACAGCCACTGACTCCCAGAAACAGGGTAAGAATGAGGGTGGTCACGGCCACCGACATGACACCCGGCACTGAAGTTGGATTTACTGGTCTGTAATTTCCCAGATCACAACCTTTTTAAAAATTGGTGTTACATTGCCCACCCTCCAATTTTCAGGAACTATGGATGATTTTAACAAGCTACAGATCACTAAAAGAAGATCAGCAACTTTATGTTAGGGTTCTTTCAGTACCATGGGGTGTATGCTACCTACTCCAGTTGATTTATCACTCTAACTTGTCAATTTGACTCAGTATGTGTTCTGGGTTCACTGAGATTTCTTTCAGTTCCTCCACATCATCAACCTTGAAAATCATTTGTAGTACAAGTAGATCTCTCACATCTTCTTCCGTAAAGACTGAAACAAAGAATTCATTCAATCTCTTGTCTATGGCCTTGTCCTCCCGAGTGCCCCTTTTGTTGCTTCATGATCTAACGGTCCCACGGATTCCCTCATATGCTTTCTGCTTTTGATGTACCTGAAAAAGTTGTTACTATGAGTTTTTCTCTCCATGGCATTTTTTCATATTCTCTTTTAGCCTTCTTTATCAGTGCTTTGCATCTAGCTTGACGCTGCTTATGTTGCTTGTTATTTTCTTTCATGTGGATCCTTTTTCCATTCTTTAAAGGATGATCTTTAGGCTATAATAGCATCTTTCATTTCACCTTTTAACCATGCTGGCTGTCATTTGCTCTTCTTTCCACCTTTGTTAATACATGGAATGCATCTGGTCTGGGCTTTCATGATGGTATTTTTAAACAACGTCCACACCTGATTTAAAGTCCTAACCTTTGCAGCTGACCCTTTAAGCATCTTTTTAATCACTTTCCTCATTTTCTCAGTCACCCTTTCAAAAATTTAATGATTCTATGATAGACTTCTTTAGTGATTTCACTCCAGATATCAGTTCAAATTTGATCATGTTATGATCACTGTTTCCCAGTGAATACACCACCATTACCTCTCACACTATGCCCTGCATTCCACTAAGGACTAGATCTAAAATAGTCCACCTTTTTGATGGTTCTTGGACCAGGGGTACCAAGTAGTCATTTATTACATCTAAGAATGTTATCTCCCTGGTACTCCCTGATGTAGTACTTATCTAGTCAATTTTGTGGTAATTAAAATTGCCCATTATTATGTTGCCCAATTTGCTAGCTTTCCTAATTTCTGTAAACATTTGTTCATCTGTCTGTTTGTTCTGTCCAGGCAGACTGTAGTACAGCCCTACCAGTATACTGTTTCCCTTCACACATGGCATTTCAATCCACAAGGATTCAATGCTGTTTCCTGTAGAATTTCTATTTTGTTTGACTCAATTCCCTCTAACACATAGTGCAACCCCCCCCCCCCCCATTTGATCCATTCTATCAATGCAATATAATTTGTACCCTGATAACAAACCCTGTCTCATTGATTATCCTCCTTCCAGCAAGTCTCTGAGATGCCTACTATATCTACCTCTCCATTTAGTGCTATATACTCCAACTCTCCCATCTTATTTTTCAGGCTTCTAGCATTTGTATATAGTCATTTCAAATTGTGTTTTTTCCTAGCATCTACAAGCTGTTTTGAAGTTGACCAGGATAATTTGCATCCTTTACTTTGTTCTCCTATTAAACACTCCTGGCTTTCTTTCACTATTATTGAAACCTCTCTATTGGGATTCCCTAAATGTCCAGTTTCAATAGTATCCTTCAAGGATACTCCACACCAAACCATATGCTTCTGGGCGACTGTCAGCTTTTCCCCATATTTTAGTTTAAAAGCTGCTCTTCTCTCCTTTTTGAAAGTTAGCGCCAGCACCCTGCATCCTGGTTAAGGTGAAGTCCATCCTTTCAGAACAAGCTCCCCCTTGCCCAGAATGTTGTCCAGTTCCTAACAAATCTAAATCCCTCATCATTGCACCATCATCTCAACCACGCACTGCGACTGCGGAGCTCTGCTTGATTCTTGGGTCCTGCTCATGGAATGGGAAGCAATTCAAAAAATGCTACCCTGGAGTATATGGCTTTCAAATTTCTAAGAGTCTAAATTTGGCTTCCAGAACCTTCCTCCCTCATTGGTACCCACATGTACCAAGATAGCAGGCTCCTCCCCAGCACCTTCTCAACCACACATTGAGACTGTGGAGCTCTGCTTGCCTCTTGGGTCCTGCACATGGAAAGGGAAGCATTTCCAAAAATGATACCCTAGAGGATCTAGATTTCAGATTTCTAAGAGACTAAATTTGGTTTCCAGAACATCCCTCTCACATTTTCCTATGTCACTGGTACCCACATGTACTAAGACAGCAGGCTCCTCCCCAGAACCATCTCAACCATGCACTGAGACTCCGGAGCTCTGCTTGCCTCTTGGATCCTGCGCAGGGAATGGGAAGCATTTCCGAAAATGCTACCCTGGAGGATCTGGATTTCAGATTTCTGTCTAAGAGCCTAAATTTGGCTTCTAGAACCTCCCTCCCACATTTTCCTGTCATTGGTACCCACATGTACCAAGACAGCAGGCTCCTCCCCAGCAAATTCTAAAATCTTATCTAGGTGACGCGTGACGTCTTCCACTTTTGAATCAGGCAGGCAAGTGACCAGGCGATCCTCATGACCACCAGCCACTCAGCTATCTACATGCCTAACGATCGAATCACCAACTACAACAGCTGTCCTAGCACTTCCCTCCTGGGAAGAAGGTCCTGGAGACACATCCTCAGTGCAAGAGGATACTGCAACCTCTGGTGAGCAGGTCCTGGCTACAGGATTACTTCATACTTCACCAGGGTGATGCTCTCCTTCGAGGAGACCTCCCTCTTCCAAGGTAGTACAGGGGCTGCCAGACTAGAAGTGCGA
Source organism: Microcaecilia unicolor (assembly GCF_901765095.1). Classification (NCBI taxonomy): domain Eukaryota; kingdom Metazoa; phylum Chordata; class Amphibia; order Gymnophiona; family Siphonopidae; genus Microcaecilia; species Microcaecilia unicolor. Next base: position 71,868,820 of record NC_044033.1, read on the forward strand.
CTTCTCTACAATGTTCCTGGGGCAATGGAGAGTTAATTGACTTTTCCAAGTCACAAGGAACTGTGGTGGGAAATAATAAATAAATCACCTGTAATTGTGCAATTAATCACGATTAAACATTTTAATTGAAGTGCAGCCATATTTTTTTTTTTAATCTAGGTGCATTTACACTAGTTCTATGACTGGTATAAGTGATTGCAGCTAAATTATGTGTGTGTATTTGTGCTGCTACACTAGTATTTTATAAAGGAAAGTAGGTACCCATGTTCTGTTATGATTATGTTAGAATTCTGCTAGTCAGACAGGGGAATGCTTGGAACCGCTCCTGATTGGTCTGTCAGGGGCTGCGCTGATGTCAGTCTGGTCATGTCAGTCTGATCTACTTAAGCTCACCTGTCCCTACAACCCCTGCTTTGGCGTTACTTCAATTCTGCTGAAGCCTTACCTTTGCTCTGTCTGAGCTATTAGCTCTGTTGCTCTGTCTGCCAGCTGCTGTCTGCATGTGTCTAATTACCTCTCTCACTACACTTGGGTTTCTCTGTTTGGCTGTGGTGCTGTGTGGTGAGTTCCTACTTCGTTCTGTTCCAGTTTGTTTTGCTTCCCCTTCCTTCGGAGTTCCTTTTGTGCTGTGGTTGTTTTCTACTTGGCAGGTCCTGCCCTTGTAGCAGACTCAGGACCCTTTTGTTTCTCTCTGTGTGGGGTTGTTTTGTTTGCTCTTTCATTGTACTCCTGATTAACCCATTGTCTGCAGTGTTCCCTGCCTCTAGTTGCTGTGTGTGTGTGCTGAGCTTGGTTTAACCCTTTGTCTGCAGAGCTTCTCTGCTTCTGGCAGTTGTCTGTTTACTGCAGTCTTCCCTTTGTGACTGTTTCAGTCCTTTCTTTGCTGTACTACCTCCTGTATTACACAGCACTGTCCCTTTCTGTGCTGGGTGTGTGTGTTAGGCTCCGCACTCCGTTTTGCGGACTTTTCCCTTCCCTGACTGCTGAGGGTCTCTGCCTACAGTATCTTATATTACAGTCCCTCACCTTGTGTGTGGTGGGCTATGGCTTGACGTGTTTCTGTGTATACTTCCCTTTCTCCTTGATTACCAGCACCGAGGAAGTTGCTGGTGCTTCGGTCCCTGTGGGGACCCCTCGTTTAGTCTCTTTCGCCCCTTCCTAAGTATGAGTTGGTTCCAGTTAGGCCATGAGGCCCGCATGTTTGAATTCTGAGTGAATCGGTTCCCGATAGGCCATGAGGCCCGCCTGATTGCCATACCTTCCCTTTTCTGAAGGTGAAAGTTGGTTGCTGCATGTGTGTACAGGGCTTGGTAGCTGGGGTAGTGTGTAGTGCCTGCTCGGCCCACCCTCGGCCTAACCCCTATACTAGGCCTCGGCTGGGGCCCAAGGGCTCACAACCAGACTAACACGTTCCTTTAATGAACAGGCTCCAAGTTAGATAGTTCTTTATAGAGTTGACCTCTTAGTTCTTTCAGATACCCACAGATCAAGGAGATTTTTTTTATTTAATTGCAGTCAAATTTTAAAAAATGAAAATATTTGAGACTTCATAGCTATGATTAAAAGGATATGTATTGTCAAAGTAGTCTTGCCAATAAAGTATATATCACTTTGGCATTTGGCTACATTGACAAGAGTTGCATACATAAATGATTGCTTAGATGTTACCTGTGGTCAGAGTCTAAAGCATGATGATCGGTTTTATTGGAATGATTTGTATTCTGATGACTTTTCTGATTAAACATATGTAAAACTAACCAATTTAGAGACACTACCCCATGAACACTTCCCTGTGAACTAGGGATTGATGACAGGAAACTGTAATGGTGGAAAGACTCAAAAACAAACATTGCATTTTCTAGAACAATCTGTTTTGGACTTCTCATGGTGGGATAACTTTGATCCTAAGAAATAACATGTAAATCATATTTACATGCTAATTGCGATTTTAGATTCAAAAATCTATTTCCCAGTGATTCAAAAATTTGTTGCTGCTGCAGCTCACACCAATAATATTTCTATTTCAATGGAAACTGCTTTCCCCATTCTCATGAATGTAGCACCTAACCTTACTGCATCATGCACTGGGTAGAACAGTGCATCACGTTTTTAGTGGCTGTGACCCCATTATTGTGGCTACATAAAATATGCAACCTCCCTGGGGACGGAACAATGATGTATATGTACAGCTCACCCAGATCGTGACCCCAGATATGCACCTTGTGACCCTTTCTGGGGTCTTGTCCTAAAGTTTGGAAAGCCCTGGTGTAGAAGAAAATTACTTTGGGAAACAAACTTTGAATCCAGTCTCCTGATCACAATTTGCACAATTGCACTGTGCATCTTGTATCAATGAGGGGGAGATGCTCAAAACAAACCAGGCTTGCAACTCTTCATTTAGACCGTGTTAGCCAGTTTACTACACACGTTATTGAGCACCTAATGCATAAAGGGTCTCAGGACTGCTTTTACTGTTCACAGAAGCAGTGAATGAAAACATTATACAAATCTAAGAAAACAAGCTCATTTGTATTAAAATGAATGTTCTGTGTAATGTACAGATGTTTCTGAGCAATGGACAGAAAGGAGCACCTACCTGTAAGATTCAAAATTTTCTGGTAGGTCTGAGCTGTCCGAGATGCATGAGAACGACTTCTCGATGGAGCAGTCTGCTAGCATTTTTTAATAGGATCTGCATGTGTGTGCGAAATATGCCATTTGCGTGTATTTGTGTGTGTTCCACTCTTCGGAAAGCAGTGTGCTTGCATATTTCAATAGTACAGTATCTACACGTGTGGGGGAAATGAGTCCTGTCCATTTATAATATACCATGAATGTGTATTATGTGTGTATGTTCCGCACGTAGCAGTGTCGTAGAACAATAAACAACGAATCAATCCTCATGAACGCATATGACGTCAGTCAATGCATGCATGTGACGTCCATCTATGGTGCATGCAAAAAGATTTGCTTTACAGAAGGAGACTACCACAAAGGCTGTCAAGATCGTTTTTTTCTCTCTATAAAACATTTCCGCAAGAGACACATGTTCTTTACAAGTGCATGTAACTTGCACTCTCAGAAGTGCTTGCATCATGTATTTACTTGCAACAGACACGGATGGAGGTTTTTTCCTCCACTTTCTCACTTTCTACAAGAGTACGAAGATGGTGAGCTGAGGGGAAAGGACAACCAGGAAAGGAGGGTGGTACAGTAGACGCTGGTTAGGCTTTTGTGTGCCCAACCCTGGCTGCATGTGTATTGCACGCGGGTGTCCTTGGAAGAAAGGTTGGACCAAAAGTGGAGTATGTCTACCATTTAATCAGAACTAAGCTATATGAGGACATCAGAGCTGATACTGATCCACCGATAGCTAGGTCCCATGCAGTACCTGGGCTGGATTAGCTGCTGACTCTCCTGCAGTGCTTTGCACGGGAACCATCCAATCTGTGATAGGGAGTTCCAGCGGTGAGAACCAGTCTACTGTCTCTAGACATTTAACCCAGGTATTGTGAGCCCTGAAATATGTGCCAGGCAGTATATTGCATTCCCCAAGGAGGAAGTTCAACTGTGAGAGTTAAAACAGGAACTTTGTTTTTCAAATTGCTGGTATGCCTAACGTCTTGGGTGCCATTAACTACACCCATGTGCTATTCACCTCCCCCATATGACGAAATGGTATACCGCAAGCTTGGGTACTCCTTGAACATCCAGGTGGTCTGTGATGCTAAGCTGAGGATCCTAGTTGTTGTGTCCAAGTTCCCTGGGAGCTGAAATGACTCATATATCCTTAAAACTCTGCCCTCAGGCACAAATTTGTGGATGGTAAATTTGGTCATGGATGGCTACTGGGTGAACGTTATTGTCAGATACCATATGGGGGCAGGAAAGGGGTTCAGAGATGTTGAGGGAGAGGTTTGGAAGACTAGGGGGGGGGAGTAGATGAGCAGACAGCAGGGAGGTGAGGGGAGTGTACAAGTGTGCAGCTGTTCTATTGAAAAGTACCACTGGAAAGTTGGGGGGGGGGGGGGGGGGGGAGGATGTGCCAACCTTTAAAGAACTTGAGTGATTGATATGTTGTATTCATACAGCTGTATTCTTATAGGGGATGGTGGATACAGATGCAAGCCATGGTTGATGACCCTGCTCCCAGCACCCTGTATGGAAGCAGAGAAGCAGTACAACAATGCCCACATCTCAACCACGGGTACCATGGAGCTCTAGAGGTTAAAAACAGACAACAGCCAGTTCTGCTTTTTGTAACCGAAGTAAACCGTGGACTGGCTCTGTTTGTCAGTCCTCCTAGACCAGTGCACATCATGAAACAACCTGATATGCTATAAAATTTAGAACCCCTACATTCATGTTTATACCACTCTAGCTGATGGGAAGAACAGAGCAGTGTACAGGCTAAAAAAACAGGAAACAACTCCTTTACTGTATAGGAAAGCAGGGTGTTAAAAGACAAACATTGCAAAAAGAGGGTAAAGCAAACGCACAAAAGGACAGGGTTAAAGGGTAACACTGGTAATTTCAGCAAACTGTTTCACCAAAAGTTGTTTTCAGCTCAGTTTTAAAATCCTTAAAAGAGGAATTGCTAAGGAGAGAAAGGGAAAGATTGTTTCGGGTATGAGGAGCCAGAAAGAAGAATGCACTATGACAGGCTGATTCCAAGTGGGCACATTTTGGAGAAGGCAGAACTAAGCGGTGATCATTTAATGAACAGAGGGTTCTGGAGGGGATTTATGTGTGCGTTCCGAGAGATAGTCAGGGATTACAACTCTAAAAGCCTTGAAAGTGAGGGTGGCAATTTTATAAGTGATCCTTTGCTCATCAGGGAGCCAATGATATTGTTTCAGCAGCGGTGAGGTATGACCATAGCGATGGGCACTGATGGCTGTGTTCTGGAGCAACTGAAGTTTCTTTAGTGTGTGACAAGGTAGACCTACATAAACAACATTACAATAACCAAGACGGGTGGTAAACAAAAGAGGATTAGTGCATGGAATTGTGAAGTGACAAATTTATTTGTAGCATTTGTATCCCACATTTTCCCACCTATTTGCAGGCTCAATGTGGCTTACATTATGCCGTGACGGCGATCGCCATTTCTGGGTACAGGGTTTCAAATGGTATTACATTTTGGTGCATACATACTTGGTAAAGAAGAGTACATTGTGGTATTGCATACAAATGGTTTTGCATTAAGGTGCATACATACATAGTACAGAGGAATGATTATGGCATTGCATAGAGGTTTCTAAGTGATCAAGTGGGTTTTAACATAAGTTAGGTCATCGACTATAGAGATGTCATTTTCAACTTAGGAAATAGATTGGTAGTGCGTATTGTATAGCTTTCTTTAATAGCAATGAGGTTAAACAGTCAAGCGGCAAGAGTTCGGTTTTGTCTAGTTCGTATAAAGTCTAATTATTTTGTATATATGATGGAGCGTTGTGGTAAGCCTTCTTGAACAGGTCCGTTTTCAGTAGTCTACGGAAGATTGTTCGGTCTTGTGTTGATTTTATGGCCTTCAGTAATGCGTTCCATAGTTGTGTTCATACGTAGGAGAAGCTGGATGTGTATGTGGATTTATATTTTAGTCCTTTACAACTGGGGTAGTGGAGATTGAGGAATGTTCGTGATGATCTTTTTGCATTCCTAGTAGGCAAGTCTATGAAGTCTGATATAGTAGATGACGGCAGAAAAAGACCTGCACGGTCCATCCAGTCTGCCCAACAAGATAAACTCACATGTGCCATCTCCTGTGTATACCTTACCTTGATTTGTACCTGTCCCTTTCAGGGCACAGACCGTATAAGTCTGCCCAGCACTATCCCCACCCCCCAACCACCCACTCCGCCTCCCACCACCGGCACTGGCACAAACCGTATAACTCTGCCCAGCACTATCCCCGCCTCCCAACCACCAGCCCCGACCCCCACCACCGGCTCTGGCACAGACCGTATAAGTCTGCCCAGCACTATCCCCACCTCCCAACCACCTTGTGCAGAGAGCTGAAATAAGACACTCTCGGTAGGCAATTCTATTCTATCTAAGTTCTTATAATCCGCTTCTTTCCAATTGGATTCAATGTGGATTGCAGTTTAAGATGTACTCAACAACTGAGGAAAATTACAGAAAAGCTAAACTTTACATTAGTTCTCTTGCCCAAACAAGTTTTAAGAGCCTTACAAAAACGCAAATAATTGTCAATTACAAGTAGCTGGCAAGATCATTTTACACTGCTTGTCCCAGAAATAAGCAGTGGATTTTCCCCAAGTCCATTTCAACAACGGCCCATGGACCTTCCCTTAGGAAGCTAGCCAAACGTTTTTTAAACCCTAAAGCTAGCTGCTTTTACCACACTCTTTGGCAACAAATTCCAGAGTTTGAGTGAAGAAGTATTTTCTCCATTTTATACTACTTTGTAGCTTCATTGCGTGCCCCCCAGTCCCAGCATCCTTGGAAAGAGTAAGCAAGCGATTCACATCCTGTTCCACTCCACTCATTATTCTAAAGACCTCTATCATATGTCCCCTCAGCCGTCCTCTCTCCAAGCTGAACAGCCCCAACCATCCTAGTCTCTCCTCACAGGAAAGTCATCCCATCCCCTCCTATCACTCTCGCTGCCCTTCTCTGCACCCTCTCCAATTCCACTATACCCCCTGTGATATGCGATGACCAAAATTGCACACAGCACTCGAGGTGCAGTCGCACCATGGAGCGATACTTGCAATTAGTCTAATTTTCTGGTTCAGTCTGCCTCCAACAATTTTGGAGTAAAGTCAAAACTATTCGTGCCAGCTCGTTTGGGTAATTTCCCTCACCCGATGCTGTATTCCCAGGTTTGGCTAGCCACCAAGTTAAATTTGAAGGAATACTATTCAGCAAATATGATGGGCAAGTTATCTAAAATACAAATTTTTTTCGCTATCTTCTTCAAGGTTTATCCAACTGAGATCTCATCTGGGCCAATGGAGCGTGTAACTGTGGCAGACAATTTAGAGGGCCAACCTTGTTTGGAAAAAAGTTCAGCCTCCCTATTGGAGGGGTACAGTGACCACCTCTCTAAGAGAACAGTCACAATCCAAGACAATCAGCAACTCTGCCTTAAGCTCATCCTTGGACTCAACTTAAATGGGACGGCAGCTGCCATCTTCCTGACAAAGCTAGTGAAGGTGCGAGCCTCAAGTAGAGACTTCCTTCTCTCCTGTGGAGGAGAGGTGTCTGAAGGGATGCCATAAGACCTCTCCTCTGAGAAGCAGTCTGGCTCTCCCTCAGACTCAAGATACTCTTCTGGAGAAGAGAGTCCTCACCTGTCTCGGTCTACTGGCAGAATGTCCAGGCCTCAGTGTGCTGAGGTAGGAAGCCATCACCCGATCCTAAGGAAACGTCCTCTCTTGAAGAGCGGTCACCGCATGAATAGGTCCTGATCCCAATGCCCGTTGAGTCAAAGGTTTCAGTGACTGCTTCACTGGCAAAGCCTAGGCCTCCGAGCTCTGAAGCTGTACTGTGACTAGTGCAAGCGCGCTCTCGATGCAGAAGCACTCTGCTACTGCAGCAAGCCCAATAGGCTTCTCCCTAAGCATGGCCCGGAACCAGTCGGAGGTCGGCATCGTCAAAGGCAGGGTCGGGGCACGGCTGCATTGCAGCTGCAACGCCAGCAACTCCACTCAAAGGGGAGCACGCCAACGTTGCCAATGCCCCAGAGCTCTTCATACCATGCTTCAAGGGGGGGGCCAATGCTTGAGGAATGAGTGTCATGGTCTGGCCCCAAACACTAGCAACACCAGGAATAGGGATCAGTCCGAGAGATAACCTGGTTACACTGGGAACAGCGTTTGAAGCCACTGGGGACCTTCTGGGACATGAAGGGTTGAACAGCCAACGACAAATTTAAACAGCTCAATAGTGAAAAAGGTTCGATGCAACATGGCCTGAGCTCAGGCACAAAAGGGCCTCTAGAGTCGAAAAACAAAAGAAACTTAAAACCATACCAAAACAATTCAAAACTGACCTTGAGACTTGCCTTTTCAAAGACATATAGGTCGGAGCTTCCCCGTGAATGATTTTGTGGACCAGGGTGCAAACTCTGAACGCAATTCGTTCTTTTAAAGGGAACCAGTGTAGTTTTTCTCTTAGGGGTTTGGCACTTTTGTATTTCGTTTTCCCAAATATGAGTCTGGCTGCTGTGTTTTGAGCTGTCTGAAGCTTTTTAACAACTTGTTCTTTGCATCCGGCATAGATGGCATTGCAGTAATCTAGATGGCTTAACACCATCGATTGTACCAGGCTACAGAATATTTCCCTTGGGAAGAAAGGTTTGATCCTTTTAAGTTTCCACATTGAGTGGAACATTTTCTTTGCAGTATTTTTCGCATGGTCTTCGAGTGTTAGATTTCGGTCAATTGTGACTCCCAGAATTTTCAGACTGAGACCGGAAGGGTATAGTCTGGGGTGTTTATGGTGCACGAAGCTGGTGGAAAACTAGTTTTAATCAAGTGGGGGATATGTTGCAAAACAGAAAATGAGGAATCAAGAATAATACCTAAATAACAAAAGGTAGGTACTGGCATAATAGATGTGCCAGAGTGATGGGGGATGGAGGAGGGAGAATTGAACCAGAGAACCAACAGGCAACTGTTTTATCTGGATTTAGCACTAACTGATGATCACTTAGCTAGCTAGTAACTGAGTCAAGACAGATCTGTAAAGGAGTAAGGGGAGGAAGAGATTATAGGAAAGAGCAGCAGAATGTCATCAACATACAGATAAGTGGAGATTCCGAAGGATTGTATGTGAGCAGAGAGGGGACTCAAGAAGAGATTAAAGAGAGGAGGAGAGAGTATAGACCCTTGGGGTACACCCCAATGTAGTTATCTCCTCTCAGATGTGTCAGAGAGAATGACCTGAAATGTGCAATGAGATAGAAAGAAAGTGAACCAAGAAAAAACAGTTCCAGTGATGCCTAAGGAAGATAAATGTGAGAGTAAGAGGTAATGGTCAACCAAATCAAAAGAGGCAGCAAGGTCTAGCAAGACTGCCAGTATCTTTCTAGGCTGGTCCAAGTGGAAATGAAGTTCACTACAAGCAGGTGGCGATAGAAAACACAGAAAGCACATGGTATTCCTGGACGCCCAGCTCCCTCTGCCTTCAGTATATGAAATTTCCTAAGCAGAGTGAATAAGAAAGGCAAAATAACAAACTTTCCTCACAGAGAACAAACGCCCCTGAACCAGAGCAATAACCAAACAAAGGAGGAATGTTATCAACTCCCTGCAATAAAAACAGCATGTAGTAACTCTGATAGCTTGTCTTCAAATACTCCTGATGAGGCACAATGTCTGTATGCAACATCTGTACAAAAACTAAAGTCAGACAGGGAGGGATCATGGATTCATCTGCTGTGACTAAAGGAAAGAAAATTATCAAGGTAAGAACCTAATTTTCCCTTCCTTGTCATCAACAGCAGATTGTGACAAGGCTACATCCCTGTGTATAGAGTGAAGCAGCAAAACCATGAACTACATATCCCAGAAGGCATTTCCAGTCCTAGCAGTGAGCCCAGGGGATAGGCAAGCTGGCCGTATACCGTCTCTGACCACAAGAGGGAGGGTGAATGAAGGAGCCAGTTCACCTGGACCCGCAATCAGTATATCATGCTGCCCACCTGTAATAGGGTGGGCTGAGAAGCAGGAGGAGGATTGGATGGAAGAGGGAATTAATCAGCCTGAGCAGGGGAAGAAAGGAGAATGGAATGGGAGCTTGAGAGCTGAGGAAGGCAGCCCCTGAAGGTTTGGAAACCTACATGGTTTTGGAATTTATTTTGGTTTCAACCCTACTTAAGTAGAGAAGCCTGTTTTTCTTTTATGAGACCTGTTTGCTTTGGGGAAACCATGAATGGTGGAAAATTTGCTGGGGGAATTACTAACCTGTTTTGAAACCTGATTATTTTGAGAACCTCTGAAGTTGGAAGACTTGTTTATGAAGGAGGGCTGCCTGGTGGGAAGAGGGGTTCAGTTCAGGAGGAGAGAAGCAGTTGCAGGCTGAAAATCCTTGGGCAAGAGAGGACCCTAAAGTACTGTTCAGTTCAGGAGGAGAGGAGCAGTGCAGGTTGAAATACCTTGGGTTTGAGGAAGTCCCAAAAGTATTGCACCTCCTGAAAGTAAAGGCTGCTTGGTGATTAACTGTTTGTCTTGAGGGGAAATCCTGCTTGTGGGACAAGTACTATTTGTTTGCTACTCACTGGGACCAAAAAAGCAGGGATTTCCAAAGGACTATTGCATTCCCCTCAGGGAAGGGGGCAAATTCTTGGTGTAATTGGCTGATGTACTAGGCAAGGCAGAACAGCCCTGCCTGAAAAGCAAGTCTCTACTCTGGAGTGAAGTTTTGTTTATTAATCTGAAAAATAAAGGAATGTTTTGAAGTATTCCCGGGTGGCAGTTTTGTGAAGTTCTGGCTATTCATGGGAGGCAGCTTCCTCCCCCATACTGGAGCAGCGGGCCCGTTTACAAGATAAATCCATTAACTGATGAGATGTACCAAAGCACTCTCTAAGTAGGGTTGGAACAGGCAACTCCGCGAGCAAGCACTTGCGCTCCAAAATGCGCATCCTGCCGCGCTGCCACATCCAGCCTGTAATGCTGCACAAAAGAGAGCTGAGAAGTCCAGGTAGCCGTACGACAGATTTCTTGAAAAGACACCCGTTTCAGCCCATGAAGAAGACATTGCCCTCATAGAGGGTGCTTTAAACACTTCAGGCGGAGACTGCCCTGAAAGCAGATAAGTCTTAAGCTGGTGAACTTTTCAGCGCCTTCCTTGCTGTCTGTTTGCTAGTGCTGAAAAAGAAAATAAACAATTCCGAATAATGGCACATGGAAATGAAAGAGGTAAAAAAAAAAAAAAGGCAAGGAAGAAGGGGGTTTATAACTTACCTTGCTGAAAAGCAATTCCGGCCATGGTGAGTGGTCCTGCTGGGGGAACTGTAGGACTGGCACAAAGTTCACTGTGAGTTAATAAAAGCCATTATAGGGGCATGTAACAAACAGCTGGTGGAGCAATACAGAGGAACATAACACTGCCTGTATCAGGGAGGGGGAGCGGGGACAGGTGGAAGCGGGTACAATGGTCATGGAGATGCCTGTAAGGAGGAAAACAGAAATAGAATTTGGCGGATGGGGAGAGAGAGACATGTAATAGACAACAAGTGTTAAGTAAGTATGGGGGGGGGGGGGGTGAAAAACTTAACGTATGTTGCCAGTCGAGGCAAGAAGCAGCTCGGCAAACCATCCCAGAGACCTGTGCACATAGAAAGTAAACAATAAGAGGTGCATCTAAATCAGCAGGAAGGAGGGGGGGGGGGGGATAAATATTGGACGTGGAACATACTTACCATGGTGTACAGGGTTTGGGGGATGCAGGGGAGACAGGAGGATGACCAATATGGCTGGCTGTGGAGAGAAAACAAAAACCAGGGGATGGGGGGGGATATAGCATGTGACAAACAGCATAGAACAGGTAGATGGAGGAGGATGTGTGCAGTGACCTACCTGCTGCACCAAGAGGGATGCCTGTATGATCTGTCAAAAAGCCGCACAGTTCATGCTGCAGCTCTCTCAGCTCCTGGCACAAGTCCAGTAACTGCATCTGGGCTTTGTTCCTCGACTCCTGCAGCTTCTGCAATGTTGCCTCCCTCGTCTCCTGGAGCATTGCCTCACCCACAAGCCACCAGATACAAGCCGCGACTGCCAGAACATCGTCTCACTTGCAAGCTGCACCCCACCTCAATACCCTGTGCCAGTAAGCCTGTGGATGCCAGCATTCCACTTGTTCTGCTGTTCCCAATTCTGGCGTAGCTCGGGCTGTGGCACTCTGGGCAATGCTGGTCATTCCCCTGGGGCATTTTGTGGTGCCCTTCATCCACAGGGCCCCATACAGGGGACCACAGGGTGAGGGTAAGGGTCACAGTAGCTTCAGCAGCATTCTGGACAGTGGGTGTTATTGGCCCCGCTACAAATCCATTCAAATAGAAAAGGAAAAGACATAATAGCAATTATACCCCACAACTACCCTATTTAACACACCCCATTTCAAAACATACTGCACCCCTCCTCCCCAAACTCACCATCCTCTTCATCTTCCCCTGTGCCATATGAAGCCTCCACTCCTGACACCCCTCCAGAAATGCTCAACTCCGGATCTAGTACAACAAACAAACCACAAGACAGTTTGTAATAACGCTGTTTTATCAGTACCAGATTGTCTCCCCCTCAAGGTACACGCAACTCACCGTTCTCTCCGTTGGTGGGCACCACTGATGTGTCCCACCGCACAACCCTGACATTGTCTTGCGCTGTATGGTGGCCATTACACACTCCTCCAGGGGAATAAGGGTCAAGCTATACTGAGCCCCCCCCCCCCCCCCCCCAGGTACTCTTGCGGTGCTTGGCCATCTTGGAGGCCTTTGATTTTACAAGCCCAGAGAAATTGTCCACAGTGCACTTTTTAACACCCAGTGCACTGATGTCCGCTGTTATCTCCTTCCAAATTAGTAGTTTCTGACCGAAAAATAGCCGAGACTTTTTTAAAATTCGCAGAAACTCTGCAGAGGCATGATGCACCAGGACCTCCAGCTCATCATTGCTGAATTTTGGTGCACCCTTCTGCTTAGCTTCAGCACTTTGAGGTTGCATGTCCTCCTCCATGTGGAGCTGGACTCTACTGTATATCCTCCTTAATGCCTCTTAACAGGTTAGAAAAGAAAACCAAATGTTAGATGCAAATGCTGCACACAAAGGAAAGAAAAACAAAACAAAAACACTTCACCTACCCTCTAAATATTTAGATACTTATCAAAAATAATAGAAAGTAACAGAAAAAAGGGTAACACCCCCCCCCAAAAAAAAAAAACTACTCTACAAACTGCAAGCATGCACCATCACAAAAGCTTACACAGGCATTGTGAACCGCAAAGAGGCATGCTACTAAAAGTACCAGCTTTTAAAGCGGATCTGCAAAACATTAATACACTTCTGTGCCTTCCTTACGGCATAATTTTACAAAACACACTTATGACATGTGCCATCAATGCATGTCTATGACGCATTTGCTACCATTCTGTTTTCTTTCTTAGGCATATGCAGAACATCAACGCTTATCACAAGACCGTTCTGTGTATATGCTAGGTGCTGTCTCTACCGGGCTTTACATAAACTTTCCGCGTATTTCATTTGCATGCGATTTCCTTGAGCATTGATCACTGTTCCACATTCGTTAAGTTCAGCAGTGACTATTTACGTACATGGATATTAACTGTGACATTTGCATATCGTCCCCTCTGTCATTTATCTAAAATCTGAATTGGCCCCTCGCTTCTTAAAACTTACACACATGCTCTCAATATTTTACATTGAAAGTTAATATAAATTGATCTTATCAAAATAGTAGTACCTTTTCAACAAGGGAAGTTCTTTCAGATCTCGCAAACTCCAACTCTCTTTCAAGTTTCTTCTGAAGAATGTCCAAAGAATCAACAGTAATTTGGAATGAACCATTCTTAGTGGATATTTCTTGTACCTCCTTTTGCAGTTTATCCTTTTCATTTTGCAATCTCTCCTTTTCCTGCTTCCAGCTTTCATTCTCAGCTTTAACTTGATGCTGCAAGGTATCATTTTCTTGCATCTTTTCATCCACTTTCTGTTTACATTCCTCAAGCTCCTCACTTAGTTGTTCTTTCAATGATTCTAGATTTGCAAATTTAATCTGGGCTTCCTGAATTTGTTGCAACAGTTGTGTTTTGTCACATTCCAGGCAAGCAACTTGACTAATCAAGCCTTGTTCTTTAACTTCCCACGTTTCCTGTTTACTACAGTAAAATACTATTTTCTCATTCAAGTCTTTTATCTGTGTTTGCAGCAAAAGGACAACATTTTTTGACTCCTTTTCCATTTGAATCTTTTCGTGTTCACTTTTCTCCAGCAACTTTGTAATGGTAGAGATGGAAGTTTCTAATGTGGAAATCTTCTCCTGGTTTAGTTTTAAGTCTTCATCTAACTCTTCCTTTTTTGATTTCAGACTCTCTTGCTCCAGTTTCAAAGTTTCTAGTTTCTTCATCAACTCTTCAATCAAGTCTTTTAGTTTTTCTGCCTCTTCTTTTGTGGTCTCAGCTTGAAGAATCATATCTTCTAAATTTTCCTCTGACATTTGTAAATCTCTTTCTAGATTCTCAATTTTATCTAGAAGAGAATCTCTTTTCCGATCACTCTCTTTTAGCTTTTCAATTATGTGATGCTTTTTTTTTTCATCTGATTCTATGCGTATTTTCAGTTTTTCAATGCCATTTCGTAGCTGAGCCATCTCTTCCTGAGCAGAATTCAATCTTGCAGATATTTCACCCTTTTCAAAGAGTGAGCTTTCCAAAGCCTTGGAGAGTTTCAAATTTTCGGTTTCATACCCATTTAATTTGGTTTGTAAAGTTTCAGATTCCTTTGCTAGCAGCTCTTTTTCCTGAATTAGTTGTCTTACTTGATTTTTCAACTCATCATTTTGTAGACACTGCAACTCTAAATCCTTTTCAAGGTCCTGCAGATGTTGTTGAAGTTTGCCTTTTTCCTTGAAGAATTGGTCTGTGTCAGACTTTGCAGTCTGAAGCATGCTTTTTTGTATTTTGATTTCTTCCTCTAGTGTCTTGATGAATTCCATGGAATCAGCTTTACTTGATTGGAGGTCCTCAGCCTTCTCCTTTAACTTTTCATAAATTTGATGCAATGCCTCCTGGTCTTCTGACAAACTGTTTAATTCCTGATTAAGTTGGTTTTTTTCAACTGTAATTATAGAAAGCTGTTCCTGTAGATTGTAAATCAACTTCTGTTTATTTTCATTTTCATTTTCTAAAAGTTGACTTTTTGTTTGGAGCGCTTCAATATCAGTTTCTATTGACAAGGCATGGTTCTCAATGTTTGCCTTCTCTGATTTTATTCTCTTCAATTCATTTTCGGCTTCTAGGTATTTTTCAGTCCATTCTTCCTTAGCTACTTCTAAAGAACTAAACATCTCAGTGACACTAGACAATTTGACCTTGTATATTTCTACCTCTGTAGTCATGCTCTCAAGATTCTTTTCTACATCCTTTAACTTGCAAGTTAACTGCTGTTTATCAGAAGAAATTGATTTAATTTCCTTAACTAAGTTTAAATTTTCTGTTTCAAGTTCCAGCACATGCCTCTCCAGTTCTCTATTTGTGCTTGTCTTTGCATTTAACTCTATTTGCGTTGCATCTAGATTTAAACTTAGTTGATTAACTTCCAACAACAAAGTACCAATTTTTTTCTTACTTTCCTCCACACACTTAAGCAACTGTGCATTTTCACTTGGTATCTGCGGAAGCACCATCTGGATATTTTCTATGGTTAATTGGTTCTTCTCGAAGTCCACAGGAGGCACAGAACATGTGTGTTTGCTCACTGAATTGATAGTTTCTTTTGCTTCATTTATTTTCCCAAGATTCACTAATGTAGAACTCTCTCTTGCAATCTTATCTATGCCTTCATGTGAAGAATCTTTGTTGTGCATCATATTTAGAATACATTCACTTGCTGGGGCACTATCAGTTTTGTAGGATGATTTTTCTGTAGGCAAAGTATGCACTTCTTGTTGGCTATGATTTTCTAGTTTAAATGGAGTCTGCAGATAACGCAACAAAAAAAAAAAGAGAGAGAAAAAAGGGAATGTGTATTACAAAATAACAGTACTCAAATTTTCCAAAATAAAAGTTGACTGGAGTACTCAGAAGAAAGGTATCAAATAGTCAAAAAGTCACATAAGGGGGATATCCAGCTGGAAACAAATAAACATGGAACATTTCTACCAATCAATTAAAAATACAGACGAGGTCAGCAGAAGACCTTTTGATCTATCTACCCCTATTGTTGAGGCCCTTTTACTAAGCTGAGGTAAGAAACGGGCTTAGTGTGTCCTAACGCAGGACATTCTTGTGTGCTGAGCCCATTTTTACTGCGGATGTAAAATAGGGCTTTTTTTTTTTTGTTACATTTGTACCCCGCACTTTCCCACTCATGGCAGGCTCAATGCAGCTTACATGGGGCAATGGAGGGTTAAGTGACTTGCCCAGAGTCACAAGGATCTGCTTGTGCCTGAAGTGGGAATCGAACTCAGTTCCTCAGGACCACAGTCCACTACCCTAACCACTATGCCACTCCTCTCTTTTTTATTCTGGTACTAATTTTTCCATTAGCACACTGGATCAGCAAAAATATTAACCATGCCCACACTCCACTCATTCCCTGCCCATGCTACACCCCCCGCCTAAAAATAAATAGAAAAAAAATTAATATTGTGCGATTACCTCACACGAATAGGGAAACACTGGACTCTTTAGCATGCCCTGTATTAAGCTTTTCTGCAGCTTAAGCCCATATTAGGACTTAGCGTACCTTAGTAAAAGGTCCCCACAATAATAGACAAATAACATGTACATAAGAAAGGGTTAATTGAAATAAATGAAAAGACAGAGATAGAATTAGCCAGATTAAGCTAAGTGAAAATCTATATAAATAAATCCCACCTCCAATGTTCTGAAGCCCTGAAGCCTGCCCCTGAAGTGTTCGTAGGGTCTCAGCACCAATCATAGCCCCGCCCACCCCTCACATAATTTGCAACTCCAACGTTCTGAAGCTCACTCCGTTCCACTGAAGCCCTGTAGTGTCCGTAACCTCACTCAGCACCACTCATACAGCCGCCCACAGCCCCACCCCTCGCACGATACCCTCCCCCGCCACCGCCAACTTTGCATCACCTCCTGCTGACGACCCTCCCGACGCCAACCCGTCGTCGCCTACCTTTGCTGGCGGGGGACCCCAACCCCCACCAGCCAAGGTCGTCTTCTTCCTTCAAAAGGTTTCCTCCTGTTTCTGACGTCCTGCACATTGTACGTGCAGGACGTCAGACTCAAAGAACGAAGGCTTGCTAAGCTGATCTTCATTCTGTGAGTCTGACTTCCTGCACGTACAACGTGTAGGACATCAGAGACAGAAGGTGGAAGCCTTTTGCATGAGGAAGATGACTTCGGCTGGCGGAGGTTGGGGTCCCCCGCCAGCAAAGGTAGGCGATGGCGGGTTGGTGGCAGGAGGGTCGTCGACAGGGGGAGGGGGTCCTGGAACTCTAAGGGGAGGGGGTCATAGAAAGTGAATGATACATACCTGTAGCAGGTGTTCTCCGAGGACAGCAGGCTGATTGTTCTCACGACTGGGTGACGTCCGCGGCAGCCCCCACCAACCGGAACAAAACTTCGCGGGCGGTCCCGCACGCAGGGCACGCCCACTGCGCATGCGCGGCCGTCTTCCCGCCCGTGCGTGACCATTCCCACTCAGTTGAATGACAAGCAAAAATGATGAAACGCAACTCCAAAGGGGAGGAGGGAGGGTAGGTGAGAACAATCAGCCTGCTGTCCTCGGAGAACACCTGCTACAGGTATGTATCATTCACTTTCTCCGAGGACAAGCAGGCTGCTTGTTCTCACGACTGGGGTATCCCTAGCTCTCAGGCTCACTCAAAACAAGAACCCAGGTCAATTGAACCTCGCAACGGCGAGGCATAACAGAAATTGACCTACGAAGAACAACTAACAGAGTGCAGCCTGACCAGAATAATTCGGGTCCTGGAGGGTGGAGTTGGATTTACACCCCAAACAGATTCTGCAGCACCGACTGCCCGAACCGACTGTCGCGTCGGGTATCCTGCTGGAGGTAGTAATGTGAAGTGAATGTGTGGACAGATGACCACGTCGCAGCCTTGCAAATCTCTTCAATAGTGGCTGACTTCAAGTGGGCCACCGATGCTGCCATGGCTCTGACACTATGAGCCGTGACATGACCCTCAAGAGCTAGCCCAGCCTGGGCATAAGTGAAGGAAATGCAATCTGCTAGCCAATTGGAGATGGTGCGTTTCCCGACAGCGACCCCTATCCTGTTAGGGTCGAAAGAAACAAACAATTGGGCGGACTGTCTGTGGGGCTGTGTCCGCTCCAAGTAGAAGGCCAATGCTCTCTTGCAGTCCAATGTGTGCAACTGACGTTCAGCAGGGCGGGTATGCGGTCTGGGAAAGAATGTTGGCAAGACAATTGACTGGTTAAGATGGAACTCCGACACCACCTTCGGCAGGAACTTTGGGTGAGTGCGGAGCACTACTCTGTTGTGATGAAATTTGGTATACGGAGCATGAGCTACCAGGGCTTGAAGCTCACTGACCCTACGAGCTGAAGTAACTGCCACCAAGAAAATGACCTTCCAGGTCAAGTACTTCAGATGGCAGGTATTCAGTGGCTCAAAAGGAGGTTTCATCAGCTGGGTGAGGACGACGTTGAGATCCCATGACACTGTAGGAGGCTTGATAGGGGGCTTTGACAAAAGCAGGCCTCTCATGAATCGAACAACTAAAGGATCTCCAGAGATGGCTTTACCTTCCACACGATAATGGTAAGCACTAATCGCACTAAGGTGATTCCTTACTGAGTTGGTCTTGAGGCCAGACTCTGATAAGTGCAGAAGGTATTCAAGCAGGTTCTGTGCAGGGCAAGAACGAGGTTCTAGGGCCTTGCTCTCACACCAAACGACAAACCTCCTCCACTTGAAAAAGTAACTCTTTTTAGTGGAATCCTTCCTATAGGCAAGCAAGACACAGGAGACACCCTCAGACAGACCCAACGCAGCGAAGTCTACGCCCTCAACATCCAGGCCGTGAGAGCCAGGGACTGAAAGTTGGGGTGCAGCAACGCCCCGTCGTTCTGCGAAATGAGAGTCGGAAAACACTCCAATCTCCACGGTTCTTCGGAGGACAACTCCAGAAGAAGAGGGAACCAGATCTGATGGGGCCAAAAGGGCGCGATCAGAATCATGGTGCCGCGGTCTTGCTTGAGCTTCAGCAAAGTCTTCCCCACCAAAGGTATGGGAGGATAAGCATACAGGAGGCCGGTCCCCCAATGAAGGAGAAAGGCATCCGACGCTAGCCTGCCGTGTGTCTGAAGTCTGGAACAGAACAGAGGCAGCTTGTGGTTGGTCTGAGAGGCGAAAAGGTCCACCGAGGGAGTGCCCCACTCTCGGAAGATCTTGCGTACCACTCTGGAATGGAGCGACCACTCGTGCGGTTGCATGACTCTGCTCAGTCTGTCGGCCAGACTGTTGTTTACGCCTGCCAGGTATGTGGCTTGGAGGAGCATGCCGAACTGGCAAGCCCAACGCCACATCCCGACGGCTTCCTGACACAGGGGGCGAGATCCGGTGCCCCCCTGCTTGTTGACGTAATACATTGCAACCTGATTGTCTGTCCGAATTTGGATCATTTGACAGGACAGCCGATCTCTGAAAACCTTCAGTGCGTTCCAGATCGCTCGGAGCTCCAGGAGGTTGATCTGAAGATCCTTTTCCTGGAGGGACCACAGACCCTGGGTGTGAAGCCCATCGACATGAGCTCCCCACCCCAGGCGAGATGCATCCGTCGTCAGCACCTTCGTGGGCTGTGGAATTTGGAATGGACGTCCCAGGGTCAAATTGGTCCGAATGGTCCACCAGTGCAGTGAAGTGCGGCAACTGGGGGAGAGGCGGATGACATCTTCTAGATTCCCGGTGGCTTGAAACCACTGGGAAGCTAGGGTCCATTGAGCAAATCTCATGTGAAGACGAGCCATGGGAGTCACATGAACTGTGGAGGCCATATGACCCAGAAGTCTCAACATCTGCCGAGCTGTGATCTGCTGAGACGCTCTGGTCCGTGAAGCCAGGGACAGGAGGTTGTTGGCCCTCGCTTCGGGAAGGAAGGCCTGAGCCGTCTGGGTATTCAGCAGAGCTCCTATGAATTCCAGAGACTGGGCTGGCTGGAGATGGGACTTTGGGTAATTTATCACAAACCCCAGCAGCTCCAGGAGTTGAACAGTGCACTGCATGGACCGGAGAGCTCCTGCCTCCGAGGTGTTCTTGACCAGCCAATCGTCGAGATATGGGAACACGTGCACTCCCAGCTTGCGTAGATACGCCGCTACCACCACGAGGCACTTTGTAAACACCCGTGGGGCAGAGGCGAGCCCAAAGGGCAGCACACAATACTGAAAGTGCCGTGCGCCCAGGCGGAATCTGAGATACTGTCTGTGAGCTGGCAGTATCGGGATGTGAGTGTATGCGTCCTTTAAATCCAGGGAACATTGCCAATCGTTTTTCTGAATCATTGGCAGAAGGGTGCCCAAGGAAAGCATCCTGAACTTTTCTTTGACAGGAATTTGTTCAGGCCTCTTAGGTCTAGGATGGGACGCATCCCCCCTGTTTTCTTTTCCACAAGGAAGTACCTGGAATAGAATCCCTGCCCTTCCTGCCGGGTGGTACGGGCTCGACCGCATTGGCGCTGAGAAGGGCGGAGAGTTCCTCTGCAAGTACCTGCTTGTGATGGGAGCTGAAGGATTGAGCTCCCGGAGGACAATTTGGTGGCAGGGAGGCCAAATTCAGGGCGTATCCGCACCGCACTATTTTGAGAACCCACTGGTCGGAGGTTATGAGAGGCCACCTTTGGTGAAAAAATTTTAACCTCCCTCCGACCGGCAGATCGTCCGGTACGGACACTTTGAGGGCGGCTATGTTCCCATGGATCCAGTCAAAAGCTCGTCCCCGGCTTTTGCTGTGGAGGCGCAGGGGGCTGCTTAGGCGCACGCTGTTGACGAGAACGAGCGCGCTGGGACTGTCCCTGTGCCTGACGAGGCCTTCGGGCCGGCTGGGTGTACCTACGCTTGGGAAAAGCATAGGGCGCAGCCTGCCGGGCCCGGGAAAAACGTCCACCTGTTGAGGTGGATGCTGAAGGCGCCCGGTGGGATAGCTTGTTGAGGGCGGTTTCCTGCTGATGCAGTTGGTCCACCAGCTGCTCGACCTTCTCACCAAAAATATTATCCCCCCGGCAAGGGACGTCGGCCAGTCTCTGCTGGGTGCGGTTGTCCAGGTCAGAGGCACGCAGCCATGAGAGCCTGCGCATCACTATACCTTGGGCCGCAGCACGAGATGCCACGTCACAGGTGTCATATATACCCCTGGACAGGAACTTTCTGCACGCCTTCAGCTGCCTGACCACCTCCTGAAAAGGCCTGGACTGCTCCGGCGGGAGCTTGTCAACCAGGTCCGCCAGTTGCTTCACATTATTCCGCATGTGGATGCTCGTGTAGAGCTGGTAAGACTGGATGCGGGTCACGAGCATGGAAGATTGGTATGCCTTCCTCCCAAACGAGTCCAGAGTGCGAGACTCCCGCCCCCGGGTGCGCCGAGGCGGTATCCCTCGAACTCCGTGCCCTCTTGAGAGCAGAGTCCACGACCGCCGAGTCATGAGGCAATTGGGGCCGCATTAACTCTGGGTCCGAGTGGATTCTGTATTGGGACTCTGCTTTCTTGGGGATGGTGGGATTAGATAGTGGTCTCACCCAGTTCCGAAGCAGTGTCTCTTTGAGGACATTGTGCAAGGGTACCGTGGAGGACTCTCTAGGTGGTGATGGATAATCGAGGACCTCGAGCATCTCAGCCCTCGGCTCATCCACAGAGACCACGGGGAAGGGAATGCATATAGACATGTCCCTGACAAAGGAGGCAAAGGAGAGGCTCTCAGGAGGCGAGAGCTTTCTCTCTGGTGAAGGCGTGGGGTCGGAGGGAAGGCCCACAGACTCCTCTGAGGAGAAATATCTGGGGTCCTCCTCTTCCCCCCACGAGGCCTCTTCCTCGGTGTCGGACATAAGCTCGTGGAGCTGAGTCCTCAACCGGGCCCGGCTCGACGTCGAGGCACCGAGGCCTCGGTGTCGTCGAGCGGTGGACTCCCGCGCCGGCGGGGATGAAGCTCCCTCCATCGACGTCGACGGGGACTCCACCTGCGTGGCGGTCGAGACCGGCGCCGCAAGCGGCGTTGGCGTCGAAGGCCTCAGCACCGGGCTAGAGCTCGCCGGCGCCACAGTCAACGGCGCCGAGGGCGCAAGCACCCCCAGCGCCGGCACAGTCTGGCGCATCAGCCCTTCCAGGATCCCAGGAAGGATGGCTCGGAGGCACTCGTCCAGGCCCGCTGCCGGGAAAGACGGGGGGGGGGGGGGGGGGGGGGGGCCAGTAGAGGCGTCGGTGCCGGAAGCTGCTCGGGTCTAGGAGACTGCACCAAAGTGCTGGGACCCTGACGCGGCGGTACCTCTACTACAGAGGGGGACCTCTCCTCTCGACGCTGACGCTTTCTCGGCGTCAACTCCTCTCCGGCGTCGAGGGACCGGGTCCGACAGGGTTTGGTCCCGAGGGCCCTGGGTAGAGGGAGTGACCGGGGCCGATTGCCCACGCGGCCTCTCACCCCTGCCGTCACCGGAGGACCAGCGGGCCGACGGGACCTGTGCTCCTGGGGTCGATGCCATCGGTGCCGATTTCGCGGACATCGATACCGGTACCGAAGAACCGGCCGTTGATACTGATGCCGTCGAGGTCGACGTCGAGGGGCCGGCGCAAGTTCCAAAAAGACGGTCCCGAAGAACTTGCCTCGCTACTTGAGTCCGTTTCCGGAGACCAAGACACAAAGTACATGACTTGGTATCGTGCTCCGGCCCGAGGCACTGGAGGCACCAAGCGTGAGTGTCGGTCTGCGAGATAGGCCGGCCGCACCGACCACACTTCTTAAATCCACTCGGGACCTTCGAGGACATCGACGGAAAAATCGCGTTGGCGAAATCAAAGTCGTCGATGGTGGCGATAAAATCACACCTCAAAAAGAAATCGGCCGCGCGGCCACAAAGCCGCAACGCGACGCCCCCACTAAAAGACGAGGGAAAACAAGTACAGCGCATTTTTTTTTTTTTTTAGAAAAACTAAAGAGAAAACGCGGCAATGAAAATAAATGAAATTAAAAGGATGATTCGCGAACAACGCGATCCGGTTTCCGGGGCTGACAACGAGAGAGCCGTTACATGTCTCTCTCCAGGCGTGGAAAGAAAAAGACTGAGCGGGAACGGTCACGCACGGGCGGGAAGACGGCCGCGCATGCGCGGTGGGCGTGCCCTGCGTGCGGGACCGCCCGCGAAGTTTTGTTCCGGTTGGTGGGGGCTGCCGCGGACGTCACCCAGTCGTGAGAACAAGCAGCCTGCTTGTCCTCGGAGAACAAGGAGCACAGCGAGTCAAAATCAAGCAAACTGCAGATTGAACTTAATCTGCACAGAAAATAAATACAATTTTCATAACTTGGGAGATCTGAGGAGCAGAGGTTAGTGATGAGTCTGTGCCCCACTTAGGTAAGACATTCTGTTGTAACTGTTTAAAGTTGTTTTGAGAGATTTAGGAGAACAGAACAAAGTCTAGGGGAGGGGTCCTGGAACTCGAAGGGGAGGGGGGAGGAAGAGGAGGGGGGGATGGTTGCCCTGGAACTCTGAGCACAGGGAGGGAGGCAGGTAGGGGGACATGGAACCTTGCTAGTGCCCGTTTCATTGCTAACAGAAACGGGCCTTTTTCTCTAGTGTTCAATAAAGGTCAAAAATTTAAAACAAAATTAATGTCTCCATTCAGAACCATCTTTCTCATCACCATGCCATCTTCATCTTAAGCCCTAAAAGTTTTCAAAAGTGATCTAGGCTTTAGATGGAAAAATTATGTCTTGCCTGATAATTTTCTCTCTTTTAGTTCTAACAGACCAGTCCATCTACCAGCAGATGGAGACAGAGAAAAAATTGTTCTTGTGATTTTCCCCTTAAGGGTATTGTGCAGCCTGGAATGTTCAGTATTTTGATTAGCAAAGCAGTGGTGCTCCAGACCATATGGTCAGTAATTGTTGAAAACTCGAGACCATTCGTCTCATTCAGCCAAGTCCAATAGACAAGGAGGCATATACTTTACTGGCATACAGGCATGTCCCTGATCCAGAAAATGCATGGGAGTAAGCATTGAAAAAAAAATCTGCAAATATAAAATACAAGTGTAAACAAGAGACAGCAAGAAAGGAACACCACCTAACATAAGAAACCCAATGGAAGAAATAGGGTGGGAGTTTGGTAGGACTAAAGGAAAGAAAATAATCAGGTAAGACATAATTTTTCCTTCCTTGACATCACACCAGACCAGTCCAGATGAATGGGATGTAGCAAAGCAGTGGGACCACAGAGAGAGATTTAAAAAGGTGGTCAAAATGGAAACCGAAGGATGAAAAGGAGAAGCTGTAGCACTCTGATCCAATGAATATTGAAGTCAACTGGGTAAGCTAAAAATAAAGCTGAACTAGAAAGGTCAAACAGGAATTGTTCCCATGTTCTGGCATCCAACATCCCAGGCGGAAGAAGAAACTCCAACCTGAATCAAAACCAGTCATATGAAAATTTTGAGTGGAGAGATGAGCAATTGGAAGTAACCCCAAACCAAAATATGTCAGCCAGCTCTAGCTACTCTCTGAGGTGTAGGACAAACAACCAATGAAAGAGCTGGATGTTGTAGTGTGGGCATACTACCATACCTAAGAGAACTATTAAGAACAGTGTGCTTAACCTCATCGTACAAACGTAAGGGATCCCCTCCTGAGAACAGTCATTTGTCGAAAGGAAATCAACATCCAGGAGAACAGGAAAAGCAATGCACGCAGGTTCCTAAAAAGGGAAAAGAGATATCCCAGAAGCCCGGGAATTTTTTTTTTTTTTGTACGAATGAGGAACCACAAGAGAATGGAAGCTGAATTTCATCAAAATACCACATAGAACTTTAGGGCTCACAGATCCACCTGTGGTAAAAACAAGAATAAGTAACTTCAATGGTTGGAAGATATAACAATCCATGGTGGTGCCAATCCCGAGGCCCAGGAATTGGAATTAGAAATGATTGACTTCCAAGCTGCACTAGGAATGGAGGCACTACAAATAAGATGCCATCATCTGTGTACTAAGGTTCAGGGAGATGTGGAGGGGCATAATAGAACGCGAACGCCTATCTCCATGGGCGTCTATGTCCGAAAACGGGTACGTGAAGAGGCGGGACGTTTTTCAGCTGGCCGTTTGTTTTTTTTTAGCGATAATGGAAACTAAAAACGCCCAGCTCAAAACGTCCTAATCAGAGCCATATGGTCGTGGGAGGGGCCACGATTCGTAGTACACTCGCCCCCCTGACATGCCAGGACACCAACTGGGCACCCTAGAGGTCAGTGCGGTGGACTTCAGACAACGCTCCCACATGCATAGCTCCCTTACCACGGGTGCTGAGCCCCAAACCCCCCTCCTCCAAAACCCACTACACACAAATGTACAACACTACCATAGCTCTTAGGGGTGAAGGGGGCACCTACATGTGGGTACAGTGGGTTTTGCAGACCTCCCATTTACCAGCACAAGTGTTACAGGTGGGGGGGGGGGGGGGATGGGCCTGGGTCCGCCTGGCTGAAGTGCACTGTGGTACCCACTAAAAGTGCTCCAGGGACCTGCATACACGCAGGCCTCTAGGACTTGTTGCTGCTATATAACATTGGCACACCAGTTGACACCTGAAGACTAATCTCTCCGAAAACGTCCTTTATTGGAATAAGCACGCTTACTCACAGTTAACTGCAGATCAGAGGTTGTGCCCCACTGGCAACGAGTCTCCCTGGTACTGAGATGAGCAGTAGGTCAGAGCTGGCAGAATGCTGTACAATGCCCTCTTTCAGCCACATTCAAGGGAAGAACTAAGTTCTGTAACGTGGCTAACACATGAAAGGGATCTAAAACTGGCTTACAAAAAAGGCCACTACCTCATGAACTACCGGAAACAAAACAGGGCACACTCTGACCCAGTAAGCAGGGGGAAAAGCACCATGGGAGTAGAGCCTACCAACTACCAACATCGTGAGCATTTGCCACAAGCTACTGGAATCACGGAGCCCAATACCCTACACCCACCACAATGCATTGCTGATGTGACTCTGCAGTGCGCATAACAGAAAAGGTGTCACACTCACCCAAGAGCCACATCAGAACCAGGGAAAGGCTGTCACAGGATAGAACACATTTTGCTGTCATGGAGGTTGGTACGGCATTTGAGGCTGGCATAGAGGCTGGCAAAAAAGTTTGTAAAGTGGGTTTTTTTTGGTGGGAGGGGGTTAGTGACCACTGGGGGAGTCCGGGGAGGTCATCCCCGATTCCCTCCAGTGGTCATCTGGTCAGCTGGGGCACTTTTTTGGAACCTGTTTGTGAAAAAAAAGGGTCCAAAAAAAGTGACCCAAAATCACAGTAAAAACGCCTTTTTTTTTTTTCCGATCAGCTAAAGACGCCCATCTCTCCTCGGCCGATAACCACGCCCCAGTTCCGCCTTCACCACGCCTCCATCAACTTTACCCGTTTCCGCAACGGATTGCAGTTGGAAACGCCCAAAATCGGCTTTCGATTATACCGATTTGGGCGCCCACGGGAGAAAGACGCCCATCTCCCGATTTGGGTCGCAATATAGGCGTTTTTCTCTTTCGATTATAAGCTGGATAGTACTCTGGAGAAGCATACCAACTCTGGGGTTGAACAACAGGGAAAAAGGATGAAGGCATCACAACGGAGATACTACCACTTCATGACAGGAAAAACTAGTAACTACTAGAACCAACGATGGTCAACTGTCATCATGTGTTGTCGCTACCCAGGTACCAGGTACTGTCGCTCCCGAAGGAATACCCAGCGTCCAACCTGTACAAGGTTTGGGAACACATAATGTCCACAGAGACAGGTTAGCAGAGACACCGAATCACCCAAAGCTGGAATATATCCTATATCCAAAGAGTGAAATAGAGAAACACACAGCTGTGCGAAGGAAGCTGTACCCTGCAGCAAAGAGAGAGTTGATCTCCGCAGGGAAGAAGACTTGTTCCACAGACAGAGATAGTGCCATGGCCCCAATAAACAGTGGGCCAGAGACACAGCCATGCTCCACAAACAGCAACAAGAGCAAAGTCCAAGTTCAGAGACGGAGCTGTGGTCCACAGATTGAACAGACCCATGCCCCCACTCGGAGAAGTAGTAGAGTTGAACATACTGAAATTGGACTGAGCTCAATATACAAACATGGAGCCATACGCCAACAGAACCAGCAATGTCACCATGAGGCACATGCATAAATAAATACACACAGCAACTTCAGAAACAGAAGTGTGTGCTTGACTAGAGATGGAGTTCTCCTGCAGTCAAAATTGGAGTAGGCCTTTAAATTTAAAAGGGAGATGAGTTATAGCAGTGCCCTATTTGCAAAAAGGGAGCTGCGACTCAAAGCCAACCAGAGCTGCCTCTGTAGACTGAGGTAGCATCGAACTACACCAACCGACCAGGAGCTTACTGACCTGAATATGTATAACCTGGAAGAAAGGAAACAGGGATGATATGATACAGGTGGTCAAATATTTGAAAGGTATTAATCTGTAAACAAACCTTTTCCAGCGACGGGAAGGCGCCAGTACGAGAGGACATAAATTGAGGCTGAAAGGGGACAGACTCAGGAATAAAGTCAGGAAGTATTTTTTCACGGAGAAGGTAGCAGATATCTGGAATGCCCTCCCATAGGGAGGTGGTGGAGATGAAAACAGTAACGGAATTCAAAAAAGCGTGGGATAAACATAAAGGAATCATGTTTAGAAAGAATGGATCCAAAGCAGCGTAGCAGAGATCAGGAAGCAAAACCAGTAATTGGGAATGAAAGCCAGTACTGGGCAGACTTCTACAGACTGTGCTCTGATTGTGGTTAGACAGATTCAGCTTCAGAAGTTGGAGAACAAGGCCAGCACTGGGCAGATTTCTAAGGTCTGATCGTGACTGAATAGATTTGGATGGGATGGAGTGGAGCTTTTCATGGGCTTCAACGTTAACTGCAGAAATTCTAGAACAAGGACAGTGCTGGGCAGACTTCTACAGTCTATGCCCTGAAAATGGCAAGGATAAATCAAGACCAGGAATAAATATGAAGAGTCACATACCATATGTAATGAGTTTATCTTGTTGGGCAGACTTAGATAGACTTATTGGTCTTTATCTGCCTTCATGTACTATGTTAGAACTGCCACTCAGAAGAAGACGCAGGTAATTCCCATAGCCTCCCACGACCAAGACATCAATGAACTGTGCCACAGAAACAGGCTGAGAAACAAGGGCACAGCCCAAAGATATATATATATATATATATATATATATATTCCCAGCAAAAAAGGTGGCAGCTGATATACCTGCAATCGCTGTCTGCAAAAAAGAATCGCCAACAGCTTAAAGTAAATAGGAGAGCCAATCCACTGAGGAAAAATCTCTTCAGCAGAAGGCAGGCCAAAGGGCTCATCCAAGACAGCGGAATTCAGTGTGACGCTTGGAGTCAGAATAACGAAGGAGCCAGGAAAGAAACAGATTCTCCTCCATAACTTGTGGGTAAAGGGGTCACAGCAAAGAGACATGGAGAATAGATCTGAAACCACCTACTGTGGAAATACCTTTAGCTGAACATTGCAACAGCCTGCTGGAGAAATAAGCTGGTCACACCAAGCCTGGTTATAGCTAGAAATTGCTCCGGGCATCATCCAAAACAAATCTTGATGGCTGAGGCAGAGCAATGTCAGATAAAAAAGCCTGAAAGTAGTCACCCTGGAGAAAAGTCTGGCGCTGCAGGCCAAAGCCAGCACGAGTTGAGAACTGCACAGGGAATGAGGCCCAATAATGCTGAAATTAAACAAAGCCAAGAATGAAGTCAGAAGCCACCCCAGCAGGGCCAAAGAGAACAAGTGCCCAAGGAAGGAGACCTAGCCCAGAAAGACCCATAGAAAAACACCCCCAGAGCTTAAAAAGCTTCCCAAAATAAGACCAAAGGAGGTGAAGAGCGATCAAGGGGAACGGGAGGAAGATAGAAATTGAGTCAGAATGTAGTGAAGGCGGTTAGGTTGGCAGAGTTTAAAAGGGGGTTAGACGGTTTCTACTATTACTACTACTTAACATTTCTAAAGCGCTACTAGGGTTAAGCAGCGCTGTACAATTTAACATAGAAGGACAGTCCCTGCTCAAAGAGCATACAATCTAAAGGATAAATGTACAGTCAGTCAAGTAGGGGCAGTCAAAATGGGGCAGTCTAGATTTCCTGAATAGAGGTATAAAGGTTAGGTGCCAAAGGCGACATTGAAGAGGTGGGCTTTCAGCAAAGATTTGAAGATGGGTAGGGAGGGGGCTTGGCGTAAGGGCTCAGGAAGTTTATTCCAAGCATAGGGTGCGGCGAGGCAGAATGGGCGGAGCCTGGATTTGGCGGTCGTGGAGAAGGGTACTGAGAGAAGGGATTTGTCTTGTGAGCGGAGGTTTCGGGCGGGAACGTAAGGGGCGATGAGGGTAGACAGGTAGTGAGGGGCTGCAGACTGAGTGCATTTGTAGGTAAGAAGGAGAAGTCCATAAGCCGCTACTAAATGGACTTGGGAAAAATCCACAATTCCGGGAATAACATGTACAGAATGTTTGTACGTTTGGGAAGCTCGCCAGGTGCCCTTGGCCTGGATTGGCCGCTGTCGTAGACAGGATGCTAGGCTCAATGGACCCTTGGTCTTTTCCCAGTGTGGCATTACTTATGTACTTATGGCATGCTGTGGAAGTAGCTGAAATCCAGTCACTGAAAAAGGAGAGTAAGTAAAAATCAGACAGACCTAGCTTGAGCACTAGAAGCAGCACTTGCAGTTGAGAAAGGGTCACTAAACCAAATACCTGTTGCCAGAAAGCTAGTCAGGTCACTCCAGAAGTAGAGCAAGTTGTTTATTGCCTCAGTAAACTCCACAGAAACCACTGAATAGCAGGTTTGAAAGGGGGGGGGGGGGGGGGGGGGAACGGCACCACTGGATGTCACTCAGCTCCCAGTTAAAATCCTCGAAGAGGAAACCCCCTGCGCAACTGACACCCAGTTGGTTTAAACTGGGGCAGGAGCTGGCTGAAAGCACCACAGAGGATCTACACAGGCCATCTACCATCTGCTTGCAGACAGAGAAAATACTGAACATTCCAGACTGCATGGTACCCTTAAGGGATGAATCACAAGAACTATTTATTTCTGTCTCCATTCACTGGTAGATGGACAGAACCCATTCGTCTGGACTGGTCTGCTACGACAAGGAATGTGCATTTTCCTGTTACTTAACAGTCACCAGAAATACCAATTTCTTTACAAAGCAAATGCTACATACCTGTAGAAGGTATTCTCCGAGGACAGCAGGCTGATTGTTCTCACTGATGGGTGACGTCCACGGCAGCCCCTCCAATCGGAACACTTTCTAGCAAAGTCCTTTGCTAGTCCTCGCGTGCCGATGCGCACCGCGCATGCGCGGCCGTCTTCCCGCCCGAACCGGCTCGTGCCGGCCAGTCCCATATGTAGCAAGACAAAGAGAAGGGAAGACACAACTCCAAAGGGGAGGCGGGCGGGTTTGTGAGAACAATCAGCCTGCTGTCCTCGGAGAATACCTTCTACAGGTATGTAGCATTCGCTTGTTCTCACTGATAGGGTATCCCTAGCCCCCAGGCTCACTCAAAACAACAACCATGGTCAACTGGGCCTCACAACGGCGAGGACATAACTGAGATTGACCTAAAAAATTTACCAACTAACTGAGAGTGCAGCCTGGAACAGAACAAACATGGGCCTAGGGGGGTGGAGTTGGATTCTAAACCCCGAACAGATTCTGAAGCACCGACTGCCCGAACCGACTGTCGCGTCGGGTATCCTGCTGCAGGCAGTAATGAGATGTGAATGTGTGGACAGATGACCACGTCGCAGCTTTGCAAATCTCTTCAATAGTGGCTGACTTCAAGTGGGCTACCGACGCTACCATGGCTCTAACATTATGAGCCGTGACATGACCCTCAAGAGCCAGCCCAGCCTGGGCGTAAGTGAAGGAAATGCAATCTGCTAGCCAATTGGATATGGTGCGTTTTCCCACAGCCACTCCCCTCCTGTTGGGATCAAAAGAAACAAACAATTGGGCGGACTGTCTGTTGGGCTGTGTCCGCTCCAGATAGAAGGCCAATGCTCTCTTGCAGTCCAATGTGTGCAGCTGACGTTCAGCAGGGCAGGAATGAGGACGGGGAAAGAATGTTGGCAAGACAATTGACTGGTTCAGATGGAACTCCGACACGACCTTTGGCAAGAACTTAGGGTGAGTGCGGAGGACTACTCTGTTATGATGAAATTTGGTGTAAGGGGCCTGGGCTACCAGGGCCTGAAGCTCACTGACTCTACGAGCTGAAGTAACTGCCACCAAGAAAATGACCTTCCAGGTCAAGTACTTCAGATGGCAGGAATTCAGTGGCTCAAAAGGAGGTTTCATCAGCTGGGTGAGAACGACATTGAGATCCCATGACACAGTAGGAGGCTTGACAGGGGGCTTTGACAAAAGCAAACCTCTCATGAAGCGAACAACTAAAGGCTGTCCTGAGATCGGCTTACCTTCCACACGGTAATGGTATGCACTGATTGCACTAAGGTGAACCCTTACAGAGTTGGTCTTGAGACCAGACTCAGACAAGTGCAGAAGGTATTCAAGCAGGGTCTGTGTAGGACAAGAGCGAGGATCTAGGGCCTTGCTGTCACACCAGACGGCAAACCTCCTCCATAGAAAGAAGTAACTCCTCTTAGTGGAATCTTTCCTGGAAGCAAGCAAGACGCGGGAGACACCCTCCGACAGACCCAAAGAGGCAAAGTCTACGCTCTCAACATCCAGGCCGTGAGAGCCAGGGACCGGAGGTTGGGATGCAGAAGCGCCCCTTCGTCCTGTGTGATGAGGGTCGGAAAACACTCCAATCTCCACGGTTCTTTGGAGGACAACTCCAGAAGAAGAGGGAACCAGATCTGACGCGGCCAAAAAGGAGCAATCAGAATCATGGTGCCTCGGTCTTGCTTGAGTTTCAACAAAGTCTTCCCCACCAGAGGTATGGGAGGATAAGCATACAGCAGACCCTCCCCCCAGTCCAGGAGGAAGGCATCCGATGCCAGTCTGCCGTGGGCCTGAAGCCTGGAACAGAACTGAGGGACTTTGTGGTTGGCTCGAGATGCGAAGAGATCTACCAAGGGGGTGCCCCACACCTGGAAGATCTGTCGCACTACACGAGAACTGAGCGACCACTCGTGAGGTTGCATAATCCTGCTCAACCTGTCGGCCAGACTGTTGTTTACGCCTGCCAGATATGTGGCTTGGAGCACCATGCCGTGACGGCGAGCCCAGAGCCACATGCTGACGGCTTCCTGACACAGGGGGCGAGATCCGGTGCCCCCCTGCTTGTTGATGTAATACATGGCAACCTGGTTGTCTGTCTGAATTTGGATAATTTGGTGGGACAGCCGATCTCTGAAAGCCTTCAGAGCGTTCCAGACCGCTCGCAACTCCAGAAGATTGATCTACAGATCACGTTCCTGGAGGGACCAGCTTCCTTGGGTGTGAAGCCCATCGACATGCGCTCCCCACCCCAGGAGAGACGCATCCGTAGTCAGCACTTTTTGTGGCTGAGGAATTTGGAAAGGACGTCCCAGAGTCAAATTGGACCAAATCGTCCACCAATACAGGGATTTGAGAAAACTCGTGGACAGGTGGATCACGTCTTCTAGATCCCCAGCAGCCTGAAACCACTGGGAAGCTAGGGTCCATTGAGCAGATCTCATGTGAAGGCGAGCCATGGGAGTCACATGAACTGTGGAGGCCATGTGGCCCAGCAATCTCAACATCTGCCGAGCTGTGATCTGCTGGGACGTCCGCACCTGCGAGACGAGGAACAACAAGTTGTTGGCTCTCGTCTCTGTGAGGTCGGCGCGAGCCGACCGAGAATCCAGCAGAGCTCCTATGAATTCGAGTTTCTGCACTGGGAGAAGGTGGGACTTTGGATAATTTATCACAAACCCCAGTAGCTCCAGGAGGCGAATAGTCATCTGCATGGACTGCAGGGCTCCTGCCTCGGATGTGTTCTTCACCAGCCAATCGTCGAGATATGGGAACACGTGTACCCCCAGTCTGCGAAGTGCCGCTGCTACTACAGCCAAGCACTTGGTGAACACTCTGGGCGCAGAGGCGAGCCCAAAGGGTAGCACACAGTACTGAAGTGACGTGTGCCCAGCTGAAATCATAGATACTGTCTGTGAGCTGGCAGTATCGGGATGTGCGTGTAGGCGTCCTTCAAGTCCAGAAAGCATAGCCAGTCGTTTTCCTGAATCATGGGGAGAACAGTACCCAGAGAAAGCATTGGCGCTGAGAAGGGCGGAGAGTTCCTCTGCAAGTACCTGCTTGTGCTGGAAGCTTGTGCTGGAAGCTGTAAGACTGAGCTCCCGGTGGACAATTTGGAGGTTTTGAGGCTAAATTGAGGGCGTATCCCTGCCAGACTATTTGGAGAACCCACTGATCGGAGGTTATGAGAGGCCACCTTTGGTGAAAAGCTGTCAACCTCCCTCTGACTGGCAGGTCGCCCGGCACTGACACTTGGATGTCGGCTATGCTCTGCTGGAGCCAGTCAAAAGCTCGTCCCTTGCTTTTGCTGGGGAGCCACGGGGCCTTGCTGAGTCGCACGCTGCTGACGAGAGCGAGCGCGCTGGGGCTTAGCCTGGGCCGCAGGCTGTCGAGAAGGAGGATTGTACCTACGCTTGCCAGAAGAGTAGGGAACAGTCTTCCTTCCCCCCAAAAATCTTCTACCTGTAGAGGTAGAGGTTGAAGGCTGCCGGCCGGAGAACTTGTCGAATGCGGTGTCCCGCTGGTGGAGCTGCTCTACCACCTGCTCAACTTTTTCTCCAAAAATATTATCCGCACGGCAAGGCGAGTCCGCAATCCGCTGCTGGATTCTATTCTCCAGGTCGGAGGCACGCAGCCATGAGAGTCTGCGCATCACCACACCTTGAGCAGCGGCCCTGGACGCAACATCAAAGGTGTCATACACCCCTCTGGCCAGGAATTTTCTGCACGCCTTCAGCTGCCTGACCACCTCCTGAAATGGCTTGGCTTGCTCAGGGGGGAGCTTGTCCACCAAGCCCGCCAACTGCCGCACATTGTTCCGCATATGTATGCTCGTGTAGAGCTGGTACGACTGAATTTTGGCCACGAGCATAGAAGAATGGTAGGCCTTCCTCCCAAAGGAGTCCAAGGTTCTAGAATCCTTGCCCGGGGGCGCCGAAGCATGCTCCCTAGAACTCTTGGCCTTCTTTAGGGCCAAATCCACAACTCCAGAGTCGTGAGGCAACTGAGTGCGCATCAGCTCTGGATCCCCATGGATTTGGTACTGGGACTCAATCTTCTTGGGGATGTGGGGATTACTTAATGGCTTGGTCCAGTTCGCCAGCAGTCTTTTTGAGGACATGATGCATGGGTACTGTGGACGCTTCCTTAGGTGGAGAAGGATAGTCCAGGAGCTCAAACATTTCAGCCCTGGGCTCGTCCTCCACAACCACCGGGAAGGGGATGGCCGTAGACATCTCCCGGACAAAGGAAGCAAAAGACAGGCTCTTGGGAGGAGAAAGCTGCCTTTCAGGAGAGGGAGTGGGATCAGAAGGAAGACCCTCAGACTCCTCGTCAGAGAAATATCTGATGTCTTCTTCCTCTTCCCACGAGGCCTCACCATCGGTGTCAGACACAAGTTCACGGACCTGTGTCTGCAACCGTGCCCGGCTGGACTCCGTGGAACCACGGCCACGGTGGGGGCGTCGAGAGGTAGACTCCCTCGCCCGCACCGGCGAAGCTCCCTCCGCCGACGTAGTCGGGGAGCCTTCCTGGGAGGCTACCGCAGTCGGTACCGCACACGGCACCGATGTCGGAGATCTCACCCCGGGCAATGGGCCAGCTGGCGCCTCGCTCGACGGTACCGGAGGCGCAAGCACCCCCGGTACCGGAGGGGTAGGGCGCAACAGCTCTCCCAGGATCTCTGGGAGAACGGCCCGGAGACTCTCGTTCAGAGCGGCTGTGGAAAAAGGCATGGAAGCCGATGCAGGCGTTGATGTCAGAGTCTGTTCCGGGCGTGGAGGCTGTTCCGGGCTGTCCAAAGGGGAGCGCATCGACCCCTCTTGAACAGAGGGCGAGCGGTCCTCTCGGTGCCGATGCCTACTGGGTGCCGACTCCCTCGGCGACCCAGAGCTCTCGGTGCCGACACTTCTTCGACTTCTTGGGACGAAGCATGTCACCGGAGCTTCCCGGCACCGACGAGGAGGACGTAGAATCCAGCCGTCTCTTCCTCGGGGCCGAGGCCGAAGGAGGTCGGTCTCGGGGGGGCTGTACCGCAGGAGCCCTCAGGACGGGGGGAGACCCACCCGAAGGCTCACCGCCACCAGCAGGGGAATGGACAGCCCTCACGAAGCACCACCGTCCGACGACATCAGCAGACGAGGAGGTCTCGATACCGCCGACGCAGCCTTCCGATGTCGCCCCGATGCAGAGGGCCGATGCCTCGATGCAATCGGGGGCAAAGATGAAGGTCCAGGCGCCGACGACGTCGAAGCAGTCGATACTCCTGGTGCCGATGCCGACGAAGAGCCCGAGAACAAAATGTTCCACTGGGCTAATCTCGCTACCTGAGTCCGCTTTTGCAAAAGAGAACACAGACTACAGGCCTGCGGGCGGTGCCCAGCCCCCAGACACTGAAGACACGACGCGTGCCTGTCAGTGAGCGATATTACCTGGGCGCACTGGGTGCACTTCTTGAAGCCGCTGGAAGACTTCGATGTCATGGGCGGAAAAATCGCGCCGGCGAGATCAAAACTCGAAATGGCGAAAATGGCACCACAAAAATAAGGGAAGAAAAAACTTCGACCGAGGCCTAAATAGGGCCTACCCCGACGATGAAAGAAAACTTACCGGGGCAAAACTAGAAGTACGGGAAGGGAGAAAACCATAAAGGTCTCCTTCCGACACCTTTTTTTTTTTTAGAACGAAGTCGATAAACGACGCGCGAGGTCAACTTTGGGGCGCGAACGGCTAAACACGACCGTACCGAGCGCGGACAAAAGAAGACTGGCCGGCACGAGCCGGTTCGGGCGGGAAGACGGCCGCGCATGCGAGGTGCGCATCGGCGCGCGAGGACTAGCAAAGGACTTTGCTAGAAAGTGTTCCGATTGGAGGGGCTGCCGTGGACGTCACCCATCAGTGAGAACAAGCAGCCTGCTTGTCCTCGGAGAATATAGTTGATATTTTATGGGGAAAATGATGAAGCTAGCTCAATAAGAGAGAGATGAGGGTTGTTGGAGCTGTTATTCTGTTGTTGGAAGCTCAGCTAACAAGCAGGTGAGTGAAATAGCTATAATATCCCCCAAATCTAAGCAACTTTCAGGAGCTACCTCTATCATTTGTGACAACTATGCTGTCTCTCTGAATACATCGTGAAGCGGGGTCTTGTCACAGTGATTCATTACATGACAATATCAAGGCTGATTTACTGTAATGCATTCTATATTGATGTGACTACAAAGAGTTAGGCTTTGCTTAACAAATACTATCTGTACTTCAGAAACTAGCTAAAACCTTGGCTGTTCTTCCAAGCTTTTAATGGAAGAAGCAACTAACTAGCTAGTTACACACACAAGGCCTAACACCAGTTGCACATACTGTAGCAGGACTTGCTTATCCACCCCCTGTTCTAGCTGAAATCATTTTCCTGCATCTTTTCTGACTTCATAGGCAATTTTCCTTGTTAAATCACCCTTAATTCTATTTAACTCCTGTTACTCAAATCATATCTCTCTGTATGTTCCATCTCCGCTTCCAGTCTATGCTGTCAATTAAGATTATTTTAATGTGTACTGTGTAGACATTGTAAGCAGAATACTATGCCATAATGTGTATTATTTTAATGTTTCCTACTGTAATTGCCTATGTTTGGCTTATCTTGCAGTATACCGCCTTAGGTGAATTTCTTCAAAAAGGCAGTAAATAAATCAATAAACAGATATAATCACCATCTTAGTAGGCTATGCAAGACGAAGACATAGGTGCAAAGAAGAGAGAGTATCCAACATCAGATGAAAACAGTAAACCCAAAGCAGAAGGAAAAGTTGTCAGTAGAAAATAAGTATGTATCTGGATTTAGCTCACACATTTTTGGCGACAGCTCAAGGTGAGTTACATTCAGGTACAGTGAACCAAAAGTTGTTGGAGTATGTTCCCACAAGTTAAGCAATAATCAAGTACAAAGGCCAGTCTGGGATCAATTCCTTAGCCAGCTGGAGATGCCATAGAAACAATATTCATCACCCTGAGAACAGAGGGAGAGTCTCAGTCATACTTCAACAGCAATACTTGGTGGCTAAACTCAAGGTCCATATTAGCCAGCTTCTAGAATGAGAAATGCTTGATGACACCTGGCCAAGAACTATCACTATTATGGATATGCTGAGTTGGGAAGAGATATAAAACAGAGGGGGAAATAAGCCTGGGTAGTTGTAAATTAACACGTATGGCGCCATTGCCCAGTAGAAAGTGGTTTAGAATGAGCTAGATGCCCAAAAAGAGCAGGAAGAAAACTGCCATGCTATAGCCCAAACCAACAAAGGCACAAAAAGAGACCATAAATCACAAATGCACTTTCATTTATCATTGCTATATACTCACATCTCTGTTGTCAGCACATAGTAAGGAACGGGAACTCAAATCAAGACACTGCAATTCAAGTCTTGCTGTTTCCAATTCTTGTGACAAGTATTCTGTTTGTTGCTTCTCTATTGCTAGTTTAGCCTCCATCTCTGCAGTAAGCTCTTTTAGCTTTTGTTGCCACTGCTCATTCTCAGATGAATACTTCTTTTTTAGACAGTCTAGTTCTGTTTGGTTGGATACTATCATTTGTTGCAATGTCTGTATCTCGTCATTCTTAGTGTTCTCATGCGTTTCACATTGTTCTTGAAGTTCCTTAATGGACTGTTCATAAGTATAACATAGTGCCTCAAGTTCTTCAATTTTAGTCTTTGTGTCAGCAACTCTTGGTAGAAAGAATTCATGGTTAATAGAGCTGTCTGTGGTAGAAGTGTTGACATCATCATCACCTAAATTACTGTGCATTTTGATTGTTAAATCAGTTTCCTCAAAATCCTGCACTGCTCTATTACATTCTGTCAGTTCAGAGACTTTTTTTCCAAAAGTGGATTCCATTTTATATGCCTCTATAAAAAAAGAACCATCTCCTTCTCTTAATGCAGAACAAGTATCAGTTTTACCTGTTTTCAACTTGTCACCTCTCGGGCAAGATGATACTTGTGTTTCTATTGAATCGGGATGAATTTCCTTTAGCATGCTCAACAAGGTCAACTTTTCTGTTCTAAGTGTTTCTGTAGAATACTGTAACTCTAATATTTCTGATTTCATTGTATTACACTGTTCAAGTAATATTTTATGCTCAGTTTGTAAAGATGAAAATTTCTCTTCTACTTCAGCAAGGTGTATTTTTTTCTCTTTGCTGGGTACGTTTAAATCATTACCAAGATTATCTCCCTCACAGCAAGATGCAGTTTCAAAAGAAACCCTTCTATTGTTTTCCTCTCTCAAATTGATTAAGTCAGTATGCAGAGAATGGATTTCATCTTTTAATAGTTTAATTTCTTTTACAAATATCTCTGCCTCTTCTGTTATTTTATCAGGTATCACTGTGCATTCACTTTTTGACTCTTTAGACACAGAAGCCAACTGTAACATTTTTAGCTGAAGCACATCACATATTTTTTCCAACTTTTCTAGTGTTTTTATGGACACGTGTATAGATGATGACAAAACACTTTTATTTTGGGCCAATGTTAGTTTATGAAAATATGAATTGCACTCTTTATCCATTTCTTTTTTATAGTTTGCATGAATATCATCATGGTCACTAAATTTAATGAATTGTTCAATTGATGAAACCTCTTCAGTTTTAAAGCTTTGAGTTTCCATTAATGCTTTTTTAACAGCATATAATTCTTGAAGTGCTACATTTTTTTCTCTCTCACTTTCCTCAAGTTCTGTTTTCAACTGTCTCAGTGCATCTTCCTGTTTTGACACTCTTTCGGTATAATAATCGATAGAGGATTGTTTGTCTTCAAGATCCATCTGTAGCAGTTCAATTTTAACTTGAACTTTTTTCAATTCATTTTCCTTTAAAGACTCTTCAGTATTATGAATATTTTCAAGAGCCAATTCACAGGCCTTAAGCTTTTCATTCTTTGCCAATATATCCTTGGTCAGGTGTTCAACAACTTGAAGCAGTTGATCGTGTTCACTTTGTTTCTTTTTCTGTTCTTCCTCAAAATTAGCAAGTTCCTGTTTTAAGTAGTCTAGTTCTTTTGCATTCTGGAGGTGTGAATTTTCCATATTCTTCTGTAAATTTTCAGAGCTCTCTTTCAGAGCCTTATTATT
The DNA here is from genome assembly GCF_901765095.1 of Microcaecilia unicolor. Classification (NCBI taxonomy): domain Eukaryota; kingdom Metazoa; phylum Chordata; class Amphibia; order Gymnophiona; family Siphonopidae; genus Microcaecilia; species Microcaecilia unicolor. Next base: position 71,908,144 of record NC_044033.1, read on the forward strand.
TTTCTCAGAAATATCAAGTTTTGATTTATATTCTTCAATCATAATATGGTGTTCTCTCTCACTGTGTTCTAATTCTACCTTACTTTCTAATAAATGGTTAGTTTGCTCATTTAATAGCATTTCTAACTTATCTTTCTTTTCCTCTAGAGCCCTGTATTGTTCCTGGAGTGAAGCAAGTTCTCTCTCTGAAACACCACATCTATCTAGGATTGCTTTCCTTTCATCTCTATGTTTTTCCAACAGTTCTGAGTCATTTTTATCATTTTCTTTTATGCAGTTGGAAAACTGTAAGTCTACTTCCAATAAATTATTTTTCTCACAATGTAAAGTATTAAATTGTTCCCCTTCTTGTTTGTTCACACTAAAAACTAAAGACATGTTTTCTTTTTCAGAGCGCCACATCTCCAACAGATGATGTAACTCTTCTACTTTATTTTCAAGTATTTTGTTTTTATTTATGACAGCCTGCATAGCTGCTTGTTGATTATCTAATTCTTTTGACAAAGTCTGAAGCTGCTGTTCTTTTTCTTCAAGGGTTAATTTTGCTGTTTCAATACAATTTAGATGAGAAGAGGCATCCTCTTGTAAAGTCTTTACATGTCTATTAGTGTTTGTCACAAAACTCTCATGCATTTTCTCTTTTTCAGTGAGACGTTGTTCCATTTCAGTCTTATCCTTCTGAAGTTCTTCACATTGATTCTGCAATAAAAAGTTCACTTGCTTTTGTTGCTGTAGTGAAAGCTCAAGGAAACAGATTTTATCCTTAAAGATGGACGGCTCTAACTCTTCAACCTGTTTAGTAAGTTGGGTTATCTTCAATAGCATATTTTCATCTTCCTGTTTATAGCTTTTGTTGGTGCATTCTGCTTTCTGTTGCAGTTTATCATAGGTTTGCTTCTGAGTTTCCAATTCTAAAGTTTGGCTGTCAACTAAATTTTTGAGGTTTTCAATTTGTAGGCACAATGTATCCTTTTCATTTTTCTGCAGTTTGATCTTCTCTTCATTTGTCCTGAGACATCCTTCCAAGGTATTCACTTTTCTTAAGATCTCTTCCTTTTCAAATCTCTGTTGATTTGCAAGGTATTCACTTTCCTGCTGCCACTGAGAAAAGGAAACAATCTCTTTTTTAATTTCTTCACATTCTTTCTCTTTTAATCCAATGATATTCTTTAAGGATTCTGACTCCTTTTCCGTCATGGATAACTTATTTGATATTTCTTCAATGTCACATTCCCTTTTCTTCAGCAAATCTTCTGCAGAATCTCTTTGCTTTTCCAAATTAGCTACAATTAATTTTAGATTCTGCAACAGACGTGCATTTTCATCTTTCTGAAGTTTCTCCTGGGCCACCTTTAAGTCTGTTTCCAAAGCAATATTCTTATCTGTAAAAGTTAAAGAAAAATATTCAGTAAATCAAATTCTATTACAAAAGTAGCAGTTATTAATGATGAATCCCTTTTGTCCACTCCCATGCTATCAAGATATATAAGGTTATTTTAAAAAGGACATGCAGAGGAGGATTCCAACATCCAAGTCAGGCCATATGGAAATCACATACTATTTTACAAGAGGCTCTGCAAACGAAAAGCCTCTTGGAAACAGCAGAGCTACATGTCCCAGCCCTTCCACGTAGATATGGGCGCAGCTTTCTAAAATCATCGCTCCTCGATCCCAGCATCGGTTCACCACCCCCCAGTACAGCCCTACTTTGATGCTACTCTCTCCACCATTCAACACATGTCTCTGCCATCACCTGAGCATAGACAGGCACCAATCACTCTTCCTGCCATCACCTAACCCTGAACAGCCATCACCACGGTCAAACCCAGGAGGCCCCAACATGTGGGCATGAGCCCTACACATAGAGGCCTCCTCCAAGGATCCTCCCCCCAGCTAAGGCTCTCAAAAACAGATGTTGGACCACAAGGCCCCCAACACTTCAAACCCCCCCATCCCCATCCAACGCAGTCCCCAGGCTAACCGAGGGAACCTGGGTAGTGGAGCAGGAGGGATACCCACTTTTGCTCATTCTCATGGTCGCCCAAGTCAAATATAGCAGCCGAGACCTCTAGCAGTAATACTGCAGAATTACCACTAGGGATCCGACTTCAATATATGGGCAATATTACCGCTAAAGGTCTCAGTGGCCATGAGGTGGGAGCAAGTAGGCATTACTTCCATCCCACTATCTACCAAGGACCCCAGTAAGCCTGGGGACTGCATCAGGGGTGAGTAGGGTGCTGGGAACCTTGAGGGCCTTACAGCTCAACATCTATTTTTGAGGGCCTATGGCCCAGGGGAGGCTTGGACCGTGATGAGAGCTGTCAGCAAGTGATTGATGCCTGTCAGGGGGTCATGTGATGGTGGAGGAAAAGCTGTTAGATGGTGTAGGGAAAGGGTGTGGAGGCTGGCATCAGGGTAGAGTTGTGAAGGGGGAGGGGGTGGCCTATCTTTGCAGAACTGGTGATGCTGGGATTTAGCACTGCCCCTATTGCAGACATTTAGTAATGTTACAAAGCAGGTCTAAATCCAAACGTCTGAGGTTCCCACTGCAGATATGCTATGTGAAATAGGGGAAGCATATCTATATTGCTGCCCCTCCCCACCCAGACAATTCCCTCTCCTCACCCTTCCCACACCCATTGCCATTTAGATGTAATGAGCTTCCACACAACTGAATCGCCCCTGCTTTGACATTGCATTTAAATGTCTGAGTCTCTCCAGACGTTTAAAAGCTGCCATTTAGTTGCGTGGATGCTTCTAAAATAACCACCATAATAGCTTAAACCTGTGGGGAGTAATTTTATCATTTGGTGACTAGTTTAAGGCAGCAAAACATGCCTATTTTTATAAAGAAAAAGCAGGCACTTACTTTTATTTATAAAATGCAAGAGTACGTTCCAAAAATAGCAAAAGGCAGATCACAATCAAGTATGTGTATATCATATCTCATTCATATCATATCCTATGAGTGTGTGTGGTGTATTTCAATGGGGGAGGGGAAAACATCTTAAAGTTAAAATTAGAGAGTAAAATGATAATTAGCAATATTGTTGGATTGTTCATTTAATCGCGTATTCATAATGAAAGTGACTATGCCGAAGCCATAAAGGGAAGTTACACACTTGTAGCAGATGTCCTCTGAGGACAGAGGACACACATTCCCACATAGGGATGACACTGAGATTATCAAACGGAACCCCAGCAAAATGCTGCCCAGCATTCTAGAAATTAATGAAACTTTTGGCGGCACCAAACTGTGATACATGGTGTCTTCCCACCCAACTTGATTGCTCAGCACCAACAGTTTAGTAAAAAAGCTTAAGAAATGCAACTCCTAGGGGAAGTGGGAGAGTATGTGGTAACGTACAGGGTGAGGCAAAAAAAAAAAAAAAGAAGAAGAGGAACCCACTAGAATTTTTTGCCATTATCTCAGATTTGAACTTGAACAAGAAATTTTACATACTTAGTTAGGGTGGTCTAATAAAAAAAGTCTGTAACTTCTCTGTGTTTAAAGATAATCTCATTCTAATCGAAAATAAACATAGACCGTAACAACAAATAAACCTGTAAACTTTCAATTTGAAATTCCATGCAGTTGCTGAGAAAATAGCAAAAAAAAAAAAAAAACCTCTAGAAAATACTTTTTTTTTTTATTCACCCTGTATATCCTGCTATCTTTGAAGAACACCTACTACAGGTGAATAACTTCGATTTCTCCGAGGACAAGCAGGACATTGCTTACCACATATGGATATCCCTAGCTACCAGGCTCCCCAAAAACAACGAAGAAAAGGAACCTGCAACAGCCAAGGCCAAACAGGAACCAAATAACCTAGAGCACATATACATTTCTGTTGTAAGGGTGTAGCCTGGAACAGAATAAAAATGGGCCTAGGCTCCAAACACACTCTGCAGAACCAACTGTTGTGTTGGGAATCCTACTTAAGACAGTAGTAAAATGTGAACGAGTGGACTAAAAACCACATTGCAGCTTTGCATATCTCCTGGATGGAGGCTGATCGCAAGTGCGCTACCGACACAGCCATGATGAACCTCCAGCGTCAGCCCAGCCTGGGCATAAGTAAAGGAGATGAAATATGCTAGACTAGGGAGCTACCCGGGCCTTCTGCGTCTGCTGCTGCTAAAGATGGGAACATGAGTCCTGGGATTACTGGGAAGGGTGGGCTGGAGGAGTATATCTATGCATTTGAGAGAAGTAGGATCACTGCTAGAGAACCTCAGAGACGTGGAGGATGCAGGAAAGGGCCTTGAGAGGGATTTCATGGTATCAGTTCTTTTCTTCATGAGGAAACATAGTAGATAAAGATACATAAAGACTCGCATGGTCCATACAGTCTGCCCAATAAGATAAATTCAAAGTATTGGATGCAGTCTAATATATATTCTTGAACTTGATCTGCCCTTGCCATATTCAGAGTAGACAGTAGAAATCTGCCCAGCACTAGAGATACTCCAAAACTACTGGACTTGCCGTCAAAGCCCACTCCAGCCCATCCAGATGTGTCTAGCCATAAATGGGGCACAGACCGTAGAAGTCTGGCCAGCACTGGCTTTATTTCATGATTACTGGAGTTATTGTCTAAGCACCGCTATGTTTTGCTTTAAATCTTTCTATATAAGAATCCTGTGTGTTTATACCAGGTATTTTTAAATTCTGTTACTGTTTTAGCCTCCATAACATCCCGCAAGATGGAATTCCAGACATCCACCACCCTCTCTATTAAAAAATACTTCCTGTGGCATGTTTAAAAAGTGAGGTGAAGGAAGCTTTTAGAGCTAAAACAAAGACCTTCAGAAAATGGAAGGATCCAACTGAAAATAATAGGAAACAGCAAAAGGAATGGCAGTCAAATACAAAGCGCTAATAAGGGAGGTAATTTGAAAAGAAGATTGTGTTGATTGCAAAAACACATATTAAAAACTTTAGGTATATTAGAAGCAAGAGATAGGTAAAAGAATTAGTTGGACCAATAGATGACCAAGGGGTAAAGGGGGCAGTCAGGGAAGACAAGGACACAGTGGAGAGATTAAATTAATTCTTTGCTTCAATCTTCACCGAGGAAGATGTGGGAGAGATACCAGTGCCAAAAATGGTATTCAATGCTGATGAGTCAGAGAAACTGAAACAAATGTCTGTAAACTTGGAAGATGTAATGGAGTAATTTGACAAATTGAAGAGTATAATCCCAGAGTACTGACAGAACTGAACAATGAACTTGTTGAGCTACTGTTAGTAATAGGCAACTTATCTTTAAAATCAAGCATGGTATCGGAAGATTGGAGGGTGGCCAATGAAATGCTAATTTTTAAAAAGGGCTCCGGAGGTAATAGGGGAAATTATAAATGGTGACCCAGACGTCAGTGCCAGGCCAAATGGTAGAGACTACTATAAATAACAAAATGACAGAGCATACAAACACCAATGGATTAATGAGACAAAACCAACATGGATTTAAGTCAATAGTAATCTTCTCTCACCAGCCTACAAAAAATTCTATTCTGGCCTGAAGATCAAAGTTTTTATACAGGCCTTTGGCATTGGACTTGGTGCTGTGGACACATAGTGGGGCAGAGCTCTTGCTTGTCATTTTGAACTATGACTTTCCTTTCGTTTGGCCTTGATCTACTTTTCCTCTCTCTTCTCTTTCCTGTCAATAATTTGGCATTCCTTTCCCCTTTCATTTTATGTAAACTGCTTTGATTGGTAGACCCTGAAAGGCAGTATATAAAGAGCCAATAAACATAGCTTACTACATTTCTTTCAAGGGGTGAATACACATGTGGATATGGATAAAGGTGAGCTGATCGATATTGTTATGTGGATTTTCAAAAGGCATTTGACAAAGTACCTCATGATGAAAGACTCCTGAGGAAATTAGAAAGTCATGGAATAGAAGATAATATCCAATTGTGCATTAAAAACTGGTTAAAAGATAGCAAGAGTAGGGTTAAAAGGTCTGTATTCTCAATAGAGAAGAGTAGATAATGGGGTTCCACAGGGGTCTGTGCTGGAACCGCTGCTTTTTAACATATTTATAAATGATCTACAGATGGGATTAACTAGTGCGGTAATTAAATTTGCTGATGACAGTTGACACAAAGTTATTCAAAGTAGCTAAATAGCAAGAGGATTGTGAAAAATTACAAGACGACATTATGCGACTGGGAGACTGGGCATCATAAGTACATAAGTATTGCCATACTGGGAAAGACCAACAGTCCATCGAGCCCAGCATCCTGTTTCCAACAGTGGCCAATCCAGGTCATAAATACCTGGCAAGATCCCCAAAATGTACAAAACATTTTATACTGCTTATCCCAGAAATAGTGGATTTTCCCCAAGCCCATTTAATAATGGTCTATGGATTTTTCATTTAGGAAGCCTCCAAATCTTTTTAAAACTCTGCTAAGCTAACCGCCTTTACTACATTGTCTGGCAACGAATTCCAGAGTTTAATTACACGTTGAGTGAAGAAAAATTCTCTGATTCGTTTTAAATTTACTACATTGTAGCTTCATTGTATGCCCCCTAGTCCTAGTATTTTTGGAAAGTGTGAACAGACGCTTCATATCTACCCATTCAACCCCACTCATTATTTTATAGACCTCTATCATATCTACCCTCAGCCGCCTTGTCTCCAAGCTGAAGAGCCATAGCCGCTTTAGCCTTTCCTTATAAGGAAGTCGTCCCATCCCCTTTATCATTTTCGTCGCCCTTCTCTGCACCTTTTCTAATTCCACTATATCTTTTTTGAGATGCAGTGACCAGAATTGAACACAATATTCGAGGTGTGGTCGCACCATGGAGTGATACAAAGACATTATAACATCCTCATTTTTGTTTTCCATTCCTTTCCTAATAATACCTAACATTCTATTTGCTTTCTTAGCCGCAGCAGCACACTGAGCAGAAGGTTTCAATGTATCATCAACGACGACACCTAGATCCCTTTCTTGGTTGGTGATTCCTAACGTGGAACCTTGCATGACATAGCTATAATTCGGGTTCCTCTTTCCCACATGCATCACTTTGCGCTTGCTCACATTAAACGTCATCTGCCATTAGGATGCCCAGTCTCCCAGTCTCATAAGGTCCGCTTGTAATTTTTCACAATCCTCCCACGATTTAACGGCAGATGATGTTTCAAGTGAGCAAATGAAAAAGTGATGCATGTGGGAAAGAGGAACCCAAATAATAGCTACTTTCCACATTAGGAGTCACTACCCAGGAAAAGGATCTAGGTGTCATCGTTGATGATACGTTGAAACCCTCTGCTCAGTGTGCAGCAGCGGCTACAAAAGCAAATATAATATTACAAATTATTAGGAAAAAAAATGGAAAACAAAAATGAAAATATTATAGTTCCTTTGTATTGCTCCATGGTGTGACAGCACCTCGAATATTGTGTGCCACTCTGGTCACCCCATCTCAAAAAAGATATAGCGGAATTATAAAAGGTACAGAGAAGGGCGACGAAAATGATAAAGGGGATGGGATGACTTCCCTATGAAGAAAAGTTAACGCAGCTACGGCTCTTCAGTTTGGAGAAGACAGCTGAGGGGAGATATGACAGAGGTCTAAAATACCAAACGGTGTGGAACGGGTAGACGTGAATCTCCTGTTTACTCTTTCAAAAAATACTAGGACTAGGGGAAGCATGCAATAAAGCTACTAAGTAGTAAATTTAAAGCAAACCAGAGAAAATATTTCTTCAAGCAATGTGTAATTAAACTCTGGAATTCGTTGCCAGAGAATGTGGTAAAAGCAGTTATCTTAGCATGGTTTAAAAAAGATTTGGATCATTTCCTAAAAGAAAAGTCCATAAACCATTATTAAGCTGGACATGGGAAAATCCAATGGTTAATTTCTATGGTAAGCAGCATACAGTCTGTTCTACTGTTTTGGGATCTTGCCAGGTATTTGTGACCTGAATTGACACTGTTGGAAACAGGATACTGGACTTCTTCAACCGTTGGTCTGTCCCAGTATGGCAACGCTTATATTCTTATTCCTAAGTAGATCCCCCTGCAACCTCAATTCATGTCCTATAGTTCCATCACTTCCCATTCTCTGGAAAAGATTTGTTTTCATATTAATACTCAAAAAGGTTATCATTTCGGTAAGGGACGTCTGCCAGTTTCTCTTGAACTGCCAGTTCTAGAACTGAAACATGCAGCCAGGTGAGACTGCACATGTCAATATCTAAGGTGAAGACTCTGGATGCCATATCAAAAGCATCATAGACTGCCCGGGGCCATGGCTTTCAACACTCCTACTTGGCTACTAGCTCAGAAGTTCTGTGGCCATCTCTAGAAGCAGAGTGTCTGCAAACTCTGCTATACTGCGAACCAAGTTACGCATTTATATGCTCATGAAGGACTGAATGCGGGACACAAACAGAGCCCTGAAAAACTTTCCTCCCAGAAGATTCCAGAGTTCTAGCATCTCACCCCAGGGTGCCAAAGTGTAGGTTCTTGAACTCTTGGTCTGCTTGACAGCGGATTCGACCACCATAGAACGGTGAGGGAGCTGCTGCTTCTCGAATCTGGGAGCCTTCTTAATTCTGTTCATAGAGTCCACCTTCCTAGAAATAGATAGCACAAAGAGAGGTATCATCTAATTCCTCATCTGTTCTGCTCGAAAAATTATATGCATGGACACTGTCACAGCTGTAGTGGGGAGGGGGGGGGGTCCTCATTGTCAATGACATCCAACACCTCGGCTCTGGGCTCTCTCTCAACCGCCAAATGAAATGGGATGACTAACCATCTCCCTGACAAAACTGACAAAGGAGAGCACCTCCAGGGGAGACTGTTTCCTTTCTTGAGGTGGGGAAGGGTCTGAATGAAGATCAAGGGAGCCCCTTCTCTGTAGTTCAACCTCAGACACCCAAGAATGGTCCAAGTCAGACTCGGTGAAATACTCCTCATGAGAAGGCTGAGTTTATTGGACTCACTCCACATGAGAAGGCTGAGTTTATTGGACTCACGTCCAGACTCTGAGCAACAGCATCAAAAGAAGGTCCTTTCCTGGCAACCATGGGAGCTTCCTCTTCCGATGGGCTGGGGAGGAGTACAGCCGCTTCCAAAGCACCAGATTTGACGGACAGAGCACGGTCCTCCAGGATTGGCTGAGGCAAAGATATAGTCAGCATCAACACACTCAGGTTTTGGCATCGCGCCAAGCCAACATCTGCTCCGACTCTTCCTGCAAGAGGGCCCGGAGCTGCTCCTCAGAGGCAGGCATCAGCAAAGGTGGGGCTGATGGAGCAAATCAGAAGGCTGGTCCTGGCGTCAAGGAGACTGTCACATGGGCACCAACTCCATAGACGAGGGGCAGTCTTGGCGCCGACGCTTCTCAGGTACCAGTAGTGATGACCTGGAGCTTCTGGCACTTTGCTTTGAGAGGTCTGATATCAGTGCTCTTCCATCTTTGAAGCATGACCTTGTTTATCCCTTGGTGCCAACCCGAATGACATTGGGTCCAATGATACCCACCCCAACAGGGCCCTACCAGTGTCCTATATCAAGACAGCTAGAGATCTCCTTGATGTCTGTGCACCCCCAGTGTCCAATGCAGCTCTGCCAGCCTTAGGGACCAATGCCAATGGAATGAATTTATAAGCGCCTAAAAGTTTGATACCCAGCCCAACAGGGCCCTACCAGTGTCCTATATCAAGGCAGCTAGAGATCTCCTCGATGTCTGTGCACCCCCAGTGTCCAATGCAGCACTGCCAGCCATAGGGACCAATGCCAATGGAATGAATTTATAAAGCGCCTAAAAGTTTCTTGCAACTTTTTGAGGGTTTTTTTTTCCTGCATTTTAGAACACAGTATACAGTTGTGGTCAGGTCCTAGGCACAGCAAGCACCAATTGTGAGGGTCAGTGGCTGAGATTACCTTGAGCACTGACTGCTCCTTAAAACCACTGTGAGATTTAAGGAACTGTAACACAGGCAAGGGCAGGCACAGAGCCCGGACAAAGCAGAGCCACACAACGGGTTCAGGGGAACAGAAAATACTAGAATGTCTAGAAAAACTAAGATGAAACGGCAAAGAGGTTTTGCTGTGATGATTCAACAGTATGCAAAGTGGAATATAGAATTAGATGATAGGAAGAAAGGTAGTTCTGTGCAATGAATGATATGTACCAATATAAATATCTTATACATTATAGGGTAGTCAATGGGCAACTAGTGTTCTGCCTTCAGGAGTGGGGTGACATGGTCAAATTACTTTGCACCTGTTATCATCTTGACAATGGTATTTTGCATCAACTTGAGTCACCTAATCTCTCTAGTGCCAAGTCCCTTAAACAATTCATTGCAATAGTTCAAGTGGGTACATACTAGTGAATATGTGAGGATTCTTAAGGTCTCTGTTTCAAGTAATGGAACGGATTTGACACAATTTAAAGAGGCATTTCCTCACTACAGAGTAAACATGGGGACACAATTTCAGGTCACAGTCTACGATGACACCTATGATTTTAGTAGTCCTACAGATTGAATAGGTGTGTCTACAAGTGTAACCGAGCCCAGTGAGGGTTTACACAGTCCTTTAGTATATAGCAAGGTTTTCATTTTATTAATCTGTATCTGATTGTCCTTCAGCCAGTTTGCTACAGCAGACTGTTTAGTATCGAGTGATGCCAGATCTTGTGAGTCTGTAGGATATAGAGAAGCCAAAATTTGTGTCATCTGCATAGATGTATGGAGTCAACTATAAAGTCTATATTAATGTTGCGATTTGAGCCAGAAAAATAAACAAAATGGGGACCAAGACTGAGCCTTATGGTACTCCGCAAGAAAGAGAAAGGTACTGAAATTACATCTTGCCATGATATGTTCTATCAGAAAGATAAGAGCGGAACCAATGCCATGCTGTATCGGTGATCCCTATGCCTTGAGACAGACATGGCGAAGCAGCAGCTTGCCCTGGGATTGGTAGCATGGAATGTTGCCACTATTTGGGTTTCTGCCAGGCACTTGTGGCCTGGCTTAGCCACTGTTGGAAACAGGATACTAGGCTAGATGGACCATTGGTCTGACCCAGTTTGGATATTCTTATGTTCTTATGAAGCCTGTTCGGTATAATGCAATGGTTCACTAAGTCAAAGGCTGCAGAGAGATTAAGCGATAGGAAAAGTACGGCCTTATCTTGATCTATAAAGCTTATCTAGCAGACTGTTCTGATGCCACAACTAATGTATTCTGAATATGTCTAGTAGTCCTAGCATGGTGATTAAGTGCTACTCAATTTCCATACTGTGAGGTCTACAGATTTGAGATTGGAATGGCGAAAGCAGCCCTAATTTTGAGTGATTAACAATGGAAATAAGTCTATATTGAGATAAAATAACTGCTTTGCTTTACTACAGAAAGGCAGTATATCAAATGTCAACAAATAAACAGTATAGTGCTATGAGAATTATGATGCCAGATCTCTGCTGAAAATTGTGCAGGGATTTTGCTATAAGTGGGATAAGAGGATAAGACTAAAGTAGAGCCCAAGTCCAGGGTATTGCTAAGGTATCCCTCACCAACTGATCAGATGTTGGGAGTATTAAACAATGGAGTGGCAACTTTGTATTTTTATTGTTAGAGAGAGATCAGTTTGAGGGGTCCCTCAAAACTGAATTGTGAGCACAGTTCTTCAATCTAGGGTTCATTCATGTGGCTGAAGAAGGATGCTGAGCCTATTGGCTATCTGGCTTTGAATATTGGGGAGGTACACAGGCAGTATTTGGGTATGACTGGCAATGACAATGTACCAAATCTTTGCTGCCTCACAACAGAGGCAGAAAAGATATTGTGCCTCCTGTTTGTTAGGACAGATATATATTTCAGCAGAGCAAAAGGAATACCAGCAAACAAAATGACCACAGATGTTTACCTTAGCAGAATGATTCAGAGTTGAATTGAGGGATGAAGAATGGTGGAAAGAGGTTGGGTACGCTTGTTCCAATGGAACTCAAAATCCTATTAAGGTCTTCTTACTTTCAGTTGAGCAAAAAAGAAATAAAAACACCATCCTACATGGATGGCAGTGGCCATATGGCCTAATAAGTAGACCCAGATATGACCATTGTGAAAGTTTGAATGTTGTGGACATGAGGCATCAGACACTGCAATGTGCGGGCAGAAAAACTTCAAGCTTGTACTCTGTTCAAAACTGCCCCTATAAAAAAAAAACCCTATTTATAGGATCTAAGACTGATTTCTGGAAGTTGGTAAAGCAAACTAAACTCTAGAGCCAGAGTTAGGCTTTCCAAGGAAGCTCAGGATCACACTCACTGTGTTATATATTAGGTGCACGACACGTTTCAACTCTGCAATAGCAGTGTCTAAATTATTTTCTTAAAAGTGGACAAAAAAGGCTTCAGTAATCGCCACCCAGCCAGCCAGAATAAACTGACTATAAGGCATAGGTACTGCGCACCATCATATCGCCAAAAACAACTCCACTTGTTTTTGGCGATATGATGGTGCGCAGTACCTATGCCTTTTAGTCAGTTTATTCTGGCTGGATGGGTGGCGATTACTGAAGCCTTTTTTTCTTCACTTTTAAGAAAGTAATTTAGACACTGCTATTGCAGAGTTGAAGCGTGTCGTGCACTTAGGCCCTCATGATCAAAAGCCCTGCACTGTTCCAAACAGCGCCCCAAAAATAGCGCCAGGACAGCGCAGGGCTTTTCTGCATCGATGATCAAAGATAATGCATGCAAATCTAAGCAGCGCTATTATCTTTGATTATCATGTTGAAGTGCGGGAGAATTGCGCCTGAGCATGCGCTCAGCACAATCCTCCCGCACTTGTTTGACAGGTCTGGGCTGCAAAAGCCCAAACCTGTCAAACAGCCTGCCCCGAGGCCCGAACAACGAAGCCCCCCCCCCCCCCAAAAAAAATGTCGTGGCCGCCGCCGGTCAAACCCTCTCCCACCCAGCTACGGGGGGGGGGGGGTTGGGCTGGAGGTCCGGTGGGTCTCCAGCCCCCGAAACCCCCAGAAATCACGACACCACGGACCACCAGGGAATTTAAGGAGAACGCTGGGGGGAGGATTTGGGGTGGGCTGGAGGTCCACCGGACCTCTAGCCCCCCCCCCCCCCCCCCGTCGATGGAGCAACGATTTCTGGGGGTTTCGGGGGCTGGAGACCCACCGGATCTCCAGCCCCCGTTCGCGTTTGCCTTGGGGGGGGGGGGGGGAAGGGGGGCCTGTCAGCATGCAACTGCATGCTGGACAGGGCTCACCATTCCTCCCCAATGATCCACAAAATCTAACGCCAGCTCGGAGCTGGCGTTGATTTTGCTGCGGCCAGCGACCCAATCTTTGGCGCGCTGGTCGCTGATCATTATGGATGAATGCGTTAAGCGCCAATTAGCATGTATTTGCAAGCTAATTGCGCTAGAAGCCCTGTTTAGCATGCATTTGCATGCTACTTGCGCTGAGAGCCCTCGAGTGCGCTGTTTCAGGCGCTCGAGGGCTCTGATCATGGGTCGGCTGCAAACTCTGGCGCTAGTATGGCGTTAACAGCCTCTAGCGCCAGAGTTTGCTTTTGATCATGAGGGCCCTAATATATAACACAGTGAGTGTGAAGCTGTGTTTTTCCTGATTTTCTGATTAACAATAAATGATCTTGAGTGAATCATTTTTCCAAGGAAGCTGCCAGGACCTAGTTGTTGAGCTAGAGAAAAACTAGAAGACCTCACTTGTGTAAATGAGCAGTGAGCATGAAGCATTTGGTAAAGACTACTACTGCTACTACTAATCGTTTCTATAGTGCTACTAGACGTACGCAGCGCTGTACACCTTATATGCAGGTACTTTCTCTGTCCCTAGAGATCTCACAATCTAAGATTTTTGTACCTGGGGCAATAGAGAGTTAAGTGACTTGCCCAAGGTCTATGTCGAGTTGAAGAAGGGCTGCAAGGAACGGCCTTGTATTGATAATGGTCCAATTGAAGGAGAAAGTGGAGATATTTTCTGCAATGAGAATGGATTATAGATTGTGTAGGAATAATTGAAATCCAGTGTACACAGCTTCTCCCCTCTTTAGGGATGGCAAAATAGAGGGAAGAGAATTCATCCTAAATTTCTCTATGCAGAGAAAGGAGGATGAAGTTTCCAAGTTCTAGGATAGGGCACAATTCTCCTTTCTTTCTGGGAATCAGAGCATCCTCAGTAACACTCCTCTCTAATCTCTCCCTACACCCCTCCCCAAGAATACCATTTATCAGGTAAGTCACTCTTACTTGTACACTTCTCCTCCACTGCCAACTCCAGACTCCATTCCTTCCATATTGCAATGCTGTACACCTGGAATAGTACTTGACTGGTTCAGATCCTATCAGACAGGCAACAATCCATAATGATTGGCAGCAACTCATCACCACCATGGACACTAACCTGCGGCGAACCACAAGGATCAATACTGTCACCTATTCTGTTCAATATCTACCTCAAGCCACTAGCTGAGCTGATTTGGTCAATGGACACTCAGTTCTACATCTATGCGGATGATGTGCAGCTATCCATACCCATTGAACCTGACTTACCTACAGCCTTGAATAAACTGATCACTTGTCTAACATCAATTCAAGAATGGGCTAAACACAACAAACTTTGCCTGAACCCATGTAAAACCAAGCTTCTCTGGGTCCCTAACACAAGTGGATACATATCTGACATCAAAGGTGAAATTAGATCTTACCTGCTAATTTTCTTTCCTCTAGACCCTCCAGACCGGTCAAGATGCTTGGGTTATGTACTCCTACCAGCAGAGGGAGTCTGAGAAAACACTGAACTTTGAACACTGCCTATATAACCTGTGCAGTCCTTCCACTAGCCAGTATAACTCTAACAAAGCAGAGAACAAATAAAACTAACCAGAACCCTGTACGTGGGCATAACATAATTCCAATATCTTCCATGTGCTTCCACAGGCCAGCCACAGACCAAGCCACACCTGGAACACAGCCACACCAGAACAGAAGCTGGATCAAGGCGTCTGAAATTACTTGAACAACAGTCATCAGCTGCCAAACGCAACACTATACTAAAAGAACCCCTTCTGGCCGAAAAAACATACTGGGCGGGCCCTTGACCGGTCTGGAGGGTCTAGAGGAAAGAAAATTAGCAGGTAAGATCTAATTTCACCTTCCTCAGCAACCCTCCAGACCGGTCAAGACGCTTGGGATGTACCAAAGCAGTAACGATCTACGGGCGGGACCCTCTAAGGCCAGAGGACAAAACAGCTGCCCCAAAACTCGCTTCTTCCTTCGCATGAACATCAATCCTATAATGCTTGACAAACGAATGCAAAGAGGACCAAACTGCCGCCTGACAAATATCTAGCGGGGGAATCATACTACTTTCCACCCAAGAGGCCGCTACTCCCCTTGTGGAATGAGCTACTCCCCTTGTGGAAAGACTTTAGGTACTGCCCGGCCCCTCAAGACGTAAGCAGACGCAATCGCCTCCTTCAACCACCGAGCTATAGTGGCCTTGGAAGCCGCAGCCCCCTTCTTTGGACCGCCATGAAGCACGAACAGCCGATCCGAGGCTCTGAACTCCCGAGTTCTAGACAGATAACAACGCAAAGCTCGCCTCACATCTAACTTAGCAAGCCGCCGCTGCTCCGAATCCCCTGTCAAACTCCCTAAAACTGGCAAAGAAATGGTCTGATTCACATGAAATTCCGAAACTACCTTGGGCAAAAAGGAGGGCACTGGCCTCAAGGAGACCCTTTCCTTGGAAAAAGATAAGAAAGGAGCCCTACAAGACAAAGCATGAAGTTCCGAAACCCTATGCGCTGACGTAATAGCTACCAAGAACACTGTTTTGAAGGACAAATCTTTGACCGTAGCCGAGACCAGAGGCTCAAACCTAGGCCTGACCAAAGCCTCTAAAACAAGATTCAAATCCCACGGAGGAACCAACCGACGACGGGGGGGCCGAAGCAACTTAACACCCTTCAGAAAACGTACTACATCCGGTGCAGAAGCTAAAGATCTCCCCTGGACCTTTCCACGAAAGGAAGACAAAGCCGCTACCTGCACCTTCAGAGTAGACAAAGCCAAACCCTTGTCCAAACCATCTTGCAAAAACTCCAACACCTCCGGAACGCAGAGGCCTCACACCCTGATCACGACACCAGTGCTCAAAAAGTCTCCAGACTCGAACGTACGTCAGGGAAGTGGACTGCTTGCGGGAACTTAGCATCGTAGCAATAACCCTAGAAGAAAAACCCTTCTTTTCAACCTGTGCCTTTCAAGAGCCAGGCCATAAGAGAGAATGGAGACGGGTCCGGCAGAACAATCGGGCCTTGACACAACAATACGGTCTCTGTCAGCGGAAGAGGATCTGCTACTGCCAGACGCACCAGATCTCCGAACCACGGACGACGGGTCCATTTGGAGCTATCAGAATTACCCGTCCCGAGTGACGTTCGATGCGCTGAACTATCCTTCCGACTAACGGCCACGGAGGAAAGACATACAGTAGCCCCTGCGGCCATGGTAGTAGAAGGGCGTCTATTCCTTCCGACCGAGGATCTCGTCTGCGACTGTAGAACTGCTGTACTTGTGTATTTCTCGCTGTTGCCATGAAATCCATCACTGGCAGACCCCATACCGCCACAATGCGATTGAAAACCGATCGATGTAGAGACCATTCGCCAGGATCTAGAGTATTTCTGCTCAGAAAGTCCGCGTCCACGTTGTCCACCCCTGCTACGTGGGCCGCCGACAGAGCCTGAAGATGGACTTCTGGCCATTGGCACAACTGGGTCGCTTCCTCCGCGACCGCACGACTCTTTGTGCCTCCCTGCCGGTTGACGTACACTACGGCTGTGGCATTGTCGCATAGCACCCTGACCGCTTTGGCTAGGAGCAGAGACTGGAAGGACTGAAGAGCCAAGCGAATGGCCCGAGTCTCCAACCGGTTGATGGACCACTGAGCTTCCTCCGAGGACCAGCGCCCTTGCGCTACTTGTCCGAGACAATGAGCCCCCCATCCTGAGAGGCTGGCGTCTGTGGTGAGAACCACCCACTCTGGGGGTTCCAAAGGCATTCCTTTCTCCAGGTTGCGCGTGTTCAGCCACCAGCGGAGGCTGAGACGGGGGGTTGCACTCAGGGGCAAGCGCACCTCTAACTCCTGCGACTGCGGAGACCACCGACTGAGCAGAGCTGTCTGCAACGGCCGCATGTGAGCCCTGGCCCAGGGCACCACCTCTATAGTCGCCGCCATCATTCCCAGCACCTGCAGATAGTCCCGCGCCGTTGGGAGAGATTTCGCAAGAAAATGATGAATCAGATCCTGTAGCTTGCGAATCCGAAGAGATGGTAAAAACACTCGGCCGTCGCCTGTCTCGAAACGCACCCCCAGATATTCCAGAGACTGAGCCGGAACTAGATGACTCTTGCTAAGGTTCACTACCCAACCAAGAGATTCCAGCAACTCCATCACTCGAGCGGTAGCCGCTTCGCTCTCCGCTCTCGACTTGGCCCGAATCAGCCAGTCGTCTAAATACGGATGCACCAGAACCCCTTGCCGACGCAGCGCCGCCGCTACCACCACCATGACTTTGGAAAAGGTGCGAGGGGCTGTCGCGAGACCGAAGGGCAGGGCACAAAACTGAAAATGCTTCCCTAACACAGCAAATCGAAGAAAACGCTGATGCGATGGAAGAATGGGAATGTGGAGGTAAGCCTCTGTCAAATCCAAGGAAGTCAGGAACTCTCCCTGCCGAACCGCAACAATGACTGACCGCAGTGTCTCCATGCGAAAGGACGGGACCTTTAGTGCCGCATTGACCCTCTTGAGATCTAAAATAGGCCAAAAGGAACCTTCCTTTTTCTTTACTACAAAATAGATCGAATAACAGCCCGAGCGTTGCTGACTTGGAGGAACCGAAACAACTGCTCCCAGACTGAGGAGACGCCGCAAAGTCTCCCGCACGGCCGCCTTCTTGGGCCGCGAACGACAAGGGGACTCTAGAAAAACTTCGGGTACTGCACTTTCGAACTCTAGCGCATAAGCGTCTCTCACCACTTCGAGCACCCACTGGTCTGACGTGATCTTGGTCCAGCTCTGGTAAAACTGGCTCAGCCGAGCCCCTATACGTACCAGAGGCTGAACCCGCACACCCTCATTGGGAATTACGGGCCACACCCGATCCCCCCCGAGGAGAAGCCACGGCACGAAAAGTCACGGCCCCCACGGCGACCTCCTCAAAAGGACTGGGTGCGCTGGAAAAAATGACCTCTAGAAGTTCCACTAATCCTACCTGGCCTATACCGTTGAGCTTCTTTAAGCCGACCGCGTGCGGACATACCTCTGGAACTGGCTTTGTGATGAAACTCCGGAAGACGAGGAACCTTAGCATCAGTAAGGCCCCGAACCAACTTATCCAAGTCTTCGCCAAAGAGCATAGACCCCTTAAAAAGAAGAGAATACAATCTGGCCTTAGAAGCTGCATCTGCGACCCATCCTCGCAACCAGAGGGCCCTACGCGCTCCAACCACCAGGGCCATATTCTTGGCTGACGCCCTCAACAAATCGTACAGGGCATTAGACAGGAAGGACGAGCCCATTTCTAACTTGGCCAATTCCTGAACCCCCGAAGAACCTACTGAATCGTCAAGGAGCTTCTCGGCCCAGCGAAACCAGGCTCGAGCCACTAAACCCCCACAGACCGAGGCCTGGAGAGCTAGGGCCGACAAATCAAAGCTACGCTTAAGGAAAGATTCCAACCTCCTGTCCTGGGGGTCCCGAAGCGCGGTCCCGCCATCCACCGGGATAGCCGTAGCCTTGGTGACCGCCGTAACCACTGCATCTACCGTGGGAGCCTTAAAGGAGTCTCTATCCTCCTGCGGCAGAGGATAGAGCCTCGCCATTGCCTTAGACACCCTACAAGGAGCTTCTGGGGCACTTCACTCCTGAGAAATCATGTCCCTCAGATCCTTATTCATAGGGAAGGACCGCGCTTTGCGCTGAATGCCTTTCACTAAAGGGTCCACCTGACCTGCCTCTCCCAAGGGGGCTTCTGACTGCTCAAACCTCAGGGTGGAAATCACCTGATCAATGAGCTCCGTAAGCTCATCTCTATGAAAAATTCTGACCACCGAGGGGTCCTCACCAGGAACAGAACATTCCGGCTCCTGAGAGCCCTCAAAACCCTCAGATTCTCCAAAATCACTGAGGTGCCCTTCAGACTCCCTAAGAGAAAAACAATCTCCCTCATCAACCCACTCTACACGGGGTTTTTTAGCGGGCAAGGAGCTACCCCCGTCCTCCAATTGGGGGGGCCCCGATTTCCAAGCTTGATACAGCGTCCAAACAAAATCAGGGGGAAAACCAACTCCTCCTGTGCCCTCAGAAGTCCCCTTTTGAACCAACGAAAGGGAAACAGGCCCAAAAACCGCCGCCTCCGCTGATCGCGCCGGAGTCAAAATGGCGGCTGTTCCCGCCGAAACCTCCGCTTCTGCTGACCGCGCCGGAGCCAACATGGCACTCGTTCCCGCCGACACTCCCTTGTGCGAAACCACAGGCAAAGGAGAAGCGGCGCTCACTGGTCTCTCCGCGGACAGCTGTTTCGGCTCGCCGCAGAGACGGCACGGACCGCCCGGTGTCTCTATCCCACGTCGGGAACACACACGGCAACGGAGGAGCTTGCCCGCCATAGCGCACTCGACAGAGACACGAAGATCGCAGCGCCGCACCAACGACAACCTGCTTCAGCCAAACAATTAACACAATGGTTGCGCTGCTCTCCCTCTCACCACGGGCACATGGACCTGAAATAACACTACCCTGATAGAAACAGAGTACAATATGGCAGCTGCTGATTGTAGGGCACTCAAGGCTGCAGTACTAAGAAAGCAGCCGAGGCACAAAGCTGCCAGCCTCAGAGAGGAAGAGAGCAGCACCGGGAGAGGGACCCGACTAGCAGGTGTGACACCCCAAGGGGAATAGTGAGCCCCACCGGACCCAGAGCCCCGAAGCACAAAGTTCTCTTTTTTTTTTTTTAAACACACATACAGGGAACTGAAAAATAAAAGAAGATCAGCCCCCAAACGGAGCAAATCCCTTCTCTATCAATCACACTACCTCACCAGACCATTGCAGACTGCACAGGATGTACTGCTACCTCTGCTGAGACTGAGAAAATACTGGCTAGTAAAAGGACTGCACAGGTTATATAGGCAGTGTTCAAAGTTCAGTGTTTTCTCAGTCTCCCTCTGCTGGTAGGAGTACATAACCCAAGCGTCTTGACCGGTCTGGAGGGTTGCTGAGGAAATCCCTTTTGGGAAGTATGAACTCCCCCTCAAATCACAAGTCAGGAACATTGGAATACAGTTAGATTCAACATTTACTCTGATTCCCCAAATCCAAGCAACCTTCAAGAGCTGCTTCTACTATTTGCGACAGCTAAGCTGCCTCTCTCCTTACATCGAGAAGGTAAATCTTATCCCAGTTGTGCATGCCATGGTAACATCAAGACTGGATTACTGCAATGCACTATACAATGGTCTGACTACAAAGGACCTGCACCAGCTCCAGTTGATTCAGAATGCAGCAGCAAGACTCATAGAAGGTTGCAAGCGACGTGACCACATTACACCATTTTTGCAAACACTTCATTGGCTACCAGTACAATACAGGGCTAAATTTAAAACTCTATGTCTGATCTTCAAGGCCCTGAAAGGAAATGGCCCCGAGTATCTGAAGAATAGGATGATCCTCCACACACCACCAAGGACACTAAGGTCCTCCCCAAGGACTTTCACTAACTACACCCTCTCCAAAAGACATTACACAAAGTGATACCCGCAAGCGAGCCTTCTCCGGAGTAGCCCCCACACTCTGGAATGCATTGCCTGAAAGGCTCTGCTTAACACAAGACTACCTCTACTTCAGGAAGCAGGTGAAAGCTTGGCTCTTCAACCAAGCCTTTAATGGAAGAAGTAACTAACTTATTAGTCTCACTCACACACACAAAGATTGACTCGGGCTGCACATACTGCAGCAGGACATGTTTATCCAGCCCTACCCTAGCTGAGATCATATTTAGCCATCTCTCTGACCTCACGTGCAACTTTCTTCAAATCAATCACTTTACTTTCTAATTCTTCCTACTTTCTTAGTCATCTATACGTTACAACTTTGCCTTACCCTTCACTACCAATTATAATGTTCTAGTACATGTTATGTTGTCATTGTAAGTAGTATACCATGCCATACTTTGTATTGTTGTTTGAATATTTTTACTGCTCTAATTGCCTATTGCTCATGTTTGATCTATTCTTACTGTACACCGCCTTGAGTGAATTCCTTCAAAAAAGCAGTAAATAAATCCTAATAAATAAATAAATAGGTTTCCTGAATTGGTACATCATGTTCAATCTCTAGCCCTATTCAAATCCAGGCTAAAAGCCCACCTTTTTAGGCTGCTTTTAATCTTTAAACTCTTATTCACCTGTATAATACCCATGTTCTTTTAATCATTCCCATAAAGTAAAGTTATTCTCCTGTAGAAGATGTTTTCCAAGGACAGCAGGACACAGATTACCACGAATGCAAGTTGTCACCAATAGAGCCCCGACATGGCTACTGCCCAGCTTTCAGAAGATTTCTGAAACTTTTGACAGGCCTGACCGTCTGCCCAACTTGCACAGCATGAGCAGTTGTATTAAAAAACATAGAAAATTCAACTCCTAGGGAAGATGGGTGGGATGTGGTAATCTGTGTCCTGCTATCCTCAGAGAAAGGGTATGATACATACCTGTAGCAGTTGTTCTCCGAGGACAGCAGGCTGATTGTTCTCACGACTGGGTGACGTCCGCGGCAGCCCCCACCAACCGGAAATAAGCTTCGCGGGACGGTCAGCACGCAGGGCACGCCCACCGCGCATGCGCGGCCGTCTTCCCGCCCGTGCGCGACCGCTCCCGCCAGTTGAATGACTAGCAAAAAATATGAAACACACAACTCCAAAGGGGAGGAGGGAGGGAAGGTGAGAACAATCAGCCTGCTGTCCTCGGAGAACAACTGCTACAGGTATGTATCATACCCTTTCTCCGAGGACAAGCAGGCTGCTTGTTCTCACGACTGGGGTATCCCTAGCTCTCAGGCTCACTCAAAACAAGAACCCAGGTCAATTGAACCTCGCAACGGCGAGGGTATAACAGAAATTGACCTACAAAGAACAACTAACTGAGAGTGCAGCCTGACCAGAATAAATTCGGGTCCTGGAGGGTGGAGTTGGATTTACACCCCAAACAGATTCTGCAGCACCGACTGCCCGAACCGACTGTCGCGTCGGGTATCCTGCTGGAGGCAGTAATGAGATGTGAATGTGTGGACAGATGACCACGTCGCAGCCTTGCAGATCTCTTCAATAGTGGCTGACTTCAAGTGGGCCACTGACGCTGCCATGGCTCTGACACTATGAGCCGTGACATGACCCTCAAGAGTCAGCCCAGCCTGGGCGTAAGTGAAGGAAATGCAATCTGCTAGCCAATTAGAGATGGTGCGTTTCCCGACAGCGACCCCTAGCCTGTTAGGGTCGAAAGAAACAAACAATTGGGCGGACTGTCTGTTGGGCTGTGTCCGCTCCAAGTAGAAGGCCAATGCTCTCTTGCAGTCCAATGTGTGCAACTGACGTTCAGCAGGGCGGGTATGCGGCCTGGGGAAGAATGTTGGCAAGACAATTGACTGGTTAAGATGGAACTCCGACACCACCTTCGGCAGGAACTTTGGGTGGGTGCGGAGCACTACTCTGTTGTGATGAAATTTGGTATATGGAGCATGAGCTACTAGGGCTTGAAGCTCACTGACCCTACGAGCTGAAGTAACTGCCACCAAGAAAATGACCTTCCAGGTCAAGTACTTCAGATGGCAGGTATTCAGTGGCTCAAAAGGAGGTTTCATCAGCTGGGTGAGGACGACGTTGAGATCCCATGACACAGCAGGAGGCTTGATAGGGGGCTTTGACAAAAGCAAGCCTCTCATGAATCGAACGACTAAAGGCTCTCCAGAGATGGCTTTTCCTTCCACACGATAATGGTAAGCACTAATCGCACTAAGGTGATTCCTTACTGAGTTGGTCTTGAGGCCAGACTCTGATAAGTGCAGAAGGTATTCAAGCAGGTTCTGTGCAGGGCAAGAACGAGGTTCTAGGGCCATGCTCTCACACCACACGACAAACCTCCTCCACTTGAAAAAGTAACTCTTTTTAGTGGAATCCTTTCTAGAGGCAAGCAAGACCCGGGAGACACCCTCAGACAGACCCAGCGCAGTGAAGTCTACGCCCTCAACATCCAGGCCGTGAGAGCCAGAGACTGAAGGTTGGGGTGCAGCAACGCTCCGTCGTTCTGCGAAATGAGAGTCGGAAAACACTCCAATCTCCACGGTTCTTCGGAGGACAACTCCAGAAGAAGAGGGAACCAGATCTGACGGGGCCAAAGGGGCGCGATCAGAATCATGGTGCCGCGGTCTTGCTTGAGCTTCAGTAAGGTCTTCCCCACCAAAGGTATGGGAGGATAAGCATACAGGAGGCCGGTCCCCCAATGGAGGAGAAAGGCATCCGACGCTAGCCTGCCGTGTGCCTGAAGTCTGGAACAGAACAGAGGCAGCTTGTGGTTGGTCTGAGAGGCGGAAAAGGTCCACCGAGGGGGTGCCCCACGCTCGGAAGATCTTGCGTACCACTCTGGCATGGAGCGACCACTCGTGCGGTTGCATGACTCTGCTCAGTCTGTCGGCCAGACTGTTGTTTACGCCTGCCAGGTACGTGGCTTGGAGGAGCATGCCGAACCGACACGCCCAACGCCACATCCCGACGGCCTCCTGGCACAGGGGGCGAGATCCGGTGCCCCCCTGCTTGTTGACGTAATACATTGCAACCTGATTGTCTGTCCGAATTTGGATAATTTGACAGGACAGCCGATCTCTGAAAGCCTTCAGTGCGTTCCAGATCGCTCGGAGCTCCAGGAGGTTGATCTGCAGATCCTTTTCCTGGAGGGACCACAGACCCTGAGTGTGGAGCCCATCGACATGGGCTCCCCACCCCAGGCGAGATGCATCCGTCGTCAGCACTTTCGTGGGCTGCGGAATTTGGAATGGGCGTCCCAGGGTCAAATTGGTCCGGATGGTCCACCAGAGCAGTGAAGTGCGGCAACTGGTGGAGAGGCGGATGACATCTTCTAGATTCCCGGTGGCCTGGAACCACTGGGAAGCTAGAGTCCATTGAGCAGATCTCATGTGAAGACGAGCCATGGGAGTCACATGAACTGTGGAGGCCATATGACCTAGAAGTCTCAACATCTGCCGAGCTGTGATCTGCTGAGACGCTCTGGTCTGCGAAGCCAGGGTCAAGAGATTGGTGGCCCTCGCTTCGGGAAGGTAGGCCTGAGCTGTCTGGGAATTCAGCAGCGCTCCTATGAATTCCAGAGACTGAGTTGGCTGGAGATGGGACTTTGGGTAATTTATCACAAACCCCAGCAGCTCCAGAAGTTGGATAGTGCACTGCATGGACCGGAGGGCTCCTGCCTCCGAGGTGTTCTTGACCAGCCAATCGTCGAGATATGGGAACACGTGCACTCCCAGCTTGCGTAGATAGGCCGCTACCACCACGAGGCACTTGGTAAACACTCGTGGGGCAGAGGCGAGCCCAAAGGGCAGCACACAATACTGAAAGTGCCGTGCGCCCAGTCGGAATCTGAGATACTGCCTGTGAGCTGGCAGTATCGGGATGTGAGTGTATGCGTCCTTTAAATCCAGGGAACATAGCCAATCGTTTTTCTGAATCATTGGCAGAAGGGTGCCCAAGGAAAGCATCCTGAACTTTTCTTTGACCAGGAATTTGTTCAGGCCTCTCAGGTCTAGGATGGGACGCATCCCCCCTGTTTTCTTTTCCACAAGGAAGTACCTGGAATAGAATCCCTGCCCTTCCTGCCCGGGTGGTACGGGCTCGACCGCATTGGCGCTGAGAAGGGCGGAGAGTTCCTCTGCAAGTACCTGCTTGTGATGGGAGCTGAAAGACTGAGCTCCCGGAGGACAATTTGGAGGCAGGGAGGCCAAATTCAGGGCGTATCCGCACCGCACTATTTGGAGAACCCACTGGTCGGAGGTTATGAGAGGCCACCTTTGGTGAAAAAATTTTAACCTCCCTCCGACCGGCAGATCGTCCGGTACGGACACTTGCAGGGCGGCTATGTTCCCGTGGATCCAGTCAAAAGCCCGTCCCCGGCTTTTGCTGTGGAGGCGCAGGGGGCTGCTTAGGCGCACGCTGTTGACGAGAACGAGCGCGCTGGGGCTGTCCCTGTGCCTGACGAGGCCTTCGGGCCGGCTGGTTGTACCTACGCTTTGCAAAAGAATAGGGTGCAGCCTGCCGTGCCCGGGAAAAAACGCCCACCCGTGGGGGCGGGTGCTGAAGGCGCCCGGTGGGAGAGCTTGTCGAGAGCGGTTTCCCGCTGATGCAGTTGGTCCACCATCTGCTCGACCTTCTCACCGAAAATGTTATCCCCCCGGCAAGGGACGTCAGCCAGTCTCTGCTGGGTGCGGTTGTCCAGGTCAGAGGCACGCAGCCATGAGAGCCTGCGCATCACTATACCTTGGGCCGCAGCACGAGATGCCACGTCACAGGTGTCAAAAATCCCCCTGGACAGGAACTTTCTGCACGCCTTCAGCTGCCTGACCACCTCCTGATAAGGCCTGGACTGCTCCGGCGGGAGCTTATCGACCAGGTCCGCCAGCTGTTGCACATTGGTCCGCATGTGGATGCTCATATAGAGCAGGTAAGATTGGATGCGGGTCACGAGCATGGAGGATTGGTAGGCCTTCCTCCCAAATGAGTCCAGAGTGCGAGACTCCCGCCCCGGGGGCGCCGAGGCGGTATCCCTCGAACTCCGTGCCCTCTTGAGAGCAGAATCCACGACCGCTGAGTCATGGGGCAACTGGGGCCGCATGAGCTCTGGGTCAGAGTGGATCCTGTACTGGGACTCTGCTTTCTTGGGAATGGTGGGATTAGTTAGTGGTCGCACCCAGTTCCGGAGCAGCGTCTCCTTCAGGACATTGTGCAGCGGTACCGTGGAGGACTCTCTAGGTGGTGATGGATAGTCGAGGACCTCGAGCATCTCGGCCCTCGGCTCTTCCACAGAGACCACGGGAAAGGGAATGCTTATAGACATATCCCGCACAAAGGAGGCAAAGGAGAGACTCTCAGGAGGTGAGAGCTTCCTCTCCGGTGACGGCGTGGGGTCCGAGGGAAGGCCTGTAGACTCCTCGGAGGAGAAATATCTCGGGTCCTCCTCTTCCCCCCACGAGTCCTCGTCCTCGGTATCGGACATTAGCTCATGTAGCTGAGTCCGGTACCGGGCCCGGCTCGACGTCGAGGCACCAAGGTCTCGGTGTCATCGAGCGGTGGACTCCCGCGCCGGCGGGGACGGAGCTCCCTCCATCGACGTCGACGGGGACTCCACCTGCGTGGCTGTCGAGACCGGCACCGCAAGCGGCGGCGGTGTCGACTGCCCCGGCGCCGGGCTAGAGCTCGCCGGCGCCACAGTCATCGGCGCCGGGGGTGCTTGGCCTGGCGCATCAGCCCTTCCAGGATCCCCGGAAGGATGGCTCTGAGGCACTCGTCCAGGCCCGCTGCCGGGAAAAGCGGTGGGGCCGGTAAGGGTGTCGGTGCCGGAAGCTGCTGGGGGCCAGGAGATGGCACCGAGGTGCCGGAACCCCGACGCGTCGGTACCTCCACCACCGACGGAGATCTCTCCTCTCTGCGATGACGCTTCGGCGTCGACTCCTCTTCAGGGTGCACCGAGGGCTCCCGGTGACGGCGCTTCTTGTCTTTTTTTCCGGTGCACGTCACCGGTGCCGGAGGGCATGGAGGAGGAGGAGGTCGATCCCCCTCGGTCTCGGGGTACCGGGTCCGACAGGGTTCGGTCCCGTGGCTCACGAGTTGAGGGAGTGACCGGGGCCGACTGCCCACGCGGTCTCTCTACCCCACTCTCGCCGGCGGACCGGCGGGCCGACGGGACCTGTTCTCCTGGGGTCGCTGCCATCGGTGCCGATGTCTCGGGCATCGATACCGGTACCGAAGAACCGGTCTTCGATACCGATGCCGTCGAGGTCGACGTCGAGGGGCCGGCGCAAGTTCCAAAAAGACGGTCCCGCAGAACTTGCCTCGCAACCTGAGTCCGTTTCCGGAGACCGAGACACAAAACGCACGACTTGAGATTGTGCTCCGGCCCGAGGCACTGGAGGCACCAAGCGTGGGTGTCGGTCTGCGAGATCGGCCGGCCGCAGCGACCACACTTTTTAAATCCACTCGGGACCTTCGAGGACATCGACGGAAAAATCGCGTCGGCGAAGTCAAAGTCGGCAATGGTGGCTAAAATCACACCACGAAAATTGTAACCGACCGAGCGGCCACTAGGCCGCAACGAGGCGTCCCCGCTAGAAAGCGAGGGAAAAGAAGGAGCGCGTGCTCCACACGCGCAAAATTCTTTTTTTTTTTTTTTTTTTTTTTAATAAAAGAGAAAGAAGAAAAAGAAGAGGCCGAACAGGCCAAAAGCGACGATCCGCGTAAACGCGGTCGAAAAAATCCGGCGGCTGAAACGAGAGAGAGGGGAAAACACAACTCTCTCAGTCGCGGAAAAAAAGTAACTGGCGGGAGCGGTCGCGCACGGGCGGGAAGACGGCCGCGCATGCGCGGTGGGCGTGCCCTGCGTGCTGACCGTCCCGCGAAGCTTATTTCCGGTTGGTGGGGGCTGCCGCGGACGTCACCCAGTCGTGAGAACAAGCAGCCTGCTTGTCCTCGGAGAACACCTGCTACAAGTGAGCAATTTCACTTTCTCCAAGAACAAGCTGGACAACTGATTACCATAAATGGGAATCCCTAGCTACCAGGCTCAATGAAAACAACAAATCATCAACAGGGACTTGAAATGGCAAGGAAAACCAGAACCAATAACTCTAAGCAACTACAAACTTCCTGTTATGAAGGTGCAGCCTGTAACAGAAGCAAATGGGCCTAGGAGGATGGGGTTGGATTCAAGACTACAAACAAATTCTGCAAAACTATCAGACCAAACCAGCTGTTGCATTGGCAATTCTGCTCAAGGTAGTAGTGGGATATGAATGTGTGACCTGAAGACCATGTTGCAGCTCTGCAAATCTCAATTGGGCTACTGATGCCACCATGGCTCTGATAATGTAAGTCATGTCATAACCCTCTAAGATTCAGTCCAGCCTGGGCATAAGAGAAGGAGATGTAGTCTGATTGCCAGTTGGATAAGGTGCACTTACCGATAGTTGCCTCCATCCTGTTTGGGTCAAAAGAAACAAAAAGTTGGGTGGATTGTCTATGGGCTTTAGTTTGTTCCAGATAGAAGGCCAAGGTTCACTTGCAGTTCAAAGTGTGCAGTGGGCTTTAACCAGGATGGGCATGAGCTTTGGGGAAAGTCATTAGAAGGACAGCTGACTGATTAAGATGGAAGTCCAACACTACCTTAGCAGGAAACTTAGGATGTGTACAGACAGCACCTCTGTTATGATGAAACTTCATGTAAGGCAGATCCGCCGCTAGGGCCTGAAGCTCACTGACCCTGCAAGCTGAAGTGACCATCATCAAAAATAAGATCTTCCAGGTCAGGTACTTCAGATGGTAAGAATCAAGTGGCTCAAAAGGAGCTTTCATCAGCTAGGTTAGGATGACATTTAGGTCCCATGACACAGTTGGAGGTTTGATTGGGGGGGGGGGGGGTTCAGAAGCAAACCCCTCATAAAACAAACTAGAGGCTGTACAGAGAAAGGCACACCCTCTGCACACTGATGGTAAGCACTAATTGCACAAAGGTGAACCCTAACAGAGTTGGTCTTCAAACCAGAGTCAGAGAGGCATAGAAGGTACTCAAGCAGTTTTTGTGTAGGACAAGATAGAGGGTCTAGGGACTTGTCCTCACACCATACAGCAAACCTCCTGTATTTTGAAATTAACACATCTCTTAGTGGAATCCTTCCTAGAAGCCAGCAAGACCATGGAAATATACAACTACAAAACATTCTTGTATTCCGCAACCACCTCTCCATTCCATGCGGATCTCATATAAGAAGCCAGACATAACCTGGGAATTACAATATCAATCTACAATTCAACTTATTAAAAACTTTTTAAAAAGAAAATACTTTAAAAACCTTCAAAACAGTATATAATTCCTTAGTATACAAATTTGATAAGGGATAGAATTCCACTGCTATGCTGATAAATAAACCTGCTGAATATAATAAAAAGTTGCATAACTACATTTCCTTCCCACAACACATTGCTCCCCCTCCCCTCCATACAGGCATCTACCTTTCTTCTCTCCTGCAGCATCCTTCCCTTGTACATACATCCATGTGTCTCCCCTTCTGCAATTAAAACTGTTATCTCTGACACACAGACACCTATTTCTCTCTTCTCATGTTGCTGACCCTCCAGCATACTGGTCCAGCACCCCCTCCCCCATGCACTTAACATTGATCAGGCTCTTCATAGGGTCTCTGGCAGCGATTCCCACATGCTACTTGCAACTGATGCCGATGCTGTATCTCTGCTATGTAATGGCAAAGTGAAATAGGATAGGCAGGGGAGAGAAAGCAATACTGGAAAACACAGGCGTTAATAATTTTGAACGTGATTAAAACATTCAATCTTAGTTAAAATGTAAAAAATGTCATCGCATTAATACTGCACTAAATGCCCACCCCTAGTAAACACTATTATAAAGAACAAACTTACTAAGCATATACATAGGCATGGATTAATAGGGCAAAGCCAATATGGATTTAGTCAAGGAAAGTCTCACCAATCTGCTACATTTCTTTGAAGGGGTGAATAAACACATGGCTAAAGATGAGCTGGTTTATACTGTGTATCAGGATTTTCAGAACACTACTACTACTACTACTATTTAGCATTTCTATAGCGCTACAAGGCATACGCAGCGCTGCACAAGCATAGAAGAAAGACAGTCCCTGCTCAAAGAGCTTACAATCTAATAGACAAAAAATAAAGTAAGCAAATCAAATCAATTAATGTGGACGGGAAGGAAGAGAGGAGGGTAGGTGGAGTCGAATGGTTACAAGTGGTCACGAGTCAAAAGCAATGTTGAAGAGGTGGGCTTTCAGTCTAGATTTAAAGGTGGCCAAGGATGGGGCAAGACGTAGGGGCTCAGGAAGTTTATTCCAGGCGTAGGGTGCAGCGAGACAGAATTGACAAAGACAAAGTAACTTATGAATTACTCCTGAGGAAATTAGAAAGTCATGGGATAGGAGGCAGTGTCCAATTGTGAATTAAAAACTGGTTAAAAGACATAAAACAAAGTAGGGTCAAATGGTTAATATTCTCAATTGAGAAAGGTAAGCAGTTTTGGAAGAGGTTGTGATAATCTGGGATGTTCCCACTCCAAAAGATAGAAAAAACAATTGAGTGCCAGGAAACTGGACATTGTGGCGAAAGAGAAAAACACCAGAATAGCCTTGATTATAGAGGTGTCAGTCCCAAGTGATTATTCGGTGAATCGCATAGACAGAAAAAAAATCTTTAAAAATCAGGAAATGCAGTGTGAGACCAAGAAAATGTGGCACGAAGGATACAAAATATTTCCCTTTGTTTTGGGTGCAACATGCCTCATTAAAAAGAATGTTCAAGCACAGTTGGATAAATTGCCTACATATGTATCATCATATGAACTTCAGAAGAAAGTCTTTTTGGCACAATACAAGTACTTTGACAGTGAGTTTTAGTCCTAAGCCAGGGTATGTGGCGTATGATCTCAGTCTCTCAAATTTACTTCTAATGCTATCCAAAGTATGCAAAACAATAACCTATGGAGACGGTGCCCCAAGAACACCTGAATAAGACCATCTTCCATAAGAAAGAGTCAGGAACACACTATGCCCATGTAGAGATTTGAAGCAGCATTAATCGGTGGAGGTCCTTGATGCAGACACCACAAAACAGGGCAACTCGCCAGACTTTTCCAGATCTGTTACTGCAGCTTATTTTGAGAGAAAAGTGATAGTGTTTTTGCTACAAAACTGTGATTATACCTTATTGACCTTGCAAATATTGTTCTGTGCTTTGAGTTTACTTTAGGGCTAAGATACACACTTCAATGGTGTATTTTAATTTATGTTCACCTAAGGTGTTTATTTTGCATTACAGACACGTGCTTTTGTTAACTAGATTGCCTGATATTAATATTGGTGCATCACATCATAGTTATTAATTCAACCATGTGATTGGTGATACATATTTTAAAGACTGTGAATATATTTTCTAGTATAACAATAGTCTGGACACCAATGACTTTTCTAATCATTTTATTATTACTGTGTGTCTATTTTTAAGTGTGATTTTTAGGGAGAAGATCAATTTTGCTTTTTGTCACAAGGCCTGGGCAAAGCAGCTAAGAAGTCAGACCTCCGCCAGATAGAGGAGCCATCACTAGGGCCTGGAGGCAAACCTGAGTTGCCAAGGGTACAAAAACAGAGGGAGAAAGACTAGGAAGGATGAAAAGGAAGAGCAAAAAATGGCAAAACAAGGAAAATAAGAAAATCCTGGATAAAAATTAAAGCATAAAGTAGCTGTAAATGGCTTATTTAGCCATTTCAGACCCTTCCCCTGGCTGAATGTTCTGCTTTTCATCAGCAGCCATGATTATTAAAAATCACAACCAAAAAGTACCAAATTGAACTTGAGAAATTAATTAAGTGGTTATAAGTCTGAAACCACCATAAATGTTGGTCTCTGCCTTAGATTTACTCAAGATAAATTATACTTGCTCAATTTTGAAGAAAAAGATGAACAGCAAAATCATAAGACAAATATATGTAAATACAAATTTACTTTTCACTTCTTCTGAAAACTTCTGGTTCTCCTTTAAAATGTGGATGGTCTTTTTAAGCTCTTCTTCCAGTCGATTCATCTCCCTCAACTTTTGGTCATGCTGGCAGTTAAGGGAATTTCTTTCAGTCTTTATTTCCTAAAAGAAACATTTCCTCGGTCATAAACCTGTACTAATACATTTTCCACAACAAATACTGAGGTAGATCAAGCAAAAATAAAATGGACATGCGGCTACACAAAACTTTCAACACAGGCTTCTTTTTTCTTTTTAACAAAAGGCTATCTTCCACAATGTTCTAAAGCAGCTTTTTTTTTTTCCAAGAGGCAAGTTAGCCTGCACTGTTGGACAAGCAAGGTGTACATGAACAATTCAGTACAGAAGTTCTTAGTTTCCCAACCTTTCCCATGTCACAGCATACTTGGCACCAGGTTAGGATTGCCGACTAGATCCAGATTCAGCCAACAGGGTTGATCCAGTCTTGGCCTTACCCTACTGCATGTAGGGACTTGTGGTTCTGATTTCCCCATTGGATTCCCTAAGTAAAGCAAGGCTACAAGTCCCTATATGCATTGGGGTAGGCCCAGGACTGGATCAACCCTGTCAGGTGAATCTGGATCTAGTTGGCAACCCTACATCAGGTTCACTCTATTGCAGCACACCATCACCTTCCTTTCCCTCTTTTCCCACCTGCCTGGTACAATCAACTCATTTCCTATCCACAGCACAATCTCATCTAACCTCCCCCCATCATCACCCCTCTGGGACAATCATCTGCCCACCTCCACCAAATGCCTCTAGGGCAGAGCTTTGCAAAATGTGGGTTGTAAAACCTGCCTTTGGGGTCATGACCTAGGTGGATTCTTCTCTAAAAGGTGAATCATTATTCTATAATTCCAGGGGGGGGGGGGGGGTCACACAATTTTATTTGGCCACAATCATGGTGTTACAGGCACAAAAAGATTGGGAAGCACTGCTCTGGGACATTCATTTGGCCCTTCTACCCCTTCCAGTGATTTTCTCCAACTGGCAAGTGTTGGTGAGCAACACATACTTTCTGCTGCTGCTTCCTCTGTTGGCATTCCTCTGCAGTCAAAACCAGAAATGGCCTTGTAGTCTTGCAAGACTTGTTAGCTTTGTATGTTTCTGGCAGCAGCAATAAACCACACTACCCATACTCCAATCCTCTCCCACACATCCCTCCCTATTGTCCTACTCTTTCCAACTGGATCATCTCTGTGATACTTCATACCATACTCTGTGTTATCTCTGTGGTACTTTGTACCACACCTTGTACCTTACTTTGTGTTAACTCTATGATACTCTGTACCACATCCTGTAAGCCGCCCTGAGCCTGCTATCGAGTGGGAAAGAGCGGGGTATAAATGCCTTAAATAAATAAATAAATAAGAGAGCACTGCTCAAGGATTCACTGTCAGTGGAAGGAAATCCTGCAGCCTAGGGAGCATGGGGGAGGATAAAAACAGAAAACTTTGCACCTTTAGCAGCTCTGACTTGACCAGTACTTACCTGTAACTCCAGCTGGCCAGTGAAAAGATTTCCTGGCATACTAACTGGGAAGCACTGCATTAGTATGCATCTATCTGTGGTTAGATTTGAAAGAAAACTGGGCTGTATCTGATTTTCAAAGAAGAATCTATACCAATGTACTTAACACCTGCAATTTCTGCAAGCAGCAACCTGGAGAAAATTAACATATGAACACTGAAAAATAAAGATATATGCACACAGTTTT
This sequence comes from Microcaecilia unicolor, assembly GCF_901765095.1. Taxonomy (NCBI): domain Eukaryota; kingdom Metazoa; phylum Chordata; class Amphibia; order Gymnophiona; family Siphonopidae; genus Microcaecilia; species Microcaecilia unicolor. The sequence goes on from NC_044033.1 coordinate 71,941,813, forward strand.
CTTCACCAGTAACTCCTCTTTGTAATCCAACCAAAGTATACAGGCTATGAAAGCCACCACATTCTTTTAGCTGAGGGAATCCCCAGGGCAGTCTATACAGGTAAATATGTATTTACTGGAGAAATCCATGCAGACATTACAAAATACTGTAGTGCAATATTATCAAGCAGAAATTATCTGTGCCTGTTTAGGGCTGTCTCACCCAATGAGATTCAACTTGCCTATCTCCAAATTTACCTCATTGATTGTATTTATGATTATATTTAGTCATCCCATTATTATTAGATTGTCTACAAAAGTTTTATGTTAAGCTATATGTTACCCCGCGCTTTCATAAAAGCAGTTAATAATTTCCAATCAGTAAATAAGAGCAAATACTTCACTTCCTTTAAAGGCTGGATAAAATCTACAGCCCAGAAGGTTAACTGTAGGTTAGTTATAGAAACAAGCTCCCCTTCACACCCCTTTATCCACTACTGGATGACAGATGGCACTAGAAGGGCTCTGTTGGAACCAAGCCTTCAATTATCAGTCTAGTGTTTCAAGCAGATGGGTACCAGGAGGGTAAAGCCAAATATGAGTAAAAAAGAGAAAATGGATGAAAGACAACAAATTTGCAGGCAAATACCTGGGAACAAGTAGAAAACTGTAAATTATATTCTCAGTATGACAATAATAAAAAGAACCAGAATAAGGTGCAAATAAATTTTGAACTGCTAGCTTTGACACAATAATTCTTATGAACATTTTTCAAATTCTCTTTTAGGAAATTTTTATGGTATAGTATATAGTAGCACTCCCTTATGCATCTGATCAGTAGTCTCAATGATTTTTCATCTGCTTATGCATGAAAACTTATGCACAGAAATCACCAGACCCTGTAAAGTCACTTGTTTAGCCAACAATTTATTCGTATAGTTTTATAAAACACAGATAGCAGCAGAAAGCCAGCTGTCTGATTAGGCAAAGACACACCTTCTATCAAACATTGTGAATGGAAAAAAAAAGCAACCCTTAGATTTTGTTGTTTAACAGCGTAATTTAAGCAAATTTGGGTAATTTGTACCATAATGAACATCAACCAACAGTTTGCATAATTGACCACCAGAACTCGCTGCTTACTTTTTCTACCATACAAAAATGTCACTGTGATGTCATAGTTTACACTAACTATGAAAATGGTGCTTACTGAAGAAGATAGAATTGTTATCAAGTTTTAGCGACAACTACATATTATGGTACAAGACGACACTGCTGAGTTTCCAATAAAGAATTAGACATTGGGGGGCTTAAATAAGCTTCTGAAAAAGCGAGGTTACTTACCTGTAGCAGGTATTCTCCGAGGACAGCAGGCTGATTGTTCTCACATGTGGGTGACGTCCGACGGCAGCCCCAGGAACGGAATCTTCCTAGCAACAAAGCTTGCTAGAGCCTTCGCGCATGCACCACACATGCACGACCGTCTTCCCACCCGTTGCGCAAACGTGCCTCAGTCAGATAACAAAGACAAGGAAGACACAACTCCAAAGGGGAGATGGGCGGGTTGGTGAGAACAATCAGCCTGCTGTCCTCGGAGAATACCTGCTACAGGTAAGTAACCTTGCTTTCTCCGAGGACAAGCAGGCTGCTTGTTCTCACATGTGGGTATCCCTAGCCCCAGGCTCACTCAAAACAACAAACAGGGTCAATTGGGCCTCGCAACGGCGAGGACATAACATAGATTGACCTGAAAAGTAACAATTAACTGAGAGTGCAGCCTGGAACAGAATAAAAAATGGGCCTCGGGGGGGGGGGGGGGGGGGGGGGTGGATTCTAAACCCCAAACAGACTGCAGCACTGACTGCCCAAACCGACTTTCGCATCGGGTATCCTGCTGAAGGCAGTAATGAGAGGTGAATGTGTGGACAGATGACCACGTCACAGCCTTGCAAATCTCTTCAATAGTGGCTGACTTCAAGTGGGCCACTGATGCTCCCATGGCTCGAACACTATGAGCCGTGACATGACCCTCAAGAGTCAGCCCAGCTTGGGCGTAAGTGAAGGATATGCAATCTGCTAGCCAATTAGAAATGGTGCGTTTCCCGACAGCCATTCCCCTTCCTATTGGGGTCAAAAGAAACAAACAATTGGGCGGACTGTCTGTGTGGGCTTGTCCGCTCCAGGTAGAAGACCAATGCTCTCTTGCAGTCCAATGTGTGCAACTGACATTCAGCAGGGCAGGTATGTGGACGGGGAAAAAATGTTGGCAAGACAACTGACTGGTTCAGATGGAACTCCGACACCACCTTTGGCAGGAACTTAGGGTGAGTGCGGAGGTCTACTCTGTTATGATGAAATTTGGTAAAGGGAGCATGGGCTACCAAGGCTTGAAGCTCACTGACCCTCCGAGCTGAAGTGACTGCCACCAAGTGTAATCCGTTGGGTTGATCGTGAGCCCTTGGGCCCTGGCCGAGGCCAGCAGAGTGCCGACCCAGGGCAAGGGGAGACCGACCCACCACCACACACTCCAGCTACACAACACCCTAAGCTACTCTCCCCCGCAGTACCTCAGGAAGAAAGGGAAATAGGCATACAGGCGGGCCTCGCAGCCAAACCAGAACCCACGCGCACAGAGCCACTCATGCGGGCCTCATGGCCGAACTGGAACCCAAACACACACAGGGAGGGGTGAAAGAACCCAGAGGGCTCCCCCGGGACCCCAAGATACCAGTCACGTGCTAAACACCAGCGATAGGGCAGAGGAAGTAACAAAAGAACCAGGAGCCACGCCCTCTCAGGGGACTAGCGCAAGACAGGGAAACTAATACAGCAAGCCCCGAAACCTGCCAGGTACATGGCTTGGAAAAGCATGCCATGCTGGCGAGCCCAGCGCCACAACCCGACTGTTTCCTGACACAGGGGGCAAGATCCGGTGCTCCCCTGCTTGTTGATATAGTACATTGCAACCTGGTTGTCTGTCCGAATTTGGATAACTTGGAAGGACAACTGATCTCTGAAAGCCTTGAGTGCGTTCCAGAGCGCTCTCAACTCCAGGAGGTTGATCTGCAGACCAGATTCCTGGAGGGACCACCGTCCTTGAGTGTGAAGCCCATCAACATGGGCTCCCCACCCTAGGAGAGATGCATCCGTTGTCAGCACCTTTTGCAGCTGAGGAATTTGGAATGGGCGTCCCAAGATCAAATTGGAGCGAATCATCCACCAGCGGAATGAAGTGCGAAAGCTGGCGGGCAGGCGGATTGCATCTTCTAGATTCCCCGTAGCCTGGTACCACTGGGAAGCTAGGGTCCATTGAGCTGGTCTCATGTGAAGACGTGCCATGGGAGTCACATGGACTGTAGAGGCCATATGGCCCAGGAGTCTCAACATCTGCCGAGCTGTGATCTGCTGGGACGTTCTGGCCCGGGAGGCGAGGGATAGAAGTGTCTGTGCCCTCGCCTCAGGAAGATAGGCCTGAGCCGTCTGTGAATTCAGCAGGGCTCCAATGAATTCGAGTGACTGGACTGGGGGTAGATGGGACTTTGGGTAATTTATCACAAAACCCAGTAGCTCCAGAAGTCGGATAGTCCTCTGCATGGACCGTAGAGCTCCTGCCTCCAAGGTGCTCTTCACCAGCCAAACACATGCACCCCCAGCTTGCGTAGCGCCGCCGCCACCACCAGTAAGCACTTTGTGAACACCCGTGGCGCGGAGGCGAGCCCAAAGGGCAGCACATAATACTGGAAATGCTGTGTCCCCAGACGGAATCGCAGATACTGCCTGTGAGCTGGCAGTATCGGGATGTGGTTATAAGCATCCCTTAAATCCAGGGAGCATACCCAATCGTCTTTCTGAATCATGGGGAGAAGGGTGCCCAAGGAAAGCATCCTGAACTTTTCTCAAACCAGATATTTGTTCAGGCCTCTCAGGTCTAGGATGGGACGAATCCCCCCTGTTTTCTTTTCCACAAGGAAGTACCTGGAATAGAATCCCAGCCCTTCTTGCCCTGGTGGTACGGGCTCGACCGCATTGGCGCTGAGAAGGGCGGAGAGTTCCTCTGCAAGTACCTGCCTGTGGTGGGAGCTGAAGGACTGAGCTCCCGGCGGGCAATTTGGTGGAATGGAGGTCAAATTGAGGGCATACCCGCACCGCACTATTTGGAGAACCCACTGGTTGGAGGTTATGAGAGGCCACCTTTGGTGAAAAAATTTTAACCTCCCCCCGACCGGTAGATCACCCAGCACGGGCACTTGTATGGCGGCTATGCTCCCTTGGATCCAGTCAAAAGCCCGTCCCTTGCTTTTGCTGGGGAGCCGCAGGGGCCTGCTTGGTTGCACGCTGTTGACGCGAATGAGTGCGCTGGGGCTGAGCCTGGGAAGGCTGTCGGGAAGGAGGATTGTACCTACGCTTGGGTGTAAGCGTAAGAAGCAGTCTTCTTTCTCCTGAAAAATCGCCTACCTGAAGAGGTAGGTGCTGAAGGCGCCCGGTGGGAGAGGTTGTCAAGGGCGGTTTCCCGATGGTGAAGCTGTTCGACCAACTGCTCGACCTTCTCACCAAAAATATTATCCCTCCCCGGCAAGGGTCATCCGCCAGCCGCTGCTGGATCCGGTTGTCCAGGTCAGAGGCGCGCAGCCATAAGAGTCTGCGCATCACTATACCTTGGGCAGCGGCTCTGGATGCAACATCACAAGTGTCATAAATACCCCTGGACAGGAATTTGTAACACGCCTCCAGCTGCCTGACCACCTCCTGAAAAGGCCTGGCCTGCTCCAGCAGGAGCTTGTCAACCAGGTCCGCCAGTTGCCGCACATTATTCCGCATGTGAATGCTCATTTAGAGCTGGTAAGACTGGATCTTGGTCACGAGCATGGAGGAATGATAGGCCTTCCTCCCAAAAGAGTCCAGAGTGCGAGATTCACGCCCTGGGGGCGCCGAGACGGTATCCTTCAAACTCTTGCCTCTCTTGAGAGCAGAATCCACGACCGCAGAGTCATGTGGCAACTGAGTCCTCATCAACTCCGGGTCAGTGTGGACTCTATACTGGGACTCCGCCTTCTTTGGGATGGTGGGATTAGATAAAGGCTTCACCCAGTTCCGAAACAGCGTCTCCTTCAGGACATTGTGCAACGATACCGTGGAAGAATCTCTAGGTGGAGATGGATAGTCGAGGACCTCAAGCATCTCAGCCCTCGGCTCATCCACCATAACCACGGGAAAAGGAATGCTCACAGAGATGTCCTTAACAAAAGAGGCAAAGGAGAGGCTCTCAGTTGGTGAGAGCTTCTTCTCCAGTGAAGGAGTGGGGTCAGAGGGAAGACCACAGGACTCCTCGGAGGAGAAATACCTGGGGTCCTCCTCCTCCCCCCACGAGGCCTCCTCCTCGGTGTCGGACATGAGTTCTCTGACTTCCATCTGAAACCGGGCCCGTCTCGACTCAGAGGAGCCACGTCCTCTATGATAGCGTCGAGAGGTGGACTCCCGCGCCGGCGGGGATGAAGCTCCCGCTCATCGACGTCGATTCCACCTGAGTGGCAGCCGAGACCGGTGCCGCAAGCGGTACCGGTGTCGACGGCCGCATCACAGGGCCAGAGCCAGCCGGCGCTTTCATCAACAGTGCCGAGGGCGCAAGCACCCCCGGCACCGGAAGAGACTGGCGCAGCAGCCCTTCCAGGATACCTGGAAGAATGGCTTGGAGGCGCTCGTCCAAAGTCTCTGTCGGGAAAGGCTGAGGGGCCAGTGCAGGAGTCAGTGCTTGAATCTGCACGGGGCCAGGAGACGGTACCGGACTGCACGACTGATTCATTGACACCTCTTGGATGGAGGGGGAGCGGTCCTCCTGGCGTCGATGCTTCTCGGGTGCCGACTCTCTCGACGCCCCGAAGCTCCCGGTACCGTGTGAAGGGGGCGACCAATGACGGTGCTTCTTAGCCAACTTCTTTCGATGCACGTCATCGGCGCTCCGCGGTACCAACAAGGAGGTCGTGGAATCCACATGCCTCCTCGGGGTCGGGTCCGAAATGGGTCAGTCCCGATGGCCCTGCGCAGTAGAAACTGCCGAGGCAGGTGAAGGCCCACTCGGCTGCTCGCTGCTCCCAGCGAAAGATGGTCATCGGGCCAGTGGTACCTGAGCTCCTGAGGTCGATGCCATGTCGGGAGCCGAAGTCGACACCGCCGGTGCCGATCCTGCCGAAGTCGATGCCGCCGGTGCCGATGCTGTCGACGTCGAAGCCCCGGCGCAAGCTCCAACCACTAAATAAAGAAAAAAGCAGACTAGGCCACAAACCGGTTTCCGAGGCTGACAACGGAGAGGGACGCAAAGCAGTCTCTCTCCAAGCACGGAAAACAAAAAACTGAGCGGGAGCGCACGGGCGGGAAGACGGCTGCGCATGCGCGGTGGCCGTGCCCCACGCGCGGGACTTCCCGCAAGAAGTTTTTTCCGGTTGGAGGGGGCTGCCGTGGATGTCACCCAGTCGTGAGAACAAGCAGCCTGCTTGTCCTCGGAGAAAAGGCATATATAGAAGAATTAGATCAGGTTTTACTTAAATATGCAGAGGGTACACTGTTGGGGGGGAGGGGGGGGGGGGTAATTTCAATCTTACCTTAAATATAGCACTAGATAATTCAACCACTGAGATTAGGTATGCCCAGAGGGATCAGGATGTACTGGATCACTTTATGTCCAGATGACACTTAGTGGATCTCTGGAGAGCAGTACATCCAATAGAAAGAGATTATACATACTATTCCCAAACACATAACATAGTTATTCACACACTGACTAATAGGTGTGAGCCCCAACGATAACAGGACAGGTGTCTTCTCATTGTATAGCTACACAAAATTGGTCAGATCACTCACCAGTTATCCTGTGCTTAGGTACAGTTAATAAATTGATGGGGACTCGCTACTGGAGGCTATCAGATGCTTTATTAATACCTATTGAACACTGAACTCAAAGCGTGATCTAAGGGACTATATTCAGCTCTATGATACTGGGGATGTTTCCCCAATGATATTCTGGGAGGGGTTAAAGGTAGTGATTAGAGGTAAACTAATTGTGCTACAAGCTCATGTTTCCAAAACACAAAGGCAAAAGGAATGCTTATTGCACTCCCAATTGGCGCAAATAGACTAGCAATCAAAACGTGAGAGGGGAACAACAAAGGCATCAAATTAGGATGCAGCTTCAGGAGCTGCAATTATCTAATATAGCTGATCAGTTATTGCAGATCCGTCAATCATACTTTGAATTTGGTGATAAATCGAGTCATCTCCTGGCATTTAAATTAAAAAAGCAAACGGCCTATAATTATATAGCTGGGGTCACAGATGAGCAGGGGAAGTTCCATAGTTCAACACTGGATACACAACAGTTCCTTGTAGAATTCTATCGTCAGCTTTACACACCAGATTCATCTCCATCAGATGAAGAAATTCTGACTTATCTGAACTGGCTTTACCACAGCTCTCGCCGGGGGCTAGCAACACCTTATCGAAACCCATAGAGTTAGAGGATAAACGGGCCATTGATGACCTGCCAAATGGCAAGTCCCTGGGACCCGATGGCTTCACCAATAAGTTTTATAAGAGCTTCCGAGCAATCCTGGCCCCGTTATGGGTGAGGCTATTCAATTCCTTTGATACAACTATGGAGTGGCTGGAAACATGGGTTATCTGAACTGGCTTTACCACAGCTCTTGCCAGGGGCTAGTGACGCCTTATCGAAACCCATAGTGTTAGAGGAAGTTAAAGGGGCCATTGATGACCTGCCACATGGCAAGTACCCGGGACCTGACAACTTCACCAATAAGTTTTTTTATAAGAGCTTTGGAGCAATCCTGGCCCCGTTATTGGTGAGGCTATTCTATTCCTTTGATACAACTATGAAGTGGCAGAACACATGGCGGCTGGTAACAATTACGTTTTTGCTAAAGTTGAGAAAATATTCAGTTATGCAGTTCATACCGCCCCATTTCATTGCTTAACACAGATTACAAATTGTTTACTAAAATTTTAGTGGCTTGCATGCAGCGAGTGTTACCTTCCTTGATATTTCTGTCGACAACACCCTCATTCTTCCTGTCTCATCTGCTCATAACCTTGGGGTCATCTTCGACTCCTCCCTCTCTTTCTCTGCACATACAGTGGGGGAAATAAGTATTTGATCCCTTGCTGATTTTGTAAGTTTGCCCACTGACAAAGACATGAGCAGCCCATAATTGAAGGGTAGGTTATTGGTAACAGTGAGAGATAGCACATCACAAATTAAATCCGGAAAATCACATTGTGGAAAGTATATGAATTTATTTGCATTCTGCAGAGGGAAATAAGTATTTAATCCCTCTGGCAAACAAGACCTAATACTTGGTGGCAAAACCCTTGTTGGCAAGCACAGCGGTCAGACGTCTTCTGTAGTTGATGATGAGGTTTGCACACATGTCAGGAGGAATATTGGTCCACTCCTCTTTGCAGATCATCTCTAAATCATTAAGAGTTCTGGGCTGTCGCTTGGCAACTCGCAGCTTCAGCTCCCTCCATAAGTTTTCAATGGGATTAAGGTCTGGTGACTGGCTAGGCCACTCCATGACCCTAATGTGCTTCTTCCTGAGCCACTCCTTTGTTGCCTTGGCTGTATGTTTTGGGTCATTGTCGTGCTGGAAGACCCAGCCACGACCCATTTTTAAGGCCCTGGTGGAGGGAAGGAGGTTGTCACTCAGAATTGTACGGTACATGGCCCCATCCATTCTCCCATTGATGCGGTGAAGTAGTCCTGTGCCCTTAGCAGAGAAACACCCCCAAAACATAACATTTCCACCTCCATGCTTGACAGTGGGGACGGTGTTCTTTGGGTCATAGGCAGCATTTCTCTTCCTCCAAACACGGCGAGTTGAGTTCATGCCAAAGAGCTCAATTTTTGTCTCATCTGACCACAGCACCTTCTCCCAATCACTCTCGGCATCATCCAGGTGTTCACTGGCAAACTTCAGACGGGCCGTCACATGTGCCTTCCGGAGCAGGGGGACCTTGCGGGCACTGCAGGATTGCAATCCGTTATGTCGTAATGTGTTACCAATGGTTTTCGTGGTGACAGTGGTCCCAGCTGCCTTGAGATCATTGACAAGTTCCCCCCTTGTAGTTGTAGGCTGATTTCTAACCTTCCTCATGATCAAGGATACCCCACGAGGTGAGATTTTGCGTGGAGCCCCAGATCTTTGTCGATTGACAGTCATTTTGTACTTCTTCCATTTTCTTACTATGGCACCAACAGTTGTCTCCTTCTCGCCCAGCGTCTTACTGATGGTTTTGTAGCTCATTCCAGCCTTGTGCAGGTGTATGATCTTGTCCCTGACATCCTTAGACAGCTCCTTGCTCTTGGCCATTTTGTAGAGGTTAGAGTCTGACTGATTCACTGAGTCTGTGGACAGGTGTCTTTCATACAGGTGACCATTGCCGACAGCTGTCTGTCATGCAGGTAACGAGTTGATTTGGAGCATCTACCTGGTCTGTAGGGGCCAGATCTCTTACTGGTTGGTGGGGGATCAAATACTTATTTCCCTCTGCAGAATGCAAATAAATTCATATACTTTCCACAATGTGATTTTCCGGATTTAATTTGTGATGTGCTATCTCTCACTGTTACCAATAACCTACCCTTCAATTATGGGCTGCTCATGTCTTTGTCAGTGGGCAAACTTACAAAATCAGCAAGGGATCAAATACTTATTTCCCCCACTGTATTCAACAGATTGCTAAAACCTGTTGTTTCTTCCTCTATAATATCGCTAAAATTTGCCCTCTCCTTTCTGAGCACGCTACCAGAACCCTCATCCACACTCTCATCACCTCTTGCTTGGACTACTGCAACTTGCTTCTCACAGGTCTTCCACTCAGCCATCTCGCTCCTCTTCAATCTGTTCAAAATTCTGCTGCACGATTAATATTTCGCCAAAGTCGCTATGCCCATATCAGCCCTTTTCTGAAGTCACTTCACTGGCTCCCTATCCATTTCCGTATACAGTTCAAGCTCCTCTTATTAACCTATAAGTACATTCACCCTGCTGCCCCTCACTACCTCTCCACCCTCATCTCTCCCTACACTCCTTCCCAGGAACTCCATTCACTAGGCAAATCTCTCCTAATTGCACCCTTCTCCTCCATCGCTAACTCCAGACTCCGTTCCTTTTATCTCGCCACACCTTATGCCTGGAATAGACTTCCTGAGCCATTACGTCAAGCTCCATCCCTGGCCGCCTTCAAATCCGGGCTAAAGGCCTACCTGTTTAATGCTGCTTTTAATTCCTAACCTGTCACCTGCTCATAACCTTTATCTTGCCTTCCTCTCTTCAATAGTCCCTTTTCCCTACCCTTATCTGTCCTGTTTGTCTGTCCTGATTTAGACTGTAAGCTCTTTTGAGCAGGGACTGTCTTTTCTTCATGTGAAGCGCTGCGTACGACTGGTAGAGCTATAGAAATGATTTGTAGTAGTAGTTGATCCACGAAGATCAGGCTGGATTCATTTTGAGGCAGGCAAACATTTGACAATATTAAGAAGACGTTACATTTATTCATCGTGCATAGGTAGAGCAGCAACCGATGTTGCTTCTATCATTGAATGCAGAGAAGGCGTCTGACCATGTCCAGTGCTCCTTTATGTTTTTAGTGTTGGGATAGTTTGGCTTTCGAGGTCGCTTTATCACATGGCTGCGTCTTATCTACTGTAATCCACGAGCATGACTGCGAGTGAATGGCACTTTGAGATATTTGATTTACCACATGGCACAACCCCAAGGTTGCGTGCTCTCTCCATTGTTGTTTGCCCTGAATATTGAACCACTGGCATGTGCAGTTTGAGCCCAGTGGGAGGTGGTCAATGGCAGGGCATCCATTCTAAAATTCAGTTGTTTGCTGATGATATCCTACTAACTCTTACAGAGCCCTCTAGATCACTAATGGCCTTACCCGAGAACTCCATAAGTATGGCCCTTTATTGGGATTTGGGGTCAATATGGCAAAATCTGAAATCTTAAATAAAATAATAGATCCAGGTCAATCGGAAGTTCTGCAAACCCAAATTACACTATTTGAGGATCAATATAACTAAGACAATTAATGATTTATATGCAGCAAATTATCCTTCTAAAATACAAGAGTTGTTCATGGAGCTGGATCATTGGGAGGGCCTTGGGCTCTCTTGGTTAGGTAGAATAGTGGCCCTGAAAATGATGCTACTGCCAAAACTGTTATATTTATTTATAGAATTAACAATCCCACTACTTAAAAATATTTTTGTAAGGCTGCAGCATAAGGCTTTTTTGTTTATCTGGCGACGGCCACCAAGGGTTAAAAGGGCCATGCTTTATCAAACTCGGCTAAAGGGTGGGATGGGAGTATCAGATTTTCTTCTCTATTATCAAGCAGCAAACCTTAGAATCCTCACAGAATGGGGCAAATCTCACTCAGAAGCAATGGGTGGCTCTGGAACAGGCATGGCTGGTCTCTACGCCTTTGCGAGTCATGTTATGGTTGCCTAGGCCTGCCTTGACCAATTTAATGGGTACGGTTCCATTATTTTGAATTGCTCATTAGCACTCTGGAGTCGGGTGGCAGGAACATTTTTTCTGGGGCGGCTCTATTTTTGCAAACAGTGATTTGGTTCGCCCCAGAATGGACTTGCTTTACCACTTATGGGAACAGCAGGGAATACTGTTCTTGAATCAATCATGGGACGAAGGGGAATTTGTCTCATTTGAGAAGCTGCAGGAAGACTATCGGGTACCATCCCATCATATATTTCAATACCGACGACTCAGAGACTATATATATAGATGGGCCTTGAATGAGCTAAGGCTTGCAGAAACAGGCCTAGAGCGGACCATGCAAGGGGGAAGTGGGTGGGGATGTATTTCTAAACTCTATAATGCATTATTTATCCCGGAGGCTTCCACTCAGGGTTATATACAAAAATGGGAAGCGCTTCTAGGTACTAAATATAAATTCACTAAGTGGGAGAAATGTTTTAAATATCTTTTCAAGGTTTCCATTTATGTTGCTCTGATGGAAAATGGATAAAAGATATTCTATCAATGGTACTATACTTCCAAGAGACTCATTCAGATACTTCATAAAGGGACAGCAAAATGCTGGTGTAACTGTGGAGCTCAGGGTGATATGTATCATGCATGGTGGACATGCCCAGTGATAAGCCTATTCTGGCAAGAGATACTGAAGATTCTTCAACAAATAGTTAAATGTATATATCCATATCAAGCTGAATACTGATTATTGCACTTTAAGCCCTATGGTGTGAAGCTTGAGGTACATAAATTGATAACCAGTATATTTGTGGCCAGTAAGACAGAAATTGCAGCAGCCTGGAAGCAACTTGCGCAGCCAGCACTGACCAGAGTTTTTCAGAAACTGGATGTTATGATTGGGGTCTGAACCCCTCTCAAACTTACCTCTTTCCTGGGAGTCAGCTTCTTAGCTGGCTCCTGTTTCTTTTCTCTGTCTTTTCTGAGCTGGCTCTGTCTCTCTGTGCTGGCAGCTTCCAGCAGCATGGCTCTAATTGTTTCATTATACTGCACCTGTGTGGGTAGTCTGAGTTGCTCTAACTCTCTTTGGGTGTACTGGCTTCAAGTGTGTCACGGTTTTGCATTGGTGTGGGTTGGGCCTCTCTGGGTCAGTGTGCTTTTGCCTAGGTCTAGGGAGTGTGACATCATCAGGGAGGGCCTTGATAAGGAAGTGGTCTTGTTTCCTTCGGGGCCTTTGCAACGGTTGTGTTTGCTTTAGGTAGGGTGGTGCAGTGTGCACTTCTGACATTGTGTCTAGGGTCCCTGCTTGCTTTTGCTAAGGTCCAGGTTAGTGTTAGTGCAGTGTGCACTGGTGACTGTGTGTGTAGCTTTCCTGTTTTTCCCTTATGGTTCCCCTGCTTTTCCCTCTTGGTTTTGGAAGCATTGCTATGTGTAGGGCTTTGGAAGCTCTGTTGCTGATAGAAGTACTTCAGGGTTTGGTGTTGTTAGGAACACTGCAGAGTTTGCTGTTAGAAGTACTTCTGGTGTTTGTGCTATTGGAAGCATTGCTATGTGTAGGGCTTTGGAAGCTCTGTTGCTGATAGAAGTACTTCAGGGTTTGGTGTTGTTAGGAACACTGCAGAGTTTGCTGTTAGAAGTACTTCTGGTGTTTGTGCTATTGGGAGCATTGCAGTCTTTGCTGTTGGTGTTTGGTGATTTAGAATCACTTTTGGCTTATGTATTAGCTTCCCTTCTTTTTCCTTGTGGCTCCCCTGTCTTCCCTTTTAGTGCTAGGAGCTCTTCTGGTTGCTTGCCAGAGTAGTGCTTAGGATGCACCTTGTTAGTTGTATCTAGCTTGCTAGAGCAGTGCTTAGGTAGCTGGTTAGTTCTGTGTTTAGCTTATTAGTGTAAAGCTCTGCTTGTAGCTTGGTGCTTAGTAGCACCTGTGTTAGCTTTGTGTTTAGTACCCTGCTCTGTTAGTTTAGGGCTTAGGAAGTCCCTTTCTTGAGCAGGGCTTAGGAGCTCCTGTTTAGTATAGGGCTTAGGAAGTCCTTTTGTCAGTTTACTGTTAGGAACACTCCTGCTGGTTTAGGGCTTGGGAGCACGTAGATCAGTTTAGGTTTAGGAGCACTTCTGTTTCCAGTCCTGGTCCCTATGTCATCCGGTATCCAGTAAGTCCTGTCGGCTACTCGAACCCAGGAGCTCAACTTCTGGGGGGCTTAGTAGCTAAGTGCAGGTGAAGCTGTGTGGACCAGTCCAGTGTGCTCCAGTCCCATGTTCCAGTCCTGTGTCCTCCAGTCCGGGGGACCAGTCCAGTGTGTTCCGGTCCGGTGTGTGTTCCAGTCCGAGGGATTGCAGTCCAGTGTTCCAGTCCTGTGTCCTCCAGTCCGGGGGATTCCAGTCCAGGTGTTCTGGTTCGCTGGGCAGTGCCTGCAGTCCCTGCCGGTGTGCTTACCCAGTGTTGGTTGGTGGGTTTTGCCTGCTGCTGTCGCTCCTCGTCAGCAGCCCAAGGGCTCACGTTTGCTCCAGAGCCCGGCCCCGCGGGCTCTGAACCTGAGAACCTGACACTGGACTATATCTACCAGATGACTCAATTAACAGCAATATGCACAGGATAATTATTGAGATTTCATAAAGTGTGGGACTTGTATATTACTTGGAAGGCCAATGAGACAAATCCATACGCACTTTTTCTATGAGAATATATGGTAGGTTCCCAAACTTTTTGCTATGGTGTGAATATGGAGGGGGATGGGAGGTTTGGGAGGGTACAAGGGTAGGGGGTTACTGGAGGTTGTTCTTGATTTCATATATAAAAGGTTTGCTATTAATTGTTATACAGCATTTGTTTGTACTATTACATTGAAAACATTTCAATAAAAACAATTTTTAAAAAAAGTCTCTGTTCTAAATGTAAAAGGATTATGTCACTAACACACGGTCAATGTTGGGTTTTACCTGTATGTTTCATTGATGAATAAACACTAAATTGAATATTCACAGAATCTGTTATCTTTGGACTTGTGGTTTTGGTGGCTTCCACCCCCTTTTTTGGCTTGTGCTTATAACTGGAGAGAGGACATTAAAGAAATCAACGGGAACAGCATTTAACTTTCAAAAGGGTAACTATGATAAAATTAGAAAAATGTTTTTAAAAAAGCTATAAGGAACAGCTACAAATTTTAAAATAAACTATATATTCAACAGACTTCACTTCCTTTTAAATCGAGGATGTTGGAACATAAGAGCAAAATAGTGATTCAAAGAGACACCTGTTTGACTAATCATTGTAGACAGTTTAATCATGAATTCTTTTCCTTGAAATGTATGCTGCTAGCTTGGGTAGCGCCACACAAGGGAGGAGGAGGTAGATGGAAGCGCCTTTTGCAGTTAGAACAATGTTGAATCTTTAAACCAGATGCCCTTGAACCGGCAGGAGTGAATGGGAAAATTCAACGGCATCACTTCTTCTGATTTGATGTAGTAACCCCGCCTTTGCCTGTAACTGGTGGATGCTTAGTTGGCGTCTGTTTGGTTATCAATAGAAATCAAACAAAATAAAACATGGAAAAGAAAATAAGATGATACCTTTTTTATTGGACATAACTTACTTAATACATTTCTTGATTAGCTTTCGAAGGTTGCCCTTCTTCGTCAGATCGGAAATAAGCAAATGTGTTAGCTGATAGTATAAGTGAAACATCCAAGCATTTCAATGACAGTCTAGCAGGGTGGGGGTAGGTAGGAGGTATGCATGGGGACATCAAAGCATTTCATTTCATTGATAGTCTAACAGGATGGGTGTGGGTAGGTGAGAAGAGGGTGATAAACAGAGAAATACAACTTTATGGTTTATAATGGGCTAGAAAACCCAGATCCTTGTTAAATCCTGTCTGTTGGGTGTCACCTACCCATACCCATCCTGTTAGACTATCAATGAAATGAAATGCTTTGATGTCCCCATGCATACCTCCTACCCATCCCCACCCTTCTAGACTGTCATTGAAATGCTTGGATGTTTCACTTATATATACTATCAGCTAACACATTTGCTTATTTCCAATCTGACGAAGAAGGGCAACCTTCAAAAGCTAATCAAGAAATGTATTAAGTTATGTCCAATAAAAAAGGTATCATTTTATTTCCATGTTTTGTTTGATTTCTGTTGATAACCTTTAAGAGTGGACTAACACGGCTACCACACCTCTCTACTTAAGATTGGCATCTGTTTGAAATTTTAGAACGCCATGTTTGAGAACTCAGCCATTGTGAAGCAGCGATGTAAAGTCGAGTGAGCAAAGAATGTATGTACTGACATCAGTTTCAGTTTCCTATTTCAGATATGATTCGTCTTTTAAAGGTGCTCCACAGAAAATTAAGCTAACCCCTGATGCAGTTTTTCTGACAAGCTGGCCATTATCGGTGGTGGAGCCTGTGCTAGTAATGCTGCTGTGAAGATGGACACTTCTGTAGAAGCTGTTTATTTTCACTGTAAATAAGTTTAAAAAAATTTTTTTAATTGTAATTGGAGATGAAGTAAATTGCTATTGAAGGGCCAAGGCAGGTTTTTTTATGCCCATGATTGCAACTAAGACCATTAAAGACCGTGTTCCATTTGGTCTGAATTTGCTCAGGCTTTTCCCTCCATGTGAATTTCAATAGTTGCTCTGATGTCAGTAAAAATTTGTGAGGATATTGAATGAATGTTTTGTGGTTGTATAGTAGCTCACTTCCTTCAAATTTTTGTGAGTACATTGTTTAAAACTACCATCTTAGAAGCCCAGACCAAATGTATTCAAATATCAAAAAAGAGGGAAGGAAGGCCAAACAATAGCCAGCACGGTTAAAACGTGAGGTGAAGGAAGCTATTAGAACCAAAGAACATTTTTTAGAAAATGGAAAAAAGATCTGAATGAAGGAAACAAGAAGTAGCATAAGCACTGGCAAGTTAGATGCAAGGAATTGATAAATGCTAAAAGAACATAAAAAGAAGCTTGCTTTCGGGAAAAGAATATATTGCAAAAACTTTTTCAGGTACATTAGATACAAAAAGCGTCTTCAGAAATCAGTTGTATCACTGGATCATCAAGGTGTAAAAAGAGCACTCAGTTAAGAAAAGACTATAGTAGAAGCTAAATGAATTATTTGCTTCTGTCTTTACTTAGGAGGATTTCAGGAAACAACCTGAGCCAGAAATGGTATTTAAAGGTGACAATACAGAAAAAACTAAAAGAAATCTTAGTGAACCTGAAGATGCATTGTCCAATCAACAAGTTAAAGAGCAGAAAATATCCTGATCCGGATGGTAAACACCCGAGGGTACTGAAAAAGCTAAAAAATGAAACTGTTGGTCTCTTATTGGTAATCTGTCATTAAAATTATCCCACAACCCATTTATTTAAAAAGGTTCCAGCAGTGATCTGGGAAACTACAGACCAGTAAACCTGACATTAGTGCTAGGCAAAATGATAGAAACTATTATAAAGAAGAAAATTACTGAACATATAGACAAACATGGTTTAATAGGATAGACTGAAATGGATTACGCCATGGAATGTCTTACTTCACCAATTTGCTACATTTTTCTGAAGGCATGAAACAACGTGGGTAAAGGGGAGCCAGTTGATGTAGTGTAACTAGAATTTCAGAAAGCTTTGGACAAAGTCCCTTATGAGTGACTCCTGAGAAAAAATAGAAGCCACTAGATTGGATGCAATGCTATCTTGTGGACTGGGAACTGGTTTAAAGATATAAAACAGAGAATAGGGTTAAATAAACAATTCTTTCAATGAAAGAAGGTGAATAGTGGAGTGCCACAAGGACCTGTATTACATATTCATAAATGATCTGAAAAAGAGAACTATGAGTGAGGTGATCAGATTTGCAAATAGCTTGAAACTATTCAAAACTGTGAAAGTATATGGACCTTGGGAGGCTGGAAGACCAGGCATCAAAATGGCAGCTGAAATTTAACGTGGACATGTGCAAAGTGATGCACATTGGGAAGAATAACCCAAATTATATCTAAATGCTAGGTTACACATTAAGCGTCACCACTAAAAAAAAAAAAAGATTTAGGTGCCATCGTGTACAATACACCAAAATCTGATCAACGTGTTGCAGCAGTCAAACAGCATACAGAATATTATGAATAGGAAAGGAGTAGAGAATAAATCAAAGAATATCATAATACCTCTATAAAATGTCTCCTGTATGATAAACAGAGGCCTGAATCTGGAATTAGCTGCCAGGTTCTTTCCTTAAAAACCCAAGGGCAAAAAAAACAAAAAAAAAAAGACAGTAACTCCACAGACTATCTGTACAGGATTTGCAAAAGAACAATGAATTTGAAAGCAAAATTAAACAGACACAGCTGCCTTTTTTGAACCCAAATTTGGACCTACTGCACAGTAGTATGCTTCACTGCTTGCTTCACTGCTTTGCAGCCACAGAGTTGGCTCAATAACTTTCTTGACTTGGATATTTGTCCAAATGAGAACTCTCATTAAATGCTTCAGGGCAACTTTATCCCCAATTTCTTAATTAAACCACATTTCTAGTACCTATCGTTGGTAAACTAATTGCTGATTATGATCACAGAAAACTTCCACCACCCAACTGTCACATTATTTCTCAATCCAAAACCCACAGGCATGCTGTGACTGTTCCAATGAGATGGAGTGCACTATGAACAGACTGCTGCCTTGGCTTACTCTACTAATTTAGTAAAAGGCTTTTATCTTACATACAGAAACTGAGATAAAACTACAAGTAAGCATGCAACTTTTCCCTGGAAATTCTAAGCAAAAACTTTGTTAATATTTTTTAATTTCATGTTATAATTTTAATGTGCCCCTTTGGTAATCTACAAAACCAAAGACCATAACTAGTTGCCTGCTAATAGCAGTACCTTTTACTTTCTTTATTCTTTGTGTCTGTAAAACTTTTTTCTGCTATTAAAGAGAAACCCTCAGGAGACCCACTAATAAAGGCAATATCACTGATTATTTTGCCTAGTGGCAAAGCATCTCTTCATAGGGCTATCTCTTAGATGTGAAATTTAGGTGCTATTGCAAACATACATGAGTGCTCAAATTCAATGTGCTCAATAAAAATAAACATAACTTATCTTAATCCATTTCTCTGAAGTTTACAGTCCACATGGGCTTCCCCTGGTTGCGCCCGACACCGCGGGTTTCAATACTTTCCTCAGGGACTCGGGTTAATCGCCCTCGCAAAATCCACAAAGACCTGTAAGCTGAGGCACCAATGCTGAATACGTAAAAAAGTATTCAGCGTTGGTGTCTCAGCTTACAGGTCTTGTGGATGTTGCGAAGGCGATTAACCCGAGTAACATCTATTTGCTGTTTCTCTCAGGGACCAGAAACCCAAAGTACCCCCTCATTCATCAGTAAAAGCTTCTTGAAAAAACCATGCTTCAGTAGAGATTTGAATTTCATTAAGTTCACCACACACAGACGAGTAGGGAGTTCCAAAGATGGGGAACAGCAAAAAAAAGAAAAAAAAAAAAGGGGGGGAGGGCCTGAGTTGTTTCCAATCGTGCAAGACGCGGTCCAGTCAAAATCATACGATGATCGTTTATGCTCGCAAGACCCACACAGAAGAATGACGAATTGTTAGTGAAGATAGGGTGGTATGCCTTGACAAAAGGCCTTGAAACCTAACAACAATGCTTTGAATTTAATTCGGTAAAAGATATGTAGCCAATGATGAGCACACAAAGCAGGAGTGACATAATCAAATTTACTTAGGTGGCAGAGTAAATGGATAGTCGTGTTCTGTAATGTTTGAAAGTCTTGAAAGTAACGCTTTTGAAATACCTAAATAGATAATATTGCAATAATCTATACAAGTTACAGAAAGAGATACGAGAACAAAAAGTGTCATGATCGAAAAACAATCTAACTGATCTCAATTGTCGTAGAAGAAAAAAATTGTGACACAGAATTATTCTCAGCCCAGTTCTTGGTACACATCAAGTTAGTCAGGTTTGCAGGATACCCACAATAAATATAAATGATAGATTTACATACAATGGAGGTAGTACGCACAAATTTATCTCATGCATATTCATTACACTTAACAATTATTGTGCCAATCATTTTAATTCTTATTATTTGAAAAACACACAATGAATATTCCATTAAAATATAGCCTGAAATGTATCACAGCTGGAGTTAATCTTACAATACACTATACAATACTAAAGCATGAAACGCTATACATTCTAGTTAAGAATCCAACGTAAGGCGAATTAGTTCATCAACAGTCTTACACATCAACAGCCCTTTCAATTACATATACTTCACGCCGTTTCTGTGTGCCTGCCGCCGGCCAATAGCGGCCGCCTGCTCGGGCCGTTCGTTCCGTGAGTGACTGGAAGTCTCAGCTTGCCTTGTCGGTTCCACATACTGTGGAAGACGGCAGCTTCTGAACCAGGCGTACTAATGTCCCTAACTCCTTGGCGGTGTTGTCGCCGGGCCCGTTGGGATCCTGGGCCCCGCCTTCATTGCGTGCAATCAGCTGTTCGGCCGAGTGATGACAGTCTCCAGCTGCTGCCGTTTGCCTCTGGTTCCCTCCTCTTCTCTTCAGGCCGCTAACTACTGCTGTCGCATTTTGGTTGCACCCATAGGCACTCAGCCTGCCGCCCGTTCGCCTCGGGCCTGTTCATCATCCGTTGATCGTTGTAACTGGGCCGTTGGGCCTTTTGGAACTGCTTCGCCTGGTAGCTGCATCCATCATCTGAGGAGCTGGAGAGGACGGTTGAGGAGCAGCTTTCAACTTCTTCTGCAGCCTGCTTTTTCAACTTGGCCTGTTCGGTCGCTCTCATCTCATCCTGCCACGGTTGTGTGGCCGGTTGCCACTGTTCAATCCAACTGAATCAAAACCTTCTCTACCATCAGAGACTGGCACAGGCAGCAAAAAGAGGTTCAGCCTACACCTCGGACTCAATATATCACCTGAAGTCCTTCCTACCAATATATTTATGGACCATTTTGGACTTTTTTCACCTTTCCTTATTGTCTATTTTTCTCTGTTTCTTTGTTTCTATCTAATCAATTTCTGATTTCATTGTACTTGTATGCCTTTCAGTGCATTTTCCCTTCCCTTCTTCCTCTGATCCTTCTACCCTCTCTACTGTCATTGTAATTGTTTCCTCAGTTCATTGTAAGCCGCTTTGAGGCTGCTTTAAGTGGTATAAAGCAGGGTATAAATATTCTGAATAAATAAATAAATAAAATATACTTCATAAATGTTGCCAATATTTAAATAAATGTGACCCTAACATTCAATTCATGTAGAAGATGGGGACACCCAGTGTAGAGTTTTTGGATATACTGATTACACTGGTACCGACTGGCTTTGATACTAAATTGTATCAGAAGCAAACAGAAATGCCATTCTCCATTACAGTAATTTCCATCCCCGTAAATTACGAGATAGTATACCCGGTAGTCAATTTTTAAGAATTAAACCATTATGCTCTGATCAACAGGCATTTCTAACACTTGCTAGACAGATGTTGGGTAGGTTTCAGCAGAGGGATTACCCTAATAGAGTGGTGAAAAGAGTGTTCAAAAGGGCTTACAATGCCGACCGACACTGGTTATTACATATAGAGAGAACAAGAAGGAGCAATGCATTACCTGTGTTTAACCATATTTTTTGAAATTATAGCCAAATATTGGGGGGGCATATTATCTCTTTGATAGGAGACCTTGGTTTGCTTACAAGAGGAGCAAAGATTTGGGTGAATTATTAAAATTATCTCCTCCTGCAATTGTCATAAATGCAAGGACATGCAGTATGTGATCATTGTGCATACTATTCATTATCATCAACAGTTAATACAGTATCAATACTCAACAGCAGTAAAAAATATAAGCTGAAAGGTAAAACATAGAAACATGACGGCAGATAAAGGCCACATGACCTATCCAATCTGCCCATCCTCTGTAACCCCTAATTCTTCCTGTTCCTAAGCGATCCCACATGCTTATCCCATGCCTTTTTAAATTCTGGAACAGTCCACGCCTCCACCACCCTTTAATTTTTTTTTTTTTTAGTTTAATATCTTTTATTGGATTTCAATACAATAGAAGCAGGAGCTCACCACAGTACAACAAGCAACATTTACAAATCATGGCAAAACTGGAGCTCACATTCAAGAAGCAACTATTCACAATTAGAATCACATTAAGAAAAAGGGGAAGAAAGAGGAGGTGGAGAAGAAGAAAGGGAAAAAAAAAAAGGAAGGAGGAGGGCTGGAGGATACAAATACAGACATAGAGCAAGCATCGGCCACAAAATACATCAAACTCAGAACTAATCTCTATACCGAAGCAAAATAAGATACCAGTGGCAGCCATTTTTCCCTGTAGGTTTACTCCTAAGCCTATTCCCTCTTAACTTTGTCATATGCCCCCTCATTCGAGAACTCTCCTTCATTTGAAAAAGCTCTCTTTCTGTACATAAATGCCCTTGAGATATTTAAACGTTTCTATCATGTCTCCTCTTGCCCTCCTCTCTTCCAGCGTATACATGTTGAGGTTCATAAGCCTGACCCTATAATTTTTGCATTCAAGACCGCTTACTAAAGGGAAATCGTGTCAAACGAATCTCATTGAGTTCTTTGATTGGGTGACCGGAGAACTGAATCAGGGACGAGCAATAGACGTAATCTACTTAGATTTCAGCAAAGCTTTTGACACGGTTCTCCACAGGAGGCTCTTAAATAAACTGAACGGGCTAAAGATAGGACCCAAAGTGGTGAACTGGATTAGGAACTGGTTGACGGACAGACGCCAGAGGGTGGTGGTAAATAGAATTCGCTCGGAGGGAAAGGTGAGTAGTGGAGTGCCTCAGGGATCGGTGCTGGGGCCGATTCTGTTCAATATATTTGTGAGTGACATTGCCGAAGGGTTAGAAGGTAAAGTTTGCCTATTTGCGGATGATACTAGGATCTGTAACAGAGTGGGCACTCGGGAGGGAGTGGAAAACATGAAAAAGGATCTCAGGAAGCTAGCAGAATGGTCTAAGGTTTGGCAATTAAAATTCAATGCGAAGAAATGCAAAGTGATGCACTTGGGGAGTAGAAATCCACGGGAGACGTTTGTGTTAGGCGGCGAGAGTCTGATAGGTACGGACGAGGAGAGGAATCTTGGGGTGATAGTATCTGAGGATCTGAAGGCGATGAAACAGTGTGACAAGGCGGTGGCCGTAACTAGGTTGCTAGGCTGTATAGAGAGAGGTGTGACCAGCAGAAGAAAAGAGGTTTTAATGCCCCTGTATAAGTCATTGGTGAGGCCCCCACCTGGAGTATTGTGTTCAGTTTTGGAGGCCGTATCTTGCTAAGGATGTAAAAAGAATTGAAGCGGTGCAAAGAAAAGCTACGAGAATGGTATGGGATTTGCGTTACAAGACGTATGAGGAGAGACTTGCTGACCTGAACATGTATACCCTGGAGGAAAGGAGAAACAGGGGTGATATGATACAGACGTTCAAATATTTGAAAGATATTAATCCACAAATGAACCTTTTCTGTAGATGGGAAGGCAGTAGAACTAGAGGACATGAAATGAGATTGAAGGGGGGCAGACTGAAGAAAAATGTCAGGAAGTATTTTTTCACGGAGAGACTGGTGGATACTTGGAATTGGAGATGAAAACGGTAATGGAATTCAAAAATGCGTGGGATAAACATAAAGGAATCCTGTTCAGAAGGAATGAATCTTCAGAAGCTTAGCAGAGATTGGGTGGCAGAGCCAGTGGTGGAGGCAGGGCTAGTGCTGAGCAGACTTCTACGGTCTGTGCCCTGAAAATGGCAGATACAAATGAAGGTCAGGTATACACAGTGGTGTGCTGGTAAATGTTTAACAACAGGCTTTCTCCCCGGTCCACTTCTGCGCCCCCCCCCCCCCCCCAAATTGCAGAGCTGGCTATAGCCGGGGAGTGAGCCTTGGGGGGGAGGGCAATGCATTACTCTCTCCAGAAAAAAAAATGTAAATGATCCCAGGTTCCAATTTAGTTCATGTTTAAAGTGGGATAAAATGCCATAAATAAGTAAATAAATATAAACTTTTAATGTTGAGCACCTGATTCTCAAAGTGGACATATTGCAAACACTAAAATGAAAATAAAATGATTTTTTTCTACCTTTGTTGTCTGGTGACTTTGTTTTTCTGATCATGCTGGCCCAGTATCTGATTCTGCTGCTATCTGTCCTCTTAACTCCGTTTCCAGGGCTTCCTTTCCATTTATTTCTTTACTTTCCGCCTTTCTTCTTCATTTCGTGTCCTACATCCGTAAGTAAAAGCTGGGTCCTCCGCAGACTTGACTGTCCAGTGGATCCAGCTTCTGCCTATTTTCTTCATCCATGTGCAGTTTTTCTCCTCTCTTCCTTTTCCCTCATCTCATTCCTCTCTCTTCCCTTCCCTCCATCCATGTCCAGCATTTCTTCTTTCTGCCTTCCCTCTCCTCCATCCATGTCCAGCAACCCTCCTCTCCCCTGCCCTCCCCTCCATCCACCCATGTCCAGCAACCCTCCCCTTCCCCCTACCCTCCCCTCCATCCACCCATGTCCAGCAACCCTCCTCTCACCTTCCCTCCATCCACCCTCCTCTCCCCCCATGCCCTCCTCTCCCATGTCCAGCAACTCCCCTCTCCCAAACCCTCCCCTCCATCCACCCATGTCCAGCAACCCTCTTCTCCCCCTGCCCTCCCATCCATCCACCCATGTTAACCATCTCCTTCCAGCCCCCCCCCCCCAGCAGCCCAGGTCAACCATCTCCCTTCTAGCCACTCCCCTACTCAACGCCAGACATTTACTGCCTTCTTCCAGCCCCCCCCCCCCCCATTCCCAATCCCCCGCTCCCCAGGTTGTCCATCATCTCCTGTCTGCCCTCAGCTCCCACGTAGCCTTTGTTTCCTTCCTGCCGCCGTCCTGCCTTTAAATATTGTATTTTTCCTCGAGTCGCAGCACCAGCATTGAAAGCAGCAGGCTCGGCTCGAGCCTTCCCTGCTGCTTTCAATGCCAGCGCTGCAACACGAGGAAAAATACAATATTTAAAGGCAGGGCGGCAGCAGGAAGGAAACAAGGGCTATCGGGGAGCTGAGGGCAGACAGGAGATGATGGACGACCTGTGGAGCCTGCAGCTCGCGAGGTGGGGGGAGGAGAGGGAAGCCGGCTTGCACTCGGTAAACAACCGGCTCGCAAGATGCCAATAAATTTAACAACTGGCTCTTGCGAGCCGGCTCCAGCACACCACTGGGTATACACATAAAGTAGCACATATGAGTTTATCTTGTTGGGCAGACTGGATGGACCGTGCAGGTCTTTCTCTGCCGTCATCTACTAAGTTACTATGTACAATCAATGAACTCAAACAGTTCCTTGAAGACACTCTTTTGTTCTGCAAGCTCCAGCATAACAGAACTGGCAGGTTGGAAGATAACATCAATAATTCCCTAAGTGCAGAAAATGCTTTTTTTTAGCACTTTATTTTTATTACCTCAGTATTTTTCTTCAAATCATTTTCCCTGGTCTGGCTTGCCTGCAAAGCCTGTTCTGTTCCACTAAGCCTCCGTTTCAGTTCATCAACTTCTTTTTCCAAAATGATTTTTGATGCCGAGATCTACATGGGGGAAAAAACTGAAAATGTTTTATAATCATTTTTAACTAAAACTTTTCCATCTAAGGCAGAATTATAAATAAGCATTAGTGCTTCCTTGTCAATGGTAAGAATGTATTTAGAAATCACAATACAAAGTAACAAGACTTAATGAATTCTAAGACATTAACTAGAATCAGATTAAAAACAACATTTAACAAAGTATCTTTAAGTCAATGCACTATTAAAATATGGAAATTGGTGCCAGAGAATGTAATCAAAGCTAGTAACAATAACCAGATAGATTTAGATGTCTCCTTCTCTTAATTCTGCAAACAAGTAATGGAGAATGGGTATTCTTACTGGGATCTCGCCAGTGCAAAAGACAGGATACTAGATTTGATAGACCGTTAGTCTGACCCTGCCTGGCACATCTTATCGTCTTAAGTACGAAGTGTACAATACAGTTCATATTTGAATCAACAATCCTATAAAAAAAAAGTTTTATGAATTTCAGTTGGTAGTTCAGTCAAGCAAAAATCAAAGAAAAATGAGCAGTTGGCCTTTATCATGGCTGGAATCCTTTCTCCACGTAGCTGCTTGCCACATTACAGATCTAAGTAGTGAGTGCCATGTGTTAAGAGACCAGGCAACTTTCTATGGGTAATATGGCAGGTTTTCCAGACAAATTCTGTACCCATTCTGTGCTATACCAAGGACCAAACTGTCTGAGGTAACACTTGACCAATGGTTTATGCAAAATCTCAGTTCTCCATACAGAATGGCTCTCCAAACTGGCACCGGAATACTGGCTAAGCATTCCTAGATCTAGTCAAAACCTCAAGTCATTTGTGGTTCTGGGGCCCTCCGCTGTCTGGGGCAAGATCAATGTCCCTACTCTTGACATGGATGAGGGGGCAAAGAACAATACTTCTGCAGAAGATATTAGTGCCTCCTTGATGATGTGGAGACTGGGTCAAAAGTGGCTAGGGAAAGGGCCTGAAACATAGAACACTGGTCTTTTATTTTATCATTCACTTCTTTGGCTTTATCACAAAAGAGGTTACCTCCTTTTCAAGGCATATCAGTAAGCCTTTCCTGCACACCTAACCTAAGGTCTGAGATCCTCATGTCTACAGGTACCAATCACTGTTAATAAAGATTATCAAAAAGAGCAACAATGTAACTCTATAACTGTGCACCCATAGCCCTGAGGGCACCTGGAAAGAGCCTACTCTATAAAAAAAAAAAAAGGTAGGCACTTTCTGTCTTTTATAGAATACTAGTGAAAAAGGCCCGTTTCTGACAGAAATGAAACGGGCGCTAGCAAGGTTTTCCTTGGCGTGTGTATGTTTGAGATTGACTGTGTGAGAGAGAGTGAATGTGCGAGTGTGTGTGTGTGACAGAGAGAGCGTGAGACTGGGTGCGAGTGTATCCGTGAGAGAGAGAGAGAGTGTGTGTGTGTGTGTAGGTTTTCCTCGGAGTGTGTATGTTTGAGATTGACTGTGTAAGAGAGAGTGAATGTGCGAGTGTGTGTGTGTGACAGAGAGAGCGTGAGACTGGGTGCGAGTGTGTCCGTGAGAGAGTCTGTGTGTGAGAATCAGTGTGTGCCAGGGGCCCCCTCCCTCCTCCCTCCCAGTTCCAGAGTCCCCCCTCCATCCCTCCCTCCGAGTTCCAGGGTCATCCCCCCTCCCTCCGTCCCTCCGAGTACCAGGGTCATCTCCCCCTCCCTCCGAGTTCCAGGGTCCCTTCCAGTTTCAGAGTGCCCCCCACCCTTTCTCAGAGTTTCAGTGTCCCCACCCTCCCAGTTCCAGGGTCACCTTCCCTCCCTCCCAGTTCCATAGTCCCCCTCCCACCCTCCCAGTTCCAGGGTCCCCCTACCAGTTCAAGGGTCCCTCACCCTCCCTCCCAGTTCCACGGTCCTGTCCACTCCCTTCCTCCCTCCCTCCAAGGTGCTTGGGGGTGGGTGGGTTGCTATTTACTGTCAACCTAAGGAGACACTGCTTCTGGCGTCCACCAGCTAAGTCCTGTCCTGACCCAGAGGCAGCTGGAGCTCCCTCATACTCTTTCAGTGGCACACATTGACAGGCAACGGCGAGGCTGACGCAGGCACGGGCAATTACCTGGATAAACTTTGTATTGTTGACAAATGATCTGAAAATACAGAGTTTAAAATTGCTGTTTCTATCACGTAGAATAATTTTTAAAGTTGTTTTAGTGATATTTAATTTAGATTTCATGATATTCATATGTACAGATGGGAAGCTTTCAAATAAATTAAAAAGGTGTGCAGTAAGAATCCAAAAACAAAAACCTTTTGTGCTTTACCTGTTAAGGTACAGTTTATCCAGTAGAAACAGCTTTAGACGCGTTTCAGATGGAAGAAGGAAAAAAAAACGACAATGTGGATCAGCAGCTCCTAGGTGTGCTTGGTTTTGAGTGTATGGGAATGACGGCTGTGTTGGTGAGTGGAAACAGAGATTAACCAATGGGTTTCCTTGCTTACAGTATAGTTGATTGGGTCACTTCCACTCATGTGTAGTAATCGTCCTGCAGCATGGCCGGAGTCGGGGAGGGCGGCGGAACTGTGAGCGAGCGGTTGCGGGAGGGTGGGTGAGGGGGACTGTGGGCTGGGGTCCAGCGGCGATTTTGCTTGGTTTTGAGTGTATGGGAATGATGACTGCGTTGGGGAGTGGAAACAGAGATTAACCAATGGGCTTCCTTGCTTACTACTATTTAGCATTTCTATAGCGCTACAAGGCGTACGCAGTGCTGCACAAACATAGAAGAAAGACAGTCTCTGCTCAAAGAGCTTGCAATCTAACAGTGTAGTTGTCGTCATTATGACCCGCCCTCAACGTCATCACGTTTGACGCGTGGGCGGGGCAGACACTCATGGAGGAAAAGCGATCTCAGCCACTTCACTTTTAGAACGTTGGGAAAGTGAGGCTTCATTAGAATGTTGGAGGTGCATTTTATATAGACAGACTAGCTTAACAGGGTAGATATGTGCATATGCGCACTTAAGCGCAAGCACTTGTGCCATTCATAGAGCCAGTGTAAGCATTTGTTCCTATCTGCTGGAGATATGATGCTAATAATCTATAAATTAAACATGTAACTATGTACTCTGCCTATGCTCTGCCCAGATACTGCCTATGTGTATGCCCACCTATAAACTATATGGTATCAAAGTGCATGTAGTTACAGAATCACATTTAGGTGAAATATTGGCAAATATAGGCATATATGCTAATATTCTAAACATTATATACGTAAGTGGTGCATCAATGTTAGCACTTACTTTATACAATTAACCCTCAAGTGTGTTCCTCACTCCTTACTGCTGTTTAACAGTGCTACCATATCATCACGACCCTCCTTAAGTGAGAAAGTCTGACACTACTACTACTTAACATTTCTAGAGCGCTACTAGGGTTACGCAGCGCTGTACAAATTAACAAATTAACAAATAAGGACGGTCCCTGCTCAGAAGAGCTTACAATCTAAAGGACGAAATGTCAAGTTGGGGTAGTTGAGATTTCCTGAGAAGAGGTATAGTGATTAGGTGCCGAAGGCGACATTGAAGAGGTGGGCTTTGAGCAAGGATTTGAAGATGGGTAGGGAGGGGGCACGGCGTATGGGCTCAGGGAGTTTGTTCCAAGCATGGGGTGAGGCGAGACAGAAAGGGCGAAGCCTAGAGTTGGCGGTGGTGGAGAAGGGTACTGAAAGGAGGGATTTGTCTTGAGAGCGGAGGTTACGGGTAGGGAGGTAAGGGGAGATGAGGGTAGAGAGGTAAGGAGGGGCTGCAGATCGAGTGCATTTGTAGGTGAGTAAGAGAAGCTTGAACTGTATGCGGTATCTGATCGGAAGCCAGTGAAGTGACTTGAGGAGAGGGGTGATATGAGTATATCGGTTAAGGCGGAAGATAAGACGTGCGGCAGAGTTCTGGATGGACTGAAGGGGGGATAGATGGCTATGTGGGAGGCCAGTGAGGAGTAGGTTGCAGTAGTCAAGGCGAGAGGTAATGAGAGAGTGGATGAGAGTTCGGGTGGTGTGCTCGGAGAGGAAGGGGTGAATTTTGCTAATATTATAGAGGAAGAAGCGACAGGTCTTGGCTATCTGCTGGATATGCGCAGAGAAGGAGAGGGAGGAGTCGAAGATGACACCGAGGTTGCAGGCAGATGAGACGGGGACGATGAGGGTGTTATCAACTGAGATAGAGAGTGAAGGGAGAGGAGAAGTGGGTTTGGGTGGGAAAACAATAAGTTCAGTCTTGGCCATGTTCAGTTTCAGGTGGCGGTTGGACATCCAGGCAGCAATGTCGGATAAGCAGGCTGATACTTTGGCCTGGGTTTCCGCAGTGATTTCTAGTGTGGAGATATAAAGCTGGGTGTCGTCAGCATAAAGATGATAGTGGAAACCATGAGAAGAGATCAGGGAGCCTAAGGAAGAGGTGTAGATTGAAAAAAGAAGGGGCCCAAGGACATATCCCTGAGGAACACCAACAGAGAGCGGGATAGGGAAGGAGGACGAACCATTAGAGTGTACTCTGAAGGTACGATGGGAGAGATAAGAGGAGAACCAGGAGAGGACAGAGCCCTGGAACCCAAAGGAGGACAGTGTGTCAAGAAGTAGGTTGTGATTGACAGTGTCAAAAGCGGCGGATAGGTCGAGGAGGATGAGGATGGAGTAGTGACCTTTGGATTTGGCGAGGAACAGGTCATTGCAGACCATAGATAGTGCCGTTTCTGTTGAGTGTAGGGGGCGAAAGTCAGATTGAAACGGATCGAGGATGGCATGAGAGGAGAGAAAATCAATGCAGCGGTTGTGAATGGCGCGTTCAAGTATCTTGGAGAGGAAGGGTAGGAGGGAAATGGGGCGGTAGTTGGAAGGACAGGTAGGGTCAAGTGATGGTTTTTTGAGAAGTGGTGTGACCACAGCATGCTTGAAGGTGTCCGGGACAGTTGCAGTGGAGAGAGAGAGGTTGAGGATATGACGGATGGTGGGGATGATAGTAGGAGTGATGGTGTTGAGTAAGTTGGTGGGGATGGGGTCTGAGGAACAGGTGGTGGATTTCGAGGAGGAGAGGAGATGGGCGGTTTCCTCTTCGGTGATAGCAGGACAAAAGGAGGAGGAGGCCTGGGTAGGTTGGTTGAGAGAGTGGGTTATAGGATGAAGAGGAGGAGAAGGTTTGGTGGTGAATTCGAGGTTGATCTTCTGGACTTTGTCACGGAAGTAGTCGGCCAGAGATTGAGGAGAGAGTGAGGGGGTGTGGGAGCGGAGAGCACTTTGAGGAGGGAGTTGAGGGTGGCGAAGAGACGACGAGGGTTAGAGCTGAGGGAATTAGTCAGTTGGGTGTAATAGTCCTGTTTAGTGAGGAATACGGAGGATTGGAAGGAGGATAGCATGAATTTGAAGTGAATGAAGTAAGTATGGGCGCGAGATTTCCTCCAGAGGCGTTCAGCCGAACGGGCGCAGGAGCGAAGGTATCGGATGCAAGGGGTCAGCCAGGGCTGGGGTTTGGTACGCCTTGTGGGACGGGAGATGGACGGTGCAAGGGTGTCTAGAGCAGAGGAGAGAGTGGCATTGTAAGTGGAGATAGCTTACATTATATACGTAAGTGGTGCATCAATGTTAGCACTTACTTTATACAATTAACCCTCAAGTGTGTTCCTCACTCCTTACTGCTGTCTAACAGTGCTACCATATCATCACGACCCTCCTTAAGTGAGAAAGTCTGACAAATCCTTCACTTCTGTTGAACATTTTACATATAATGCTAGACAAAAATTCAGCAAACAAACGTAGCAAATATACTAATATAGAGCTGAATGGGGCTAAATCAACCCTAAGTGTTGAAGATATGTGGTATCAGTTTGAAGGCTTTTTTCTTATGTTTATAGTGGAGAAAAAGACCTCAGTAGTCATAGCATGGCGATAGAACAGTGAATGTACTCAATGCCAGCATTTCATTGACTCCGTTATCATCACCGGTTATAAAAAACTCCACTTGTATGTAAATGTGGGCTAAGAATAAAATAAACTATAACCCATCATCAAAAACAGTCAGAATCGTGATGTTTAACACTTGCTTAAACATTATTAGCTTTTGCAATTTTGCCCTTCCTTCCTCTTTTTTTAATACATGGAATATGTCTGGGCTTCCAGGATGGTACTTTTGAACAGCATCCATGCCTGATGTAAATTTTTGATCTTTGCAGCTGCTCCTGTAAGTTTTTTTTTTTTACTGTTCTTGTCATTTTATCAAAAAAGTCTGAACTGTCCCCAAATGATGCAAGTAAACAAAAAGCTGCCTGATCAAATAACATGTACTTCACATCTACAGAAGGAAAAACGGCCTCAAAGAGCTCGTGGATATAATATATCTAAAGAGCTGAATCGGATCTAAAAGATCCTCTCATCATTGGCCCGTGAAAAAACCTTTTGGAATGGAGTGTCGGCCATGGAACAAAAAACGTGGCACAATTGCAACAATTGATCATCTTTAAATAACCTCCATGACAACGTACAACACTTGTCCTTGGTCGCCGTCTGACAGCGCAGAGCAGTATCCTAGCCTCCAAGACCCTGATGCAGCACTATGAAACGCTGGCCACCGTCGGCTTGGGGCATGAAGATTTAAACTGCCGCTGCAGCAGATAGTGCACCAGTTGCACACAGATTCGTTCAACAGACACAGGCAAATGTCAAGCCTGTTGGCACCAACCATAAGATAAGTGCCTTTTCTTTTTTGTATTTAAGCACATTCAACGATTGCTTAGTCTGAAGTCTAACTATAGATGGAGATTATTTAAAGATGATCAAGTGATACAATTGTGCCACATTGTTTTTTGTTCCGTGGCCGGCACTCCATTCCAGAAGGTTTTTTCACGGGCCAATGATGAAGACAGGACCTTTTAGATCCGATTCAGCTCTTTAGATATATTATATCCACAAGCTCTTTGAGGCCGTTTTTCCCTTCTGTAGATGTGAAGTACATGTTATTTGATCAGGCAGCTTTTCGTTTACTTGCACCATTTGGGAACAGTTCAGACTTTTTTGATAAAATGACAAGAACAGTAAAAAAAAAAAAAAAAAAACTTACAGGAGCAGCTGCAAAGATCAAAAATTTACATCAGGCATGGATGTCAAGCTTTTTTGGGTCACAATGGTTAAGTGCACACTCCGGTTAACTGCATGCATTTCTTTGGTCCCAGATCCTTGCACTTAAGCGAATTGCACTGTATATTCTAACTATCTTATTTCTTAGATTTCTGGCATTTGCATATAAACATTTCAAACAATGCTTGTTGTTCCTATTCACAACTTGCTCAGCAGTTGACAGTGTTAATTTGCAATCTTGAAAATCTGTCTTCTCTTTACCTAAAGACACCTGCAGGATCATTTTCAAAAGAGAAAAACATCCAAAAATTGACATAAGTCTGCAATATTTTCAAAACCTCTTTTTAGACATTTTTTTCTGCAATCCGTCAGAAGTGCGTCTAAATCTCAAAGGGGTGTGCCAGGGGCGTGTTCAAGGCAGGACTTGGGCGTTCCTAAGACTTAGACGTTTTTCAGCCATAATGGAACAAAACAAAAACATCCAGGACTAAAATTTAGACGTTTTGAGCTAGACCTGTTTTTATAACGAATAGCTGCAGTGGGAATTGAACCCACTACCCCAGGATCAAGGTCCACTACACTAACCACTAGACTACTCCTCCACTCCACACAAAAAGGTGCCCCAAATGACCACTGGAGGGAATCAGGGATCACCTCCTCTTACTCCCCCAGTGGTCACTAACCCTCTCCCACCCCCCAAAAATGTGCTTAAAAATATTACTTGCCAGCCTCAGATGGGACCTGTGTATAAAATCTGAGGCTGGCAAGTAATATTTTTAATCACATTTTTGGGGGGGGGGTGGGAGGGGGTTAGTGACCACTAGGGGAGTAAGGGGAGGTGATTCCTGATGATTCCTGATTCCCTCCAGTGGTCATCTGGTCATTTGGGGCACCTTTTTGTGTGGAGTGGAGGAGTAGCCTATTGGTTGGTGCAGCAGACTTTGATCCTGGGGAAGTGGGTTCAATTCCCACTGCAGCTACTCGTTATAAAACAGGTCTAGCTCAAAAACATCTAAGTTTTAGTCCTGGACGGTTTTGTTTTGTTCCACTCCTCCTCCTCTATTTTGGATGTTTTTTTTGTTTGAAAATGGACCAAAAAATAAAACGTCCAAATCACAAAACGTTTTTTCCAAACAGTATTTTCAAAAGGAAAAGATAGACGTTTTTGTTTGTTGAAAATAACCTTTCCTGTTCAGATTTTGGACGTTTTTGCAAAACATCCAAATTCAGACTTAGACGACATATCGAAAATGCCCCGCTTAGTCAACTATGGTTTCAATTGCAACTTCACTATCAGGATGCCCTACTTTCCCTGTTTTGGTGATATCTTTTAAAGATACCTTGCTCCGAACCATGCACTTTTGAGTGACTGTCGGCCTTCCCCCAATTTTCTAGTTTAAAAGCTGCTCTATTTCCTTTTAAATGTTGATGCCAGCAGCCTGGTTCCATCCCAGTTAAGGTGGAGACCATCCTTACAGAACAGACTCCTCCTACTCCGGAATGTTGCCCAGTTACTAACAAATCTAAATCCCTCATCCCTGC
Organism: Microcaecilia unicolor; assembly: GCF_901765095.1. Lineage (NCBI taxonomy): Eukaryota > Metazoa > Chordata > Amphibia > Gymnophiona > Siphonopidae > Microcaecilia > Microcaecilia unicolor. The sequence goes on from NC_044033.1 coordinate 71,975,596, forward strand.
ACCATCGTCTCAACCACACATTGAGACTGTGAGAGCTCTTCCTGCCTCTTGGGTCCTGCGCGTGCAACGGGGAGAGCATTTCTTAACATGTTACCCTAGAGAATCTGGATTTCAGCTTTCTACCTAGGAGCCTAAATTTGGCTTCCAGAACCTCCCCCCCCCCCACCATATTTTCCTATGTCATTGGTACCCACATGGTCCAAGATAGCAGGCTCCTCCCCAGCATTATCTAAAATCCTATCTAGGTGATGTGCGAGGTCCACTACCTTCGCAACAGACAGGCAAGTAATAAGGCGATATTCACGTCCACCAGCCACCCAGTTATTTACATGCCTAATAAACGAACCACCAGCTACAACAACCATCCTAACCCTTCCTCCTGAGCAGACGCTACTGGAGATATATCCTTGGTATGTGAGGATATTGCATTCCCCTAGTGGACTGGTTCTGATTACTTCCAACTTCTCCAGGGTGATGGTCTCCTTTTAGAAGACCTCCCTCCTCCAAAGCAGCACAGGGGCTGTCAGCCTGGAGATGGGACTTCTCTATAACACCCCTGTACACCTCCTCTATGTACCTCTCTATCTCCCTCAGCTCCTCAAAGTCTGCAACTCTAGCCTCAAGAGAACAGATTCGTTCTCTGACAGCAATGAGCTCTCTGCATCGAGCACACACATATAACCCTCTCACCAACTGGGAGATAATCATACATATGACACTCAACGCAAAAGACTGGAAAGAACTCTAGTAAGATAAATTTGCTGCCCCATAGTCAGCAGAATTTGAACCTGCACAGGAAAACCCCAATGGAATTCAAGTTAATCGCCTTAACCACTCAGCCATGACTGCAACCTTCAAAACAGCCTTGCAATGTTGCCATGTGGCCAGAACCCAAAATGACAACTTTTCCCACACCTACATTGCTTCCAGTCATGTTCTACACTACTGTCTCCTGCTCTACACCAAGGCCTACTATGTCATTTGATGTCATCTTATACTTTCCCACAAACAGAAACTGCCTCCATCTGCCACAGTTTCATTTTGACCCTCCTCTCTAGGTGCATGAAGCTCAGATTCAAACCCAGACTCCAGTTTGTCTATCACACTTTGCAACATGTTTACCCATCCTAGATATACCAGTGGGGTCCTACCAGCATTGGAAAGTCTCCCTCCCAATTGAGGCTCACAGTGGCACCAGCATAGAACCAGTCTATTGTGTTTTTGTTTTCCTTTTTTTTTTTTTTTTTTAAGTAAGAACCAAGAGTTATGTGCTGCTAGTAATATTCAGTGCTGATGCCTACATAGCTAACTGGGCAAGTAACTGTGCCGCTAGTAATATTCAGTGCTGATGCCTACATAGCTAACTGGGCAAGTAACTGTGCCGAGTTAGCTACGTAAATGCCGGCACTAAATATTGAATCAGCTCCCACTCACTTTCCTTCTATCAATATGCTTCAGACATTCATTTCTCTATACCTTAGTGACCTCAGTTGTGCAAATTACCAAATTTACTGGATGGCAATGGATCCTGCACACCTTTCTTCATCGGTTCACTTTACCAATATTTATACTTTTTATCACTATTCTTCACTTTTTGAAGTTTAGTTAACAAATACTCATCTTAAAGACACATCGGACCCAGGGGTCGATGTTACTGCCCGACATGCATCAGGGCTGTTTCAAGGACTGCCCCCTACAAAAAATATATACAGATTACCTTCAACGATACAGTGGCAGAAATATGAAATTAACTACTCCTACCACCCCACCGCTATATACCTCCTCTTACTCACCCTTTGCCATTTAGCACCAGCTCTGCTTTAAAGTTAAAGGATCTTCTCCTTGCAAAGATGGTGACGGCGTCCTCCTGACCCCATTTTGTATTCTACTAAACCTGACGTCACCCCTCTTCATCCTGGCTCCTGATAGGACAGAGCTGTAGAACTTTACCCAACTCTATATAAGAGATGCCCATTCCAATTCTGCATTAAGACCCAAAGGCATAACAGACTGTAAGGTAAATATATACCACTGTTCCTTAAAATTTACTAAATCAGCCAGCAAAACAAGTCTTGATTTTTTGGACATTTGGGTGGTTAAGGATGGATGTAATTTGAGTACTACTTTGTATAGAAAACCTATAAGTAGGAATACTTTGCTACAGTTTGGTAGCTGTCACCCTTATAAATTGAAATGCAGTCTGCCCGTAAGTCAGTTTTTGCGGGCGCGTCGACTGTGTTCAGACTTGCAAGAATTTAAGAGGCAATCCCAAGAGTTAAAGAATAGGTTCTTAGAAAGAGGCTACCCCAAGTCTGCGGTAAAAAAAAAGCATATTTGCGAGCACGGTTTGCTCAGAGAACATTATTATTGAAGGATAAGACCATAGATGACCAAGAAATTTTGACATGTGTACTCCCGTATACAGAAATGTCTCAAAAGGTGATCCAAGTGATAAAAACGCACTGGCATGTGGTGCAGCTTTATCCATGTTTCCAGGAGCCCCCTTTGATATCTTACACCACAGGGAAAACTATAGGGGAGTGGTTGACATCTAATAGATTTTGTGAGCCACGAAAAAGAGATGATAGAGGGCAACAGAATGTATGTGGAAGATGCCAATTGTGTCGATTGGCAATGATGGGATCGGAGTGGTGTGCCCCTAATGGCAGGATAATACGTGCCCGAGATATGAGTGATTGTGAAACTAAGAATGTTGTATATGTGACTGAATGTCCCTGTAAAATGATATATGTATGTAGAAGTTCACGTCCTATTAAAATTAGGCTAACAGAACATAAATCACGTATTGCTACTAATAATGTCCAGGCTCCCCTGATGGGAGCATTGGATGCTGAGGGGACATCGGGTGGAGGATATGAAGTGGAGGGTGCTGGAGCATGTAGATGAAAGGGCGGAGGGTGGATCAGTAAGTAAGGTTTTAAATTTTAAGGAACAGTGGTATATATTTACCTTACAGTCTGTTATGCCTTTGGGTCTTAATGCAGAATTGAAACGGGCATCTCTTATATAGCGTTGGGTAAAGTTCTATAGCTCTGTCCTATCAGGAGCTGGGATGAAGAGGGGTGACGTCAGGTTTAGTAGAATACAAAATGGGGTCAGGAGGACGCCGTCGCCATCTTTGCAAGGAGAAGATCCTTTAACTTTAAAGCAGAGCTGGCGCTAAACGGCAAAGGGTAAGAGGAGGTATATAGCAGTGGGGTGGTAGGAGTAGTTGATTTCATATTTCTGCCACTGTATCGTTGAAGGTAATCTGTATATATTTTTTGTAGGGGGCAGTCCTTGAAACAGCCCTGATAAGGGCGAAACATGCATGTCTGGCAGTAACATCAACCCCTGGGGTGCAACGTATCTTTAAGATGAGTATTTGTTAACTAAACTTTAAAAAGTGAAGAATAGTGATAAAAAAGTAAAAATACTGGTAAAGTGAACCGATGAAGAAAGGTGTGCAGGATCCATTGCCATCCAGTAAATTTGGTAATGTGCACAACTGAGGTAACTAAGGTATAGAGAAATGAAATGAATGTCTGAAGTAAATTGATAGAAGAAAAATGAGTGGGAGCTGATTCAATATATAAGTGGATGATATCTGAAGCCCCACGGTGAATATATTGGAGAAGGAGCCATTGTGATTGTTTTAGGCACTAAATATTGGCCAGTACCTACATAGCTGTCAGTTGTGGCATGAAGTTTGCCTCTCATTCTCAAACACCCCCCTCCCTGACCCAACAAGTTCCATACCTCACCCCACCCCACCCATCTTGTGGTGTAGTGGTCCTTGGGGCAAAAAGTGAACCCCACTCATTCCTGCCTCTTACAATTCTTAAACAAAAATGGCTGCCTTTAGCAATAGTCTAATACCGCGAGACTACTGCTAGAGGTCACAGAAGTCATTTTCACATAGGAACCGCAAAGACCAGGGGTGAGCTCTTGCCCCAAGGACCACTAACCCACTAGGGCTCGTAGGTAAGCCTGGAGGGAGAGGGAAATCAGAGGGTGCTCAGGACGGGGGAAGGGGAATATGTGGACTCTGCTTATGCGGATCCCAGCCAATATTCAGCCACGACTAATCTCTGGTGGCTAGCTTCAGTCTGGTTAGGCCTGGACATTCAACGCCGGGGATTGCACATGACCAGCACTAAATATCCAGGGCTAATTCAGCAGGTGACAGTCTGAGTTTTAAAAAAAACTAACCCACCACTGGCTGAATGTTGACCGATTAGTGTATATCTGAGACATGTTTAAACAATCCAATCACAAAAGTACTATCCTAAATTAAAATTATTCCAGAGGAAAACTACCTGCAAGTGGAGTAGCTTTAGTCCAAGATCAAGCATTCCTATTCCATTATACAGGCAACTTGTCATGATGCATTTGTTAGATTTTTGGGCTCTTTTCTATCTATTTATTATTTAAAGAAGTGTCATCATCCTGATTGGCAATAACATTGCATACTCAATGGGGTTCAAGTGGTTATATCGAGCATGCTTTCCAATCTTAGTGGACAGGTCAAAAAGTGACCATCCTCTGCTTAGCTCAGACCCTACACTTGGATTTTAGCCAAACGAACAAGATTTTAGTTTCTCTCACTGTACCCTGGTTGGACTATAAAAACATGCTATGTGTATGCTTAAGTTCCTGTGATCTTTCAATGGAAATCATACCTTGTCACGCTCAGAATAAAGCATATTGTAGTCATTTTTAGCTTGCTGCAACTCCTGGCTTAGTTTGCCTTTCATCTGATTAAACTGTTGGTTCAGATTCTGGAGCAAATGTTGTTGAAGCAACATGTCCTGAAAAATAATACATTTACAGTTTTCAAGCTAAATTATTATAACTTAAAGCTTTTCCCAAATTAAACTATACATTCCTCACTAAGCCTGATTGACTAGGTTCCCCTCCACCCCCCACCCCCATGTATACAGGGTGGGCGACTAACAAACTGACCACAATGGAACAAAGATAAGACAGGCTTTTTATTCGAACGCTTTGCACTAAATAATTAAAAAGCGAAAGCAAGCATGTACTTTTGCTTTGAACACTTCTCATACATAAAAAGTGAGAATGGTCACTTATATCTGCTTTTTGTGTATGCAGCATTTTGCCATAGAAGTACACCCTTACAGGAGGACATGCAACCATTGTGAATATTTTTCTTTCTGTTATGGGAATGCTTCCTTTTATTGCAGCTATAAATACAGTGTTATGGAAGAACATGAGGAATTTTGGCACAATAAGAAGAAATTAGCTCTTACCTGGTAAATTCCTTTTTGTAATCCTATTAAACCAGCAGATAATGGACACAGGAAACACAAGAACTTTCGTAGTGACATCATCACTAGTATAAGTAGTACAGCTAAGCCTCTTGCCAATATTCCAATACCATGGCTAAAACACTTAACAACACAAGAATAAAATAGTACGAAAATGAACACTGCTAATTTATACCCCAAAAAAATAAGATAAGAATTACAGCTCTCCCCCAAATCATAACCCCATAGGATGAAGTACCCCCTTTTTCTAGGGAAACTTGACTGTTCCAGATGGAGCCATTAATTTATTTGGAAGAGCCAGAACATTACACAATTCTCATGAAGAAAGGCCATTAGTAAGAGCTGTGGTCTTCCTTTGGAAGATTTTGGACTGATCTAGCAGGATTCCAGGAAAAGAAATTACCGGTGAAGAAATAATTTCTCCTTCCATATCACCCTGCTAGACCAGCAAGACAAACAGAAGTACACAAGCTTTACTCAAACCCAGGGTGGTCAAAAGCTACAGCTATCTTCAGGACACCCACCCCAAAAGCCGAATCCACCTTAGTCTGTGTATCCGATTGGTAATGCTTCACAAACAAATTTGTCAGACAGGTGGCTGCCCTACTGATATCCTCCAGAGACACCAACCTGTACTCCACTAAGGAAAAAGTCTGCACCTTAGTAGAGTGCACTTGCAAACCCATCCAGGACCTGCATGCCCTTTAGCAAACTAGAGAAACACTTGATGACCCTTCTCTGATGGGAATATGGGAAGTATGCTTCAGAAATGTCCAGTGAAGAGAGAAACCCTCCCTTCCTAACAGTCAGAATCACTGATCTCAAAGTCTCCATGAGAAACAGAGAGATGCAGACACCTGCTGACCACCCTGAGATTGACAACTGGTCTAAAGGAACCACCCTTCCTGGACACCACAAAGTAGATGAAGTAACAACCTATCGCCAGCTCATTGGGGGAAGGGGGACTGGAATAATGGTCTACAATTGGAGAAATCTTGCAAGAGTGGACTCTATTGCCTCTTTTTTATACTACATTATATGAGTCTTATATTCCGCAGTTTCCTATAGGGGGGTCTTTTACTAAGGGACACCAGCTGATTTTTTTTAGCACGAGCTAAAAATGCTAGCACACCTTACTATTACTACTAATCATTTCTATAGCGCTACTAGACGTACGCAGCGCTGTACACTTGAACATGAAGAGACAGTCCCTGCTCGACAGAGCTTACAATCTAATTAGGACAGACAAACAAGAGATAAGGGAACATTAAAGTGAGGATGATACAATAAGGGTTCTGAACAAGTGAACAAGGGTTAGGAGTTAAAAGCAGCATCAAAAAGATGGGCTTTTAGCTTAGATTTGAAGACGGTCAGAGATGGAGCTTGATGTACCAGCTCAGGAAGTCTATTCCAGGCATATGGTGCAGCAAGATAAAAGGAACGGAGTCTGGATTTAGCAGTGGAGGAGAAGGGTGCAGATAAGAGAGATTTACCCAGTGAACGGAGTTCCTGGGGAGGAATGTAGGGAGAGATGAGAGTGGAGAGGTACTGCGGAGCTGCAGAGTGAATGCACTTATAGGTCAATAAGAGGAGTTTGAACTGTATGTGGAAACGGATAGGAAGCCAATGAAGTGACTTGAGGAGAGGGCTAATATGAGCATAACGACACTGGCGGAATATTAGTCGTGCAGCAGAATTTTGAACAGACTGAAGAGGAGAGAGATGGCTAAGTGGGAGACCTGTGAGAAGCAAGTTGCAATAGTCTAAGCGAGAGGTAATAAGAGCGTGGATGAGGGTTCTGGTAGTGTGCTCAGAAAGGAAAGGGCGAATTTTGCTGATATTATAGAGAAAGAAACGACAGGTTTTAGCAGTCTGTTGAATATGTGCAGAGAAGGAGAGGGAGGAGTCGAAGATGACCCCAAGGTTACGAGCTGATGAGACAGGAAGGATGAGAGTGTTATCCACAGAAATAATGGGGGAGGAGGAGAGGTTGGTTTAGGGGGAAAGATAAGAAGCTCAGTCATGTTTAGCTTTAGATGGCGCTGAGACATCCATGCAGCAATGTCAGACAGGCAGGCTGATACTTTGGCCTGGATTTCGGCTGAGATTTCTGGTGTGGAAAGGTAGATCTGGGAGTCATCAGCGTAAAGATGATACTGAAAACCATGGGATGAGATCAGAGTACCAAAGGAAGAAGTATAGATGGAGAAGAGAAGAGGTCTCAGGACAGATCCCTGAGGTACACCAACTGACAGTGGGATAGAAGTAGAAGAGAATCCACTAGAGTATACACTAAAGGTACGCTGGGAGAGATAAGAAGAAAACCAGGAAAACCTGAAATCCAAGTGAGGACAGCGTATCAAGGAGTAGGCTGTGATCAACAGTGTCAAAAGCAGCAGATAGATCGAGAAGGATGAGGATAGAAGAGAGACCTTTGGATCTGGCTAGGAACAGATCATTGGAGACTTTAGCAAGCGCTGTTTCAGTTGAATGAAGGGGGCGAAAGCCAGATTGAAGTGGATCAAGAATAGCTTGAGATGAAAGAAAGTCAAGGCAACAGCACCTTAGTAAAAGACCCCTTTAGTTCACTGTGGATTACACAAACAAGATCAACAATCATCTTTAATTCAGGAAACATCAAAAGAGCCACTGTTTACAAACTAAAAATTTTAAAACCCCTTTAAGATTAAATTCATTAAGGCAACCTTACTATCTTCCCACAGTAAGAATTCATGAAATAAAAAAAGTTTTTAGAATGCTTTTAAAACTTGAATAAGACCTAATTGTTCTAATAGAAGATGGCAGAGAATTCCAACCAGATACAGTTAATAAGATAGTGATGATGTCAACAATCTCATAGAAGTGAATGTTCTTACTGAAGAACAACTAGGGCTCATTCGATCAAAATTTGAATTGCGATTAATCAGGCTATTAAAGGTATGTTATTCATTTAGATTTTTTCCCACCTTGTGGCTCTGGGCAATAAGCTTAACCCTCCATTGCCCAGAGTCACAAACAGCTGCAGTGGAAACAAAAGTAAATAAATAACGTACCATTAATTCTGCAATTAATTATGATCACATATCGTAACCAAAATGCAGCCCTAAAAAAATTAAACAGTAAAAAGTAATGAAAAGATAAGAACTACAAAATACGAACTGAAAAATTACAAATTAAAGAATCTAAAAGCATACAGTAAAGCTAGTCTTATAGTTTTCACAGCCTACTTCAGGAATGCAATCATAATAACAAATCACGTAAACTATACATATTTTGGACCAAATTCTATAAATAGTGCTGAAATAATGAGTTAAGCATTATTCTATAAACAGCGCTAAAAGTTAGGCGCTGTTTATAGAATACGCTTACCCCCCCCCCCGGATTCTATATAGTGTGACTTAAGTTGCGCATGTAACTTACCCCATTTACCAACCCGTGCTAGCGGCTGCTGTGTTGGCATTAGCGAGCGGTTTAGTAAACACGGGGTTAATTAGCTACCATGTCAATCAGCACCAATAATTGTTAATTAGCAATTACTGACATTAATTGGCATTAGAATTTATGCGCACAAATTGTCTAAGTGTATTCTATAAACTGATGTGCGTAAAAAATAAGGTGCATAGCTGAAAAGGGGGCGCAGCCATGGGCAGGTTGTGGGCATTTCTAAAATCTATGCACGTTATGGAATACTCCCGGTCTGCGCCTAATTTATGTGTCGGCACATACACCAAATTTTACTTGGCGTAACTGCCCGTGACTAAATTTAGTTACAGAGGCGCTAGGCGTATTCTATAACACACTCTTAGGTGTGGATCCCCCAATTCTATAACAGTGCACATAAATTCTGGAAACATCCATGACCTGCCCATGACCACATCCCCTTTTCGGAGCCAAGCACATAAATATCAATAAAGACCAATTAGTGCCAATAATTAGCACCTAATTGGCACTAATTGGCTCATTATTCAATTAAATCATCATGCACAGTTTAATTTCAACTCTAGCTTCTATTAGAAGCCAGTGTAGTTTTAAAAAAGAAGAATTAAGGAATCAAATCTAAGAAGGAAATATATCAACTTGTCTGCTGTATTCTAAATTATTCAAAGCTGCTTAAAGTTTTAGAGCACCAATCAACACAATGTTACAATCTACCCTTGACAAAAATCAATATTTGCACTATAAGTCTGAAAGCTGATTCAAAGTATTTTCTAATAATTCTGAGTTTTTAAATAAAATTTTTTTATTTATTAATTTTTAACTTTATAACAAGAATTCACTTGTTACTGAAATACAGCATGATTCAAAAACACATTAGAAATTTAAACTGATCCAACAATAAAAATAAAGTTACATCACTTTAGTCCAACAAATAAAATTATTGCTTCCTTAGACCCCGTTAAATAGGGAGGCGGTAGGAATTAGAGAAGTTAAACTTAAATAATACAAATAATAAACAACATAGGGCGTATTATTTCCACAAATATCTTATATCATTTCAGCTGCTTCAACTCAAGAAAGGATTTTAAATGTTCTGGTAAATAAAAAGTATATTTAACCTGGCCCAACTTAACAATACATTTGCATGGAAATGCTAGAAAGAAAGTCCCTCCTATATCCAGTGTTTGTGATTTCAATGCCAGGAAGGCTTTCCTTCTATGTTGGGTTGATTTCGTTACATCAGGGAAAATATGAACCTTGACTCCACCAAAACAAGTTTTAAAATTTTTAAAGTACAATCTCATTATATTATTTAAGTCTTGTTCGAAAATAAATGATACAACCAAAGTGGATCTTTCAGAGTTTTCATCTAGCGTTTGTTCCAAAATTGCTGAGATATTTTTTAAATCCAAATTGGCATCTCGAGGGCCTTGTCTTTCCCCCACCTCACCTTTGGGATTAGGAATATAAAATATCCTATTTATAGGCGGAATTGCATCAAGTGGTATCTTCAATACTTCATGTAAATAACGTTTGAACATGTCATAAGGATTAATCCCAGGAAGGTTAGGGAAATTTAGCAATCGTAAATTTAATCTTCGGTTGAAATTTTCTATCTGCTCAACCCTTTTCCGAATATCAAAATTGTCTTTAACAACAGATATTTTAAATTCTTGAAAAGAGTCAACATTCGTTTGAATATTTTGAATTTTTTCAGCAATTTCTTCATTGATTACATCCACTTTAGCATTTAATTCTTGAAATTTAGTGTTAAAGGCTCTGACCTCTCCTGATGTCTGCTGCAGGGTAATATCCATTTCATTCAGTTTCTTCCAAATCATCTCGAGGTTAATCCCCGGTTCTTTCTTAGAGACCTCTGTCTCTACTCCAGGCGTCTTCCGCGGTGCTACCTGACCCTCACTGGAAGCAACAGTCAAAACGCTTCTGGTAGACTGGTGCAATCCATCCAGGCACGCCGCCGACGCCGGGCATGGGGGGTTCAGCGTTGATGGAGGTGAAAGAGAGACTTCCTCTCCCGGCAGGGTCTCCGCTTCTCTCGGTTGCCCCGCAATGGGATCCGCTTCTCCACTAGTGTGGGAAATTGGCGCGAAGAAGCGCTCAAGGCCCGAATGAAACGGCGAGGGTGTCGAGGTAGGTGGGGGAACTAACCTCGTAGCCCCCTTTCGTTTAGTATGAGGCATTTGAATTAGGAAATAAAAAATCTCCAAACGGACCCCAGAGCTGCCTATCAGCGCAACCAGCTACGCCGCCATCTTAATTCCGCCTCTAGGTGTCATAAAAATATTTTTTATTATAGAATTCACATGGACTTTCATAGCAAGTGAAGTATCCACTTCAACTTCTAAAAGTCTTGAAGTAGTACCAAAGGAAAAATTATCCTTACCAACAGTAAGACTTTGACAACTATGAAGATTGTCACTAAAGCCTAGCCATAAAAATTTAGTTTTGACTCTATTCAATTTAAACTGGTGAGATATAAAGTGAAATTAGGCCTTACTTGCTAATTTTCTTTCCTCTAGACCCTCCAGACCAGTCAAGACACTTGGGTTATGCATTCCTACAAGCAGAGGGAGACTGAGAAACACTGAGCTTTGAACACTGTATATCTAACCTGTGCAGAACCCCAAGTAGCCAGTATTTTGATGATAAAGCAGAAGAGTAAACCAAACAACCTCACAGAACCCTGTACGTGGAAACTGAAGACCAAGAAGGCTGTGCTTCCCCAGGCTGGACACAATCAGCACCCAGGCCTGCGTCAAACTAGTACCAGAATCTTCACCTGGTGATTGAACATAACAAACAATCATCAGCCTCCAAAGCAGAAAACGTCTAAGGGCAGGACCGCCGAAAGCTAGAGGTCAAAACTGCTGCATCAAAGCTCGCCTCCTCCTTTGCTTGAACATCAATCCTATAATGCTTCACAAAAGAATGTAAGGAAGACCAGACCGCTGCCCTACAAATATCCTGCGGAGAGACCAGACTACTCTCCGTCCAGGAGGAAGCCACCCCCCTAGTGGAATGAGCCATAAGAGCAAGTGGCACCTCACGGCCCTTTAAGCAAACAGGCTGAGGCAATTACATAGTAGATGACAGCAGAAAAAGACCTGCACGGTCCATCCAGTCTGCCCTACAAGACAACTCATATGTGCTACTTTTTGTGTATACCCTACTTTGATTTGTACCTGTGCTCTTCAGGGCACAGACCGTATAAGTCTGCCCAGCACTATCCCCGCCTCCCAACCACCAGCCCCGCCTCCCAACCACCGGCTCTGGCACAGACCGTACAAGTCTGCCCAGCACTATCCCCGCCTCCCAACCACTAGCCCTGCCTCCCACCACCGCCTCCTTCAACCACCTGGCTAAAGTTGCCTTGGAAGCAGCTGTACGTTTCTTGGGTCCGCCATACAGAACAAACAACCGATCCGAGGCACAAAACTCCTGAGTTCTCTTCAGGTAGAGACGTAAGACCTGCCGAACATCCAGTTTAGCCAGACGACGCTGCTCTGAATTTCCTGCCTTATCCCCCAGAACTGGCAGAGAAATCACCTGATTTACATGAAAATCGTAACCTACCTTAGGCAAAAAAGATGGTACTAGCTTTAGCGAAGCCTTTTCTTTGGAAAAAGACAAAAAAGGAGCCCTACAAGACAAAGCGTGAAGCTCCAAAATCCTCCATGCCCAAGTGATGGCTACCAAAAACACCATCTTCAGGGTAAGATCCTTGCAAGTGCACGTCTCCAAAGTTTCAAACAGAGCTCAAACCAGTGCATCCAGAATGAGATTCAAGTCCTACGGAGGAACCAACCGACGCTTGGTAGACGAATCAATTTGACTCCCCGCAGAAAACAGATCGCATCAGGTGCAGAAGCCAAGGGCCTCCCTTGAATCATTCACCGGTAACAGGACAAAGCAGCTACCTGCACCTTCAAGGCAGACAGGGCCAGACCCCTGTCCAAACCATCCTGCAAAAATTCCAAAACCTCTGCAATTGAAGACCAAAAAGGGAGATACGCCCAATCTTGGCACCAATGATCAAAAATCCTCCAGACCCGCACATACGCTAGAGAAGTGGGCCGCTTGCGGGACCATAACATTGTAGCAATGACACAATAGCACTGCCTCCTTCAACAGAATCGGATCCGCCTCTGCCAGGCGAACCAGGTCTCCGTGCCACAGACAACATGGTCAGTTCCGGGCTGGAGACTGAGAAGGGTTCTGCACAGGTTAGATATACAGTGTTCAAAGATTAGTGTTTCTCAGTCTCCCTCTGCTGGTAGGAGTGCATAACCCAAGCGCCTTGACCGGTCTGGAGGGTCGCTGAGTAATCCAGCTTTCTACCAGATTCAAACAGCACTGAATACCACTCACTGAAGCACAAAGGGAGACCAAAAAGATGTTAAGGATGGGAAATGCACACTCCAGGGCTTTCTGAGCGTCCCAGCCCCAAGCAAGGACTCAGACTCACTTTGACACTTGTTGGGCTAGGGACAAAGACTGTTTCCCCAAGCAGTACATCCTGGATTCTTTGAAGCAGAAGCATGATGAATGTCCCTTTTGAGGCACATTTTCCAGGAGTCTCTGCAGCCTTGAATCCCTCCAACCGTTGACCAACATCTCCATATCCTCACACCAAAAAAACGCTTACCCCTAAAGTGCAAGAGTGGCATGCCTTTGAACCTGCTACCACTAATCAAGACGAAAACCACAACCAACTTGAGCCATAGTTTGCCACCATCAGCTTATCATAGAACGCATCTCTACCAGGAAGACCACAGCCAACCCTATATGCGACACCTCTGATCTTTCTACCAGCTGGTGTACCCAGTTCAACAGAGCTCTAACTATATAGCTCTGCAAACTGTGGCCCAAAGCCCCAGGGTACAGGCAAAAAATACATGCTTTAAGAGTACCTCAATCTTACAGTCCTGCTGGTTCCTGAGGGCTGTCTGTCCCTCCACAAAGATCATCTTCCAGCAAGTTTCAGCCATAACAAAGCATCCACCTTGAGAAAAATAAAACAAGGAGTTCACATCCTTGAGTAGAAAGGGGTATAGCCTGGAAAAAAAAATTCTCCCCTTGAAAGTTCATATGGCAGACTAATTGGTGAAGAGGAAATGCTCTCTGTCAGAGCCCTTCCAAAATAAGATCCCATTCAGCTTTTCTTCTGAAGCCACCCATGAAATACTAATGATGAGTACAATAAAGAAACCCAAATCTTCCCACCGGAACAGCCTAATGACCGACAAATTCTCCTCCTTTATGGAGAATAACGCTCCCTTCCTTAGTGCTGAAACTACTCAGCAAGCTGCCAATCTTTCTTGTCTTCCTCAAGCTCACCGGAGGAGGAAATTGGGAACCCTGGGTCCTCCAGCCAACGTTTCCCTCTCCTGATCAATCTGGGCCAGTTCAGGTGAGGTCCCAGGGCCCCCAAAAGTTCAGAACCATCAGCAGACTCCAACCCTGCACCCCTCCACCCTTTGGTGCTTCAGAAGTCTAAAGCCTGATTCATAATTAGAACAAACTCTGGGGAAAGCTGACAACAGAAGGGACCCACCCTTTGGAACTCCTAAGGAGGATCTCAGGGAACAGCTTGCTCGGGCAGAAGAATCAATGGGCCTGACATTACAAGCAGGGAAAACTCAGGAATGTCCTGGGGAGATGGACCATTCCCTCAATATGGCGGCTTTTCCCACTGACACACTCCCTGCCATATCTTGAAAAGTCACGTATTCTGCTTGGTCCATAGCCTGCCCCAGGAAAACTGACGGAAGTCAGCTTCCTGTGGCCTTCCCCCAAAGACTCACCTGGTCTGTCAATCATGTGGCATAAAGAATCTGTTGTGTGCCTTAGCCACCAGCTGCACTCTGATATTGATCTAATACCCAGTCACAAGAACAGCTCTCCAATGCAGCCCTGGCACTAACCACAGCTTTACCAACTGCATGTTGCTGCTCCATGGGAGAGACTCAGTCAATTTCTCTCATTCCTCCTCTTTACTCTTTTTTTTTAAACTTTACTAGGAGCCAAGAGAACACAAAAATCCCACACCCCCCTTAATGCAGGAACCCACTTGGGGGGGGGGGGGGGGGGGAGGGGGCAGAGGCAAGTCTAGGAACCAGACCTGCCCAGGAATACCCAGGTGGATCTGACATTGAAATACCCTCAACCAAGGAGCTGCAGCTATTCTGGGAGATCACAGGAGAATTCTTCAACCAAGACAGCTGCACTCTGGGAACCAGCTTGGATCTCGTTCAAACAGGGAAGAGGCAACACTCAGCTGGTGCCTTTGGAATCCAGCTCAACTGAGGACAGCCCTCAGACTGTGGTCCTTGGAGCAATCACACATCTGCTGGAGACAGAATGGTCTCTCCAACATCTGCTAGCAGGGGAGCACAACCCACTCGTCTCAACTGGTCTAATAGGATGATAAGAAAGGGCAATTTACAGAGAGTTGATTAACACAGGTAAAATAATTTTTAGCCACATAAATCACTTTGAAATTTGTCCTCTTCAGGGAAGAGAAGCTTTAGTAATCAGGCTCTAAAGAGCAAAAAAAAACCCAAAACATAAAGATGATTTGGCATCTCCTAGTCCAAAAAGAAAGCCTGTCTTACAAGTCCTAATATCATCTATACAGGTGAAGGAAGAGTTAGGAAGAAAAGAAGAATATATTAAGGAAGAATATAATTTATTTTAAAATAACATACTGCCTTTTCTCTCTTTGGAGTGTACAAAACAGCTAAAAACTATTGCTAGTAGCACTTCAAAATGGAAGACATTAGCTGTGATGTGGAGATAGGAAACTACTTTTACTAAATTGAGTTGAAAGCAACCTCAAATTTTTGGTAGAAGGTCTGGGAAACCACAATGAATGAGGTGGCGAGAAAATAGGAAAGGAGGAAGAAGACACCAAGAGTAAAGAAGCTTGAGCTTTTAAAGAATCCCTTTTCCAGGCTATGGATTTCTATAACCCTGAACATTTGCTTCAATATTAATTATAGTTTTCCGATTTTCTTTTCAACAACAGTAGTACATTTTTTGATAGGTACATTTTCTTTTTATAATTCTGAATATGAACCTGCGCTTCTGTCCCCTTACCGCTTGATATTCTTTTTCTTTCTCCTTCAGTTTCTGCTCCACACTGTGTCGAGCACTTTCTGCATTTTGTCTCTGACAGCTCAGTTCTTCTGATACCTTCTTCAGTTTTTGCTCCAGTGTTGCATTCTAATAGGATGTATAAAATTAATACAAGTTTTTGGTTTGTTTTTTTTTTTTTTACAATTTCAAACATATTAGAAACCACAACCATCAAACACCAAGTAACCAGATGTCTGAAAATACACACAAAACTTGCTCAAGCACAGCAGGTTTCTAATTAGCCCTTATCTGACCAACATGCTTTGCATACAGAAGTAATCAGGTAGGGTACCTGGGGATCCCACATTTAGTGCTTGCAGAAACTATCAAAAGCATATGTTGGGGCTGCAGTTTGACACACAACATTCACCAGGAATGACAGACAGTGTCTGAAGCTTTCCTCAAAAATGCATTGTAAAGCATCTGCACCACTAAACCTAACTCTTCTTGCCATATTGCTTAAGAAGACTGTGCAATAAGTGGCCAGCAGCATAGGTAAAACCCAGTTATAACAAATGCTTTAATTCAAATAGTAATGTGGGGTATATAGGGACCCTAAAAGAAATAAAATTATACTCCACCAAAATGTGTTCCAATAACATTGCTGCACTGAATGATAACTAGGCAACAAATTGTTGAAATGCCACCTGAATATTTGCTATAGTATAAAAATATGTTGGAGGTCCCATGGGACCCCAGTCAGTCAGATTAGGGTTAAAGGAAGTAATTTTATAACAGATCAACTAGGTTGTGAGAGCAAGAAGGTGCTGCATCTTTCTAGTTTATTACAGGGAGATGCAAAGGAATCTATGTGACTTTTAAAAATAATAACGGAGATCACATGATGCGCTTGAGCTAGGAGGTTGCGTTTACCTCGAGCTCCTCGGCCCTTTCCCCTGTTACGAGACTTTGAAGTGGATTCAGTTCTTCTTTCTTGCCTCTGCGGTGTAGCAGCGAAGAGATCTGAAGCGCATGGACAGATATATGTTCAAATCGGGGTCAGACATGGCTAATAAAAGCGCAAAAAAAGAAAGTACAAAGACGCGCCAGGGAGTGGCGACTGAAGCCAAGAAGGCGGAGGACTTAAGAGAAAGCGCGGGGCTCTCAGAAGCGCTTATCGAGAAACTATCTTCGGCAGTGACAACGGCTTTGAGCACGCGGCTGGACGGAATTGACGCTAGTGTGCAGGGACTCACCCAAGCCGTTACTGATTTCAATATTAGAGTGTCGGAGCTGGAAACCAGAGTGGGAGCCGCAGAGGACAGCCTACAAGAAGTTCTTGATGAGCTAACAAAGCTTAAAAAAAAGAAGTCACAGGCTGTAACGCCAAGCTTGAAGACCTTGAGAATAGGTCTCGGCGGAATAACATCCGGCTGGTGGGCTTGCCTGAATCGCCGAATGAACGGGACCTTAAAAATGTGCTCGAAAAATGGTTTGCAGAGATCGTGGGAGCGGAGTCTGGAACGGGGCCAATACATATCGAAACGGCGCACCGCATGGGGCGCTGGATAGAGGAAGCGACCAGGCCTCGAGTGGTGGTGGTAAGATTCTTGAGCTTTGCAAAGAAAGAGCAGATCATGAGAAAATGCAGAGCCATGCAAAATCTGCAACTCCAGAACCATGCTGTTCCAGGATTATTCAGTGGCAGTGGCTCAACTACGAAGAGGATACTCTGAGACCTGTAAGCTGTTGGTGGAGAAGCAGCTGCGTTTTACCCTACAATATCCAGTGAGACTCCATGTGCTCAAGGAGGGGAAGACGTATGTTTTTGAGACTTGTGCAGAAGCGAAAAAGCAATTGCAGAGCTGGTTTCCAAACTGACAGTTAGGAGTCTCCCTGATATGGGAGGATGTGAAGCTGCGGCCTGTGGTGGTGGAATAGCTGGGATTGCATCGCAGTATTTTCCGTTGGGGAGAGGTACGAGGCAAGGGTGTCCGTTATCGCCGTTGTTGTACATTTTGTTCCTGGAACCACTTTTGATAAGGCTTAGAGGAGCGCTGAACATACCGGGGATAGTAGTTCCACACTGTAGTGAGACACTGAAATGTTTGGCCTTTGCGGATTACATCATGTTATTGGTGACAGAGCCGGTTACAGTCTGGTCAAGGGTGTTGCAGCTCTAAGTCTGAAGCATTGCCCATTAATCTGAAGATTGCAGATCTGGGGGCTGAGTTCCCTTTGAAAGAGGCGGAGGAATCTCTTAAGTATCTAAGGGCCCATATCTAGGCAGATACAAAGCAGCTGTATGAGCTAAATGTGCGGCCGTTACTCCGGAAATCAGAGGAGTGTTTACACATGTGGATAGGTTTGCCGCTGGCTTTGACTGGTAGGATTTTCTTGTATAATATGATTATACTGCCAAGATGGCTCTACATGTTACAAATTCTCCCGTACGGCTGAGAGAGGCCGATTTGAAAATACTTTACAAAGCTTTGAGCTTCTTTTTGTGGACAGGTAAAAGGGCTAGGATCTCCTTGTCTGCTCTCATGCTCCCTAGGTCCAAGGGGGGTATGGGCCTTATGGATCTGAGGCAATATAACCTGAGTTGTGGTATGCGGCATATCAGGGACTGGATGTTGGGAGTGTCAGGATTTACGCCGTTGAATGTAGAGGTTGGCTGCATGTGGCCGGTGTTGCCAATATACATGTTACATGCTAGGGCTGCGTGTCTGGCTGGAGATGACAAGCAGCATGTTGTTTGGAGATATATAAGGACTGTTTGGAGAGCTTTATGTAAGGTCTTTCAGGGAAATAGCAACGTCACACCTTTTTTGCCCCTGGAGGGGAACTTGGACTTTCAACCTGGAGTGGG
Organism: Microcaecilia unicolor; assembly: GCF_901765095.1. NCBI lineage: Eukaryota > Metazoa > Chordata > Amphibia > Gymnophiona > Siphonopidae > Microcaecilia > Microcaecilia unicolor. The sequence goes on from NC_044033.1 coordinate 71,994,295, forward strand.
AAGACGAGGGCTTTGGAGTGCAGGTAGAGGGAAGGTTATAAAGAGGGTGGGGGATTTGCTTGATGCGGAGGGTAAAATGACTTCTTTTCTGAGCTTGTGTGAGAGATGGGGCCTCGAGCATTCAGATATCTTTCTGTACTTGCAAATGCGGCATTATGTCTCTTCTCTGCCAGTGGGGTCGCTTGGAGGAGTATTTGCCCAGCAAGTTACAGAGAGCTTACGATTGGAGGCACAGGGGCATCCCAGATTGAGCCACTATGTTAACATGCTTTATGAGATTCGGTCATTGGTATCGTTGCAGGGAGTGGCTGAGGCGTGGATGGAGGATTTGCAAAGCAGTGTGACAGAGGAGGTGCTCCAAACATTTCGTGATAACATAGTGAAAACCTCGATAAACGAATTACATCGAGAACAGGAATATAAATTCCTGATGAGAATGTATATTGCGCCATGGAGGGCCTTTAGGGCTGGCTTTGCAGACTCAGGAAGATGTCCTAAATGTGGCTTAGACAGAGCCACTCTGGGGCATATGTTTTGGGCATGTGTTCGGGCACGGGTAGGTTCTTATCCCTTTGCACTGGAAGGCCAATTCGGACTCACCCTGGGGATTTCCTGTTTCTTGAGGGGGCGCATTTGCAGGTAGAGTCGGGGGCCCAACGCATATTCTTGGCAAGCCTTGATGACAGCGAAAAAGGCAATTTTAGTGCACTGGCGCATGCGGAAAGCACCACAACTAACTATGTGGAAAACGATGATGTTTGATCTAGTGCTTTTTGAACGAAGAATGGTGTCTGCTGATTCTGAACGACAGTGGAAATCTTTTTAGGATATCTGGGAACCTTATTGGACCCGACTTTCGCATCAAGAGAGTAGCATACTTCTTAATACATGAGGAATTTTATAGGGGTATCACTTTGGGATGGCGATGCCTTAATGGTGTACTGGGGGGGGGGGGGGGGGGGGTTGTGCTGCTGTATTGCCATGCCCTGTCTTCTCCTTTCTTTTTTCTTTGTTCTCCTTTGCTATCTTTATTCGGCATGAGCTGGAGGGACTGTTAGAGATTGTCATACCTCAGGGGGTTCGCTGGGGGTTGGGGGGTTTTAGTGGGTGGGAGGGTTGGTGGAGGGTGGAGTAAAATAGAAAATTGTTACTGGAGAGCTCGCACTGGTGGAATTATGATTGTTACATATTTTGTGTTATCTGTGTTGTCATAGTTGTGGCAGAGTGTTTGCTTTTACAACTTTATTGCTTTGTTGAGAACTCCAATAAAGATGATTTATAAAAATAATAATAATAATAATAATAATAGTAACAGACCCAGGAGGATACACACTGATCAATGTTGGTGGAGTATTTAGATTTGCGATATAAGACAAAAAAGTGAGGAGAATGAATGAGGATACCAAGAAAATTGTTTATTCGCATAAAAAAATGACCCGACATGGCCGTGTTTCGGCCCAAAGGCCTGCCTCAGGGGTATTTAGATTTGCACCAAATGGTATTTTATGCCCCTGATGCAGCATGTATTCTTTTTTTTTTCCAATTATTGTTCCTTTATTGAAATAAAGCCAGTATACAAGAACAATGTATTCACTTGAATCCACCCCCCCCCCCCCCAATAAGCCTCCTTCCACCTCTGACAACAGTGGTGTGTACATGTCATGTCCCAGAGCCAGCCTTACAAAGCAAAAATGGTATCTCTTATGAAGAGGGGAACTGAGATTTTGTCTTTCACTGTTCATAAATTTGCCAAATGTCATAAAATTTGGTCAATTTTCCATGGCACAAGGCTGTAAGCTTAGATAATTGAAAAATACAGTCCAGCTTCTGCAAGACTCAAGGCCTAGGAGATAGGTCAACCTGTTTCCAAGCCTGTGCGATAACCAGTTTACTAGCCGTAAACAACAATATGGCCAGTTTATGATGAGGGACTGTGATTGGTTTATGGTGCAATAAACAATGTTCTGCTAGGAGTGGATAAGTGACCCTCAAGATTTCCTGGAGATTGTCCATTACCAGGGCCCAATAAAACTGTACAACTGGGCATGTCCACCATACATGAATGTCCCTCGCTCTCCACATTGTCTTCAGCACAAATCCAGGAGAAACATTTTCTGGAGGTTCACTGGTTTATAGTACCATCGGTAAAAGATCTTAAAGCCATTTTCAACCAAATTGCTGGCAACAGATACTTTAAACAAACATTAAAATGACCCTTCCCATTGCTCCTCTGTAAAAGATTTATCTAAATCTTGCTCCCATTTCTCTTTCGCTGAGAGATCGCCTTCTCCCGCCATCTCGCTCCTCTCTGCCTCCCGCCTGCTGCTTTCAGTCTGTGCAGGTCTAGGCCCGGCCGCCATCTTATTTCTCTCCGACTGCGTCTGATAAGTGAATGCTTTCAATGATTTGCGAGGCTCTTTCCCCACCATTATGATTCCTCACCAGCGCTTCTGATATCTTAATCGATCAAACTTGGGGAGATTCGATCACCAAAATCGCTGTATATAACGCTTTCGTTGGGCATGCAGAGCTGATCACTCACGCCGCCATCTTACAGCGTGACGTCACCGTCCCCCTATCTCTTCTGACCATTCTAACCTTGGTCTCTTAGGCAGTATAGATCCAGCACCCTCCTCTAATTGGGGAGGGCCCGACTTCCAGGCTTGGAACAGGGTCCACACAAACTCCGGAGGAAACCCAACACCTCCTGAGACCTCAGAGGGAACTTTCTGCACTAAAACGGAGGAGGCTGGCCCCACAATCGGCGAATCTGCGGATCATGCTTGATTCAAAATGGCAGCCGTTCCCGCCGAAACTGAAACCGCCGACATCGAGCCTGCCTGCGCTCCTGCTGACACAGAGACCATCGATCCCGTCGGAACTTCCGCAGCCAACACGGGGGGAGCTGAAGTCGACTGTTTAGGCTCACCGCAAAGTCGACACTGACCGCCCACCGTCTCTAACCCCTGCCGCGAACAGGCGCGACATCGAAGAAGCTTGCCGGTCATAATGAAATAAAACACTGACCCGACTCCGCGCCAACTTCTCTGTTTGAAGAAAAAAAACTCACTGCTCTCCTGACTAGTGCAAGGAACCGAACTCCCTGTCCGTTCCGCACCAAATAAATAATAAAGGGTCCTTAAAGACACAGAACACTTCTGGCAGCTGAAAATTGTGAGGCATTCAAGGCTACAGTATAGAGAAAGCAGCCGAGGCACAGAGCTGCCACTTACTCAGAAATGGAGAGCAGCACAGGGGGAGGGACCCGCAACACAGGTGTAACACCCCAGGGGAAATACTGGGCCCCACCGGACCCAGGACCCCGAAGCACACTTTTTTTTTTCTTTTTGTAGTCACGTACAGGGAGACACAGAATGGACAAATATGGAAGAAAAAACCCCAATTATCCTATCCTATGAGCAAAACTACCTCACCAGACCAGTGAAGGCTGCACAGGCTGTCCTTCTACCTCTGCTGAGACTGAGAAAATACTGGCTAGTGGGTGTACAGCACAGGTTATATATACAGTAGCCAAAAGCTCAGTGTTTTCTCAGTCTCCCTCTGCTGGTAGGAGTACATAACCCACGCGTCTTGACCGGTCTGGAGGGTCGCTGAGGAATGGGTATGTTTTCCTTTTGCTCACATGGACAACTCATTTAATATTTGCATTAATTTGACTACGTCACTCATCATTTAGGTGTAATATGGTTTTTAAGTTCCAAGGGTTTAATACAAATTCTGCCTCCGAAATGTTACTTTCTGACCGTACAGACAGTCAACTAATATCGGGGAAAGTTTCCGATTTTCTCTTTTCTTGATAGCGCTTTGCTTAGCTGTACTTTCACACTTTAAACTTTGGCAACCCAATGATTTGGTTAGGATTGTACTAGATCACTATTCACACTATTTTTTCTTGTTGTTTCTCACCACAGCTAAGCTCTTTGATGCCTTGTATTGAGTCACCTGAGGTCCTTGCAGCTCGCAGTGAGTCCTAATGGTTGCAGCACTGACAGGTAGTTGTGTTTTTTCAGCACAGTTTTGTTCATCACATAGATATACATAGATATGTCTTTATTTATAGCATTTCTATCCCAAATTAGCCCAAGTGGAACTCAGATTCAATGTGGCTTACAATATAAACATAAAAGAAAAGAAATAAAATAGAGTTACATTTAAAGAATACATCATAGAATGCATATAAGAAGTAATGGGGCAAATTCAGTCGGTCGTCAGGAAGTGAAATATAAGGAACTAAATAACACACCATGTAGTTTGAGTGGTAGTTAATTTCAGGGCATAAATCCCACGTCCATTTGCTTTTACACACTCTATATATATTGAGGGGCTTAATTTTGTTTAACACTCAGCTAGGGATCTTGTCTGACTTTGGTTTTCTATTGTTTATCTTATTTTTTCATATTTCTCAACTTTATCGTATTTCACTTCTTGTTTTATGCACTTTCCCATCTAATCAATATCACACCCACTCTGTTTCTTATACTTTTTTCATTGCTACATACATTTGGTTTAATTTTTATGGCACGTTTTGTAATTTGTATTTTCATATTTTTAATGAGATCCCTTGATTTGTTTTTGTTATATAAGCATTTATATCCCACATTTTCCAATTTGCATTGTTTCAATGTGGCTTACAGAGTAAAATGTTGTTACATTTGATGAAGTTGTCTGTTGATGAGGTAGGGATATGAATTGATTTATTTGCGAGATTGACAGTTGGAGGGATGATAGTTAGGGGAGGGAAATAAATAGAGGAGAAGATAGAGTTCTAATTAGTGGTGAGAAACCAAGTTAACAGGGTACATTAAGGTTGATATGTCTATTTTGGTGATTTCCTGAATCTTCGTAGAAGAATTTTTTTGAAGAAGGCGGCTTTGATCTGTTCACAGAACGTCAGGTAGTTGTTTATATTTCTTAGGGTCTCTGTTAGTAAGTTCCAGCTCTGCTTGCATATATATGTGAAGCTTGACAAGTGAACTGATAGGTAGCGTAGACCCTTGCAGTTGTGAAAGTGGAGTGTTAGGTAGTTCCTTGATTCCTTGCTGATGTTGCATGTTGGTAGAGTTAGTAGGTCAGTCATGAAACCCGAGGATAGGCAAAAAATAATTCTGTATGCTAGTGTGCATAGCTTGAATGTTATTTGAGCTTTTACTGGGAGCCAATGTAATGCTAGGATTAGTGGGGTGGCTCTGTCGAAGCAGGATTTGCCATAAATCAGCTGAGCGGCAGTGTTTTGTACCATTTGTAGCTTTTACAGAGTCGTTTCTTTGCATCCAGCACAGATTCTGTTGCAGTAGTCTAGGTGTGCTAAGGTTAGTGTTTGCACTAGCATTGGGAAATATCCTCTAATGCATTTGAGTTTCCACATTGTTTGGAATATTTTCGTGACTACATTCGTTGTTTGCTGTTCGAAGAATATATTTCTATCAAGAGTAATCCCTAGGACATTCATGTTGTCAGATATTGGGTAGGTGAACCCATTTACAGTGATGCTGGAGAAGGTGTCCTTGCAGTAAGTGGATGTGAGTATTAGGAATTGGGGGTTTTTCTTTACTTAATTTTAGTTTGAATGCAGATGCCCAGGATTCTAGAATGTTTACTCCTTGGTTTATTTTGGTTTCAATTTCTTTTGTGTCATTGTCAAAAGCGAAGTAGATCGATACATCGTCCACTTAGATGAATGGATTGCTGGCTAGTGGGGTCATTATCATGTTGAAGAGTATAGGGGATATCGGTGATTCTTGTGGGACTCCGCATTCTGCCGTCCATAGGAAGGATAATGTGGTACCCATCTTTACTTTGTAGGAGCTGGAAGTCAAGAATCCCTTGAAACATTTTAGTACTTCTCCTCCAATACTGATTTTGTCCATAAGTCTTACCAGGATTTTGTGATTAACCATATCAAAAGCAATGGATAGGTCAAACTGTAGCAGTAAGATCTTCCTGCCTGTGCTGATCTCTCTTTTAAAGTTGGCTAGTAGTGTTATTAGTGTTGCTTCTGTGCTGTGGTTTGACTGGAAAACAAATTGAGATTCATGGAGTATGGAGAAATGGTTTAGGTATTCCATGAGCTGCTTGGCTACTATGCCTTCCATGATGTTGGTCGTCAGGGGTGTGGATGCAGCCGGTCTCCAGTTTGATTTTTCAGTTTTGCTTTTTTCCGTGTTCTTTGGGATCAGTTAGGACTATCCTGCTCTTTTCTGTAGGGAATGCTCCATTGGAAAACATGTATGATGTGTGTCCAGATTTGGTCTATGAAATGTGCAGGGGCTTCTTTCATCAGGTAGGTAGGGCAGTTGTCTAGTACACAGGCTGCTGTTGAGAATTTTTTTATGGATTAATGGTGTTGAATGTGGGAGGAGTGAATGATGTCCAGATTCTGGACACTACTTTACCTTCGTGTTGTACTCCATTTCCTCTATGCATGTGTCTGGGTTTCCTCTGTCTCATGTTTGCACCTTCCTTAGGTCTGCGATCTTGTTCTCAAAGTATTTAGCTAGGTCTTGCGTGGATGGGGTTGTTTCAATCTGCAATGCCACAGGAGTTGTGTCAAGTAGGTTATGTGCTATTTTGTAGAAGTTTTTGTGTTTCTATAGTCTGTACCTAATTGTTCTCTGTAGTGGTGCCACTTGGAGTCTGTACCTAATTGTTCTCTGTAGTGGTGCCACTTGGCATGTCTTATGTTTGCTTTATTCCATTCCAGTTTTGCTTCTTCAGTTTTGTGTTTGAGCCTTCTTCGTTCTAGTTTTCTGTAATGACTTTTCACTTTTTTAAATCCTCATTGAACCACGAAGATGATTTTGTTCTGCATTTCTTTTTGTTTAATGGGGCAATGTAATCTAACACAATTTTGCATTGTTCATCCCAGGTTGTGATGAAGACTATGGTTTAATAGGTTTTTAGTGCTGAATTGGATTTTCTCCCACAAATCTACACCATTGATCTTGCCTCTGGTTTCGTATTAGGTTGTTGTTTTCTTGGGTTGTGATAAGGTTTCTTTCCAGTTTATTAGGTTCAATCTGTGATGATCAGACCATGGTATTTCTTACCAGCTGAGGTCTTCCATTTTTAAGGTTTGATTTGCATTAAATCTGTAGGCTAATATGTCAATCGCATGTCCTTTTCATGAGTTTTGGTTACTGTAGGAATAGTAAAATCCCATAGTTTCAGTATTTCTTTGCATTCTTTGGTGTTTTCATTTTCCCTATCGTCCAAGTGTAGGTTGGTGTCCCCTATGAGTACTGTATTGGAAAATGTCAGGCATGTGTTTGAGATAAGTCTATGAAGTCCTGTTGGAACTCCTGGTGGTCTGTAGAATAATATAATGCATAGATCGTCCGTTAGTGATTCATCTGTTATTTCAGAGTGGTTATTTCTAGGTGTGGAGCTACAAGTTTTGACACTGTTTCTGTTTTGAAAAAGGATTTGTATATTACTGCTATTCTTCCACCCTTTTTCTTATCTTTGGTATGATGTATTATTTTGTAACCAGGGGGACATAACTCGTTTAGGATTGGGTTCTCTTTTGAGCATAGCCACGTTTTCGTAATAAAGATTAGTCCTAGTTTTTCAGCCACAATCCAGTCTTTAATGATTTCTGCTTGTTTAGTACTGATCGTGCATTGATGTATCCTATGGGGATGGGAAGGTATCTTTCCTCTCAAAGGGGTTCCAATGTTATCTAATGAAGGCATAAGTGTAGAAACATGACCTGTATTGTGAATCGGTTGTCATGTGCATCCAGTATACTGCATGCACAGCTGGCATTGTGTATACACCTACTGCTCTCAAGGAATAAGCTGAGCCTTTTGGCTTATCTTGGACTTTGTCCGACTGGTATTCGCTTGTGGAAGGATTTTCTCCCTTGGATTGGTTGTGTGTAACTTAGAGAATACCATCAGTATCACTTAGGCATATACATTAACACCTGCCATTGACATGGTGTAAGGAGTTGTGCCTAAGTTTTGGCACACCAATGGGGGTTTGCACTAGTATTCTATAATGACTTAGGCACCCCTAAGTGCCATTATAGAACTGACACTAACGCCTAAATCAAGACGCTAAGTTGTAGAATTGTCATCATATGTTTCAACTGATAAATTGTCATTCAAGCCTGCCATTTCTTTTATCCTATCTCTCTTCAATCTACGACTCTATTAGCACTCATCTTTAACCTTCTAAGTCTTTTTCTTGTTACGACAAGAACTGATAAGTGGAAAATGAACATGAGGCTAATAATAGAGCATGTAAAGGGTCACATGATATTTTATGATGAAAGAAAGCAGGAAAAAAGGCAATCCCACATGGCCAAAACAGACCATTTGTAGCTTAAATTACCCAATCAATCTATGGATTCCTCTAGCAAAGTGGGCTTGTGTTTTCCAATAGGGATATACACTTAGGAAATTCAGGACAATACTAAATCAATCTCTTACATCTTGTGATCTTTCCTGCAATATTTACCATTTTAATAGTGCAGATATGACCTATAAAACTTGTCTAGTATAAGACCTTACCTTGGAGGCAATTTGTTCAAACTGTGCACTTGTCCTAACCACTTCTTCTCGGCTTTTGGTTAGAGCCTTTTCTTTCTCTGTCAGTTCTACCTGGGCTTTCTCCAGCAGGTGCTGTAGTTCTTGCATCTTCTTCAAGTGATTCTTAAGATCCTTCTCTTGAACTTGCAGGCAAAGTTCAAGCTCATTCACTCTGGATTTTAATTCTTTAACAACACAAACCACAATAGTCTTCAACTTTTGCTCTCACTTTTTAGTTTCAAAAAACCTATGGAGTATTTTAATTAAAAACTGAAAAGGGGGGCTTTTGGATTTAGCTAATACCTTTTTTCAGTTGGAGCTCAAAGCAAGTTACATTCAGGTACACTAGCAGGCTTATTTTCAAAAGAGAAGGGCACCCATCTTTAGACACAAATGGGAGATGGGCGTCCTTCTCCCAGGGTCGCCCAAATCGGCATAATTGAAAGCCGATTTTGGGCGTTCTCAACTGCTTTCCGTCACGGGCACGACCAAAGTTCACGGGGGCGTGTCGGAGGCGTAGCAAAGGCGGGACTGGGGCATGCTTAACACATGGGCGTCCTCGGTCGATAATGGGAAAAAAGAAGGGCGTCTTGCAACCAAGCCTCAAAAAGGTGCCCAAACTGACCAGATGACCACCAGAGGGAATCAGGGATGACCTCCCCTTACTCCACCAGTGGTCACTAACCCCCTCCCACCCTAAAAAAAAAAAAAAACTTTAAAAATATTTTTTGTCAGCCTCTATGCCAGCCTCAAGTGTCATACCCAGCTCCCTGACAGCAGTATACAGGCCCCTGGAGCAGTTTTAGTAGGTACTGCAATGAACGTCAGACTGGCGACCCAGGCCCATACCCCCCTACCTGTTACGTTTGTGGAGGAAACAGCGAGTCCTCCAAAACCCACATGTAGGTGTCCCCCTTCACCCCTTAGGGCTATGGTAGTGTGTACAGTTGTGGGGGGTAGGTTTTTTTTTTTTTTGGGGGGGGGGGGGGGTTGGGGGGGCTTAGCACACAAGGTAAGGGAGCTATGCACCTGGGAGCAATTTCTGAAGTCCACTGCAGTGCCCCCTAGGGTGCCCCGTTGGTGTCCTGGCATGTCAGGGAGACCAGTGCACTACGAATGCTGGCTCCTCCCACGACCAAAGGGCTTGCATTTGGTCTTAAAGAGATAGGCATCCTCGGTTTCCATTATCGCTGAAAACCGGGGACGACCATCTCTAAGGTCGACCTAAATGTTGAGATTTGGGCGTCCCCGACCATATTATCGAAACGAAAGATGGACGCCCATCTTGTTTTGATAATACGGGTTTCCCCACCCCTTCGCAGGGACATCCTGCGAGGCCGTCCTCAGGAAAACTCAATTATGCCCCTCCACGTATTTTTCTCTCTGCTTTTTGAGTTCCAAACTGAAAACTGTAGAGGGCAATTTTTCAAAAGTAGTTTTCCTCAAGTAAGTAATGATTTACCTGGGTAAAAGATATGTCTGAAAATTGCTTACCACTAAACTTGTTAAAACTTTAAACAGGGAGGATTCCACAACATGTGTACTTTTAACCCCAGATTCTATGGTGACTAAAGCTGCACGTGCAAATTGGCTGTGTAGCCAATTTGCACACGCAACAATTGTTTAACAAGCCTATCAGTGCGAATAATTGGCCACTAACAAGCAATTATTGGCACTAATTAGAATTTACACGCGCAACTTTCTAAGCATATTCTGTAATGTGGTGAATGTAAATTCTAATACACAGATCTCAAAAGGGGATATGGTCATGCTAGGGTCACAGGCATTCCTAAAAATTACACAAACTGTTATAGAATATGTCTAATAAAAAATTACATGCACTTTTTTTTTTTTGTTACATTTGTACCCCGCACTTTTTCCCACTCATGGCAGGCTCAATGCGGCAGGCAATGGAGGGTTAAGTGACTTGCCCAGAGTCACAAGGAGCTGCCTGTGCCGGGAATCGAACTCAGTTCCTCAGTTCCCCAGGACCAAAGTCCACCACCCTAACCACTAGGCCACTTGTGCCTAAGTTAGGCACAGGTGTTTACACCAGGTTTTAGCTGGTGTAAATGGTCACGCCTAAATTTTTGTCACAGGGATGGGTCGCTATGTGTATTCTATAGCCCATTCCTAACTTTAGGCGAAGTTTATAGAATAGCACTCAGCGCGTTTTTTCCCAGCATTTATGCGCATCCTTGCTACCTAAAACTAGGCTCCTTACAGAGCTACCTCCATAATGTATAAAAGTACTTTGCGCACATAGCAATTTTCAAAGTGAACAAACAAATCTTTCCTTTAAAAACTTGTGCAAAAACAGACAGGTAAAAAGTACCTTTTAACTTTACAGAAATACAAGCAATTTGAGAATGGGCACCTTAAATGCCAATATTAACTGCTGGTTAAAAAAAAAGGGACTTTCCCTGCCTTTTAACAGCTTATGTAGCAGCTACTGCAATCTAATATTTTTTTATTAAATTTTTAATTTTTCATACATTATAGTTGACTCGAGGCTCCAAATCAGAGGGCCAAGAAAAAAAGAGATCTCTATGAATACAGATAAACCATGGCTTCCAAAATCAGATTTCACGTGGATGGCAATGTCGTTAGCACTCTCATTAGGACCACCCCACCACAAAAAAAAAAAAATAGGAATATTTATTGAACAATTAAAATAAATAGTGTGTTGCATGTTAATCTGTTTATATACAGGGAGGCAAAGATCAGTAGACAAGTTACAGATGATTATATTTAATTTCAATCAAAAGAAAACCACCAAGCTAACCCAGTGGTTCAATGTTAGTGCTAAATATTGCCATAAAGGAGGGTCCCTGCCCTCAGGGCTGTTGCTGCACTGACCAAACTAAAAATAGTGTCAAAGATGGCCTATTAAAATAGGAGAAAAATATGATTGTTTCAAACTGACCTGGAACAGAAAAAGGGGGAACTACTAGGCCACAAACAATCTAAAAAGAAAACCATCACATTCTAAGGAGTCTGGGGTACTCGGACCAGAACCCTGAAGAAAAGCAAAAAGGAAGATCCCAGAAGAAAATTCAAGTGGAAGACAGGGAGATGGGCCCTGTGTACTGTTCTAGGCAAATGTATAGTGTAACTTAAACAGCCATCTCCAAGTAGAAGCTTTACTGGTAGACTCTCAATTCTTAATCAAATCTTCTTTATTGTAGAACAAAGAAAATCCAACTTACAGTTCAGTTGCTTAGAAGAGAATTGTTGTCTTCTGCACATAGAGTCTGTATTTAGCCACCCCAGAGGCAAGGAGATGGCCAGAACCTCAGCCCAACTGAGAGGAAAAGATGTAACACTCAAAGGAAATAAGGCGGAGAAACTCAGGGTAAATAAAAGGGGAATGACTTGGGGAAATGGTGACAAAATCTTGATGGAATTACAGTTGATAAAGGAGAGATCGACCCATAGAACAGCTGCTGATCACAAAAGCATGCTAGCAAGACTGGGATTTCTCACACTGCCCACAGGGGCAGAGAAGGAGGGTCAGCCTTAGCTCTGAGCCAACAGCAAATAGGGAAAGCTCACAAGGAATAAATCACAGGATACTGCAAACTATTGGGGGGGAGCCCCAGCACACATTGCTATCTATACACAGACAATGCACCGGAATGCAAATAATAGGGCACAGAATTAAATAAAATCCTCCAAGATACTCTTATTCCACCTTCCATTCATATGTGTAACTCATTAGGGAAACTCAGGTCATGAAGGTGAAATTAGGTCTTACCTGCTAATTTTCTTTCCTCTAGACCCTCCAGACCGGTCAAGACACTTGGGTTATGCACGCCTACCAGCAGAGGGAGACTGAGAACACAAAAACTTAACCAAGTATAAGCCAGCAGCCAGCCCCCAAGCAGCCAGTAAATCCTTAAAGCAGAACACAACCAAACCAAAAATAAACTACAACCCCAAAAGGTCAAAAAACCCTGCACTCAGAAACAAACCATGGAAACGTGCTTCTACTAACCGAACGCCACAGCGCTGCGGTCCTTCTCTGAAATCCAGAGGAAAATACAACAGAACTTCAGAAACACCAAAGTTCCAAATTCAGAGTCCTATCAGCTATAGCAACACAGAAATACTAATACCACTAATCTGTCAATCACACGAAAATAGTATCAATTACTCTAGGTGAAAAACCTTTCTTCTTCAACCTGTCCCTTTCAACAGCCAGGCCATAAGCGAGAATGGAGACGGATCGGGCATTACGATTGGACCGTGCACTAACACCACCGGCTTTTCCAACCTCAGGGGACCTCTTATCGCCAGATGCACTAGATCGCCGCACCACAGATGACAAGGCCAATTCTGAGCCACGAGAATCACCGTACCTAAGTACCGCTCTATTCTTTGAACTACCCGCCCTACTAGGGGCCAAAGAGGAAACATATACAACAGTTGATGAGGAGGCCATGGAAGCACCAGAGCGTCGATCCCCTCGGACCTCGGATCCCGCCGCCGGCTGATAAACCTGGGCACTTGAGCATTGGTGGATATTGCCATGAGATCTATCTTCGGGAGTCCTCACTCCATCACTAGGCGATGGAACAGCGGACGATGTAGCGACCACTCTCCTGGATCTAACGTGTGCCTGCTCAGAAAGTCCGCACTGACGTTGTCCACTCCGGCCACATGACCTGCCGAGACCCTGCAGATGAAGTTCTGCCCAACGCATTAACTCCGCCGTCTCTTCGGCAACCTCCCGACTCTTTGTGCCCTCCTGATGATTTACGTAAGCGACCGCCGTGGCGTTGTCGGACAGAACTCAAATTGCCTTGCCGTTGAGGAGATACTGAAGGGCCTGTAGAGCTAACCGGATCGCCCGAGTTTCTAGCCGATTGATGGACCATAAGGCCTCCGACGACGACCAGCGGCCCTGGGCCACCTTTCTGAGACAATGTGCCTCCCAACCTGCCAGACTGGCGTCTGTGGTCAGAACAATCCAGTCCAGAGGATCCAAGGGCATGCCTCTCTCCAGATTCGGCGTATGGAGCCACCACCACAGGCTGAGACGAACCGCTCCCGGCAAGAACAGTCTTTCTTCCAAGCTCTGAGTCTGAGGAGACCAACGATCCAACAGCACCGACTGTAACTGTCTCATGTGAGCCCTGGCCCAAGGCACCACCTCTATCGATGCCGCTATGAGCACCAATATCTGAAGATAAGAGTGAGCTGACGGAAACCGCTTGGAACAAAATTGACGAATTAACGCCTGTATCTTGGCAATCCGAACTGACAATAAAAACACCCGGCTCTTCAACGTGTCAAATCGAACTCCCAAATACTCCAGAGATTGAGACGGAACTAGATGACTCTTGACCACGTTCACCACCAAGCCGAGCGACTCCAAGAAGGAAACTACCTTCGCGGTTGCCTCCACACTCTCCTGTTGGGACTTCGCTCGAATTAGCCAATTGTCGAGATACGGATGAACTAATACTCCTTGCTTTCTCAAAGCCGCCGCCACGACCACCATAACCTTAGAAAAGGTACGAGGCGCCATAGCCAAACCGAACGGCAGAGCACAAAATTGAAAATGCTGTCCTAGTGTTATGATTGGGGTCTGAACCCCTCTCAAACTTACCTCTTTCCTGGGAGTCAGCTTCTTAGCTGGCTTCTGTTTCTTTCTCTGTCCTTTCTGAGCTGGCTCTGTCTCTCTGTGCTGGCAGCTTCCAGCAGCAGGGCTCTAATTGTTTCACTATACTGCACCTGTGTGGGTAGTCTGAGTTGCTCTAACTCTATTTGGGTATACTGGCTTCAAGTGTTTCACGGTTTTGCATTGGTGTGGGTTGGGCCTCTCTGGGTCAGTGTGCTTTTGCCTAGGTCTAGGGAGTGTGACATCATCAGGGAGGGCCTTGATAAGGAAGTGGTCTTGTTTCCTTCAGAGCCTTTGCAACAGTGGTGTTTGCTGTAGGTAGGGTGGTGCAGTGTGCACTTCTGACGTTGTGTCTAGTTTCCCTGCTTGCTTTTGCTAAGGGCCAGGTTAGTGTTAGTGCAGTGTGCTCTGGTGTTTGTGTGTTTAGCTTTCCTGCTTTTCCCTCTTGGTTTTGGAAGCATTGCTGTGTGTAGGGCTTTGGAAGCTCTGTTGTTGATAGAAGTACTTCAGGGTTTGGTGTTGTTAGGAACACTGCAGAGTTTGCTGTTAGAAGTACTTCTGGGATTGTGCTATTGGGAGCATTGCAGTCTTTGCTGTTGGTGTTTGGTGATTTAGAATCACTTTTGGCTTATGTGTTAGCTTCCCTTCTTTTTCCTTGTGGCTCCCCTGTCTTCCCTTTTAGTGCTAGGAGCTCTTCTGGTTGCTTGCCAGAGTAGTGCTTGGAAAGCACCTTGTTAGTTGTATCTAGCTTGCTAGAGCAGTGCTTAGGTAGCTGGTTAGTTCTGTGTTCAGCTTATTAGTGTAAAGCTCTGCTTGTAGCTTGGTGCTTAGTAGCACCTGTGTTAGCTTTGTGTTTAGTTCCCTGCTCTGTTAGTTTAGGGCTTAGGAAGTTCCATTCTTGAGCAGGGATTAGGAGCTCCTGTTTAGTATAGGGCTTAGGAAGTCCTTTTGTCAGTTTACTGTTAGGAACACTCCTGCTGGTTTAGGGCTTGGGAGCACGTAGATCAGTTTAGGGTTAGGAGCACTTCTGTTTCCAGTCCTGGTCCCTATGTCACCCGGTATCCAGTTAAGTCCTGTCGGCTACTCGAACCCAGAAGCTCAACTCCTGGGGGGCTTAGTAGCTAAGCACAGGTGAAGCTGTGCGGACCAGTCCAGCGTGCTCCAGTCCCGTGTTCCAGTCCTGTGTCCTCCAATCCGGGGGACCAGTCCAGTGTGCTCCAGTCCGGTGTGTGTTCCAGTCTGGTGTGCTCCAGTCCAGTGTGTTCCGGTCCGGTGTGTGTTCCAGTCCGGGGGATTGCAGTCCAGTGTTCCAGTCCTGTGTCCTCCAGTCCGGGGGATTCCAGTCCAGGTGTTCCGGTTCGCTGGGCAGTGCCTGCAGTCCCTGCCGGTGTGCTTACCCAGTGTTGGTTGGTGGGTTTTGCCTGCTGCTGTCGCTCCTCGTCAGCAGCCCAAGGGCTCACGATTGCTCCAGAGCCCAGTCCCGCGGGCTCTGAACCGGAGAACCTGAAACCTAGAACCGCAAAATGGAGAAAACCACCCGGATGGGAATATGTAGATAGGCTTCCGTCAGATCCAGAGACGTGAGGAACTCTCCCGACTGCACCGCCACTATGACCGAACGCAACGTTTCCATGCGAAAGTAGGGGACCTTCAACACCCCATGGACCCTTTTTAGATCTAAAATAGGCTGGACAGAACCCTCCTTTTTGGGGACCATGAAATAAATCGAATAACAACCTGTCCCCCTTTCTGAGTGCGGAACGGGAACTACGGCCCCCAGATCTATCAAACGATGGAGAGTCTGCCGAATTGCTCTGGCCTCGAGACGAGAGCGACACGGGGAGGCTAGAAAGAAATCTGGCAGAAAGCCCTCGAACTCTAAGGCGTACCCATCTCGTACTACTTCGAGAACCCTCTGATCTGTCGTGATATGGGTCCACCTCTGATAAAACTGACTCAGTCGAACACCTACCCGCACCAGAGGTTGGATCCGCACACCTTTATTGTGAGGCACGCACGGAGGAAAGAGCCCCTCCAGATGCCTCTCGCCCTCCTCGACGACCTCCACGAAAGGGCTGAGTACGCTGAAAATATCGTCCTCTAGGCGCAACACTGAACCTACCTGGCCTATAACGCCGTGCATCTCTCAAACGAGCACGCCCTGACATGCCTCGACCCCCTGCTCTAGGCCGCAATTCTGGCAACCGTGGAATCTTAGCATCTCCAAGGCCACGTACCAATTTATCCAACTCTTCCCCAAACAGCATGACACCCTTAAAGGGAAGAGAACATACCTTGGATTTAGACGCCGCATCCGCAGTCCAGCCACGAAGCCAAAGAGCCCGACGAGCTCCAACAGTCAAAGCCATATTCTGAGCTGAAGCCCTCAGCAAGTCATAACTAGCATCTGCCAGGAAAGAAGATCCCATCTCCAGCTTGGCAAACTCCTGCACCAAGGAAGATCTGTCAAAAGCCGGGCCATCCAGAAGCTTTTCAGCCCAATGGAAACAAGCCCGGGCTACTAAACCTCCACACAGCGCGGCTTGGAGCGACAAGGCCGAGAGATCAAAACTTCGCCGAATAAAAGACTCTAGCTTCCTATCTTGCGGATCTCTAAGGGCAGCCCCCCCATCAGCCAGAACAGCAGTAGCCTTGGTAACCGCCGTCACCACCACATCCACTGTAGGGGATTTAAAAGAGTCCCTATCCTCTTGGGGAATAGGATAAAGTCTCACCATAGCTCTGACCACCCTACAAGCCAAATCTGGGGAGGACCACTCCTGCAAGACCATATCTCTAAGATCCTTATTCATAGGAAAAGAACAAGAAGCCCAGCAAATGCCCTTGACTAAGGGATCTACCTGCTTAACCTCCACTACCACAGGCTCAGGAGAATCAAATCTAAGCGTAGCCACTACCTGATCAATCAGCTCCGGAAGCTCATCCTTAGGAAAGATCCGCACAACCGAGGGGTCCTCACCTGGTAAGGACCCCTCCTCCTCAGGACCATTGTCTACCAGAAACTCTTCCCCCAGCAGACTACCCTCATCTTCTGAGGGAGGTAAAAACAACAATTCTGGGTCCTCTGACCAATCCAGCCGCGGGCACTTGGCCACCAAAGGATCTACCCCCTTCTGCAGATCTGTCTGAGCAGAACCGGACTGCCAGGCCTGAAACATCGACCAAATGAACTCCGGAGGAAATCCCATGGCCCCCGAACCTTCAGTAGACCCACCAATATTCTGCCCCGGACTCTCTACCACAGGCCGTGAAGAAACCGCCGGGCCGTCCAAATCCAAGATGGCGGCGGTTCCCGCCAAAATCGGGACCGCCGCTACAGCACCGGAGGGAGAGTCAGACACAGGTAACCCTTTACCGACGCCCGAAACCTCCGCAGACAACACCGAAGAGAGGCTGCTTTGGCTCCCCGCAAAGCCTGCACGGAGTTCCCGGTGCGTCTACTCCCGGCATGCACAGAAGCGGCAACGTGACGCTTTTCCTGCCGACATCGCTAAAATTAAAGCGGTACACACACCAACCGGCAAAAGCGCCCCAGCTCTCCTTCCTTCA
This sequence comes from Microcaecilia unicolor, assembly GCF_901765095.1. Lineage (NCBI taxonomy): Eukaryota > Metazoa > Chordata > Amphibia > Gymnophiona > Siphonopidae > Microcaecilia > Microcaecilia unicolor. The sequence goes on from NC_044033.1 coordinate 72,012,043, forward strand.
CACAAAACTCAACAGGCCTACTTGTCAGCCCCCAAATCAAAGAAGCAAAGCATTCCGATTCAGACTAATGCTGTTTTTTTTTTTTTTTTCACACACACACAACAAACAGCCCAGTTGCTATATGCTAACAAGGGCTATGGCTCTCAAGGTTCCTGCCACCACAGGAGCCGAGGCACAAGGCTGACTTCTCAAGAAAGTACAGCAGGGGGAGGGACCCGAACACGGGCGTAACACCCCCCCCCCCCCAAGGGAAAAGGGAGCCCCACTGGAACCGCTTCCCCGAAGCACCAAAATCTAAGTACAGGGTGCTAAAAGCAAAGAAATCCTAATCCTACCAGACCAGACTGACTGCTCAGGCTGCACGTCTACCCTCTGCTGGAGACTGAGATTTACTGGCTGCTTGGGGGTTGGCTGCTGGCTTATACTTGGTTAAGTTTTTGTGTTCTCAGTCTCCCTCTGCTGGTAGGCGTGCATAACCCAAGCGTCTTGACTGGTCTGGAGGGTCGCTGAGGAATCCAACTTTGAAACATGTTTATATTACAGTTCTCCTGAAGCCTAGTAAGAACCTGGAGTTGGTTGGGTCTTTTAGACCTATCTCCCCTTTTGAACCAGGGTCTTAAGATAATGGCGGATGTGCTGGCATCCAGGCTGGGCAGATTCCTCCCCAGCTTATCCATCCAAATCAGGTGGGTTTCAGGAGGATGAATTGAGGTCAGAAGCTGTGATTCCGGCCAGCCTGGACGCGGAGAAGGCATTTGATAAAGTGGTATGGCAGTACTTGTTTTGGGTCCTTCAATGATTCGGTATTAACCCATTAGTGCTCAATGTTCCCAAATTTGGGAACAATATAGGAACATTGGGCACTAATGGGTTAAAGATGCTTTCCTGGATTGGGTAACAGTGCTTTACAGCAGCCCCACTGCCCAATTTATTATCAATGATGCCCTCACAGACACTATCTTGTTAGGGAGGGGCAAGCGGCAGTGTTGTCCCTTTCCCCGCTCCTGTTTGTGCTATCACTGAAACCCTTGGCAGGAAAGATATGGCCGAAGTCGAGCCTGGAGGCCATTCAGGTGGGTGCCCGGGAATATCAAATACTTCTTTTTGCTGCTGATATGTTATTGCTCATCAATAATGCATCAACTATGCTTCTGCTTCTTTTGCAGATTATCCAGGATTTTGGTGCCTTTGCAGGTTTGCGGATAAGCTTTGGGAAATCTGAGGCCCTCCCCATCACGAAACCCTGTGCATGTATGTCCATACATGATTTTCCCCTTTCCTGGGCAAAAACTGAGATTTATTGTTTGTTTGCATTTGTATCCCACATTTTCCCACCTCTTTGCGGGCTCAGTGTGGCTTACAATAAGATATGAATACAGAGAATACAGTTGATACAAATTGGTTATGGGTTACATTGTACAAGTTATGATAATCAAATTATCATTAGGAATATCACAATGGGACATCAACAGGGAGACTTTGGGAGGAGATAATAGGAAGTTTAAGGGTAGTGTTAAGACATTTAGGCACATGGTTTACCTATTCCTGTAAGTATATGTATGAGTAATGTGGAATTGGGGGGAATGAGAGATCTTGAGTGGATGTGTGATGCATTGATGTAAGTGAGTGTAGACTCTATGTGTTTTGGTTTTTTCCGTAGATTGACTCAAACAAGTGGGTCTTCAGTAATCTGCGGAAGGATGCTTGTTCGTGGATCGCTCTTAAGTTGCATGGCAGTGAGTTCCAAAGCTGCGTGCTCGTGTGAGAAAAGGTTGACGCGTGTAGCGTCTTGTATTTCACGCCCTTGAAAGTAGGGAAATGGAGGTTGAGGTATGTTCGGGAAGATCTCCTAGCATTTCTGGGTGGTAGGTCAATCAACTCGGACATGTAGGCTGGGGCTTCGCCGTAGATGATCTTGTGGACTAGTGTGCATACCTTGAAGGTGATGCGTTCCTTCAGTGGAAGCCAGTGTAGTTCCTCTCGTAGTGGTGTTGCCCTTTCATATTTTGGTTTTCCGAAGATGAGTCTGGCTGCTGTGTTCTGGGCTGTTTGAAGTTTCCTCAGTGTTTGCTCTTTGCCGCCTGCGTATAATGAGTTGCAGTAATCCAGATGGCTGAGGACGAGGGATTGCACTAGGTTACGAAAGACGAATCTTGGGAAGAGTGGTCTTATCCTTTTCAGTTTCCACATGCAGTAGAACATCTTCTTAGTTGTGTTGTTTGCGTGGGTTTCCAGTGTTATGTGGCGGTCGATAGTGACTCCAAGGATTTTTAGCGTTTCTGAGATTGGAAGGTTTAGGTTTGGTGTGTTTATCGCGTTGAATTCGTTGGTGTTGTGTTGGGAGGTGAGTACCAGGCATTGAGTTTTTTCTGCATTTAATTTCAGACGGAATGTGTCTGCCCATGTGTTCATGATGTGTAGGCTTTGATTGATTTCGTTGGAGATTTCTTTGATGTCATGTTTGAAGGGGATATATATTGTCACATCATCAGCGTATATATGTGGATTGAGGTTATGGTTTGATAGGAGTTTTGCTAGGGGGATCATCATTAGGTTGAAAATAGTTGGTGAGAGGGGTGATCCTTGTGGAACTCCACATTCCGGTATCCATGCCTTGGACGTGGTTGAGTGTGATGTAACTTGATACGAGCGCAGGGTTAGGAACCCCTTGAACCAGCTTAGGACATTTCCTCCAATGCCGAAGTATTCAAGTATGTGTAGTAGGATTTCATGGTCGACCATGTCAAAGGCGCTTGACATGTCAAATTGTAGGAGGAGTATATTGTTCCCGGTTGCTATTATTTGCTTAAATTTGTTCATAAGGGTGACTAGTACTGTTTCTGTGCTATGGTTCGACCGGAATCCGGATTGGGCATCATGTAGTATTGAGTGTTTGTTTAGATAGTTTGTGAGTTGTTTGGTTACCATCCCTTCGGTTAACTTGGTTATTAGTGGTATGGATGCTACTGGTCTGTAGTTGGTAATTTCGCTCAGGTTTTTCTTTGTATCTTTTGGAATTGGGGTGAGTAAGATTTTTCCTTTTTCTTTTGGGAAGAGTCCATTTTGTAGCATGTAATTTACATGATTCGTTAGGTCAATTGTGAATTGTTGAGGGGCTGATTTCATGAGGCTGTTTGGGCATGCGTCTAGTTTGCAGTTGGATTTGGCATATTTTTTGAGAGCTTTAGAGATGAGGTCTTCTGGTAGTGGTTCGAACTCGGTCCAGGTTCTGTCTGCTGGGTGTGCTCCTTCTTCTGGGTCCAGACAGTCTAGAAGAGTGGCGTATTCTATGGGACTGGCGGGTATTTTGTGTCGTAATAGTATGATTTTCTCCTTGAAGTACTTCGCAAGGTTGTCGACGTCTGGTATATTTTCACCGTTATTTGTAACTGGTGTGGTATCTAGCAGTTTGTTCATAAGGCTGAAGAGTTTATGTGTGTCTTTGTAATTTGGTCCTATTATTGTTTTGTAGTGTTGTCTTTTTGTTTGTTTTATGGCGTATTTGTATTTTCTCCGAAGTAGTTTCCAGTCGTTTAGTGTTTGTTCGTCTTTCTTTTTGTTCCAAGCTCGTTCTAGTTTCCTGACTTGTGTTTTAAGTTTTTTCAGCTCTTCGGTGAACCATGGGTTTGTTTTTTTCCTGTGTGATGTTCTAGTTTGGGTTGGGGCTATTTTGTCTAATGTTGTTGTACATAGCTCATCCCATTCTTGGAGGAATTGGATGGTGTCAGCGTTTGTTGTCCACTCGTACTGATAGATCTGTTGCCAGAATGTCGCGGAGTCTATTTTTCCTCTCGTTGTGTATGTTGTTCGCTCGGGTTTATTGGTCGTGTTTAAGTGTGTTTTTCGCCAGCAGAGAGTGACATTTGCTTTATGGTGGTCTGACCATAGTGTAGGTGTCCAACTTGTGTCCGTGATCATGATGGTTGAATCCGATTCGAATTTGTTCGTTATGATATCTAGTGTGTGTCCTTTTTTGTGAGTCGTTTGCATGTAAGGTGCTTGTAGATCCCAAAGTTTTAGGAATTCTTTGAACTCTCGTGTGCTTAATGAGGTGTCATCTTCTAGGTGTAAGTTGATGTCTCCTAGTATGAGGATGTTTGAGGAAGATACGCAGGAATTTGAGATGAAATCCATGAGTTGTGTTTGGGAGTCTTGCCATTTCCCTGGGGGTCTGTAGAATAGGATTGTGTTGAGGTGGCCTGTTAGATTTGGATGGTTTATTCTTGTCGATGCAATTTCGAGTTGTGGGGAGGTAGATTCACCCGTGATTGTGATGGTGAATTCGGGTTTGTAAATTATAGCTATTCCACCTCCTCTTTTTATTCCGTTCCTTGTCCAGTGGGTGATTTTGTATTCTGGTGGGCATATTTCTAAGATGGCTGGATCTGTAGGACTATGGAGCCAGGTTTCTGTGATAAATAGGAGGTCTAGTTTATCTGCGATGATCCAGTCTAGTATGTCTACTGAGTTCCTTACTGCTGATCTTGCATTGATGTATCCTAGATGAATTGAGCGATATGGTTCCAAGGGAGGGTTTGACGTGTTTATTTTTATTAGTTGTCTGTTCCTTCGGTGGTTGAATTTGTTGCTGTTATTGTTTTCCTCATTTTGTCGATTGTGTTCGTTTCCGGAGGCTATTGCTCTTGATTGGTTGTTGTGTCTTTGGTTTGGTGGGTTGTCACAAGGTTGTGCATATGATTGGTGAGTTGGTGGTGAGTTATTATGGGTGCTGTTTGGGGCGTACATTGTGTCTGTGTGAGTGTTGTATGATTTGTGAGTAATGGGGTTGTTGTTGTCTGTGTTGTTTTGGTTTGTTAAGTTGTTCATAGGCTGTGCATGGAATTGGTGTGTTGTGGTTGGCTTGTTATCGATGCTCTTCAGGGTGGGCATTGTGTGTGTGTGAGTGCTGTGCAATTTGTGGGTTATGGTGTTATTGTTGTCTGGGTCATAGGTAATGTTTGCGTGAGAAAGTAGGGTGATGCAGAAAATGGTTAGGAGTGTTTTACTGGTATTCATATCAGTGTTTAAGGCGCTGTAGCAAGCAATCTGCAAGTTTACATTCAAAGCAAAGCAGGCCTGTAATTGCATTTAAGCTTGGCAACATTTCATGCTAATCATGCTTGGTTAATCAGAGCAAGCACGCCTGTATTTACAGTTAAAGCATAGCAGTGAGCGTTATATATGTTGATCCAATTATCTCATTGTGCAAGGTGGCTCATTTGTCTGGAGGTCTTAAGCAAGCAGAGTGAGATAATTACATCTAGGTTAAAGCTGTAGCAGTGCAAGTTACAATTTTTTTTTTTTTTTCTTTGTTTTACAGTTGAACAAGGCTGTTCGCTTGCCTTGTATTTAGATCGAGGTAGGCAATAGCAATTAAATTATAGAAGGTAGTATTATTTGGCTAGGCAGTTTAGTTGCCTTCTATATACAATATTTAAGATAGTTAAAGCATCTGCATTAAATACTACTATTACTTAACATTCCCAGAGCGCCATAGCAGGTAGTATTATTTGGCTAGGCAGTTTAGTTGCCTTCTATATACAATATTTAAGATAATTAAAGCATCTGCATTAGATACTACTATTACTTAACATTCCCAGAGCGCCATAGAAGGTAGTATTATTTGGCTAGGCAGTTTAGTTGCCTTCTATATACAATATTTAAGATAATTAAAGCATCTGCATTAAATACTACTACTACTTAACATTCCCAGAGCGCCACCGGGGTCTCGCAGCGCTGCACAAAACAAGCAAAGAAGGGCATAGCAGAAAGTGGTGCTTTTGTGGCATAGCAGCTCTTTACCTTCTATTTAGTGCTAGCAAGCAGAGTATAAGCTGTAAATCCTAGCTGACATCGTTGCATGCAGTGAGGCAAAGCAAGCAATTAGTTTTAGTAGTTTTTAGGTAGTTTTTTTTGCCTTTACCACGTGGTCCTGGGTTCCCATGTGGTTCGTCTACTGTGAGAGGCAGTTAGTCTCCGTGAGTGTCTCCAATCGGCAGTCGTCCGTTGTGGCGTTCCCCAGCCGGTTAATTCTGCGGCGCTCGGCGTGTAGGGGGGGGTAAGCGCGCCTCACGCCGCCTCGGAAATCTGTGGGTGCCTCGGTCGGGGCGATCGTCCGCTGCAGCGTTCTCCAATTCACCAGCCGGCTAGTGGGCCCCGCCGCGGCTCGGTGTCTGGCCGGAAGGAGAGTTCGGCGTGCTCTCGGTGATCCTCTGATCCCTCTCGTCTTGCGTTCCAGCTGGCCGTCGGCGCCGCGCGGCCTCAAGGCTGCTGGTCAATCGGCTCCTACGCCCGTGTTGGGACCCAGTGGGTCTGGGCTTGCGGTCCTGCGCCCGGCAGCCTCGCTCTCCAGAAGCTGCTCGGGGTCGCCAAACCAGACGCGACCCACCCCGCCGTCTCTCCGACGTTGGTCGCCTCCCGAGTCGCGGCTCGGGAAATCAGGGAGATCAGGTCCGGCATCCGCCTCCGGGTCGGGCCCCCCGAATCGGTGAATCTGGGCACTTCGGAGCGAGGGTCTCAGCTCAGGTGCTGTCTGGACTCTTCCAGTCCGGTCAGGGGTGTCCGCTGGTGTCTGGATGACCTGGTAGGCTTGCTCGCTCCAGGCCTCGGTTGTCAGCGGGCAGACGGACCGCGTGGCGCGGTCAGCTCGTCCGGAACTCGCCGATTGCCCTCCTGACCCGATCAATCAAATCGGCAGGACTCGGCCATGGTCCAGTTCCCTTCCTGTCCGTTCCGCTCCGGCAAGGGACTGCTCAAGGACGGCCCAGGTGGCCTAGGTGGCCAGCTCGTCAGGGCGCCTCGGGAGCTCGGTCACAGAGCTCCTTACCTGTCGGCCATCTTCACCCACTGTGAAGTATCTGGGAGTCTATTTGAATGCGGACTTTCATTGGCTTTATAGGAATGATATGATAGAGAAACTGGAGGCGGTGCAAAAGTTAAGCGTGCAGTGGAATGATCTGCCTGTGAATTTTCAAGGGAGGGTGGCTCTTACCAAGATGCTTATCCTTATACACTGCAGATGCTTCCCTTGTGGATGGCCCAGAGGGAGGAGGGGTTATACCGCAGTGTTGACAGTTCCTTCATCTGGCACTCAAAAGCGACCTTGTATTGCGTACAAAGTAACCCATAACAGAGCCCGGGGGGAGTTCGGTTACTGGACATCCAGCTCTATAAAGTGGCACAAACTAATTTTGCCCCCACTGACATACTCCGTATGATGTATTTTTGGCTTTGGATTCTCGCACTTGTCACAAGTTAGAGGATCTAGAAAAAAAAAAAAAACCTAATTTTTGGGTGCTCTGGGGAAGGCCTGGACATAATGAAGGGCTAATCTTTTCTCCATTCATTCTTGGAATGTCCTACAATGTGGCCCCAAGTTCTCAGGACTCTCGAGCATACCTTACAATGTCAATTTGGTCTTATGCTGCTTTGCTCCTTGGTAGTGGGATCATTTGCGTAAGGGTGGTCTGACAGAGGCAAGTTTGTGCTTTTGGCCGCCAGATCTTCTTTCTGTGGAGCGCCATTGGGCTTCCCTCTGAGTTTCACAAAGTTGGACCACTTATTTTTGCATTTCTCATCTATCCTGAATAAATTATCCTAGTGGTACCAGTTGGCTAGGTATAGTAGGAAGGCATCTTACTTGAAACACCTGGCTCAGGTTTGGGGTAGGGATTGGGAGGAGGAGGGCTCTGGGAAACTCTTGCAGGGTGTGTTTGAAGATTATCAGGAATACAGCTTTGCAGGGTATCAAATATAAAATATTGCACAGAGACTACATCACAAGACAAAGGAGCAAGGTAATGGGACTGTGGGATGACAATACTTGCTTGAAATGTAATGCTGTTCCAGGTTCTTTTCTTTATTTGTTCTTGGAATGTCCTACACTATCCTCTCTGTGGTCCCCGGTTTTCAGGGCTCTTCAGCGTACCTTATGGCTAATACAAAGCTTATAGAGGATGCAGATTATATTCCTATGCACCCCTCGATGCGCTCTGCGGTCCCCATAATAGAAGGACCTGCTACAATGGTTTAAGAATTGTACAAGTTATCCAGAATCTTGTTATTGATTTGTTCATTGATGTTAAGACAAATCATTTATCCTATATTAGCTTTTAATTATAATTAAGCTATGTTATTTGATTTATATTTGCTTTTAACTATATTTACTCTAGCTAGTAGATTTTATTGTATACTAGTAAAAAAGGCCCGTTTCTGACACAAATGAAACGGGCGCTAGCAAGGTTTTCCTCGGAGTGTGTATGTTTGGGAGAGTGTATGTGAGAGTGACTGTTTGAGAGTCAGAGTGAAAGTGTGAGTGTGTGTGAGAGAGAGTGAGTCTGGGTGTGAGTGTGTTTGTGAGAGAGTGTGTGTGTGAGAATGAGAGTGTGTGCAAGTGTGTATGTGAGACACAGTGTGAGAGAGAGTGTGTGTGTGTGGGCGAGAGAGAGAGTGTGTGTGAGACACAGATTCTCTGTTTGAGTGAGTGTATGAGACCAAGCGAGTGTGTGAGTGACTGTGTGGCACGTAGAGAGTGAATGTGATACAGTGTGAGACAGAGTGTGTGAGAGTGAGAGTCAGAAAGACATTGTATATCAGAGAGAGAGTGTGAGCCGTGCCCTCCCAATCCATGGCCATCTGTCCCCTGGCCCCTCCATTCATCCTTTTCCAGCAATTCCCCTCTCTCCCTGAGCCCTGCCCTCCCAATCAATGCCCATCCATGCTCCTCTGTCCCCTGCCCCCTCCATTCATCCCTTTCCAGCAATTCCCCTCTCTCCCTGAGCCCTGCCCTCCCAATCCATGGCCATCCATGTTTCTCTGTCACCTGCCCCCTCCATTCATCCCTATCCAGCATTTTCCCTCTCTGCCTGAGGCCTGCCCTGCAATCCATATCCATCCATGCCCATCTGTTCCCTCCATTCATCCCTATCCAGCATTTCCCCTCTCCCTGAGTCCTGCCCTTCCAATCCATGCCCATCCATGCTCCTTTGTCACCTGGCCCCTCCATTCATCCCTATCCAGCAATTGCCCTCTCTCCCTGAGGCCTGCCCTGCAATCCATATCCATCCATGCCCATCTGTCTCCTCTATTCATCCCTAGCCAGCAATTTCCCTCTCTCCCTGAGTCCTGCCCTCCCAATCCATGCTCCTCTGTCCCCTGCCCCCTCCATTCATCCATTTCCAGCAATTCCCCTCTCTCCCTGAGCCCTGCCCTCGCAATCCATGCCCATCCATGCTCCTCTGTCCCCTGCCGCCTCCATTCATCCTTTTCCAGCAAGTCCCCTCTCTCCCTTCCATGACCCCCCCCCCTCGCATCCATGCTCCTTTCTATCCCATGTCCCAGCCTGGCCCGCCCTCTTCTCCTCCCCCCCTTCGCATCCATGCATCGTTTTGGTTTTTTTTTTCTTCTTTTTCAATTTACCTCCGTGGCGTTTCCGGCAGCGAAGCGTCAGGGAAGGAGGCGGCGCTCCCGACGTGTAGCTTTCCCTTCGCTGTGTTCCGCCTTATTTTGAAGGCGGAACACAGCGAAGGGAAGGCTAGACGTCGGGAGCGCCGCCTCCTTCCCTGACGTTTCGCTTCCGGATTTGTTTTGTCGCGAGGGCGGGGCAGAGACGGCTGGCTGGCTGGCTTGAAGGGAGGCTTCACACCACGAATCCACGAACCCTACAGCTTCAGTGACATCAGATGGCTTCAGGGCTTCACAGAACGTTGTCCTCATTAGAACGTTCACGGTGCGTTTTATTATATTAGATGTTAAATAGATCTAATTGGATTCTGGTGTCTTCAGGTTTCGCTCTGCTCAAGATGGGTGGATGTAGATTATTTAGGGTCCTTGGGTTGGTTAATGTAAAGGGATTTCTCAACTCACATTCATGTTTTGCATATATCCATGCACCAGCATGTTGATTCTCATTGTGGCTTTGTCACTCACTGTGCCAGACCACCTACACCACCCTTTGTATCATGCCCCCTCACTGGACTCTAGGAGCCTTCTGGAATGGATGGCCACATGCTAGAAGTCCTACATGTGAAGGCCCTACCTAGGCCCTTCAAGAGGGAGCTGTAGAAAATGGTTTCACTTGTCTTCTTAGAAATACAGGTCAAGAGGCTTGCAGCTGTCAACTAGGCCTCTAAAAGCAAAAACTGTGTCTGACACAGGATTGCACGGTATTACAGCAACACAGAATTATGACAGCCTGAGGGGGCAAGTGAAACTTGGCAAGAATGCAAAATTAGCTGAGCTGATGCAGAAATGCCAGCTGGACAGAGCCATTATGAGAACCTGCGGTCAGAGATATCTTGCAACAGATAGATTTACAGTTAGTCAGGTGTGAGAAAAACAGAACTGAAAAAAGGGCTGGCCGAAACCTGAGGGACAAGAATGTCATGGTGGTCGAAACTAATAATTGCAAAATAGAGTTACAATTTGTGAGATGAAATTGCCAGTAATTTAGATGTTAGAATATAAGGGTATAAAACACTGTCAGCTTGGAGTCACGTGATGCTAGGCGAGGGATAGGACGCCGCAGGGGAGAGCTCCGAGACCCCGGTGTAACATCAACCCCTCTAACGGCTGAAATCGACAAGATAACAACCCGTACGGAGTACAAATAGAAGCAGAACATTACCAGGGAGAAAGCTGAGAAGATCCGCCGAAAACATCAATAGTATGGCATCCAAATCGCTGCGGAAAGATGGAGCACGAGGGCGGACTGGAGAAGGCAAAATGGCGGACGCGGGCCCCTCGGGAGAAACTGTGAGCTCTATCTGGGCGGCAGAAATTGCGGCGGAGGTCTCGCAACTGCTGGAGTCATCAGTAGATGTTAAATTGCAGAGGATCTCCGAAAAGCTTGATAATATGGATGGCAAGCTAGAAGGACTAAAGAATGATATGGCGGGATTCCAGCAAAGACTATCAGAGTTAGAAGATCGGAGTGCACAGCAGGAGGGCCGTGATAAGGACTGGCAGAAGAGGATTACCCAACTAGAAATGAAATTGGAAGACTTGGAGAACAGAGCAAGAAGAAACAATCTCAGACTAGTGGGGATCCCGGAAGCTGTAAGAGAAGTGGATCTGCGCGAAGTTTTAGAGTCCTGGCTGCCAAAGGTCTTGCAAGTTAAAGCCCTGGAGAATAACCTAAAGATAGAGCGTGCACACCGCTTGGGACAGTTGAGATCGGGAGCGATGCGTCCACGAGTTGTAATTTGCAAAATCTTAAATTACACTCATAAACAGGAGATCTTGAGAGCTTGGCGATCCCTGGGAAAAGTATGCTATGAAGAGCAGAGGGTGTTGTGTTTCCAGGATTTCTCAGCTGCAGTGGCGGCGCAACGCAAGCAATTTGTGGGCCCCTGTACGGAGCTTCATCAACGTCGAGTTCGCTTTGCCTTGTTGTACCCGGCGCGCCTGAGGGTTCACTATGATGGTCAGACACGATTTTTTACTGCCCCAGCGGAGGCGATGCAGTTCGTCAAGGAGATCAAAGGAGGCATGGAGCAGAACGCGGAGGAGACAGCGCGCTGACAGAAGTAGAGATACCCGTACAGGAGTTTGGATGGTGGGGATCAGTCGGAATAGACGCAGGAGAAATGGACCCACTTTGACAGAGCTGGAGCAGAAACTGGAGAATGCGGTCGAGTAAGACCTCACATGCAACAGCAATAGAGTCCCATATTTGGGGATTTAAAAGTTTGGAATGTGTTTTTATAGTTTAACAAACCAATTATCTAAAAGGAAATTGTGGTTTGAAAGGGAATTTTAGGCTAAGAGGGACAACATTAGTTTGAATATGGGAGGAGGGTTTAAGCAATTTACGAAGACATGTTGAAAAGGGTTGTACGTGATAATTTATAGTTAAGGTTAGAGGGGACGGGGTAGAGCAGACACGTGACCAGTTCTCAGATGAGAACATTATCTGGTGGTCTGGGGAGAGGGGAAGGGAAGGGGGAGGGGAGGGGGGAGTTTTGGGGTTTTTTCTTTGGGAATGCATCTGCTGTGTTTGATATTATTTGCTTGCTGACTGTATACATTAGAGGGGACCCATGGAGGACACAATGGTTAAGAGGGGAGGCACCTAAGGGCTGGGAGGTGCGTTCTCCATACGATAGGAAGGAAATCACACTGAGTTATATGCTACTTTGGAGTGTTGGGGCAGGTTAGGTTGATTTCGTGGAATGTGGGGGGAGGGGTCTCATCGCCCGTAAAGCGGAAGAAAATTTTACAGGCTTTGCAGCGTCATGCAGCGGACGTTGTGTTTCTTCAAGAAACACACCTGACTTCAGTAGAGCACAATAAATTCCGGCAGGGGTGGGTAGAAACTGTAGTCGGGGCCCCAGCTCACAATAAGAAGGCAGGTGTGTTGATTTTGTTTCGAAAGGGGCTGCGGCTGGTCATAAAGTCAGTTAAGAGGAGTGCAGTGGGTAGGTTCGTATTGGTAGAAGTAGAGATGGGGGGGATGCCCTACATTTTTTGTAATATATATGCACCAAATGTATATGATAAGAAATTTCACAAAGAAATCATAACATTGTTGACGCCATACCAGAGGGGGAATGTGGTGCTTGGGGGAGATTTTAATATGGTGTATGACCCATTAATGGATAAGACAGGTCGGGGGGGCTTGGGCCACAGTCACTACTCTAGGGGACTACCGTTTTTGTGTTCCACATTAGATTTGATAGATGTGTGGAGAGTGCTACATCCAGGGTGCAGAGATTACACACACTTATCTCGGGCTCACTCTTCCCTATCCCGAATTGATTACATCTTTGTTTCAAACCCCCTTTTTTCTAAAACAGTGGAGGCAGAGATTGGGCCCAGCGAAATATCGGACCACTCCCCCATATGGGTGACTTTAGAAGGCACAGGAGATAGGAGAGGGCATGGGGGGTGGACATTTCCATTTGAGCTTTATCGGGACACAAAATTCCAAGAACTTTTACAAGAAAAGTGGAGGGGCTAGGAGTATCATAATGGAGGGCATATAGAACAACCTGGGTTGTATTGGGAAACAGCAAAAGCGGTCCTAAGAGGTGAGATAATCGCATATAGGGTATGGAAGAGGAAACGGAGAGATAAAGAGATACTGAGGTTGGAACGGGAGGTGAGAGTGCACCGGAAGAAATATGGGGCAGCTCAGACAGAAGAGCAGAAGTTAATATATTTGGAGGCCCAGAGGGAATTGAATGAACTCATACAGGAGAGGGCACAGAAATCCATTCTGTATTATAAACATCAGATGTTCATGTACGGGAATAAGGCAGGTATTTTGCTAGGCCGATTAGCTAAGGGGAAAAGAGGTACATCTAGGATTTTGCAAGTGAAGAATCAAGAGGGCAGGCTGCTTAGACTGGAACAGGACATAGTAGATAGTTTTAGGCAATACTATGGAAACCTGTATATGGAGAATACAGACATAATACCTGATAGTGCACTGTTTTTGGATAATATTGACCTCCCATTGTTGACAGATTCCCAGAAACAAAGCCTTGATGCCCCCATTGGAGAAGGGGAGCTGATTTTAGCGTTACAACAGAGCGATATTCACAAGGCACCAGGGCCCGATGGGTATAGCATGGCTTTTTATAAATTGCTACAAGAACAGGTGACTCCGCCTTTATTAAATCTTTTTAATTCCATGGCGGCCTCCGGGTCTACCCCAGAGACTTTAAGTATGGCCAAAATGATTGTGTTGCTAAAACCGGGTAAAGACCCGGAGGATATGGGTTCATATAGGCCAATATCCCTATTAAATTGCGATGTTAAACTCTACGCAAAAATTCTGGCAAACCGGTTGGCACGGGTGCTGCCGGGTTTGGTAGCATCCCCGCAGGTGGGGTTTGTAAAGGGTAGGTCAGTGGTAAGTAATGTGAGGGCTCTGTTAGCCTCGTTAGAGCGTGTGGAGGAACAAGGACAGCCTTCTCTGCTAGTAAGTTTCGATGCAGAGAAGGCTTTTGATCGAGTGGTTTGGCAGTTTATGTTCGCAGTTTTGCAGAAAGTAGGCATAGACGGTTTTTTCAGGAAGGCGGTAGAGGCTCTGTACTCGAACCCTCAAGCGTTTTTGTGGATCAATGGTGAACGGTCGCAGACGTTCTCAATCAGGAGAGGGGTGAGACAGGGATGCCCTCTCTCCCCATTACTTTTTGTATTGACATTGGATCCCCTGATTAGAGAGATTGAGTCCCATCCCGAAATCGCTGGGGTAAAATGGGGGACGGTCGGATTTAAGATATCCGCATTTGCGGACGATATTTTGGTACATATCACAGACCCCAGAAAATCTCTAGATACTTTGTTGGAATTATTCAGGGAATATGGGGATTTTGCTGGATTTCAGGTCAACTTCTCAAAATCTTTGGCATTAACAACAACGGATAAAGTGCGGGGGGAGTGGGGAGAGGGGTTCCCATTAAAGCAGGTTGCCATGAAAACTACGGCCTTCTATAGCCTTAATCTTACTAAGTTGCTGGACAATATGAGGCATAGGTTGCAAAAATGGGCAGTATTACCGCTCTCGTTACATGGAAGAATTCAGCTGTTTCGCATGGCGGAATTCCCCAGATGGCTGTATGTCTTGCAAGTTTTACCATTACGTTTGAGGAACAAGGATCTTAGGCAATTTCACAAGCATCTACGACAGTTTATCTGGGGGGGGGGGGGGGGGGGGGGAAAGCCCAAACTATCATTGGAACTCTTAATGGGTTCTTGGAGGGTGGGGAGTATGGGGATCCCAGATATTAAAAAATACAATCAAGCATGTTTGCTACGACACCTGAGAGACTGGTTATTAGATAAGCAGGATTTCACCTCAAGGGAGCTGGAACAGGCTTTTTTCGCACCATTTCACATACATTATCTACTGCATGGCCCGCAGAGCTCGGTGCCACATAAATTTAAGGATAGTTTATTATTAGGACCCATGAGGGCGGTTTGGAAGGATTTGAATGGGTACTGGGGATCGGCAGCGGACACATCTGATATGTTGCCACTGCAAGGTAACCCTGCGTTCACACCTGGTTCTGAGAATAAGGTATTTAGAAGGTGGGCATCTTTGGGTATAACAAGATTGGAACATGTATTGGGGACTAGAGGGGGACTGCTGAATTTGGGGGCGTTGGGGGTAGGCATAGATGTTAGTCATGAGTTTGCGCATCAGCAATTAGCCCACTATGTCAGAACCCTAAATATGGAACAGTTGAATAGTGGGCATGGGAGGAAAGTAAGGGAATTTTTTAAGGAAATCCCGGGGTCATGGCTCTCGATCTCGAGTTTGCATAAGCGACTGTGGGAGTTGAGACCCCAGAGAGATACAGCAGTAATCACAGCCCGTTGGGCACGAGACATGCAGAGACCTAGTTTGAATTTAGATTATATAAAGCTGGTGTCCCGTATACCAGGGATCTCTGTACATGCGAATCTTAGGGAATGCCAATTTCGTATCCTGCACAGAGCATACATGACTAAACCACAGGTGTTCAAGATGGGAGGGGTATCGGATCCATTATGTTCTAAGTGTCAACAGCGGGAAGGTACACTGTATCACTGCCTTTGGGAGTGCCCGGGTACACAAAGATATTGGCAATTGATTATAAAGTATTTGGAAGGCTTGGTAAAATCTAGAATAAGCTGCACTCCTCTGGGGATTCTATTCGACAAATATGAACTCTTTGTTTTACAGCGGGGGGCCAACGGCAATTGATTCGTAAGGCCTGCCTGATAGGGAAGAAGGTGATCCTGAATGGGTGGATGACTGTAGACCCACCAGATTTTTGGCATTGGAGAAACCGATTTCATGACTTGCTGCTGCATGAACGCCGGGCGGTGGGACCCTCGCAAAAGAAAAGAACACGTTTTTTGGAGGTCTGGGGGCCTTATGTTCAGTCCCTGTCTCCAAGGGCACGAAGTTTAGTACTAAATGGTTTCTAGTTTTTTTTTTTTTTTTTCCTTCTCTCTCTCCATCTTTGTGGGGGTTCGTGGCTTAGAAATGGGGCTCAAAGAAGAATGGGAGGTGATAAGACAAAATCCACTCATTTGTTCTACATTCCTCATATGGGGTATGCGGTCTTATAGTGTATAAGGCCAGGAGAATTAGGTTATAGATCATAATCTGTGTGCTCCTTGAGCTATTAAAGTATTGGGAGGGGGAGGGGGGAGGGACTGTTCCTGCACGTCACAAAGTTTATCAATGTGGTTAATGTCAGCTTTTGCTTAGTCTGCTTGGTTTAAGGTTTTCGATCCATTGTATATTGAACTTGGGGGAAGTATTCTTTGTTACATCATCGATAACATTTGTTGAAAAGTAATTAGGGGGGGAGTGGTGGGTGGGGGGAGGGAGGGAGGAGGGGGGAGGGGAGGGATAAAAATGGAAAAATTTGTATAGTGACTGGAGTTATGACATTGATAATTTGTAATGGTCTCTTTCCATAGCATACTCTGTATTAGCGCTGTTACTATTAATAAAAAGATTTAAATATATAAAAGCCGAAACACGGACCATGTAGGGTCCTAATAAAGTTTTCCTGGAGCATCTCAAAAAAAAAAAAAAAACACTGTCAGCTTGAAAAGTCTTTGGAGATCTCAGTACTGTGTGACAAGTGTTTGATTCACTGACTGAACTCCCTTTGAGAAATGAATGTCTTTTGATTGTGCTTACAAATGATCTTGTAATAACTGCTTTGGTGAGTATATTAATAAAACTTGAGAGCTGATTTCTCATACTCGCAGTTTCCTTCTGATTATTGTATTCTATATTGCCCAGGCTGTGTGCACCACCCTGGGGAATAGGGAGTCAAGAAAAGAGAAGAAAATATAATACAATACACTAGGAGATTAAGAGGTACTGTAAGTCCTCCTTGCAAAACAGATGCAAGATGGAGGACTCCTGCAAATCAGGTGCAAGTTCTTCTAGTTCTTCCTCCTTCAGGTCTCCCCCAAGAGATTTGCTGTGCTGCCGAAAGACTTTTCAGAGATCACCGAGGCTGGCCTAGGCATCTTAGGGATAGCGGCACCGAAGGGCTTCTCATGACCCTTATCAACTAGTACACTGCTTATTTGGACCACTGGGTCTACAACCCCCCCAGTCTCAGTGTGCCTTGCTCTCCACTCCTATCATCTAACCCAAACTTTTTACAAGGAGCAAAAGGCTTTGTACGTTACCAAGACAAAACTCTGGAGAGAAAATTGACTGTCTGGGCGCACTGAACATCTCACTGGCCCTTGAAGAAAAAAAATAAAAACAACAAAACAAAACCCTCTTCTGACTGTGGACAGGCTTATCACGTGGCACAAAGCTCCCATTGGTTTGGCCTGTCAGCCATGTGGCCAGGCCACAACATGGTGTCTGCAGGCAGAGTTGTTGTACCAGGGCCTGTCACCACCAAAGAGGGTCAAGGATGCATAGCAGCCTTCATGCTACCAGGTCCTGTTATTAGGCCATTATTATTATTCACCGTAGCTGTTCTGTGTCCAAAATGCTCCGTCAGTCTCCAAATATGTAGCCTGATCCAGCCCCCGGCTGGCATGTCTCAAAGTTTAAGCTCCACTCTCCCATGCTAACAAATCTTAGAGAAATCAGTACTGGGAGGGCAACTGAACACTTATCCCAGTTGAGATGAGCGATTTGGAGTTCTGCTAATGAGAAAAACTCCCCTTACAACAAAAGCATTTTGTTTTTTACTTTATTGGTATGCAGGTAGCAGAAGTGAAGTCTCTGGAAAACATATCCCTAGTCAGCTAAATGCGCCAACCTTTGTATTTGTTTCTTAACGGCGCTGAGGAAAGCAAGGGATTAACTCTCAAGGGATTTCTTTGAAGAAGGACAGGGAAAAATCTACCTCACTGGACTATTTCCCAGGGGATCAGTAGAGACATGTTCTCTGCTCCCTCAGCTCAATGTCAAAGAATACTAACTTAGAGCTCTCAGATACCACCATTACAGGTAGAGGAGAATTTGTTTGGCTGCTTTTTCCTGTCTCCATCTGCTGGCAGGGGGATCTAACTCACACATTTGCATTATTCTGGTAAAGGAGGTACAGGGAGGTTCCAATTACACAGAAGCGAGAGGAAAAAGATGAAGTGACTCAGATTAATCACATTCAACTGAATTTTTTACCTGTTCAGGTTTGCCTACTTAAATCACTGAGCAAAATCTGGAATGGCACAAACAACTATTATATAGAAGCCTTAAAATACTCCCTACAGCACACTAATATGCAGTCATATTTTCACATTAGTATCGGATCAGTTTTCACTCATACATTTACAGCAAAACACAAAACAAATCCAATGTGAAAGCTACTTCAACATCAAAACATTTTTGAAAATATTTATTAAAAATCAAGTCTCTAAAAATGGATATAAAAAATGGAAATCTCTCATTACCTTGGTTTTGTGTTCTTAGCTGATCACACAGTTGAGAATTGATGGAATTCTCATGGAAGCTGTCATCTTTCAGTCCCTGCTTGCTTGGGGTCTTTTCAAGCTCCCAAGGAAAATGAGATGCAGCAATGCCTCTCCTGCTAGGTGTAGCCTGGCTGCCAGCTAATGGCTGCCTTGGTGTGAGCTCAGACTGCCACAAAAACACAGAGGAAGACGCCTGGTGCCGGGCAATGTCTCGGTGACTCTTCACACTCTGAGGAAGCTGTGTATCCATCTTCTGCAAAAAAAAAAAAAAAAGGTCCAGATAACATCTCTCTGCACAAATCCCTTCTCTGTTTGTCACGGTGTCACCACTCTTGTATGTTATAAGAGAATATGCAAGGCGAATTACCTGAAAGACAAGTGCAACTGCAAGCTGAAATAGCTATCTCCTGTCATTCATCCTTCCAAGGATCCAGAATTAGGTAAGTACTGAGCTCCTTTACCAGGAAAGGCACATACTGTTAAGTATAATGAGTGAGGCTATAAACTAAATTCTAATTATTCACAAATGCTGAATCAGTTTTACACCTCAGAAGAAATCATATATTCCATTTAACAGCCCAAACAGACAAGTCAGCATCTATTGGGCTGGACAATAACTCAACTTGTTTATGTGCCCATATCAAATCAATGGTCTGTCGTGAAAGAAAAACAGAACAGCTTAAGTTTTACTACATTTAAAAGTACTGAGTCATGAATGTGGGGTGTAGCATATGATAAGAAAACAAGGTACTGATACGCAGTAAGCAGGAGATAACTAGGGATGATGATCATTTTCATTTACCTTAAAGTAGTGAAACAATGTGCCAAGCCAGAGCTTGAAGAACGATGGGGCGCAAAGGGAAAGGATAATAAATATATGTACAGGATGTATTTTTCCAGCTCTAAAACAATATAGACACAGCAAGGACAATTTTGAAACTTGTTGTGGGGTTTCCCTTTAAAATTTCAGGCCAATGCCTGCCCCAGCACTGCCATCAGTGCCACTCAATTCCATCACATCTAGAAGTATGCATAAGTGACCCCCATAGTTACAAGGGGTAAACATGCATTTCCCTGCATAAAGCGAAGATACATACCTGTAGCAGGCATTCTCCGAGGTCAGCAGGCTGATTGTTCTCACATGTGGGTCGGCGTCCACGGCAGCCCAGGAAACAGCAAATTTTTTACAGCAAAATTTTAAAAGTATTGCCAGAGCTTTCTAGCACGCGAACCGTGCGCACCGCGCATGTGCGGACAACTTCCCGCCCATCGCGTGAGCGTTCCCGCTCAGTTCAATCAAAAGGCAAATAACAACCAACAACTCCAAAGGGGAGGTGGGCGGGTTTGTGAGAACAATCAGCCTGCTGTCCTTGGAGAATACCTGCTACAGGTATGTATCTTCGCATTCTCTGAGGACAAGCAGGCTGCTTGTTCTCACATGTGGGGTATGCCTAGCAACCAGGCTCACTCAAAACAATGAACATTGGTCAATTGGGCCTCGCAACAGCGAGGACATAACATAGATTGACCTGAAACCATAAACTGAGAGTGCAGCCTGGAACAGAACAAAAATGGGTCTAGGGGGGTGGAGTTGGATTCTAAACCCTGAACAGATTCTGCAGCACTGACTGCCCAAACTGACTGTCGTGTTGGGTGTCCTGCTGAAGGCAGTAGTGAGATGTGAATGTGTGGACTGATGACCACGTTGCAGCCTTGCAAATCTCTTCAATGGAGCCTGACTTTAAGTCAGCCACTGACGCAGCCATGGCTCTGACATTGTGAGCCGTGACATGGCCCTCTAGAGCCAACCCAGTTTGGGCATAAGTGAAGGATATGCAATCTGCTAGCCAATTGGAGATTGTGCGTGATGGTGACTCCCCTCCTGTTGGGATCAAAAGAAACAAACAACTGGGCAGACTGTCTAAAGGGCTTTGTCCGCTCCACGTAAAAGGCCAATGCTCTCTTGCAGTTCAAAGTGTGCAAACTGCTTTCGCCAGGGCGGGTATGAGGACGGGGAAAGAATGTTGGCAAGACAACTGACTGGTTCAGATGGAACTCCGACACCACCTTTGGCAGGAACTTAGGATGAGTGCGGAGGACTACTCTGTTGTGATGAAACTTGATATAAGGTGCATGCACTACCAAGGCCTGAAGCTCACTGACTCTACGAGCTGAAGTAACAGCCACCAAGAAAACGACCTTCCAAGTCAAGTACTTCAGATGGCAGGAATTCAGTGGCTCAAAAGGAGCTTTCATCAGCTGGGTGAAAATGTCGTTGAGATCCCATGACACTGGTGGAGGTTTGACAGGGGGCTTTGAAATAAGCAAACCTCTCATGAAGCAAATAACTAAAGGCTGTCCAGAAATAGGCTTACCCTCTACATGGCAATGATAAGCAATAATCAGTGCTGCGTGCGTCTGGTAGCGCTATACAAATGTTAATAATAATAATTGCACTAAGGTGAACTCTTACGGACTCTGACAAATGTAGAAGGTATTCAAGCAGGGTCTGTGTAGGACAAGAAAGAGGATCTAGGGCCTTGCTGTCACACGAGACGGCAAACCTCCTCCATTTGAAAAAGTAACACTTCTTCGTGGAATCTTTTCTGGAAGCAAGACTCAGGAGACACCCTCTGAAAGATCAAAGGAGAATTCTAAGCTCTCAACATCCAGGCTGTGAGAGCCAGAGACTGGAGGCTGGGATGTAGAAGCAACCCCTCATTCTGAATCATGAGGGTTGGAAAACAGTCCAATCTCCACGGTTCTTCGGAGGACAACTCCAGAAGAAGAGGGAACCAGATCTGACGCGGTCAGAAGGGAGCAATCAGGATCACGGATCCGCAGTCTTGCTTGAGTTTCAGCAAAGTCTTCCTTACTATTTATTTTATTTATTTATTGCATTTCTATCCCACCTTATCCCACCTATTTGCAGGCTCAAAGTGGCTTACATAGTCTTCCTTACTAGAGGTATGGGAGGATATGCTTACAGAAGGGCTGCCCCCCAATGTAGGAGAAAGTCATCTGACACTAGTCTGTCGTGGGCCTGAAGTCTGGAACAGAACTGAGGGACCTTGTGATTGATCTGAGTGGCAAAAAGATCCACCGAGTGGGTGCCCCATGCTCGGAAGATCTTGCAGACTACACCCATGTTCAGCAACCACTCATGAGGTTGAATTATCCTGCTCAACCTGTCGGCCAGACTGTTGCTTACACCTGCCAGATAAGTGGCTTGGAGAAACATGCAGTGACGGTGAGCCCAAAGCCACATCTGGTTCCTGACACAGAGGGCGAGATCCGGTGCCCCCCCCTGCTTGTTGATGTAGTACATGGCAACCTGATTGTCTGTCTGAATTAAGATTACTTAGTTGGACAGCCGATCTCTGAAAGCCTTTAGAGCGTTCCAGATCGCTCTTAATTCCAGGAGGTTGATCTGCAGACCTCTTTCCTGAAAGGACCAGGCTCCCTGAGTGAGGAGCCCATCTACATGAGTTCCCCACCCCAGGAGAGATGCATCAGTCGTCAGCACTTTTCATGGCTGAGAAACTTGGAATAGTCGTCCCATGGACAAATTGGATCGAATCGTCCACCAGTGAAGAGAATTCCGAAAGCCGATGGGCAGTTGGATTACATCCTCTAGATCCCCTGCAGCTTGAAACCACTGGGAAGCTAGGGTCCATTGAGCTGATCTCATATGTAGACATGCCATGGGTGTGACATGAACTGAGGAGGCCATATGCCCCAGAAGTCTCAACATCTGCCGAGCCATGACCTGGTGAGACGCTCGAACCATGGACACCAGGGACAGAAGGTTGTCCGCCCTTGTCTCGGGAAGATAAGCTCGAGCTGTCTGAGTGTTCAACAGGGCTCCAATGAATTCCAATGTTTGGACTGGGGTGAGATGGGACTTGGGATAATTTATGACGAACCCCAGTAGCTCTAGCACCTGAATAGTCATTCGCATGGACTCCAGAGCACCATCCTTCGAGGTGCTCTTCACCAGTCAATTGTCGAGATAAGGAAACACATGCACTCCCAGTCTGCGTAGAGACGCTGCGACTACAGCTAGGCATTTGGTAAGGCGCAGACGCCAGGCCAAAAGGCAGTACACGGTACTGAAAGTGCTGTGTTCCCAGCCAAAATCGAAGATACTTCCTGTGAGATGGAAATATCGAGATGTGTGTGTAAGCATCCTTTAAGTCCAGAGAACATAGCCAATCGTTTGCCTAAATCATGGGAAGAAGGGTGCCTAGGGAAACCATCCTGAACTTTTCTCAGACAAGAAATTTGTTCAGGGCCCTTAGGTCTAGGATGGGATGCATCCCCCGTTTTCTTTTGCATAAGGAAGTATCTGGAATAGAATCCCAGCCCTTCTTCCACTGGTGGAACGGGTTCGACCGCTTGGGCCTTCAGAAGGGCGGAGAGTTCCTCTACAAGTACCTGTTTGTGCTGGGAACTGTAAGAATGAACTCCCGGTGGACAATTTGGAGGTTTGGATTCCAGATTGAGGCTGTATCTTGACCGGACTATTTGAAGAACCCACCGGTCGGAGGTTATGAGAGGCCACCTTTAGTGAAAAAATATCAACCTCCCTCCAACCGGCAAGTCGTCCGGCCTCGACGCTGAGGAACGACATCCTCGATGGCAGTGCCGAGAAGTCGACGCCTGCCTGGACTCCGGTGAAGCTTCTTCCACCGACGTTGAAGGGGAGTCGACCTGGGTGGCACCGAGGTTGGGGACCTCACCACAGGCGAAGGGCCAGATGCCGCTGCAGCAGACGGTACAGAAGGTGCAAGCACCCCCGACACCGAAGCAGACTGGCACAGCAACCCTTCCAGAAGCTCTGGATGCAGAGTCCTGATGCGCTCGTCGAGAGCCGCCGTCGGACAAGGCTGCAGGATCAGTAAAGGAGCCGGTGGTAGAATCTGTCGAGGTTCGGGAGCAGGTACCGGGCTGCTAGACCGACGCATCGGCACCTCCTGAATAGAGGGAGAGCGATCCTCTCGGTGCCGACGCTTCTCGGATGCCGAATACCTCGATGCCCTGGAGCTCCCAGCACCGTGTGTCGAAGGAGAACGATGACTGTGCTTCTTCGTCTTCGCTCGACGCCCGTCATCGAGACTCCTCGGTACTGATGAGGAAGACGTAGAATCCTCACATCTCCTCGGGGCTGGGTCCGACGGTCGGTCCCGGGGGGCCTGCATAACAGGAGGCCTCGAGACAGGTGGAGACCCACTCGATTCCTCACTGCTCCCAGCACGAGTTGGTCCTTCCGCAGCCATTACCTTCGCTCCCGACGTCGATGCGTCCCTCGATGTCAACGCCGCCGACCTCGGTACCGATGTCGACGTCAAAGGACAGGACTGAGCCCCAAAAAGCTTCTCTCGTTGGGCTTCGAGACGCTTGCATCCGTTTCTTCATACGAAGAAACAGACTGCAAGCAGCTGGGCTACGGTCTGCAAGGCACTGGATATACCAAACTTGGGTATCGGTACCCGAGATGGTCCGGTTGCACCGAGTACAACGTTTGAAGCCGCTGGGTGTCTTCGATGTCATGGAAGGAAAAACGGCTACGGCAAAATTAAATGACGCGATCGTGCCAAAAAAGTAAAAGGCGCAAAAGGGGAAAAACCTGGCCACGTCGAAAAGAAAGCTTAGAAAGTGCCAAAAACTAAGAAAAAAATACCGGGGTTTTTTTTTTTTTTTTTAAAGAACAACGAATAATGATATAAGAAAAGAAGAAAATATAAAAAGAATCGTCAAGAATCTTTTTTCTGGGCCAGCAAAGCGAACAGGGAAAAACCTCTTCACCTCACCGAGGACAAGAAAAAAACTGAGCGTGAAGTCGTCCGCGCATGCGTGGTGCGTGTGGTTCGCGCGCTAGAGGGCTCTGGCAAAACTTAAAATTTTGCTGTAGAAAAATTTGCCATTTCCTGGGCCGCCTTGGACGCCGACCCACATGTGAGAACAAGCAGCCTGCTTGTCCTCGGAGAAAAACATTTATTGCTCCTGGTGGAAAGAGTTGTGAGAAAGGCTATCAAAATGGCACAGATTCTGCTAAATATGCAGGGCAGGAGAGAGGGGGGGGGGGCATATGAGCGATATTCAAATAGCTAAAAGGCATTAATATTACACAAGGAACAAATCTTTTCAGTGGAAATGAAATTGTACAACTAGATGTCATAAAACAAGGCTCAAAGTGGGTAGAATAAGGAATAACTTCAGAAAGAATTTCTTCACAGAAATGGGGGTCGATACACTGAATAGCCTCCCAGTGGCATAGTGGATACAAAAACAATAAAAGAATTTGAGACAGCATAGGGGAAAGACAGAGGAACTTTAATAATACAGAAGTAGAAAATAAGTCACCTAAGGTTAAGTGCAACAGGAATTAAACGCAGAAACTAAATGGGCCTGAAGGGCCATCAGATTCAGACTATCAAGGATTATGCTCCTAAATTTAGGAGTGTAATTTAAATTTAGGAGTGTAATTTATACTCCTAAATGTATGCTAAATCTATGAGCATAATAGGCCCTAAATTAGGAGCATGAATTTAGGAGCATAGATTACAATCATAATTTAGGAGCATAAATTTAAGTGCATAAACGTTATAGAATAAGGCCCTTGGGGGCTAAGGTTGTCACCGGGGAGACATTATGAAAAGCTCCAAACTAAAACATCTTAGCCCCACTTTTTCATGGAGGCTTTTGTGTTGCACAGTAATCTGATGCATAATTAACAAAGTTTGGGAAACCTTCCTGGAAAGGAGGAAGACAGCTCCCACAGCTCTTCCTGCTCACAGTACAGTTTCAAAGAGCAAAGTCAGACAACATAGGATATGCCAGAACGACCATGTGGCACTCCTCAAATGGCCATCAATCCTGCCAGTGTATTTTCCTTATCAACAGCAGAGGATACCTACTCCCCCTCCCAGTGGTCTTCCCACATGTGGGACGGCTGATCTCTTATCAATTTCTTCCACAAGTCCAAGTTTGTAAAACGGACAGGAAACTCCCTCTGCACTAATCGCACAGCAACGCCTCTGCCATTATATCCACATCCACTAAGGCAACTACCATGCATACCTCCAGATTATTGCACATACCATCACAGTTATGAACCTCACTCATAAGCCAAAGTACGAGAAACATGATCTCAGTCTCTCAAATTTTCTCCCAACACTTGCTATAATATTTGCACTGTGCCAAAGAAAACTTACTTCTGGAGTTCACAGGATATCCGCAATACGTAACTATCATCCTGCTAATGCACATTTCAGGCCTTTATTAGCCTAGAAAAAATAGCCTTATTATTCAGAGACAAGGTTTTCCTCAGAACTAAATGTTAATTTAGTTGATGGAAATCCAATGAAAGAAATACAAATTCATCATCTATAAATTACACTGATACTTTCAACCTGGCTTCCAGCAAATGCCATAAACTTTTGCGGTCACAATCAGGCTTATTTTCGAAAAGAGAAAGATGCCCATATTTCGACCCAAATCGGGAGATGGGCGCCTTTCTCTCATGGGCGCCCAAATCAGTATAATCGAAAGTCGATTTTAGGCGCCTCCAACTGCAGTCTGTCGCGGGAACGGACAAAGTTGACGGGGGCGTGTCGGGAGGCGTGGTGAAGGCGGGACTGGGGCGTGTTTATCGGCCGAGGAGAGATGTGTGCGCTCGGCCGATAATGGGAAAAAGAAGGGTGCCAGAAGCGAGAATTTGGGTCACTTTTTTGGACCCTTTTTTTTCACAAACAAGTCCCCAAAAAGTGCCCCAACTGCCCAGATGACCACCGGAGGGAATCGGGGATGACCTCCCCTGACTCCCCCAGTGGCCACTAACCCCCTCCCACCAAAAAAATAGAACTTTAAAAACTTTTTTTGCCAGCCTGTATGCCAGCCTCAAATATCATACCCATTTCCATCACAGCAGTATGCAGGTCCCTGGTGCAGTGGACTTCAGCCAGGTGGACCCAGGCCCATCCCCCCCCTACCTGTTACACTTGTGCTGGTAAATGGGAGCCCTCCAGACCGCCCCCAAAACTCACTGTACCCACATCTAGGTGCCCCCCTTCAACCATAAGTGCTATGGTAATGGTGTAGAGTTGTGGGCAGTGGGTTTTGGGGGGATTTGGGGGCTCGGCACCCAAGGTAAGGGAGCTATGAACTTGGGAGGTATTTTAAATTTTTTTTTTTAAATTGTTACAAGTGCCCCCTAGGGTGCCCGGTTGGTGTCCTGGCATGTGAGGGGGACGAGTGCACTACGAATCCTGGCCCCTCCCACGACCAAATGCCTTGGATTTGTTCGTTTTTGAGCTGGGCGCCTTCGGTTTCCATTATCGCTGAAAACGGATACCACCCAGCTCAAATCCGCCCAAATGCGATGCATTTGCCCGGCACAAACCGTATTATCGAAACAAAATATGGACGCCCATCTTTTTTGAAAATACGGTCTGGCCCGCCCCTTCGCGGACCCGTCCTCAGAGATAAACGCCCATGGAGATGGGCGTTCGTGTTCGATTATGCCCCTCAATGTGTACTGTTTCTATAGGAGCTCAATGCAAGTGTGATCTCTAATAGTACTGCCAGCAGCCTATTATAGCATGATGTCCTTCAGCATAGAGCAGTGCCACAGCACATGGCACACACAGGTGAGATCTCAAACACATCCAGTAACAATAAGTAACAGCTTAGTTGCAAACTGGCCTCATATTACACACATATGCACACAAAAAAAAGCAAGATAAATCCTATATAATAAAACGCACCTCCAACATTCTGAAGCAGACTGCATGGCTGAGGCATTCCTGCTCTCTGTATCCATCTCCTGAATTGACATCACGTACTTCCGGGTTTGTCACAAGCAGAAGTGACCAACCACACGAGGTTTCTCGGCTTCAGAATGTTGGAGGTAAATTCATAAATAGGATTGGTCAAGTCCTTGAAGCACAGCCAGAGCTCAGCGTCCTGCACAGTAACGCTCAGACACCAGAAAGAGGGGGGGGGGGGGCATCTCTGTCACACACACACTCTCTCATAGTCAATGTCTTTCTCTCTCTCACACACTCTATGTCTCACACTGTATCACATTCACGCTCTATGTGTCACACAGTCACTCACACACTCTTGGTCTCATACACTCAGTCTCACAGAGAGTCTGTGTCTCATACACACTCTCTCTCTTGCACACACTGTGTGAAACACACTCTCTCTCTCACACACTGTGTCTCACATACGCACTTGCACACACTTTCATTCTCACACACATACTCTCACAGACACACTCGCACCCAGACTCACTCACTCTCTCTCTCACAAACACTCGCACCCAGACTCACTCACTCTCTCTCTCACAAACACTCGCACATTCACTCTCTCTCACAGTCACTCTCACATACACTCTCAAACATACACACTCCGAGGAAAACCTTGCTAGCGCCCGTTTCATTTGTGTCAGAAATGGGCCTTTTTTACTAGTAAGTGTATAAAAAAACTAGATAACAAACATGGCAGGACTATACAAGTAATACTTCATTCACCAGCCACAGCTGTAAATGAGCAGAGCTTACTTTAACTTGTAAGGTCTTCATCTCTGCCTCCAGTCTTTTTCTTTCTTCAACTTCCTTGTTATACTTCTCTTGTAGCTGTTCAAATTTAGAATCTAAAATGAAATTGCAATTAGATAAACACTAGGAAGATAATTTTAAACATGCAGGGAACAGTATTTTACAAGCTCAAGTGGGCCTCTTATAATTTTTTTTTTTTTTGAAAATATCTTTAATATCTCAGGTCCGGTTTGTATGTGTAGCGCTGATGCTGGCACGAAAAACGGTATTAGCACACTGGATTTTGGAAGACCCGCCGGCTATCAACCAGTGGTGGACTAGAATGCTGCAGAGGGCCTCTTATAATAATAGGTACACAGACTCACTCATGGTAAATTTATAACTGGTCGGCTGAATTGAGAGCGCAAAAAGGTGCCTATCTGAAGCCTATTTTATAAAGATACATAGGTTTTTATGTGTCTTTATAAAATACTAGCATAATCCTGCATAAATAGCAGATGAAATGAACATGCATACATTTACACCAGCTCTATAGCAGGTGCAAATGAGGCACACAGAGAAGAGTATCAGATGAAACTGAAAGAAGCCAAGAGAAATATACATCTGGCAAAGTGCAAGCAGAAGAACAAAAGGCTAGAAATGTAAGGAGGGGTGACAATTTTTTCAGGTATATTAGTGAAAGGAGAAAGACTAAAAATGGAGTTGTGACAATGAAAAAATGCTGCGGACTGCTATGTGGAGAACAATGAAAAAAAAAGCAAATATGCTAAACAAATATTTCTGTTCTGTTTTCATGGAAGAAAATCCTGGAAAAAGACCACGATTGACTGGCAAAAGTATATACGAGAACAGAGGGGATATAGCACCATTTACGGAAAAAAGTGTTTATGAACAACTAGAAAATCTGAAGGTGGACAAAGCCATGGGAACGGACGAGATCCATCCCAGACCGAGACCACATCAGATAATGAGGAAGAAGCAGAGATAGTCTCATCTGCCCACTCCTGGAGGTCTAAATGGGATCTCTTAGGAGCCAGAGGGAGGGTGAGGCAAGAAACCAAGGTAAAATTATGTATCATACCTGATAATTTTCTTTCCCTTAATCATAGCTGATCAATCCATAGATTGCTGGGTTGTGTCCATCTACCAGCAGGTAGAGATAGAGAGCAATCTTTTGCCTCCCTATATGTGGTCATGTGCTGCCGGAAATTCTCCAGTATGTCGATATCAAAGCTCCATCCGCAGGACTCAGCACTTAGAGAATTACACCCACAAAGGGACACTCTACCCAGCTCACCACCGCTGAAGCGGGGGAGGGGAAATATTCCAGCGCACCACCGCCGGGGCGGTGGGTGGGAAACCACACCCGCCAACACGGGGAGAACTGGCTTATCCTGCTACCGCAACCACGGGAGGAGCTGGCTTACCCTAACACCACCGAAGCGGGAGAGATACACAGCTACCCTACAGCTGCACGAAGCGGGAGGGAGCGCCAGCATAATTTAGTTATCAATCCAGCCACCGCCGAAACGGGGGGAGAGGAAGCAGCATCTCAATGTAACACAAAATCGTCTCAACTCGAAGAAACTTCAATTGAAAGAACTTGAACACGAAGTCCTCGTGAACAGGAACTGAAGACTGAACTTGAACCTGAAATATAACCAGAACACAAACAATACAGATATCTGGGAGGGGCTATGGATTGATCGGCTATGATTAAGGGAAAGAAAATTATCAGGTATGATACATAATTTTACCTTCTCTATCATCAAGCCGATCAATCCATAGACTGGTGGGATGTACTGAAGCAGTACTCACCCAGGGCGGGACATGGAAATCCCTGAACGCAACACTGAAGCCCCAAACTGGGCCTCGGCCCGAGCAGCCACATCCAAGCGGTAATGTCGTGAGAAGGTATGAGCCGACGACCAAGTAGCCGCTCTGCAAGTAGGCTGCAAGTAGGCTGCTTGTGCTCTAGTAGAGTGTGCCTTCAGCTGAATAGGCGGAATCTTCCCCGCCGCCACATAAGCTGACGCGATCATCTCCTTGACCCAATGTGCCACCGTAGGCTTAGATGCCTGCAGACCCTTACGAGGGCCTGTGAACAGCACAAACAGGTGATCCGACTTCCGGAAATCATTGATCACTTCCAAGTATCTGATGATGACCTGTCTAACATCCAGGTATTTGAGCGCAGGGTACTCCTCTGGGTAATCCTCCCTATGAAAGGAGGGTAGGCAAAGCTGCTGATTCACATGGAATCGAGAAACAATCTTGGGCAGGAAGGAAGGCAGTGGGTGAATCAACACTCCTGCCTCAGTGAATCGCAGGAACGGCTCTCTACACGAGAGTGCCTGGAGCTCGGAAACTCTTCTGGCTGAGGTGATAGCCACCAGGAAGACCGCTTTCAACGTCAAGTCCTTCAGCGATGCCCTTGGAAAGGGCTCGAAGGGCGGCTTCTGCAAGGTCCGTAGCACCAGATTGAGATTCCACGTAGGCACTAACGAGTGCAGAGGAGGGCGCAGGTGATTAACTCCTTTGAGAAAGCGCACCACATCTGGCTGTGAAGCCAGGGAAGCCCCCTTCAGACGACTCCTGAAGCAAGCTAGAGCCGCCACCTGGACTTTCAGCGAACTGAGCGACAGGCCTTTCTCCAGTCCCCCTTGCAGGAACGCCAACACTGAAGATATTGGAGCAGTGAAGGGCGATACAAAGCCCACCTCGCACCACGACGCAAAGGTACGCCAACCCCTGGTGTAAGTGGTAGAAGTAGAGCGCTTCCTCGCTCTCAGCATAGTGACCTTGTCTGAGAAGCCCTTCTTCCTCAGCCGCTTCCGCTCAAGAGCCAGGCCGTAAGACCAAAGGGGGAGGGATCCTCCATCACCACGGGACCCTGATGCAAGAGGCCCCGCTCCGCTGGCAGCCGCAGAGGACCGTCCACCGAGAGTCTGATTAAGTCCGCATACCAGGGACGTCTGGGCCAATTCGGACCCACCAGGTTCACCCGGCCCGGATGCTTTGCCACTCGGCCTAGCACCCTGCCCATCATGGGCCAGGGCGGGAACACGTAGAGAAGCTACACCCCTACACCCCTTCCCGTGCACTCCGCTCCATGGATAAATCCTTCTTATCTGTTCCCTTCTCCACTACTGCCAACTCCAGACTTCGCGCCTTCTGTCTCGCTGCACCCTACGCCTGGAATAAACTTCCTGAGCCCCTACGTCTTGCCCCATCCTTGGCCACCTTTAAATCTAGACTGAAAGCCCACCTCTTTAACATTGCCTTTGACTCGTAACCACTTGTAACCACTCGCCCCCACCTACCCTCCTCTCTTCCTTCCCATTCACATTAATTGATTTGATTTGCTTATTTTTTATTTTTTGTCTATTAGATTGTAAGCTCTTTGAGCAGGGACTGTCTTTCTTCTATGTTTGTGCAGCGCTGCGTATGCCTTGTAGCGCTATAGAAATGCTAAATAGTAGTAGTAGTAGAAGCTCCTGTGCCAGCCACTGCTGGAGAAGAGCATCGACTCCCAGAGATTGAGGGTCCCGTCCTCTGCTGAAAAAACGCGGTGCTTGGCAATTGGCCGAGGACGCCATCAGATCCAGGCTCGGCCGGCCCCAGCGCTTCGTGATGTCCAAGAACGCCCGAGCAGACAGTTGCCACTCTCCGGTATCCAAGGTATGGCGACTGAGAAAGTCCGCCTTGACATTCATGACTCCCGCAATGTGGGCCGCCAACAGCTGTTCCAGATTCGCTTCCGCCCACAGGCATAGCTTCATGGCCTCCTTGGCTAGAGGAGCGCTCCTGGTACCTCCCTGGCGATTGACATAGGCCACAGCCGTGGCATTGTCCGACAGGACCCGCACAGGCCTCAGCAGCAGTACCGGGAGAAACTCTAGAAGCGCCAACCGAATGGCTCGGAGTTCCAGGAGGTTGATGGACCATTTCGTCTCTGCAGCAGACCAGAGCCCCTGCGCTGTCCGTCCCATGCAGTGGGCTCCCCAGACCGTCAAGCAGGCGTCCGTCGTGACGACAACCCACTCTGGGGTCGTAAGAGGCATTCCTGCGGACAGCTTGCCTGGCCTCAGCCACCAACTCAGCGCCTTTCACACCGCAGGATCCAAAGGAAGGCGTACAGCGTAATCCTCCGAGACTGGAGTCCACCGCCACAGAAGAGAGTGCTGTAGTGGTCTATTATGAGCCCTGGCCCAGGGCACTACCTCCATCATGGCCGTCATGGAGCCCAACAGCTGCACATAGTCCCAAGCCCGAAGAGTAGAGGAGGCTAAGAACTGGTCCACCTGGGTCCGAAGCTTGACGCTCCGGTTGTCCGGCAGGAACACTCTGCCCACTTGGGTGTCGAATCGAACTCCCAGATACTCCAGGGACTGCGTCGGGCGCAGCTGGCTTTTCTCCCAGTTGATGATCCATCCCAGGGAGCTCAGAAGAGCAATGACCCTGTCTGTAGCTCTCCCGCACTCCACATAGGAAGGGGCTAGGATCAGCCAGTTGTCCAGATAGGGATGGACTTGCACTCCCTCTTTGCGGAGGTAAGTCGCGATGATCACCATTACTTTGGAGAAGGTCCGCGGAGCCGTAGCCAACCCAAACGGGAGGGCTCTGAACTGGAAGTGTCGGCCCAGTACTGCAAAGCGCAGAAAGCGCTGATGAGGCAGCCAGATGGGAATATGTAGGTAAGCTTCCTTGATGTCCAGGGATGCCAGGAATCCTCCCTTTTTCACCGCAGCTATTACGGAGCGGAGAGTCTCCATCCGGAAGTGCCGTATCTTTAAGGCCCGATTGACTCCTTTGAGGTTGAGGATAGGCCGCACAGCACCTCCCTTCTTTGGCACCACGAAGTAAATGGAGTAACGTCCCTTGCCAAGTTGATCTACTGGCACTGGGACCACCGTGCCCAGGCGGGGCAGGTTGTCCAAAGTCTGCTGTACTGCCGCCGCTTTGACTGGAGACTTGCAGGGAGAGTTTACAAACCCATCTCTTAGGGGCTGGCAGAACTCTAGTTTGTAGCCGTCTCTGATGACTTCCAGAACCCAAGCGTCTGAAGTTACCCTGGTCCACTCGCCCAGAAACGAGGATAGCCGTCCTCCGATCTGCTCTGGGGCATGGACCAGGGCCCCGTCATTGGGTACGAGGCCCTGGGGGAGGGCCGGTGGAAGAACCTGCGGGACGGCGGTCCCTGCAAAAGGAATGCTGCTTGGGGGAGAAGTTCCGCTTGAAAGATGAGGAGGAAGAGGAGGCCGATTTGCCCGGGCGATACCGACGGGCTTCCTGAAATCGGCCCTTGGAAGAACCAGGGCGTGCACTGCCGGCCCGAGTCCTGACCTCCGGCAACCTCTTGCCCTTAGATGTGCCGAGCTTGGTCACGATCTTGTCCAGCTCGTCCCCAAAGAGCAGCTTGCCTTTAAAAGGCAACTTGGCTAGGCGAGATTTTGAGGCATGGTCAGCCGACCAGTGCTTGAGCCACAGCTACCGCCGGGCAGAAACTGTCTGAGCCATACCTTTACCCGAGGCTCTCAAGACATCATACAGCAAGTCCGCCAAGTAGGCCAGGCCCGACTCCAGGCCAGTCCGCCCTCAAGGAAGAGTCCGAGGGGGAAGCCCGCTGCAAAACGGTCAGGCATGCCCTGGCCACATAGGAGCCACAAACCGAGGCTTGCAAATTCAGGGCGGCTGCCTCAAAGGCCGACCTTAAGGACGCCTCCAATCTTCTGTCCTGAGCGTCCTTCAGGGCAGTGCCACCTTCCACCGGCAGAGCCGTCTTCTTAGTCACCGCAGTGATTAAAGAGTCTACTATAGGCCTGAGAAAGGCCTCCCGTTAACCCTCAGGCAGAGGGTACAGACAGGACATGGCTCTGGCTACCTTAAGGCTCGCTTCAGGGGCATCCCATTGAGCTGAAGTTAAAGTCTGCATGGCTTCATGAACGTGGAAGGTTCTGGGCGGGCGCTTAGTTCCCAGCATAATGGCAGAGCCAGCTGAGGCTGAAAGAGGGCCTTCCTCCAGAGAGGAAATTTTCAGAATGCTCATGGCCTGCACTAACAGGTTGGGCAAATCCTCTGAGCGAAAAAGCCGCGCTGCAGAGGGGTCATCCGCTCCATCCAAGCAGGGATCAGTCTCCTCCACAGAATCCCCTAAGGACCTTTGGGAGAACTCAGATACACTGCCCTCATCCACATCAGAGGAGACCGAGTCCCCTAGGGCCTGGAGATCCACCCGAGGGCGCTTGATCATGGAAGCCTCATCACCCTTATCAGACAGAGGAGCAGGGGCAGCGTTTTGCATAAGGAAAGCCTGATGCAGCAGTAAAATAAATTCAGGGAAGAAACCCCCCAGTCTGTGCACTTTTGCAGCCTGGGCCACGGCCCTAGAGGCACTCTCAACCTGCGCTCCCAAGAGCAGGGAGAGAGGCACGCTGCGCATCTAAAATGGTATCCGCCGCGACACTCCATGAAGGAGCCGCGCGGGAAGAATGGCGCTTTAATTTTGTCGACTTTATACCGTCACCAGAGTCAAGGGCGACCATACCATTAACGTCTCCCACCTCAAGGGCGGCCCAAGAAGGAGCCGACCGAGCAGCGTGGCCGGCCACAACCAGGAAGGTGGCCAGCGGGGGATGGGCGCCTAAGGCGGGAAAAACCGCTGCACTGGAGGAAAACCCAGGGAACTCTCCCGATTCCGAAAAGGCGCCCAAGAAAGGCGTCTCTGCCTTTGAACCCCCCGCTTCCCCGCTAGACGCGCGCACGCGGTCCAGGGAGCATCTTTTCGCGCCCTTACCATCCGACGCCATAGCCACGTGTAGACCGTTCGGGGAACCCCCTGCCCGCTAGGAAAAGGTAAAATTACCTGCTTCTCGCTCCGAGCTGCAACAATTTGGAGTCCCAGTGAGTAGCTGCAACCAAGGACGTCTTTCTCTCAAGGACGTCTATTTTTCTGGGGTTTTTTTTTAAACGGAGTCAGCAGGAGGGGGGAGAAAAGGAGGGACCTGGCACCACCAGGTTTGCACTTGCTCACGAAGAGGCCTCAACCCCAGGTACTCAACAAGACCTAAACAATTAGGCTTGGAGACCTAGCCAGAGCTGCTGCTGTTTGACCACACACCTGCTAGATAGAGAACATACTGGGGAATTTCTGGCAGCACATGACCACATATAGGGAGGCAAAAGATTGCTCTCTATCTCCACCTGCTGGTAGATGGACACAACCCACCAGTCTATGGATTGATCGGCTTGATGATAGGGAAAGCACCTTGCTCCTGCTTCAGTAAATAAGCCTGGTCTAAGAGCAATATAAACTCTGGGGTAAACAAAAATCTTGGTGCAGCTGAATGCTCTATCGGGCCCCGAGGCTGTAAAATGGTAGCTGTGCTCTGCACATGAACAGACAGTCCTGTCCCATGCTCTCCAGTAAACCTCTCTCTCCTTTCATATTTTTTTTAAAGGTGCTGGAAAAGGAGATCTCCACAGCAAACAGGGGAGAGGTGAAGAGAGGGAAGATGTAAATTCACATCAGTACACAAGTATTGCCATACAGGGAAAGACCAAAGGTCCATCAATACCAGCATCCTGTTTCCAACAGTGGCCAATCCAGGTCACAAATACCTGGCAATATCCCAAAAAACTACAAAACATTTTATACTGCTTATCCCAGAAATAGTGGATTTTCCCCAAGTCCATTTAATGGTCTATGGACTTTTCCTTTAGGAAGCCATCCAAACCTTTTTTAAACTCCGCTAAGCTAACCGCCTTTATCACATTCTCTGGCAACAAATTCCAGAGTTTAATTACACGTTGAGTGAAGAAAGATTTTCTCCAATTCGTTTTAAATTTACTACATTGTAGCTTCATCGCATGCCCCCTAGTCCTAGTATTTTTGGAACGCGTAAATAGACGCTTCACATCTACCTGTTCAACTCCACTCATCATTTTATAGACCTCTATCATATCTCCCCTCAGCTGCCTTTTCTCCAAGCTGAAGAGCCCTAGCTGCTTTTGCCTTTCTTCATAGGTAAGTTGTCCCATCCCCTTTATCATTTTCGTCGTCCTTCTCTGCACCTTTTCTAATTCCACTATATCTTTTTTGAGATGCAGTGACCAGAATTGAACACAATATTCGAGGTGCGGTCTCACCATGGAGCGATACAAAGGAATTATAACATCCTCATTTTTGTTTTCCATTCATTTCCTAATAATACCTATTTGCTTTCTTAGCCACAACAGCACAATGAGCAGCTTTCAATGTACCATCAATGACGACACCTAGATCCCTTTCTTGGTCCGTGACTCCTAACGTGGAACCTTGCACGACGTAGCTATAATTCGGGTTCCTCTTTCCCACATGCATCACTTTACACTTGCTCACATTAAACGTCATCTGCCATTTAGACGCCCAGTCTCCCAGTCTCGTAAGGTCCTCTTGTAATTTTTCACAATCCTCCTGCGATTTAAAGACTTTGAATAACTTTGTGTCATCAGCAAATTTAATTACCTCACTAGTTACTCCCATCTCTAGGTCATTTATAAATATGTTAAAAAGCAGCCGTCCCAGCACAGACCCCTGGGGAACCCCACTAACTACCCTTCTCCATTGAGAATACTGACCATTTAACCCTATTCTCTGTTTTCTATCTTTTAACCAATTTTTAATCAACAATAGAACACTACCTCCTATCCCATGACTCTCCAATTTCCTCTGGAGTCTTTCTGAAAATCCAGATACACAATATCAACCGGCTCACCTTTATCCACGTTTGTTCACCCCTTCAAAGAAATGTAGTAGATCGGTGAGGCAAGATTCCCCTTCACTAAATCCATGTTGACTTTGTCTCATTAATCCATACTTTTGAATATGCTCTGTAATTTTGTTCTTAATAATAGTCTCTACCATTTTGCCCAGCACAGACCAAATATATTCCGCATATTAAAAAAGGATGACGGAAGGCCAAACGACAGCCGGCGTGGTTAAAAAGTGAGGTGAAGGAAGCTATTAGAGCTCAAAGAAAATCCTTCAGAGAATGGAAGAAGGAGTGGAGGAGTGGCCTAGTGGTTAGGGTGGTGGACTTTGGTCCTGAGGAACTGAGTTCGATTCCCACTTCAGGCACAAGCAGCTCCTTGTGACTCTGGGCAAGTCACTTAACCCTCCATTGCCCCAGGTACAAATAAGTACCTGTATACAATATGTAAGCCGCATCGAGCCTGCCATGAGTGGGCTGACCATTTTCTGTTCCAGGGCGTCTTGGAGACGGATGGAAATTAAAAATGCTTGGAGGAGAAAAAGAAAATATTCCCCTGAAGCAGCTAGGAAATAGCGAAACAGGGCTTCCCTGTCAGGATTTGAGGAATTTTGAGAACATACAGCATTGAGGTCTGGATCGAATGGCGAAGACATCAGCATATTAAGCTAAGTACAATTTCCAAGTTTGGACAAGTGATTTAACTCTCCTACAAGGTTTGTGGTGGCACATGACAGTGCTCCTTTGAAAGATTATGTGGAGTTTTTTTTTGTGAAGACATATGATTGTAAACGGTTCCCTCATTATATGGTTCCCTCATTATATCTAAGGTGTGTCCTTTAAAAACGAGGTGGAACCGAAGGTTCTGAAGTCTTTTTTTCTCCACTTTTTTATGGTGTGCCTGTCAGAGTGCCCTCAAACCTATTGTGTATGAGGTAGAATTGTTCATGCATTATTGGTAATTGAAATCACCCATTATTATTGTGTTGCCCAGTTTGTTTGCGTCCCTAATTTCCTTTAACATTTCTATATCCATCTGTTCATCCTAGCCAGGCGGACGGTAGTACACTCCTATCACTATCCTTTTCCCCTTTACACATGGAATTTCAATCCACATTGATTCCAAGAAGTGTTTTGTTTCCTGCAGAATTTTCAATCTATTTGATTCAAGGCTCTCATTAACATACAATGTTACCCCTCCACCAATTCAATCCACCCTATCACTACGATATAATTTGTACCCTGGTATGACACTGTCCCACTGGTTAGCCTCCTTCCACCACGTCTCAGAGGTGCCTATTAAATCTAATTTTTTATTTAGTGCAATATATTCTAACTCTCCCATCTTATTTCTTAGGCTCCTGACATTCGCATATAGACATTTCAAACTGTGTTTGTTGCTCCTATTTACATCATGCTTAGTACTTCAGTATTAATTTGCAATCTTTTGTCTGATTTTTATTTTTATTTAAGGACACCTGATCTACTATCAGGATACTCTATCTTCCCTGTTTTGGTGATATCTTTGAAAGATAGCTTTATCCAGAACCATGCGCTTTTGAGCGACTGTCAGCCTTCCCCCCCCCCCCCCCCCCCCCCCCCCATTTCTAGTTTAAAAGCTGCTCTATCTCCTTTTTAAATGCCGATGCCAGCAGCCTGGTCCCACCCTGGTTAAGGTGAAGCCCATCCTTTCAGACTAGGCTCCCCCTTCCCCAGAATAT
This sequence comes from Microcaecilia unicolor, assembly GCF_901765095.1. Classification (NCBI taxonomy): domain Eukaryota; kingdom Metazoa; phylum Chordata; class Amphibia; order Gymnophiona; family Siphonopidae; genus Microcaecilia; species Microcaecilia unicolor. The sequence goes on from NC_044033.1 coordinate 72,050,476, forward strand.
TGCCAGTTCCTAACAAATCTAAAACCCTCCTCCCTGCACCATCATCTCATCCACGCATTGAGACTCCAGAGTTCTGCCTGTCTCTAGGGCCCTGCCCATGGAACGGGTAGCATTTCAGAAGCACAAGGCACAAGAGACAGGATCTGAAGACCCTCCAGATATGACTCTGCAAACTCAAGCCACCCACAAGCTCAACTGAGGACCAGCTGACCAAGGCTGGAAAGTATGTCCATCCACCTGCTGGAGATAGAAAATACTGAGAAGCTGGACTGGATGCCAAGAGAGATATGTCTCAGCTCAGTTTTCAGTTCTCTGTCTCCACCTGATGACTGATGGACAACTGTCCCACAGGTTCTGGAATAGTGGGAAGCTACATAAATTTACCCACTCTGAGCGGGGCCCGTTATACATGCTGAAGCCCAGGGGAGAAATCTGGGAGGTAGCCCAAAAGCCATCAGCAGGCATGCTTCTCTCTTAGTTTCAGGAAAGCTGGGGCTCCCTGTGACAGGAGTGCACAGGGCAGCTGTTCTGCTTGCATTACCAACTGCCAACCTTGACAGTGAGACAAAGCCAGTGCAGTGCAATTAATAGGGGGAGAAGGTTTATTACATGGCTTACTACAAGTTAACTCACTTTGAGGTGTATTTTCAAGGCACTTAAGACTTATAAAGCTCCATAGGTTATTATGTAACTATTTCCAAGTGCTTTGAAAATACGCCTTCACGGCACTATATTTTGGACTGCTCACAAAACAAAAAAACAAGAGTGGCTCCATACTGTTTTCAATGCCTGAGAATTTTTTTTTTTTTTTTTTTAATTCTGGGCCTCACTGCACCATTTTTTGCACTTTAGAAATCTGGTTTAGGGGGGGGGGGGGGGGGGGGGGGGCCGAGCAAGATGGTGGCACTCTAAGTTCCTCGTGAATGATCTCTGTGAGCTTGTTGCGTTTTGAGTGAATATTCTCCTTTTTTTTCTTCAAATAATTATGCCTCATACGAAAAGGAAAGGCTCCGTGAAGGTCGGTACCCCGTCAACCAGAACTTCATCGCCCACGCAGCAAAGCATAGAAAGATTCACCACAAGGCAATCCACCGTACCTGAAGTTGGAGAGATTCCCGCTGTGTCCCTGGCTCAAGGAGAAGCTGAGTCCCTGGGACTGGACACAACATTGTCTCCCCCGACTCTTTTCCCACCGCTGCATCCAGCCGAACTCGACCAGCAGGGCGGAACTTCCGCACATGAAGAGGACGGAGGTATACCGCGTCGGGGGCCCGAGGTCGACGATTCGGCTGAGGTTCAGAGAACTTTGATTCTCTCGACGGGACCAGAAACACCTAAGGCCGCAATTGCGGCAATAACGCTGGAGTCCATTTGGGATAAACTCCAGCACCTGGATCAGACCATGATGAACTCCGTAGTCCAAATAGAGACGCTTGAGTACTGTTCAAAACTTGTCCACAGCATTTGCAACGACGAAAACTGAGGGTAATGAAAAAATAGGCTTTATGAATATAGAAGTGAATACAATCAAAAAAACTTCAGTACAGCTGATAAAGGATAATGCTTTGTTACATCGTAAAATGGAACAACTTGAGAATCACAACCGAAGGTTAAATCTCCGTTTATTGAATTTTCCTCGAACGTCTGTATATACTCCTCTGGAGATACTTAAACGATATCTGATTGAGAATTTAAAATTTTCCCCAGAAACTATTCCACCTTTAAATAAGATATACTATTTGCCTAACAAGAGAAATAAAGAGGATTTACAGAGTTTACAAGCTCAAGGAGAATTGAATATTTCAGATATTTTGGAAACATCTTTAACATCAGTAACCGAGAGACAAACTTTACTTGTTTCATTTATTTTTTAATAAGATCGAGAAGCCGGGAGAATACAAGATGTCCGCCACATAGCAGACGCAGGAGCCGTTGGCTCTTGATGCCATCGCCGCAATTGACCGTTGCATGGCCATGATCTGGCCAGATCTTTTCAACCACTGCCCCGTGCCGGCCGCCGCGGAGCTCTGATTATCTTTGGGCTGGTTCCTGCTTGTTTTCTGAAACCGTTGGTGGCACTGGGGGAGGCCGATGCCGGGAGAGTCCAGGCCTGAAGCGCCGTGGTGGAACTCATCGGTGGGGCTTAGTGTGCGGTTGTCAGCCACGGTCCCGTCGCAGGAAGGCCGGTGGCTGCGGAGTCGCGATCCTGTCAGCGGGAGTGGAGCATGGGGTGGTGGTGTGGAAGGAGGACTGAGTGATCACAGAGCCACTGACTGGCCTGGTCTGCCCTGCACCTCATCGACGTTCCTGCAGCCCAACCGCCGACTATCGGCGTTGCCTTCTGGTATGGACGTCGCCCAGCTAAAGGGGGCCGCCTGGCTTTCGATCACCTCTGGTGACTGGTGTCCCGAATTGGTTGAGCCTTCTTCATTTCGTCCTTCATCCACCACCGCCTCCTCTACAACGGTCTAACAGCTGATGAGCTCCTTCCTACCACCTTCACTGCTTCGTCTGGAGAACGGTTCCTAGCCATGACGGGACAATCTTCATCGTTTGGCCTCCCGCAAGATCTGATCTTCTTTGTCTCGGCGAGTCAAGATCTGATTCTGTCCTATTTTTCCTTCCTTTCCTTTCTTTTTGTGTTCTTTTCCCTACCTGCTTGCTGCTCATTTGCTTAACTTTTTGCATTTATATTCCCTTCTGCCTTCAACTGTCATTGTAATTCTTTTCTTTAGTTCATTGTAAGAAGGTGGTATTGATTGGAACTTGGTTATTGAACAATTTTTGGTTTTACCATAAGTGTGTATAATATATTTATATACACCTTTGATAGTTTTACCCCTGACGCAGCCTGAGGGCGAAACGTGGCCACGTCGGGTATTGTTCCAATAAACCTTTTTGACCTTATTCTGCTTTTCTGTTTGTTTATGCTTTTGTGCAAGCAGTTTTGTGCCTTTTTTTTGGGCTTTATATTAAATTTCTGGGAACAAAATACGTTTTCTTCCTTCCAGAGCACTTAAGACAGTTTATCGATCAAAACAAATTATGAGTCTTGTGGGACTCGCACAATCATGAACTATGGTAAAGGAATACTATGTATATTATGGTGGATATATGTGTTAGGCCTTTTCTTTATGTTTATAAATATTTCCATTTACATCTCATCTCCTGAGTTTATAACAGGTCTCCCCCCCTATTATTTGTGGTCTAATACAAGATGTAAAATTATTATTTTTATTTAGACGATTTCTTAAAATTATGCTTGTGTTTTTTCCTGTTCAAGTTGTAAGCTTGTAAAGAATATAAACTCATAAATAAAAAATAAAAAGAAATCTGGTTTAGTTGGAGTTTTTGCCAACCACACTTGGAACCCTTCACCTCATACAGTAAAGGAGCAGTGGAATCCTAAACTTGGTGATACCCAGAGAGAGCTAGATAGGTACAGAAGTTTTTTTGTTCTTTATGTTTCAACAATTTTTATTAAAGGTACCAACCAACTGACATTTCATCAATTCCATACATAACATATGCATAATCAAACCACTTAACCAAGATAAAACTCTCAGTACCCCAACAAAACTTTTATATTTTCACCCCCCCTTTCCCACTTCTCATTGCTACCACCTATCCTCTTTATCCAGTGGAACTATGCAAATCTTAATATATGCCCCTAGCAACCTCCCACCTTCCCTTAATATCCCCACCCCCCCCCCCCCTTTACCAATCCTACTTGCATGCTCTTATCCCTGTAGTTCCATTCCTTCTGTGTTGCCCCATGGGTTTTTTTTTTGTTCTTTAAAAGGAAAGTACGTGATAGATTTAAGATCTGTACATTGTAGTTTTACTAAAAGGTGCTACCGTGTTACCGTGCACTAACATGCATTACCTCATGTCCCATTTTATGCAATGGGACTTTTACTAATAACACACATTTACTAAAATGGGTAACCATACACTAATTCCATTAAGCTCCTGAAATAATAAAAGTCCAAGAGCACAAGTAGGTTAACTCCATTTCCCTAATAAATATGGTAACTTTACTGAAAATTATGTCATGGTGTTACAAAATAGAACATTTACCATTGAGAGCCTGAGCAGGTGAAATAGTAACAACGAAGCTCTTCTGTGGTGTACAACAGGATGACAGGTCCCCTGACGTTTGTTGGCTCTTCTCAAGATCAGAGTTGTACCTGTTTCCCCAAAAGAAAAAAAGAGTGAAAAGTTTAAAGATATCTTCATTTTTTATTAATGGTGCATATTCATAAGATTTATACTTTTTAAAACTGGCTTTAAACACAAATCTAACTGGTTAAAAAGTTACCCTTCATCTAAAAATCTATTCACACAGTCATTGTGTACACAGATTTAGCTGGTGTAAAATAGAGGCCAGTATGATATACAAGGCTTTCAAATTTAGACGGTCTGTACCATACCAAGTGCTAACCAATTACATTTGTAAGTGCAGCTGCAAAAATGACTACTTAAAATCTAGCTTCAAAAGTTTTGTATGAGTTAGACTAAACCAGAAATTCAGTCGCAGTTTTATTTAGCTAGTTAACTGTAGCTGACTATCCCCAACTGTTTAATTTTGCCACTCAGAAGCTCTTTCAATTTCTCATAGCCTATCCAGAAGCACAATACTATGGTCTTCTATAACCTCATTCAGCCCAAGTTACACAATAGAATAATAATCTCACTTCACCTTTTCAGTTCCAGTTCCAGTTTTTCAATGAGCTTCTTGCTTGAGCTGAGTTGCCCCTCCAGATAATTAACCTGTGATTCCTTCGTCTGATGATCATGGGAAATCTTCTGTTTATTCTTTTCAAGATTATCACATATTTCCATCAAGCTCTGGTTCTCTCTCTTCAGTGCAGTCACCTCAGATTTTTCATTTTCAACCTGATCAAGACGACAACATTCATTGTAGAAGTTTAGCAAGACAGAGCAAGTAAAGAGAGCCTTGGGGAGACAGTTCAACCTTTACAACCATGGTCTGGAGAAGGCAAAGTGCTTTTCAAGGCCATTGCTAAAATACCCACTCTGAATCCTGCAAACTGTGAAAATACACCTGCCAAGGAGTTAGAGTTTACAGACCCTGAAGGGGGCTACAGAAAATTTTTTTTTTTTTTGGGGGGGGGGGGGGGGGGGGGTCGAACGCCCTGCAAGTTTGTCTCATTTCAACTGCACAGGCACAGAGCAACTGCCGCTTCCAACGACAGGACCGAGGACACAAGCACCCCCGGTACCGGGGCAGACTGCTGCAGCAGCCCCTCCAGAAGGCCTGGAAGGATGGCTCAGATGCGCTCTTCTAGAGTCGCTGTCGAGGAAGGCTGTGAGGTCGATACAGAAGCCGGTATCAGAATCTGTGGAGGCCTGGGAGGCGGTACCGGGCTGTCCGAAGATCGACGAACCGACACCTCTTGGATGGAGGGTGAGCGTTCCTCCCGGCGTTGACGCTTCGTGAGTGCCAAATCCTTCGACGCCCCGGAGCTCCCAGTAACGTGCCTCGAAGGAGACTGATGATGATGCTTCTTCGCCTTCGCTTGAAGCACATCACCGGTACTCCTCGGTACCGACGAGGAGGACGTGGAATCCAGATGCTTCCTCGGGGTCGGGTCGGGTCCGACAGTGGCCGGTCCCAGTGGGCCTGCACAGCAGGAGCCTTCGAGACAGGTGGAGATCCACTCGACGGCTCACTGCTCCCAGCGTATGGTGATGTCCGGACAGCCATTACCTGCGCTCCCGATGTCATCCCCGGTGCCGATATCAACAACGCCGACCTTGGTACCGATGTCAACATCGACGCCAAGGAATCAGTCAGAGCTCTGAAAAGACGGTCCCAAAGAGCTCTTCTCGATGCCTGTGTCCACTTTTTCAAGCTCAGACACAACTTACAAGCGTCTGGGCGATGGTTGGGCCCAAGGCACTGGATGCACCACGCGTGCGGGTCAGTACCCGAGATCAACCGCTGGCACCGAGCACACTTTTTGAAGCCGCTGGGAGTCTTCGATGACATGGGCGGAAAAATCGCATCGGCGAAATCAAAAGGCTCGATTGTGCCAAAAGGAGGGCAAAAAAATGAGAATCGCGTACGCGCGTCCTAAGAAGGCCACAACTGAGACAAAAAGAAACTTAATAGGGCAAAACTAAAAGAATAAGGATTTTTTTTTTAACTTGGAAAATAAAAGAAAAGAAAAAGCGGGGACTGAAAACAAAAATAAAGCGCGAAACAGCGCAAACTCAACAAAGAGTTTCTCTGGGCCTGAGGGAAAGAGACCGACACGCAGCCACTCTCCTCCGCGGAAAAGAAGAAACTGAGCGGGAACGGACACGCGCGGAAAGAAGGTCACGCATGCGCGGTGGGCATGCCCCATGCACCAGAAGCTCCCACAAAGCTTTGTTGGATTTTACTTGGAAAATCTCCGTTCCTGGGCCGCCGTGGACGTCAACCCAGTCGTGAGAACAAGCAGCCTGCTTGTCCTCAGACTAGTAGCGCTATAGAAATGATTAGTAGTAGTAGTAATGCTGCGCACCAAGGGAGAAAAGGGATACAGGCCACCACAAGGGAAGAAAGATTATTACTTGAATATAACCCCCCTTCCCCCAGCATATACTTCAGTTAAGTTCCCCCCCCCCCCCTTTGGGGGGGAAAATAATTAACTCAACTTATACTCAGATAAGCTTATAGTCGAGTATATGTGGCAAGTACTTTTCTGTGCTGATGCTCTAGACAAAATGCCCCCAAAATTAAAAAGGTATAAGGAATACACCAAATTTCCCAAAACAACTTATCAGAAAATTTCCCAAAATCCCCTTGCTATCTGATCAGGATGCATGGGTTCTGGTCCCTCACAGATCAGGTTCAGATGGGTATTGGACCCTCAGATTAGGTTGAACTTCTAAGGGTGTTTCCTGTGTTACATCTTCTTACACAGGAGGAAGCTTATTGGACTTCCTAAAAAATATACTGAAACCCTGGCTGGGTTAGTCCACACCTCCTGCTGAAAGAATGCTGTTTCAATCAAGCTGATCATCCACAACTCTCTTCCCCATATCTCCAAAGTCTGTTCTCTCAGCCACTCCCTTTCACATTAGGCCAAGCCGGCCAGGGGGACCTCCTCTCTCAAGGCATTGAAGACAGACAGCTAAGCTCCTCTTGATGCTCCTCAGCTGCCCTGAGGCCTGAGAAATAACAGCTGCTTTTGGAATAAGGAATTGTGAGAATCCAATTGTAGAACTTGTTAATTCTAGTTTTAATTGTTATGATAGTGAGAGTTGCTCTATTGGTCAGATAATAATGATTATATTATGTTAGTATGTAATCTGACACTTTATTGAAGTTGTTCCTTTTATATTGTGGAAATTCCTTTGATAAAGAGACCTCTGGTGGGCATCAAAAAGCACATTTTGGTGCCCTGCTGTGTAGGTATTGCTTCATGGATTATACAAGGTGTTATGAATATAAACCCTATACCACCACCACTCTAAATACTATCCAGTATCACTTCAACATATTACCTTCTGTTTTTGCTTTTGAAAAGCCGCCTCTAGAGATTCCAACTGGAACTGTTTTTGCTGTCTTTCTTTTTTCAGTTTGTCCAGTTGGCTCTCGAGCTCTTCAATTTTCTGAAGGGCTTTTGTAGGGAGCCCCTGTTTCCATGCTTCTGCAGCCCAACTCATCTTATTGACTCAGTCAACAAACATGCCAAGGCCTGGAAACCAAATAAAAACACATTACAAAACCACCAGTGGTTTTCTTTGCACAAAAAGATTAGATTTTAGTTGTAGGATTTTGCCATCCCTAGCTTCATGCACTTTTCAAACTCAAGGCACACCAAGCTCTATGGAAAAGATAATGCAGAGGTGGAAAGAACTTGTATGACCAAAAGAAGAGCTAGGGAAGCACCAGTCTTTTATTCAATTGAAAAAGGAAAAGGGGTAAAGACAAACATGAACCCTTTCCAATAGGCCACTTCCCTCTATACTAAAGTACAGAAAAAGGAAGCAGTCATAGAGTGCTGCAAGCTGCTAGCTCAGTTGCTTACAATGTCTGTCACACTCGTCAGACAGAGCTCATCTCCTGTCACTGCTTTCAACACAAAAAGTGTCACAACCATAGCTCAGTAAATTTTATTCCCATCTCACTCAGCCTGGGATAAGACAGAGGTTAGAGGTAAAGAATGACACAGGGATAAATTTTGTCCCTATCCCCATCCCCACAGGCTTTGACCCCATCCCCATCGACTCAAATTCCACCGCAGTGTTTTTTTTTAGGGGGGGGGGGGAATGGGTTAGGGAGTATTTTAATAAAACTAAATTACAAAGTATAGAAGTTGTTCTTAAGGTGTACTTGGATATTTCTCAGAGATTTTTAATTATGTTCTGTAATGCGTGTACAAGATGATGTATTTCATTGGACATCTGTCTTTGTGTTATCTCTGAATATTTAATAAATACTTTTTTAAATTTCAAAAAGACAAATTGCTTGCTTTTTGTGGGAATGAGATTTTGTACTTTTGCGGGGATGGGGCACACTTTGTCCCTATGTCATTCTCTAGTTGGAAGGTGCACAGGTACTGATCTGGATCTGAGCATGGAAAAATTAAGTGTTCTTACCTTTAATCATACCGGACCAGTCCAGACCAATGAGTTATGTCCATCCACCAGCGAAGGAGACAGAAAAAACAGTCTCAAGTACTTGTCTCTTAAGGATATCATGCAGCCTATAATGCTCAGTATTTCAAATAGCCAAGCAATGGTGCTTTCAACTGCTACAAACAAGAAAACAGGAAAAACAAACAGAGCTTACCAGAAATCCAAGAACGCCCAGGTGACAGACCTTCTGGGCTCTTGCACGACCAAGGGCAGCCCAAACCACCCATCGAAAGGGAAGGAGGGGCACCACTCAATCATTCGGTCTGTCATGCAGATGCACTCCTGTTGCAGGAAAAGCGGCTCATCATTGAAGGATAATCGAGAGCTGTCAAGAGCTGGCATCACAAAGTGGCTTAGAGAATAAGGATGAATTCTTCCCTCCTTAAATGGCCTCTGTTTCCACAAGTCGAAAATGACCCACTCACTGACATAGAGGGGGAGTCATGCCTAGAAGGAACCACAAGGAAGCAAACCAAGAAAATAGCAAGGGTGAGCATCTGGGCCGGTCTATGATTAAAGGAAAGAAAATTATCAGGTAGGAACATAATTTTTCCTTCCTTGTCATCAATACCAGACCAGTACAGATCAATGGGATGTACTGAAGCAGTCCTAGCATTAGGGCAGAAAAGAACATTACGAACCGAACAACAATACCTCAAAAGGACCTGCCTCAGGTATAAACAGTGAGAGGCTCCCCAGATCACAAGGAGAAAACAGAGTCCAAGAAATAATAGAGAGGTAGAAGCAACTGGAAGGAAGCTAGTACCCAGAGAGCCAGGAGAGCTCGAGAAGTAGCCTAAAAAGTACTAAAGGCCCAGAACACCGAAGTGGAACTGCAAGAACTGACCAGAGGACCAAAAGAACTATGTCCCACCAACAAAGACATAGGAAAGCCCCACACTAGCCAAAGGTCCCCTAAAGAAAGGAAACTGAACAGCAACCCTGTGGCATACATACTCCGAAGTCTCAGGAGAACACAGAGGCAAAGCCCTCCAGGAGGCAAATAAAAAAGAATAGAGATATGCTCGAGAGCCAGACAGGCCCAGCCCCACAGCCTAAGATGGATTCACAGCCTAAAGACAGCCAGAACCACGCTCCCTGACCAGAGAGATTGACAGCAATGCCACTACATCCAGGAACAAATATACTCCTTATCACCAGAGGAGAAAACCAAGAAAAAACACTCCCCAAGGAGAATGAAAAGAAAGAGATGCCATGCGTCCAGGTATGAAGTCCTGCTAGGGCTCTCAGCAGAAGCCATGAGCAGGTCCCAGACAGCTTTCCGCAAGAAAATCACGCATGGACCGCAGAGAAAGGGCCTGGCAAACAAGGAAAGAGGTGGTTAGACAAACTCCAGCACAGTACCAGTCACCACACCGCAAATGGTACTAATCTCACCCGCCACAAAGAACGAAGCAAGCCCAGTAGCTACCGTCCTGATAAAGCACTCGGTTTGACCAGTAGTGATGGAACTAAACTCAACATCCAGAGATGGAGCAAAGCCCAGCGGCTAGAACTACGGCAAGGCCCGGTGGCCAGAGACAGAGCCAGACTCAACATCATGAACTGGATCCAGACTCAGCAACCAAAATTGGAGTAAAACTCCAGAGTCAGGAATGGAGCAGGGCTCGCCATTCAGAGCCAGAACAAGCAGACTCACCATCCAGAGCTGGAGCAAGGCTAGACCTCCGGAAAAGGATCAAAGCTCAACATCCCCAACATCCCTCGCGAAAGGGACAGCTAGAGATGAAGCCAGATTAGACATCAAGAAATGGGGCATGACTGGATACCCAGATTGAGCACAGCTCAATATCCAGAGAGAGCCAGACTCAACATGACAAGATGAAGCAAGAATCAATAAATAGAATGGAGCCAGTCTCAACAGCTAGAGATGGAAGGCGGCTCAACCTCCAAAGGAGTAAAGGTCAACATAACAAGCTCTGACCAACAGGGACAAAGCCAAAAGAAGGCAAGCATGCCAGAAAATAGAATGGCCATCCTGGAAGAAATAGAATGTCAGCACTGTAAGCGGCAACATGACAATCCCGGAAAAAGCCAGAATGACCACCCTATGGGAGACAAGGCAGAACTGCCCAAGATGTCCATGCTGAAGAATAGGACATGAACTCAGTGACGGGAAGGCAGCGCATCCTGATGAAGCTAGGATGGGAAAGCTGACAACCCTTAAGAGACATACCCGACCTGAGAAGAGACAGAGTAACAGTCCCTTAGATAGTCAGAATGCTAGCCAGGATAGAAAAAAAGCTGCCAAGCAAAGAAACCAGGGACGAGTCCTGGAAGCTAACGGACTCCCATTATCTATGCCCTGCCAATTCCCTGCACAAAGACATAGTGGTTCCTGATGAAAAACAAAGGGAGAGGAACACAGCAAAAGAAGACTGTCATTGCTTCAGAACACTCAGCATGAATCAAAGCAACGGAAATCCAGTTTGCAGGACAGACAGAAGCAACTCCCTGAAGTAAAGCATCAGAAGCAGAATCTAAGAAAGCGTTATGCTGTAGTGATCAACAAGGCAATCTAGCCATGAAGTGAGACCCATACCAGCTAAGAAAATTCACATGCATGAACCTGCAAAAAGGATCTATGGAGGAAAAGTGCGAAGAGCTCCGAGGACTATGAAAGGATACAGAGGAAAGAGGAAGCCAGGAACCAGCAAGGGTTAAAGGAGACGTGTAAGAACAAGTTCCATCTAAGCAAAATGCAAAGGACCAAAAGAGTTGCAATACACACCCTGACAGCTGACAAGAATTGCCAACTGAGAGTAAGCAAGCCAGTCCTGCATGAGCCAAAGAGGAACAAAAAAAAGCCACCATTGACACTAACCAGGGCAGGACTCCTACCCTGTAAGGATGAGCCAGGAACATGCAGGAAACAGCAACCCGCACTCAAGACCAACGGCATCATACTGAAACTCCCAAGAGGCACTAAGTCCAAGGAAAAAAAGACTGAAATACTGCTAGGCTAACAAGCCTCAGCTGTTCGACAAAGCCGGCAACACTTTACACACAGCCAAGAAAGAACCAAAGGCCGGTAGCAAACATTCTAGCAAAGAGGTTCACTGTATTGTTTTTTTACAGCGCGAAGAGCTAGAAAGCTGAGCCGACACTAATGTAATTCACACCAAAGAGATTGCCTGCTCAACAGAAATAGCTGACTAAACAGTCCATCGCAGGAAGGCAAAATAAATAAAGAAAAATCCCCCATGGTGCCAAAAGCCATCTAACTTTACGAGAAGTCAAAGCCAAGTGGGAGATTCAGACAGCGTCCAGCACACAACTGCTGAAAACAACGGCGCACCATCAGAGACCTGACTAACCGAGACTGTGCCAGAAACATTCCCAAGGAGAACACAGCCTGCGAAAGGGAAACAGACCCTGTAGACACCCCCAGGCAGGCACGGAAATAAACAAAGTGTACCACAAACCAAAAAACAAATGCTGCCCGAAATGGCACCGCTGACCAGTATACAGTGAAACGCAGGCCCACCGGAGAGAGCAAAAGCCCTCCAAAATAGAAAACAAAAAATACATCATCTTAAGCAACAAAGAATCCCCTGAAGCCAGCAATTTACCACGAAAAACCTGCTGAGCTGAGGCACTGAAACAGCTATATTTCTCTCTCTTTTTCAAACGGGAGAAATAAAAAGAGCAGCTTACCTGACCAGTGCAGAAGACAAACAGCATGCCACAGCTGATATTGTAAGCCAAAGGAAAATGCCATAAATGTCCAGAAGGAGCAAATAGAAGCTTGCACTTTGCCACATTCAAGTCTGCCGAGTCTCAAAGACCTCAGGCAAGAAAGGGGAGGGGAGGGACCCAGCAGCATTAAATATCCCCCAGCCAGAAGATGAGGGACCCAGCAACAATGGGTATCATCTTAAAGGAACCCAAATCTAGGTTACTAGCACACCTCTTGACCAACCGTCCCCAGCCAAGCTGAGGCAGGAGCTAGTCAACCATCATGAAGAAGAGCTGAACATCCGTCCACCATTTGCTAGACTTTGCCTCTTAAGAGTATCATGCAGCCTGGAATGCTCAGTATTTACTTGATTCCAGGCTGTACGATACCCTTAAGAGGCCAAGTACGTAGGACTATTTTCTCTGTCTCCTTCTGCTGGTGGATGGACATAACCCATTGGTCTGGACTGGTATTGATGACAAGGAATAGGCAGTTATGACTTTTTTGTGGCACATTTGATCAGGTCTATTGGCAAACTGGTTGAGAAACATTGACATCTATTAAAAACTTTCCTCTGAATCATTGTGCAAAAGCAACACCTGGGAATCACAACAGGCTCATAAGACCACGTCTACAGAAGCTACTTTTTAAAAATATGTAAAAGGACTACTATTTCCCCCTCCCCATTTCGTAAAACAGAAAGTTACATCAGAAAGCAGAAGCCGGCAGAGGGAAGGCCCCGGAGTAGGCCTGTGGGGATACTCCTTGCAGCTGCATCAGGTAGAGACGCAAAGGGGAAGGGGAGGGAGGAAGGAAGGAAGACAGGCAGAAGCCGTACCCCGGGTAATCGTGGGTGGGTTTGTTTGTTTGTAATCGCTGGAGCAAGGCTTTTTACCGCTCCTGCAGGGCGGTAAAAGTTGCTTCAGCACCCGCAGTAAATTCTTTCTTGTTATCACAGGTCCCCATCCCTGTGTCATTCTCTAGTGTACACTCAAAACAAAGTGAATGATACATACCTGTAGCAGGTGTTCTCCGAGGACAGCAGGCTGATTGTTCTCACGACTGGGTGACGTCCGCGGCAGCCCCCACCAACCGGAAAAGGCTTCGTGGGACGGTCGGCACGCAGGGCACGCCCACCGCGCATGCGCGGCCGTCTTCCCGCCCGTGCGCGACCGCTCCCGCCAGTTGAATGACAAGCAATAAAATATGAAACACAACTCCAAAGGGGAGGAGGGAGGGTAGGTGAGAACAATCAGCCTGCTGTCCTCGGAGAACACCTGCTACAGGTATGTATCATTCACTTTCTCCGAGGACAAGCAGGCTGCTTGTTCTCACGACTGGGGTATCCTTAGCTCTCAGGCTCACTCAAAACAAGAACCCAGGTCAATTGAACCTCGCAACAGCGAGGGTACAACAGAAATTGACCTACGAAGAACAACTAACTGAGAGTGCAGCCTGACCAGAATAAATTCGGGTCCTGGAGGGTGGAGTTGGATTTACACCCCAAACAGATTCTGCAGCACCGACTGCCCGAACCGACTGTCGCGTCGGGTATCCTGCTGGAGGCAGTAATGTGATGTGAATGTGTGGACAGATGACCACGTCGCAGCCTTGCAAATCTCTTCAATAGTGGCTGACTTCAAATGGGCCACTGACGCTGCCATGGCTCTGACACTATGAGCCGTGACATGACCCTCAAGAGCCAGCCCAGCCTGGGCGTAAGTGAAGGAAATGCAATCTGCTAGCCAATTGGAGATGGTGCGTTTCCCGACAGCGACCCCTAGCCTGTTAGGGTCGAAAGAAACAAACAATTGGGCGGACTGTCTGTGGGGCTGTGTCCGCTCCAAGTAGAAGGCCAATGCTCTCTTGCAGTCCAATGTGTGCAACTGACGTTCAGCAGGGCGGGTATGCGGCCTGGGGAAGAATGTTGGCAAGACAATTGACTGGTTAAGATGGAACTCCGACACCACCTTCGGCAGGAACTTTGGGTGGGTGCGGAGCACTACTCTGTTGTGATGAAATTTGGTATACGGAGCATGAGCTACCAGGGCTTGAAGTCACTGACGCTACGAGCTGAAGTAACTGCCACCAAGAAAATGACCTTCCAGGTCAAGTACTTCAGATGGCAGGAATTCAGTGGCTCAAAAGGAGGTTTCATCAGCTGGGTGAGGACAACGTTGAGATCCCATGACACTGTAGGAGGCTTGATAGGGGGCTTTGACAAAAGCAAGCCTCTCATGAATCGAACGACTAAAGGCTCTCCAGAGATGGCTTTACCTTCCACACGATAATGGTAAGCACTAATCGCACTAAGGTGATTCCTTACTGAGTTGGTCTTGAGGCCAGACTCTGATAAGTGCAGAAGGTATTCAAGCAGGTTCTGTGCAGGGCAAGAACGAGGTTCTAGGGCCTTGCTCTCACACCAAACGACAAACCTCCTCCACTTGAAAAAGTAACTCTTTTTAGTGGAATTCTTCCTAGAGGCAAGCAAGACCCGGGAGACACCCTCAGACAGACCCAACGCAGCGAAGTCTACGCCCTCAACATCCAGGCCGTGAGAGCCAGGGATTGAAGGTTGGGGTGCAGCAACGCTCCGTCGTTCTGCGAAATGAGAGTCGGAAAACACTCCAATCTCCACGGTTCTTCTGAGGACAACTCCAGAAGAAGAGGGAACCAGATCTGACGGGGCCAAAAGGGCGCTATCAGAATCATGGTGCCGCGGTCTTGCTTGAGCTTCAGTAAGGTCTTCCCCACCAAAAGGTATGGGAGGATAAGCATACAGGAGGCCGGTCCCCCAATGAAGGAGAAAGGCATCTGACGCTAGCCTGCCGTGTGTCTGAAGTCTGGAACAGAACACAGGCAGCTTGTGGTTGGTCTGAGAGGCGAAAAGATCCACCGAGGGGGTGCCCCACTCTCGGAAGATCTTGCGTACCACTCTGGAATGGAGCGACCACTCGTGCGGTTGCATGACTCTGCTCAGTCTGTCGGCCAGACTGTTGTTTACGCCTGCCAGGTACGTGGCTTGGAGGAGCATGCCAAACCGGCACGCCCAACGCCACATCCCGACGGCTTCCTGACACAGGGGGCAAGATCCGGTGCCCCCCTGCTTGTTGACGTAATACATTGCAACCTGATTGTCTGTCCGAATTTGGATAATTTGGTAGGACAGCCGATCTCTGAAAGCCTTCAGTGCGTTCCAGATCGCTCGGAGCTCCAGGAGGTTGATCTGCAGATCCTTTTCCTGGAGGGACCACAGGCCCTGGGTGTGAAGCCCATCGACATGAGCTCCCCACCCCAGGCGAGATGCATCCGTCGTCAGCACTTTCGTGGGCTGCGGAATTTGGATTGGACGTCCCAGGGTCAAATTGGTCCGGATGGTCCACCAGAGCAGTGAAGTGCGGCAACTGGGGGAGAGGCGGATGACATCTTCTAGATTCCCGGTGGCTTGGAACCACTGGGAAGCTAGGGTCCATTGAGCAGATCTCATGTGAAGACGAGCCATGGGAGTCACATGAACTGTGGAGGCCATATGACCCAGAAGTCTCAACATCTGCCGAGCTGTGACCTGCTGAGACGCTCTGGTCTGCGAAGCGAGGGACAGGAGGTTGTTGGCCCTCGCTTCGGGAAGGAAGGCCTGAGCCGTCTGGGTATTCAGCAGAGCTCCTATGAATTCCAGAGACTGGGTGGGCTGGAGATGGGACTTTGGGTAATTTATCACAAACCCCAGCAGCTCCAGGAGTTGAATAGTGCACTGCATGGACCGGAGGGCTCCTGCCTCCGAGGTGTTCTTGACCAGCCAATCGTCGAGATATGGGAACACGTGCACTCCCAGCCTGCGTAGGTACGCCGCCACCACCACGAGGCACTTTGTAAACACTCGTGGAGCGGAGGCGAGCCCAAAGGGCAGCACACAGTACTGAAAGTGTCGTGCGCCCAGGCGGAATCTGAGATACTGTCTGTGAGCTGGCAGTATCGGGATGTGAGTATATGCATCCTTTAAATCCAGGGAACATAGCCAATCGTTTTTCTGAATCATTGGCAGAAGGGTGCCCAAGGAAAGCATCCTGAACTTTTCTTTGACCAGGAATTTGTTCAGGCCTCTCAGGTCTAGGATGGGACGCATCCCCCCTGTTTTCTTTTCCACAAGGAAGTACCTGGAATAGAATCCCTGCCCTTCCTGCCCGGGTGGTACGGGCTCGACCGCATTGGCGCTGAGAAGGGCGGAGAGTTCCTCTGCAAGTACCTGCTTGTGATGGGAGCTGAAGGATTGAGCTCCCGGAGGACAATTTGGAGGCAGGGAGGTCAAATTCAGGGCGTATCCGCACCGCACTATTTGGAGAACCCACTGGTCGGAGGTTATGAGAGGCCACCTTTGGTGAAAATATTTCAACCTCCCCCCGACCGGCAGATCGTCCGGTACGGACACTTTGAGGGCGGCTATGTTCCCGTGGATCCAGTCAAAAGCCCGTCCCCGGCTTTTGCTGTGGAGGCGCAGGGGGCTGCTTAGGCGCACGCTGTTGACGGGAACGAGCGCGCTGGGGCTGTCCCTGTGCCTGACGAGGCCTTCGGGCCGGCTGGTTGTACCTACGCTTTGCAAAAGAATAGGGTGCAGCCTGCCGGGCCCGGGAAAAACGTCCACCTGCTGAGGTGGATGCTGAAGGCGCCCGGTGGGAGAGCTTGTCGAGAGCGGTTTCCCGCTGATGCAGTTGGTCCACCATCTGCTCGACCTTCTCACCAAAAATGTTATCCCCCCGGCAAGGGACGTCGGCCAGTCTCTGCTGGGTGCGGTTGTCCAGGTCAGAGGCACGCAGCCATGAGAGCCTGCGCATCACTATACCTTGGGCCGCAGCACGAGATGCCACGTCACAGGTGTCATAGATACCCCCGGACAGGAACTTTCTGCACGCCTTCAGCTGCCTGACCACCTCCTGATAAGGCCTGGACTGCTCCGGCGGGAGCTTCTCGACCAGGTCCGCCAGTTGTTGCACATAGGTCCGCATGTGGATGCTCATATAGAGCAGGTATGACTGGATGCGGGTCACGAGCATGGAGGATTGGTAGGCCTTCCTCCCAAACGAGTCCAGAGTGCGAGACTCCCGCCCCGGGGGCGCCGAGGCGGTATCCCTCGAACTCCTTGCCCTCTTGAGAGCAGAATCCACGACCGCCGAGTCATGGGGCAATTGGGGCCGCATTAACTCTGGGTCGGAGTGGATCCTGTATTGGGACTCTGCTTTCTTGGGAATGGTGGGGTTAGTTAACGGTCGCACCCAGTTCCGAAGCAGTGTCTCCTTGAGGACATTGTGCAGCGGCACCGTGGAGGACTCTCTAGGTGGCGATGGATAGTCGAGGACCTCGAGCATCTCGGCCCTCGGCTCTTCCACAGAGACCACGGGGAAGAGAATGCTGATAGACATATCCCGCACAAAGGAGGCAAAGGAGAGGCTCTCGGGGGGTGAGAGCTTCCTCTCCGGTGAAGGCGTGGGGTCCGAGGGAAGGCCCGTAGACTCCTCTGAGGAGAAATATCTAGGGTCCTCCTCTTCCCCCCACGAGTCCTCATCCTCGGTATCGGACATAAGCTCATGTAGCTGAGTCCTGAACCGGGCCCGGCTCGACGTCGAGGCACCGAGGTCTCGGTGTCGTCGAGCGGTGGACTCCCGCGCCGGCGGGGACGGAGCTCCCTCCATCGACGTCGACGGGGACTCCACCTGCGTGGCGGTCGAGACCGGCGCCGCAAGCGGCGGCGGTGTCGACGGCCCCGGCGCCGGGCTAGAGCTCACCGGCGCCACAGACATCGGCGCCGAGGGCGCAAGCACCCCCGGCGCCGGCACAGCCTGGCGCATCAGCCCTTCCAGGATCCCCGGAAGGATGGCTCTGAGGCACTCGTCCAGGCCCGCTGCCGGGAAAGGCGGTGGGGCCGGTAGGGGTGTCGGTGCCAGAAGCTGATGGGGGCCAGGAGACGGCACCGAGGTGCCGGAACCCTGACGCGTCGGTACCTCCACGACCGACGGGGACCTCTCCTCTCGACGATGACGCTTCGGCGCCGCCTCCTCTCCGATGTCCGGATGCACCGAGGGCGACCGGTGACGACGCTTCTTGTCTTTCTTCCGATGCGCGTCACCGGTGCCGGGAGGTATGGAGGAGGAGGAGGACGATCCCCCTCGGTCCCGGGGAGCCGGGTCAGACAGGGTTCGGTCCCGAGGGCCACGGGCTGAGGGAGTGACCGGGCTCGACTGCCCACGCGGCCGCTCACCTCTACCCTCGCCAGCGGACCGGCGGGCCGACGGGACCTGTTCTCCTGGGGTCGATGCCATCGGTGCCGATGTCTCGGGCATCGATACCGGTACCGAAGGGCCGGGCGTCGATACCGATGCCGTCGAGGTCGACGTCGAGGGGCCGGCGCAAGTTCCAAAAAGACGGTCCCGCAGAACTTGCCTCGCAACCCGAGTCCGTTTCCGGAGACCGAGACACAGGGAACACGACTTGATATTGTGCTCCGGCCCGAGGCACTGGAGGCACCAAGCGTGGGTGTCGGTCTGCGAGATCGGCCGGCCGCAGCGACCACACTTTTTAAATCCACTCGGGACCCTTGAGGACATCGACAGAAAAATCGCGTCGGCGAAGTCAAAGTCGTCAATGGTGGCTGAAATCACACCACGAAAAGGAAAACGACCGTGCGGCCACTAGGCCGCAACGCGGCGTCCCCGCTGGAAGCGAGGGAAAAAGGGAGCGCGTGCTCCACACGCGCAGGGTTTCTTCTTTTTTTTTTTTTTTTAAAAGAAACTGGACGGTAACTAATCAAAGTGAACAAAGAAAAAGCACGATCCGCGTAAACGCGATCGAAATCCGGCGGCTGAAACAGAGAGAGCGGCGAGGCACGACTCTCTCCAGACGCGGAAAAAAAGGAACTGGCGGGAGCGGTCGCGCACGGGCGGGAAGACGGCCGCGCATGTGCGGTGGGCGTGCCCTGCGTGCCGACCGTCCCGCGAAGCCTTTTCCGGTTGGTGGGGGCTGCCGCGGACATCACCCAGTCGTGAGAACAAGCAGCCTGCTTGTCCTCGGAGAAAGATAAGTACACCATATTGAACAAAATACAAAAGTTATCATGCAAATAAAATCATAAAAATCAAAATGTCGATGGACATGAGGCACAAAAAAATATAAAACTGATTCAAAAACTTTTATATACCACAAACTGGACTGTAAAAAAAAAACTGTTAACTAAGTTGATGCTGGGTAGCACTAAAAAAATTCAAATAGGAGAGTGTTAGAATAAAACATACTAGCTTTTATCTCCAATCTTAACAGTAAAACCAAACAGATGTATATAACTAATTTTAAAAAGCTGCTCTTACAGCATAAACAGCAGCTATCACCAGTAACAGCTGCAGTGAAACTACATCAGCCACTCAAAATATCCTCAAATAAGCGCATCAAACTGTATAATGTGTCTATTCCCAAAAGGCAGGGAAAGGGCTGTAATGGCAGTGTCCGAGTGAAGTAAAAACTACTCAGGCCCTCACTAGGCCAGCAAAATCATAATAAACCTTCTCTCTCTCTCAACTGGCATCTCTCCCTATATCCCCCTCCCCCCATGCACAGTCTAGCAACTCTTCCTCCCCGCCGCCACCCACAGTTCTCTCTCAATTCCCTCATCCGCCCGCACGGTAGGTCCGGCATCTCTCCCTCCCAAACCGCCAGCGGCTCTCTCCCCTCCCCTTTTTCTTTCAACAAGTCTTCACCCTGAAGCAGCAGTTGTATTGAATCGCTGTCTCAACATGCACAGGGCCTTTCCTTCTGACCTACCCCATCCCCTTCTGAAAACAGGAAGTTGCATCAGAAGGGGGTGGGATGGGTCAGAGGGAAAGCAGAGCTTGACTGATGGGTTGTGTACGCCTTCCAGCAGGTGGAGACTGAGAATTCTGACTCATCCCAGTGAGCCAATAAGAGCCCTTGCCAGAGAGAGAAGAACCCAGAATTCTCAGTCTCCAGCAGGTGGAAGGTGGTGAGCCCTAGCAGTCTCTGCTTTCTGTCCTATTTTTGGTTAAAATATCATTTTTTTTTAAGGGTCCAGTCTGTGTATCTAATTTTGGGAACCTTGGTGAGAGGTAGAGGTCCGTGGAGGCTTCTTTGGGGCCTCGGGGGTGTTACACCTGGAAGGCCAGGTCCCTCCCCCCAATTCCTCCCTTTATTTGGTGTATGCCCTGGGTCTGGGGCTGTACAACCCAGTCTCTTCGGGGAAGAGTTTCTGGGTCTGGGAGAGGCAGCCATTACCTTTCTGATTAAAAAAAAAAACGCCTTTTTTGCGCTGTTTTCAGTATAAGCACTCGTTTCTTTTTCCCCTTTGTGGTGCCTTTAGGCTGTTGGCTGATCTGTTAGGAAGCTCAAAAAAAAAAGGCGCGTCAGGGGAAGCACGGAGCTCGGGCGCGCGTCTGTTGGACTGCCAGCATGGCAGAGAAACTGAAATGCTGCGCAGTCTGTCAGCGTTGCAGCGTCAGAGCCAGTGGTCGCTGCAAGTTTTGCACGGTTCTGGAGTCTCCAGAACCAGTGCTTTCTGCCGCTCCTTCAACTACCTCGGAGGGTCCAGTCTCTGTGGTCCACACTGATGCTCCGGCGGGACATGCTGCCATTTTGTCTCCCTCTGTGGAGCAGCCGGCTCCTGCTGTCCAGCCTCAGCCTAACAGTGCAGCTCCCTTATCTGACAACTCGGGGAAGGGGGTTCCCTCCAGAGTTTGTCTTACAAATGTATAAGGCGTTTTTAATGCAGAAGTCAGCTCCCCTTTCTTCCTCTTCTGCTGCTCCACTGGGGGTTAATCAGGCAGTTGTGGCTAAACGACCAAGGAGGTCCTGGCATCTGGAAGAAAACAGTGAATCTGACCCAGATTTAGATATGCTCTGCCTTGCACACCAAGACCTTTCTCAGGGGGATCCTTTGGAGAAGGTCTCTGAACACTTGGAAGCTGATATGAATGTTGCTATCCCTGGGGAAGATCCCTCTGTGCTGCGCATTTTTCATAAGGATGACTTGCAGGAGTTAATATCCCTGGTATCTTCCACTCTGCATTTTGAGGAGGACAAGCTGCCAGCTTCTGAGCCTTGGAAGGTGGATCTCTTGTTAAAAGGTGTTCACAAGCCAGGTAAGACCTCCCTATGCATCAGGATATCAGGGATGTAATTCAGACTCAGTGAGATATCCCAGATGCAGCCTTTAGACCGGCCAAGTCCATGGTCCATCTCTATCCGGTGCCAGAAGCAGACAAGGTACTGCTAAAACCAACTGTAGTCTCAGCGGTCACGACGCGACATAGTGCCCGTAGATGGGGGAATCGGCGCTCAAGGATGCACAGGATCGTCGCCTGGACACATTACTAAAAAATAGTTTTGATGTCTCCGCCTTAGCAGTGCAGGTAGCTATCTGTGGCTCTTTGGTGGCTACAGCATGCTTCTGGTGGTCCGAGAAGGTGCTTAACAGGTCCTCTGACGATTTGTCCTCCCTGGATGCGGAGGTGTCTATGCTGGAAATGGCGTCAGCCTTCTTGGTGGACACCTTGTATGATCTGTTGCAAGCGTCAGCTAAGTCTATGGCGTTGAGTGTAGCGGCCAGAAGGTCTGTTTGGCTGAAAGGTTGGTCAGCAGATTCTGCGTCAAAGTCTAAGCTTGGCAAGTTTCCTTTTAGAGGCTCCTTGTTATTTGGGGAAGATTTGGACAAGCTGGTTCACAGTCTAGGGGACACTAAAGTCCCGTGCCTCCCAGAAGACCGGCCTAGGTCCTCAGGTCGGGGTCCTTTTTCAGGTCATGGTCGGGGACACGATTTCCGTCAACCTTGACTGGGCAGCCTCTGGTTCCCGTGGGAGCACGGTTGGCGCAGGTCTACCAGAAGTGGGCCCAGATTACCAGCATATTATTCAAGAAGGGTATGCCTTCGAATTTGCACGTCCCATGTCCGACACATTTCTGGAGTCCCCCTGTCGATCTCGCTCCAAAGCGGCCGTCGTCAGAGGTACTTAGGAAAGGCTTCTGGATCTTCAAGCCATTTGTCCTGTTCAGTCGGCAGACCTCCATCAGGGACGCTACTCAATTTCTTTTGTCGTTCCCAAGAAGGCAGGCTTGTTCCAGCTGATTCTGGATCTCAAGGCGGTCAATCGGTCTCTCAAGGATCTCTCCTTTCAGATGGAGAAACTCCAGGCAGTCATTGTTGCAGTCAGACCCCAAGAGTTTTTGACAGTACTGGATCTAACATAAGCCTATCTGCATATCCCGATCCGTCCTTCCCATCAGCGTTTCTTACGCTTAGCCATTCTAGGTCAGCATTTTCAATTTCAAGCGTTGCCTTTCGGTTTTGCAACGGCTCCTCAAACGTTTACCAAGGTAATGGTGGTGGGTAGCAGCGGCTCTCAGAAGAGAAGGGATACTGGTTCATCCTTACTTGGACGACTGACTCATCAGGGCCAAGTCCTACTCTGAGAATCGGAGAGTCACAGAGAGAGTAGTTCACTTTCTGCAGTCTCTTGGCTGGGAAGTCAATTTTCAAAAGAGCCGCCTACAGCCCTCTCAAGTCTTGGATTACCTGGCGGTTCGTTTCGACACTCGGAAGGGCCGAGTGTTCTTGACGGAGGCCCAAATCCTCAAATTCCGGTTGCTTTTATGTCAGTTCCTCCAGTCGGCCTCACAGTCAGCAAAGGACTACCTGCAGGTTCTGGGTTCCATGGCGGCGACGATAGAGACAGTGCCCTGGGCCAGGGCTCATATGAGTCTGCTTCAAAGATCCCTGTTGTCCAGATGGTTCTCTCAGAGGGATGCACTTTGGAAGAGACTCCCGCTCTCGGTGCGGGAGAGAAGCAGCGCCTGTGGTGGCTTCGGACATCCGCCCTCACCAGGGGAATGCCCCTGGATACTCCCCAATGGATCGTGGTAACCACGGATGCCAGTCTGAAGGGCTGGGGTGCCCATTGCCTGGGTCAGTATGCCCAAGGTCTATGGTCGCAGGAGGAAGCAACCAGCTCCATCAATCTTTTAGAGACAAGAGCAATTTGTCTGGCACTTCAAGCTTTCAGCCCTCTGCTGGAGGGTCACTCAGTACGCATCCTGTCAGACAATGCCACAGCGGTAGCACATGTCAATCGCCAAGGAGGAACAAGAAGTCTTCAGTTAGAACGAGAAGCAGTCCAGCTTTTGTCCTGGGCAGAGGGTCATCTTCCAGCTCTTTCAGCGGCTCATGTGGCTGGAGTGGAAAATGTTCAGGCGGATTATCTAAGTCGCACCACTCTGAATCCAGGGGAGTGGTCCCTCAGCGACGAGACATTTCGTCAGGTGGTGCGTCGCTGCGGACTTCGGACCATAGATCTGTTCACCTCAGTGTCCAATGCGAAAGTACCAAGGTACTTCAGGTGCCGGAGAGACGCGAAGGCTCAGGAGATCGATGCGCTTCTCCAGCCATGGCCGGGGGATCTGCTGTATGCCTTTCCTCCATGGTCTCTCTTAGGTCAGCTGATTCAAACGATAGAGGAGCACAAGGGCCTGGTGATCGTGATTGGCGTCGCAGACCCTGGTACGCCGATCTTCAGAATCTTCTCATCGAATCTCCTCTCAGGTTGTCGGAGCGTCCCAGGATGCTAATTCAGGGGTCGGTATGTCATCTGGATCCAGGTCGATTTTGTCTTACGGCTCTTGAGCGGGCGAGACTAAATAAGAGAGGTTATTCAGCAGGAGTTAAACCCCACCCAGCAAATCCCAGGATGCACCGGGCAGGACACCGCCATTTTGGGAAGAACGCCCAAAGAGGAAGGAGGGAGTGCTAGTCCCTCCCACTACCACGAGGTAGGCTGCCAGGGGGCAGATAGCGGTCCCACTAGACCATCAGGCCATTTTTGTTCATGAGGGAGGAAGCTAGCAGTCCCACTGGACCACCAGCACGTTTTTGTTCAGTGATGGTGGGTGGAAGCTAGTGGTCCCACTGGATGACCAGGGTTTTTGTGCTTTGGTGGTGGGGGGCCTGGAGGTCCACCAGACCTCCAAATATTGTTGGTGGAGGGGGGCTTAGGTTTGATAGGTCTGGGAGAAAATCCCGGACCTGTCAAACCTCTTCTGCTGTTTGCAGCCCGGACCTGTCAAACAACTTCAGCAGGACGATTGTGACTTGGGCAAATGCTCCCGCAGACGTACCCCAATGATCAGAGCTAATAGCGCACATAAATTTGCATGCTATTATCTCTTAATCATAAGGGCGGTAAAACCCACTCTGTTCCAGCACTATTTGGCACAGCGCGGGTCGTTCAATCATCTGCCCATGAATGCATATAGGAACACTTTTACCTTTGCCGGTAAAAGGCTTTTTTCCTTTGAAAAATTTCCTGGGGGAGCCCTTACCACCTCATTAGGAGGGTAGGGGCTCCGACAGTAGCCCAATAGTAGTAGCCCATTGGCTCAAAGAAGCTATCTTTTCAGCATATCTGCTATCTGGCTGGCCTCCGCCTGAAGCCTTTAAGGCACATTCCACAAGAGCGATTTCCTCTTCTTGGGCTGAAACTGGAGCACTCTCTCTTCAAGAGATATGTAGTGCAGCTACTTGGGCTTTGAAGCTCTCTTTTGCCTGACATTACAGGCTGGATGTGGCTGCCAGGAGAGACGCGCATTTTGGAGCACAAGTGCTGACGTGTGGTGTGGCTTGATCCCACGGTGGGAATCCCACCCCATCTAGGGATTGCTTTGTAAACCTCCCTACTCCCCTTATCTTAATTTCTTCCTTAAATTTTATCCTTTGAAAACTCTTGGTTGTCTTCCCCTGGACCTTCTCCCCTCGGGTAAGGCTTACTTGTTCTCTGGTTTCCTGTACATCTCGGATCCCCTTATGTATTTCAGTCTTTTCCTTTATTGTGGGGATTTCCCTGTACCCTCTTATAATTTTCCTTTTCTTAATTTTAGCTCGGGACATCCTCTGCCCCCATTTCCGAGTTAATATTTTATAAGTCCTTTTTAATTGAGGGACTCTCTCATAACCTGTTTCCAACACCTCATGTAGTAAGGAGTATATTCATTTTCAAAATAGAAATTCTTCCCAGCCATGAATATTACCACTACTATTTAGCATTTCTATAGCACTACAAGGCATACGCAGCGCTGCACAAACATACGTCTGTTCCATTCCCTGAGGTCAACCTGAATTGAAGGGGGTAATTAGCCTGGAATAAATTCTCTAGTCTGAGTGACTTTAATCCCTAGGCACACCCCCGGCGCTAGAAAATGTTAAAATATTTCCTAGCACTGGAATTGGCGCACAGCAGGAGCCCAGCGGTAGGACCAAATCTCCGGACGTCAAACTGGCACTACCCCTACCACCCTTTTGTAAAAGTGCCCCATAGCTCACCCTTAGAGTGCAGCCTGTTCTATTTTAGGAAAAAATGTACAGGCCCATTTTTATCACTAGCTTTTAGTTCCCGGTGTTGTTACTTTGCTCCTGCGGAACTGATAAGATGTAGGCGTTTCTTCATTTCACTTGCTAGTCCAAAGCAGTTTCTAGGCACGTTTTATTTTGCTTTTACCTTATTAATTTTCTTTTGTTTTACTTCTGATTTTTATATCGTTTCTTACGTTTATTTCGTCGTGGTCGCCACCTCTACAGAAAGGGTGTGTGTTGATGAGACATGAGATTTGGGTTCTCACTAGCTATTTATTATCCCAGGGACCAAAAAAGAAACCCGCCTCGCAGAGTGACCAACTGTGTTTATTTGGAAAATGAGGATTAACAACCCAGTTGTAACCAATACCTTTTTATTGGCCTAACAACGTATCTTGGACAGAGAGAAATTCTTCTCTTCAGTCCTTATAACTGAAAGCTTCTCTCCCTCTACAAAACCAGTCTCAAAGGTCTGACAGCGTCTCCAGCATGCCTAACAGCAGCAAGACACAGTCCATGCAAAACTCACCTCCAACCCCACTCTCAAATCACCACCAGACTACGGCTTCAATTACAAAATTCAAAATCTGCCGCCACCGCCAGAAGAAAAACAACCCGACCCAGCGCGGCGCTCCTCCTACAACAACGGACTGGAGGCAGGGAGAAGGCGGGAATTAAAAAAACGTAAGTTTCCATTGGTCAGCAGATGAAAGAGCGAGGTGGGTGGGCAGAGAAAGACAGTGTTGACCAAACCGTACTGGAGTAGCCTATAAGATGGGTGTAAAGTTACCTTTATATTGGGAAAGAGAATGCAAAGTACTTTGTGATTGGTTAACGATGGCACGTGCAGGTCCCCCCCCTCCTTTCGGGCAAGGGATTCTGAACGATTGAAAGTAGAAAGATTGAAAAAAAGTGAAGTTTGCGGGGTTTTAGGCGACTGTTGAGGAGCAAGCACGTTGAAGAACGCAGGAGACAGGATGACGTCAAAAAGTTGAAGCCAGATTGGTTAATCTCTGTTTCCCATTCCCCGCGCAGTCGTCATCTAGTACACTCAAAACAAAGCAAGCAAACCTATGAGCTGTTGCTTGCTTGCTCGTTGTCGTTCTTTATTGTTGCTGGTAGCGTTTTTATTTAACCTCACTTATTTTTCAAACTTACTTACTGACTTGTGCAGTACACGGATGCACACGAGGAAGTGGTTTCACCGGTTAGAGTACCTACTAATTTGTTAAGGGGCTGGCGGAAGGGAAATGGGACTTTTGCCGGTAAAAGGCTTTTTTTTCCTTTGAAAAATTTCCTGGGGGAGCCCTTACCACCTCATTAGGAGGGTAGGGGCTCCGACAGTAGCCCAATAGTAACCGGGCACACCCCCGGCGCTAGAAAATTTTAAAATATTTCCTAGCGCTGGAATTGGCGCACAGCAGGAGCCCAGCGGTAGGACCAAATCTCCGCACGTCAAGCTGGCACTACCCCTACTTGCTTCTTTTTGTTTTCCGGAATGCAGTGGTATATTATAATTACTGCTGTTACACAGACATGTATTGAATAATGAGGTAAGGACTTCATGCAGAAGTAGAGAATGATGACACACAGGGACAAAGTTTGTCCCCATCCCCGCCCCATCACTATGGGTTCTGCTTCCGTCCCCGCCCCTCCATCCCTGCACCGTCTGTGCAGGTTCTGTCCTAGTCCCAGCCCCGGCCCCATGGGTTCTGTCCTCATCTGCAGAAGCCTCAAACAATTATGATTTATGTTTCAATCATTTTTATTCAAAACTTAAGAAGAAAAGTTAACATCATCATGTATGAACGGCTGATATTTTCCCCCCATGTGGCTAAACTAACACATAGTACTTCTACCCCGACAAATAGGACTTAACCTGCCCTCCCATTCCCTTCCCCTCCCACCCCCACCCCTTTTTTTTCCCCTTGCTATGGCATCAAATTAACATACTAACGCAGGGTACAGGGCAATATCTAGAAGTTTAACAGTCTACTCCTGGCAGTTGGAGTCAGAGTATTCCAAAAGGGAGTCCAAGTGAGTTGGCGCACTCCAGTCTTCGTTTTAAAGTCTGTAATTCCCACCCTCTCTACCCGCAGTAACGTTATCATACGCACACGCCACTGCGATACTGTAGGGTAGTTGTATGTAAGCCATTCTGAGAGTATTGCTTGTTTAGCCACTACAATAGCTTTGCATACAAAAGCGGTAAATCCTGATGGGACAGGGTGTATGAGAACAGGATGGCCCAGGAGCAGCGCCGAGTCATACTTCCAGCCCGCCTTCCACATCTCAGAAACATACTGTACTAGCTCCTTCCAAAATCGGACTATGCCCTTGCAGGACCAAAACATGTGCCCGAGGGTGGCCCCCGGATCCCTGCATTTGAGGCACTCTCCCCAAGGCGAGAGTCCCATGTGAAAGGCTCTTCTGGGAGAAATGTAGAGTCGAAGAGCAAATTTGTAATGTAGCTCCCAGTGCTGTGTCATGTTCATTGTTTTGCGCATTGTAAGCACATGGGACTTGAACTGAGGCAATGTAAGGGCCATGGGGATATCTCATTTCCAGGCAGCCAGTAACTTGGCATAGTCCAGTTTAGTAACTGTGTCCCTGATGTGCCTGTGATGGAACGTGAGGGGCACTTTTTGCTGTGCCTCTAAAGAGAATGCTGTTGCCAACTCTTCCTGGACATCCTCCGCCAGCGCCTCCCAGGACAAGGAACGTATATAATGCTTTAGCTGTGCATAATAGAACTCATCGGAGGGCGGCAGGGCGTATTCAGCACAGAGCTCCTAAAACGGCTTTATCTGTCCTTCACGGGTAAGTACTTGTAACAAGTATACTATCCCTTTCCTTTTCCATCTGCGGAACACCGAATATAGCCTTCCAGGTGCAAAGGCAGGGTTCCCGCATATTGGCAAGTATGGTGTAACCTTCGAACCTTTATTAAAGTATAAAAAGGAACAATATGCTATGCAACTATTGTGTATAAATTACAAATAGAAAACAATAATAACAGTGGGCAGCTATAATAACCCTCCTCACCACCACCCTCTATCCTTCCTACCCCAACAATAGCTGATATCTACTACCCCAAGGAATCCTAATCCACCCTGTTAAAATGTCCAAGGGTACAAAATAAGCCCATTCTGTATGCCCTAGAGGGGAGAAATATGCTCTATGGTACACCGTTACGATTTTTTATTCTGTGAATGACTAAGAAGTCATCAACAATCTCAAGATTCAGTCTAGCTCTCCTGTCTTCCACAGTCCTTCCTGCAATAGAAGATATCTTCTTAGAAGATGTGCTGGTAGCAGGATGTACAGGATCCCCCATGCAAATTTTGCAAGTTGTGGCCAGCATGTTTGCTTGTTTTTCCAGAAATCAAAATATCACCTGCATCACTCAAACATAAATAACAGTCCAGTTCATTAACAGGCTTCAAAGTAGAAAATGACACGGGGACAAAGTTTGCCCTGTCCCTATGGGCTCTGTCGCCATCCCCACCCCATCCCCGCCATTACTGCGGGTCCCTGTCCCCGTGTCATTCTCTATGCAGAAGTTCTGTCCAGAGGCAGCACACTATTAGCAGCCAAGTTCATGCAAGGTTAATTATGTTCAATGCAAAATAACGGGTATGTTTACTAAGGTGCGTTAGCGTTTTTAACGTGCCTATAAAATTAAGGCGAATTAAGGCCAATACATTCCTATAGGCGCATTAGTGTTTGACATGCGTTAGAGTTTAATGTGCGTTAAAAACTCTAATGCGCCTATAGCGCACCTTTGTAAACACAGGCATAAATATGTTGAGTCAGTCTGCTTGCTATGTGAATATTCCATCATTATTTCATTATTGATACCAAGTATTACGTATTAAGGGCATTTGCTGTAAACTTTTAATTTGTTTATTCAGTCCTTACTTGCACATCATTTTGCTTTTTAAACACAAAGGTGAATTCTAAGGATGGTTGAACAATTAAGTATAAACTGTGATATTTGTTTCTTTTACTTGTTTTGGACTGCTTTTGTTCCTCCTGATCTCTACATCTGCTGTCTGGAATTTTGGAAGATGGAAATGAGAAAATAAAATTAAAATTTTGGATGTACTCTGTAGTTGTTGGTTACTTTTGCAATTTATGTATTGATGCCTGTTGTGGTGCATGCATGTGATAATCTACTATAATAATTTGCACCTCCAATGTTCTGAAGCTGACCGTGGCACACTTGAAGTGAAGCGTTCATAAGGTTCGGTCTGTCACCATTTCTCTCTGTCCCGCCCTCGCGTCAAAATGTGATGACGTCGAGGGCGGAACAGTGAGAGGGAAGGGCACGCTGCAGAGTTGCCAGGCAAAGGAACGCGACGTCACACGCATGAGGGTGGCATCATCCCTCCCTCCCATCCAGTTCCAGGCCCCCTCCTCCAGGCAAAGGAACGTGACATCACACACATGAGGGTGGCGTCGTCCCTCCCTCCGTTCCAGTTCCAGGCCCGCTCCCTCCGATTTTTAAAAGTCATCTTCACTTACCAAGTCAGGGTTACGGCGGCCGGCAGCAGCAGTAAAACGGGTGCAGGCTCAGCCCTTCTCTCTCTCTCTCAGCTGTGGTCCCGCCCTCATTTCCTTTTTCCGCAAGGGCCAGTATTACTAATAGACACCGACTCCGTGGGTGGTGTGGGTGCTCGAGCATCCCCAATATTTTCACCTACTGGAAGTTCCCTTCCCAGCCAGCCCGAGCTGCCTAGTGCCCGCCCTCTTCTCCCTCAACAGTCCTCCGCCGGTCGGCCCTCGCCTTCCCAGCGGCAGTGGTGAAAGGTGAGGAGGCTCGGCGCTTCAGCCTTCCCTTCTCTGTCAGCTCTGGTCCCATCCTTGTGGAAACAGGAAACGAGGGCAGGACCAGAGCTGAGAGAGAAGGGAAAGCTGTAGCGCTGAGCCTGCTGCCTTTCACTGCTGCTGCCGGGACTCTGAGGTAAGATTTACTACTACTACTATTTAGCATTTCTATAGCGCTACAAGGCATACGCAGCACTGCACAAACATAGAAGAAAGACAGTCCCTGCTCAAAGAGCTTACAATCTAATAGACAAAAAATAAAGTAATCAAATCAATTATTGTGTACAGGAAGGAGGAGGGTAGGTGGAGGCAAGTGGTTACGAGTCAAAAGCAATGTTAAAGAGGTGGGCTTTCAGTCTAGATTTAAAGGTGGCCAAGGAAGGGGCAAGACGTAGGGGCTCAGGAAGTTTATTCCAGGCGTAGGGTGCAGCGAGACAGAAGGCGCGAAGTCTGGAGTTGGCAGTAGTGGAGAAGGGAACAGATAAGAAGGTTTTATCCATGGAGCGGAGTGCACGGGAAGGGGTGTAGGGAAGGATGAGTGTGGAGAGATACTGGGGAGCAGCAGAGTGAGTACATTTATAGGTTAGTAGAAGAAGTTTGAACAGGATGCGAAAACGGATAGATGAGTTTTAAAATTCTGGGCGGCATGTAGGAAGGCAAGAAAAATGTCAGGAAGTATTTTTTCATGGAGAGAGTGGTGGATACTTGGAATGCCCTCCCGCGGGAGGTGGTGGAGATGAAAACGGTAACGGAATTCAAACATGCGTGGGATAAACATGTAAGCCCCTCCCCCACTCCTGGGTCAAGATTGTATGCACAATGTGTTCTGGTTCAGTTTTCAAATGTAATCATGTCCGGGTGGCACGAACACACCACCCAGAAGCGGAGAGGGGATACAAATAAAACTGTGAAGATGGACTATATTAAAAGTTTTTTTATTTAACACAATTTTTAAACCCAACAATTGGAAAAATTATCACAGGCTCACTGAATGATGTTACCCTTAATCAGTTAAAATACTGTGTTTCCATCTCCCTTCAACCAATAACCCTTAACTTTTTCAAAATTAACAAATGTAATCTTTAACAACAGTTTCTTTAATTCTGCACCGGATCCCTTTATCAGATAAAGTGTGCAACTAACAGCAGTTCCACATCTTCATTCTGCAATTGCAATAAGTTAATTTGTTTAACACCAGTAGACAAAAAAATCCCCTTACTTCACATCTGACAATGTTTTGTTTTACTTTCAGCCAACCACCCTCCTCCTCAGTACATTAACAGCTCAGATAAGTATATCATCAATCCCTCATATAAACATGCATGTACCCACAAAATTACTGCCTGCAACATGCCCCCCTTCAAGAATTGATTCTTTGTGTTCTTTTCTTTTTGCAGGATCTTCTTCGGATGAATGCAAGGTAAGTATGAAATTTATATTTCTGTAATAGTCTTTATTACCCTTCCTTTTAACTATAGAACAGTATGAAAGGATACTTCGGAAGGCTTTGCTATGTTAGTTTTTTCCCCTTTTCTTTCTTCCTTCTTCAAACGATGGGTACCATGAGTAGATGTGATGATGCGATGACCTCTGGCCAGGGAGCAGGAACCAGGAACATAAGTACCTACTACACTATGCTTTAATAAATCAATAAACCCTAAATTATATCTAAAATCTCAGCTCAAATATGCCTGCTGCAATACTTCCTATCTAACTTCCCAAAAAAAATGTATAATTTGAATCCCTATGCTTTCCCTCCCATATTTAACAATACAGAGAAACTGTGTGCGCAAATGTCCCCATATTCCAAATTACAGTGAGTATGAAGTACTTTAAAAGTCCCTCAGTACCTCACATATATGGCAACTCCAACTTCAGTGTATGTAAAAAAAAAAATACTTATATATTGATTATAAATATATTTGAATCTGACACTGTGCACATGTGCACCACTTCAATAGGCACCTCAGAAGATAGTTTTCTTCTCTCCACTGCCTTTCAGGAAGCAGGTCTACTTTCAATACATAGAATGTGCCTCACAGTCACAATTTTTGAAGTAATTATTCCCCCAGCTGCACATACAGACAGCTTAATATACTATTCCAGGCTAAAGTAATAAACTAATCTACCAAATGACAAGCAGTGCTCAGACCACACTCTTAAAGCCTTCTAAACCGCGTCAGGCTGATTAGGGACAATTAACTTTACCCAATCACACTGTTCTCACTCATACAATCCCTTATAGAACTCTAAATTCGCTTTTACAACGAATTTACTGCCACCGCTGATCACAGACTCAAACTGCAGGTCTGCTCAGCATTAATCTTACCTCCCAACTGACCAGCAAGCCATTGCCAAGGCAACCAGTTGCTCAGCTGCTGTCCCAGAGTGATGTCACTTTATAACCTGTATTTTTTCCCTGGAGGAGCCCAGTCAAGATTATTTTAACCCCTAGGGTTACAAACATAAAGGAATCCTGTTCAGAAGGAATGGATCCTCAGAAGCTTAGCCGAGATTGGGTGGCAGAGCCAGTGGTGGGAGGCGGGGCTAGTGCTGGACAAGACTTCTACGGTCTGTGCCCTGAAAATGGCAGATACAAATCAAGGTAAGGTATACACAAAAAGTAGCACATATGACTGGATGGACCGTGCAGGTCTTTTTCTGCTATCATGTTACTATGTTATATGTTACTATGAAAGAATTATATAACCTTTGGATGCATGATTAGGGACACAAACATGTACTCAGGGCTTTTTTTGAGGGGGTACTGAGTACCGGCACCTTTTCCTTTGTCTGCTAAAATTGACCCATGGTCCCCAAGTTTTAAATGAAAGAGCTTAAGCTCTACACACAAATTCTGCCTTGTCATAGATTCTGTGACTGGTGGCAGGGGGCTTGGCTATTGTGGGGTGGGTCCCTCAGTGATCACCCCAACCCTGAAAGGTGGCCTGGCACTTGAGTACCGGCATATTTTTTCCTAGAAAAAACAAACTGCAAATACTTATTTATATGTGTTCAGGTTGTTGGAGGCAGGAAGACATAAACAACATCTTCCTCCTGCCTCTGAGTCTGCCCTTCACAAAATGGTGCCACCCAGCTCCTTCCCAGTTCATCCTGAAATGTACTGGGAGGGGCTAAACACTATTGTATCTCTGTTATTTGAATTTTAGTGCTGTTCAATATGTATATTTTTGGTACTGTTTCTTGATAGTCCTTTTATTAGATTTTAATTTGATGCTCTCAAGTTTACCTCATTTATTGTGTTCATGTTTATATTTGGCCATTCCATATCATCAAGCTGATCAATCCATAGACTGGTGGGTTGTGTCCATCTACCAGCAGGTGGAGATAGAGAGCAAACTTTTGCCTCCCTATATGTGGTCATGTGCTGCCGGAAACTCCCCAGTATGTTCTCTATCTCAGCAGGTGGTGGTCACACACAGCAGCAGCAGCTCTGGCTAGGCCTCCAAGCCTAATTTTTAGGTTTTGTTGAGTGCCTGGGGTTGAGGGCTCTTTTGAGCAAGTGCAAACCTGGTGGTGCCAGGTCCCTCCTTTTCTCCCCCCTCCCGCTGGCTCCGTTAAAAAAAAAAAAAAAAAAAAAAAAAATTTTGAACGGCCTTAAAGGCGTTTATTTCGACGTTTATTTAAGCGTCTATTGCAGC
The DNA here is from genome assembly GCF_901765095.1 of Microcaecilia unicolor. Lineage (NCBI taxonomy): Eukaryota > Metazoa > Chordata > Amphibia > Gymnophiona > Siphonopidae > Microcaecilia > Microcaecilia unicolor. The sequence goes on from NC_044033.1 coordinate 72,084,713, forward strand.
TACTCACTGAGACACCAGGTCGTTACAACTCGGAGCGGACAGCAGGTAATTTTACCTTTTTATAGCGGGCGGGGGTTCCCCGATTCTTCTCCTCGTGGCACATGGCGGCGGAGGGCGAGGGCGCAAAGGGTCGCTCCCCGGGTCGCTTGAGCACTTCTAGAGGGGATGCGGGGGTCTTAAAGCCTGATTCGCCCTTCTTGGGTGACAGTTTCGTGACCGATGAATGTTCCGGTCCTTCCTCCGGCGTGGCGGTTTTTCCCGCCATAAACGCCCATCCCCCGCTCCTCGCCTCCGCCATCTTGGCCGGCCACGCGGCTCGGCCGGCTTCTTCTTGGGCCGCCCTTGAGGTTGGAGACATTAATGCCATGAACGCCCTTAATTTGGGCGACGGCACAGAAGCGGCTAAAAAAAATAAGAGCCGTTCTTCCCGCGCGGCTCCTTCGCGGAGTTTCGCGCCGGACGCCATTTTGGATGCGCAGCATGTCTCTCCCCCGCTGTTGCGAGCGCCGGTTGAGAGCGCGCCTAGGGCTGTTGCCCAGGCTGCGGAAGTGCACGGTCTGGGGGGTTTCTCCCCCGAGTTTGTTTTGCTGTTGCATCAGGCCTTCCTCATGCACAACGCTGCCCCCGCTCCCTCGTCTGGTAAAGAGGTTGAGGTTCCCAGAGGTAAACGCCCTCGGGTTGATTCTCAGGCCTTGGAGGAATTTGTCTCCTCCGATGTAGATGAGGGCAGCGTGTCTGAGGTCTCCCAACGGTCCTTTGCGGATTCCTTGGAGGAGACGGATCCCCGCTCGGATGGAGCGGATGACCCCTCTGCAGCGCGGCTTTTTCGCCCAGAGGATTTGCCCAACCTGTTGTTACAGGCCATGGACACTTTGAAGATATCCTCTCCGGAGGACGTCTCTCCCTCAGCCCCTGTTGGCTCTGCCATTATGCTGGGGACTAAGCGCCCGCCTAGAACCTTCCACGTGCATGATGCCATGCACACCTTAATTTCGGCTCAATGGGATGTCCCAGAAGCGAGCCTTAAAGTGGCTAGGGCTATGTCCCGCCTCTATCCTTTGGCTGTGAGTGAACGTGAGGCCTATCTGTGGCCTACCGTGGATTCTTTAATCACTGCGGTGACTAAGAAAACGGCTTTGCCGGTGGAAGGTGGCACGGCCTTGAAGGACGCCCAAGACAGGAGATTGGAGGCGGCCTTAAGGTCGTCCTTTGAGGCGGCTGCTTTAAGTTTGCAGGCCTCAGTTTCCGGCTCCTACGTGGCCAGGGCGTGCCTGACTATGGTGCAGCGGGCTTCCCCCTCGGACCATTCCTTGAGGGCTGATTGGCCAGCCCTGGAATCGGGCTTAGCCTATTTGGCAGACTTGCTGTATGATGTCTTGAGAGCCTCAGCTAAAGGCATGGCTCAGACAGTCTCTGCGCGGCGGTGGCTTTGGCTGAAACATTGGTCTGCTGACCATGCCTCTAAATCCCGCCTGGCTAAATTGCCTTTTAAAGGCAAGCTGCTCTTTGGGGTCGAGCTGGACAAAATCGTGACCGATCTCGGCACGTCTAAGGGCAAGAAGTTACCGGAGGTCAGGGCTCGGGCTAGTGCTCGTCCCGGTACCTCCAGAGGACGGTTTCAGGAAGCCCGTCGGTACCGCCCGGGCAGGTCGGGTGTTTCTGCCCCCTCTTCCTTTAAGAGGAATTTCTCCCCCAAGCAGCATTCCTTTCGCAGAGACCGCCGTCCCGGAGGTGCTCCCTCCGGTCCTCCCCCAGGGTCTCGTACCCAATGACGGGGTCTTGGTCCACGCCCCAGTACAGATTGGAGGACGGCTGTCCTCGTTTCTGGGAGAGTGGACCACAATCACTTCAGACGCTTGGGTGCTGGAAGTCATCAGAGACGGCTACAAGCTAGAGTTCTGCCGACCCTTAAGAGACGGGTTTGTACTCTCTCCCTGCAAGTCTCCGGTCAAAGTTGTGGCAGTGCAACAGACTTTGGACAATCTGATCCGCCTGGGTGCGGTCGTTCCGGTGCCAGAAAGTCAGCTTGGCAAGGGGCGTTACTCCATTTACTTTGTGGTACCAAAGAAAGGAGGTTCTGTCCGGCCTATCCTCGACCTCAAAGGGGTCAATCGGGCCTTGAAAGTGCGGCACTTTCGCATGGAGACTCTCCGCTCTGTTATAGCGGCAGTGAAGGCAGGGGAGTACCTGGCATCCTTGGACATCAAGGAAGCGTACCTGCATATTCCCATCTGGCCTCCTCATCAACGCTTTCTGCGTTTTGCAGTCCTGGGACGACACTTCCAGTTCAGAGCCCTCCCGTTCGGGTTGGCTACTGCTCCGCGGACCTTTTACAAAGTAATGGTGGTCATAGCGGCCTTCCTGCGAAAGGAAGGAGTACAAGTCCATCCTTATCTGGACGACTGGTTGATCCGAGCCCCCTCTTATGCAGAGTGCGGCAAAGCTGTGGACCGGGTAGTTGCTCTTTTGAGCTCCCTGGGATGGATCATCAACTGGGAGAAGAGCCAGCTGCGCCCGACTCAGTCCCTGGAGTATCTGGGAGTTCGATTCGACACCCAAGTGGGCAGAGTGTTCCTGCCAGACAATCGGATTGTCAAGCTTCAGGCTCAGGTGGACCAGTTCCTGGTAGCCTCTCCTCTTCGGGCTTGGGACTATGTGCAGCTGTTGGGCTCTATGACGGCCACGATGGAAGTAGTGCCCTGGGCCAGGGCTCATATGAGACCACTACAACACTCTCTGCTGCAGCGCTGGACTCCGATGTCGGAGGATTATGCGGTGCGTCTTCCCTTGGATCCAGCAGTGCGCAAGGCGCTGAGCTGGTGGATGCAGACAGACAAGTTGTCTGCGGGAATGCCTCTGGTGGCCCCAGAGTGGATTGTCGTCACGACGGACGCCTCATTGTCGGGCTGGGGAGCCCACTGCTTGGGAAGGACAGCGCAGGGGCTCTGGTCTCCTGCAGAGGCGAAGTGGTCTATCAACCTCCTGGAACTCAGAGCCATTCGGTTGGCGCTTTTGGAGTTCATCCCGGTACTGGTGCTGAAGCCTGTACGGGTACTGTCGGACAATGCCACGGCTGTGGCCTATGTCAACCGCCAGGGAGGTACCAAGAGCGCCCCTCTAGCCAAGGAGGCTATGAGTCTATGCCAGTGGGCGGAAGCGAACCTGGAACAGCTGTCAGCGGCCCACATTGCCGGAGTCATGAATGTCAAGGCGGACTTTCTCAGTCGCCATACCTTGGAGCCCGGAGAGTGGCAGCTATCTGCTTAGGCGTTCTTGGACATCACAAAGCGCTGGGGCCAGCCGAGCCTGGATTTGATGGCGTCATCGGCCAATTGCCAAGTGCCGCGCTTCTTCAGCAGAGGACGGGACCCTCGATCCCTGGGAGTAGATGCTCTTCTCCAACAATGGCCGACACAAGAGCTTCTCTATGTGTTCCCACCCTGGCCCATGTTGGGCAGGGTCCTAGACCGGGTGGCAAAGCATCCCGGCAGGATAATCCTGGTGGGTCCGGATTGGCCCAGACGTCCCTGGTATGCGGACTTGATCAGGCTCTCAGTCGACGATCCTCTGCGGCTGCCAGTGGAGCAGGGCCTGTTACATCAGGGTCCCGTGGTGATGGAGGATCCCTCCCCCTTTGGTCTTACGGCCTGGCTATTGAGCGGCAGCGTCTGAGGAAGAAGGGCTTCTCAGACAAGGTCATCGCCACTATGCTGAGAGCGAGGAAACGCTCTACTTCTACTGCTTACGCCAGGGTTTGGCGTATCTTTGCAGCGTGGTGTGAAGCAGGCTCACTTTCTCCCTTCACTGCTCCAATTTCTTCAGTGTTGGCGTTCCTGCAAGAAGGTCTGGACAAAGGCCTGTCGCTCAGTTCCCTTAAGGTCCAGGTAGCGGCTCTGGCTTGCTTCAGGGGCCGCCTGAAGGGTGCTTCCCTGGCTTCGCAGCCAGATGTGGTGCGCTTTCTCAAGGGAGTTAATCACCTGCGCCCTCCTCTGCACTCAGTGGTGCCTGCGTGGAATCTCAACCTGGTGCTAAGAGCATTGCAGAAGCCGCCGTTTGAACCCTTGTCGAGGGCATCTCTGAAAGACCTGACGTTGAAAGCAGTCTTTTTGGTGGCTATCACTTCAGCCAGAAGAGTTTCCGAGCTCCAGGCGCTCTCATGTCGAGAGCCTTTTCTGCAGTTCACTGAGGCAGGAGTGACTATTCGCACAGTGCCTTCCTTTCTGCCCAAGATTGTTTCTCGCTTCCATGTGAATCAGCAGCTCTGTCTCCCTTCCTTTCGTAGGGAGGACTACCCAGAGGAGTACTCTGCTCTTAAATATCTGGATGTGAGACGAGTCATCATCAGATACTTGGAAGTGACCAATGATTTCCGGAAATCGGATCATCTGTTTGTCCTGTTTGCAGGTCCTCGTAGGGGTCTGCAGGCTGCTAAGCCTACAGTGGCAAGATGGGTCAAGGAAGCCATTGCAGCGGCTTATGTGGCCGCGGGGAAGGTGCCGCCTATCCAGCTGAAGGCTCACTCCACAAGAGCTCAGGCGGCCTCGATGGCAGAGGCCGGTTCCGTCTCCTTGGAAGAGATATGCAAGGCGGCAACTTGGGCTTCGGCCCATACATTCTCCAAGCATTACCGCTTGACTGTGGCTGCTCGGGCGGAGGCCCGGTTTGGAGCTTCAGTGTTGCGGTCAGGGATTTCTATGTCCCGCCCTGGGTGAGTACTGCTTCGGTACATCCCACCAGTCTATGGATTGATCAGCTTGATGATATGGAAGGTAAAATTATGTATAATCATACCTGATAATTTTCTTTCCATTAATCATAGCTGATCAATCCATAGCCCCTCCCAGATATCTGTATTGTTTTACTCTGGTTGCATTTCAGGTTCAAGTTTAGTCTTCAGTTACTTCAGAAAGACTTCGTGTTCAAGTTTTTTCACTTGGATTCTTCAAGAGTTAAGACGAGTTTGTGTTACAGTGAGCTGCTGCATTCCTCTCCCCTCCGTTTTACGGGGCTGGATTGAGACTTATAATTCTGCCGGCACTCCCTCCCGCTTCGTGCGGCTGTAGGGCAGTTTTGTACCCCTCCCGCTTCGGCGGTGTTCGGGTCAGTCAGCTCCTCCCGCGGTTGCGGTTGCAGGATAAGCCAGATCCCCCCGCATCGGCGGGTGTGGTGTCCCTCCCCCGCTCCGCGGGGATGAGCTGGACGGATTCCCCTCCCCCACTTGTGTGGGGATGAGCTGGGTTAATTCCCCTCCCCCGTTTCGGCGGTGGTGAGCTGGGCAGAGTGTCCCTTCGTGGGTGTAATTCTCTAAGTGCTGAGTCCTGCGGATGGAGCTTTGATATCGACATACTGAGGAGTTTCCGGCAGCACATGACCACATATAGGGAGGCAAAAGTTTGCTCTCTATCTCCACCTGCTGGTAGATGGACACAACCCACCAGTCTATGGATTGATCAGCTATGATTAATGGAAAGAAAATTATCAGGTATGATTATACATAATTTTACCTTTTTACTGTTGTTATGCTGTTAACAAAAGTTTTGTGTTAAACTGTACCTGCTGTACACCACCTTGGGTGAATCTCTTCATGTAGAAGAGATGAGAGTTTTCAGTTTTGGCACAGTATAAGTCATCACAAGAACAAAATATAAGAAAACCAATGGACTGCATTAGGGGCTAATAGCCCATTTAGTTATATATAAACAAAAGGGATCTGCATGAAACAAAATATTTGTTTTTATTTTGGCTTATAAAACCACTTGTCCTTGAAAAATGCCTAAAACAGAATAATCTATTTGTGTATCTAAAAGGTGAACTTCTACATAACAGATGAGGTGAAGATGTGATTCCATGTGTCCCAATGAAAGGAGAGTTTAATTTTACTTCCATTTAATTGCAGTCTATTCCATCTTTATACCACAAGGTTTTCCATTGCAGATTACAACAATAATTAAGATGAACAAGTCAGGAAACAGGATATTCTCACGGAAATTTGGCCATCTGTATTTGTATAGAACAGTGTAGGAAAATGAGCACAAAATACAGAGTTTATAACTGCTGTTTCTACCAGCTACAATAAGTTTTTAAGCTGTTTTAGTGATTTTCAATTTTTATTTCACAATATTTATACCTACATGTAGGAAGCTTTCAAATAAATTAAAAAGCTGTCAAGTTTAAAAAAATCTTTTGTCCTCCACCTTCTAAGGCACTACCTATCCAACTGGTTCAGGTTTAGACTTTTTACAGATGGACCACGCATAAGCATTCTGTTATTTCTAATAATCTTTTGCTATTATTTTCAATAGCATTTGCTATTGTTTTGGGTGAACTAAAACAGTGGCAAGCTCCGCTTACTGCCAACAAACTCTTATAATGAACTAGATACGAATACCCCATCTCCTGTTTTCTTCAACCTCCTTGTTGAGAAGAGTCCTGCTTAGAAGCAGTGGAAGTTGTGTTTTTTAAAGTGCAAACTTAATTTTTTTTTTGAAAGATCTTTGGCTCTTAGTTATACAAGAAAATGTTTAAAAGCTGGATTAAAGAAAAGTTTGTGTGGTTATAATATTTAAGAGCGTGGTCTCTGAGGTGGCTGGTGACGATTATTGCAGCTATTTCCCAGTGGAACCTTTTATTTATTTTGGTACATTTGATATTCCACTTAAGGCCTGCACATAGGCGTCTAGGCAATTTATAACATCGAATAAACTAAGAGCAGGGAAAAAGAATAGGGAGCAGCAGACTTTAGTAGAGGGGTTAGTGGAACTTAGGAAAAGCAGAAGAGAACAGATGAGTTTTTACAGCTCTTTTAAAATTAGCAAGTGATGGTTGATTCCTGAGGTTGAGGAGTAAGTCATTCCAATTGTTTAGGGACCAATATACCTGAAAGCAACGTCACGGGAAATATTGAGATGGAGAAGTGAGGGTGGGAGAAGGGTAGAGATGGCAGATGGTGACATTTTTTAGCCCAATTATTAGCAACAGCACACAAGAGCCTTCAAGACTGGGACAAATACTTTATTCATAAAGGACCCAACACGGTCCGTGTTTCGGCGGTACTCTCCTGTATCAGGCGTCAATGAAAAGTCCCAAACCTCTGTTTGAATATTGCAGACAGGTCTTTAAGAAATGCTCCCAATTCCAAGATACTCTATAACTATCCAAAACTGAAGAAGAATTCTCCAGATGACTGCTAATATGCAAACAATATGGAACACCAATTTCACAAAAAGACACTGTCTCTTTGGTAGTTTTTCCTAAGCAACGGCGTCTTTTTGTCGTATACTGTCTTTGTGCATATAGACCCTACTATACTTGGATCACATCTTTATTAAGACCGTTTTCCAGTGATTACATTTGTCTATACTCTTCAGTGATTTTGTGTACTGACCCCTGATGTAGGCGTTATGCTGAAACCCAGTGTTGTGTCAGGTCCTAAAGGTTTTATTCATTATATTCCTTGTTCTGCTGTTTCTTTACAGAAGAGCCCTGCTGGGCCCACTATTACCTTTTTTTTTTTACTTTTGTTGACATAGTGGAATACAGTCCTCCACTTTTGCGGTGCTCAGACAATGGGAAACCATAGGAGCATTGGTGGTTCTGTTCTTCAAATGGCTGCAATGTTCTTGCAGTCTCATTTTAATGTTACGTATGGTGCAACCCACATAAATGTTCTCACAAGGACAAATGCAAGTAGTTATGCTCTTCAAACTATATGTTTTTCTAGTTATAGGATTCATCCATTGTACACAGTCTAAAGTAAGTTGACACATGTTGCAATTCCCAGAGGGACTATGATGTCCGATTTAATGGGAAGCAAAATCCATTCTGTTAGAATTATGTACTAAATAATCAGCTAAGTTTCTAGGTCTTGAATAGGCTATACAATGTCCAGGTCCTCCTCAGCCACTCAGGTACAGAGGGGGCGGGGAAGGGGGCCACTAGACTACCAGGTTGGGAGGGTCTTGTGTTCGTAGCCCATGGGGCCACCAGGGTTTTTTTTATTGGGGTGTGAGGGGGGTTAGGGGGGCTAGAGATCCCCCCATGAACTTGGGTCAGGGGGACTGGAGGTCCACCAGACCTCCAGCCCCTATGTCGCTGGCTTGGGGTGGGGGTTCAGGGGGGGACACTAGGCCACCATGGCCTTGCATTGCAGGGGGTTCTGGGGGTCCCACAGACCTCCAGCCCCTTTGTTTGACAGGTCTACTCCCGTACTTTTACCCTATTATCAGAGATAATAGCGTGCTTTAGATTGTAAGCTCCTTTGAGCAGGGACTGCCCTCTTTTATTAAATTGTACAGCGCTGCGTAACCCTAGTAGCGCTATAGAAATGTCATGTAGTAGTAGTAGTGCTTAAATTTGCATGCTATTATCTCTTATCTTAGGGACGATAAAGCCCTGTGCTGTTCCAACGCTATTTTTAGAGCACTGTTTGGAACAGTGTTGGGCTTTTGATTATGTGCACCTAAGTTAGTAATAGGAACAGCTGGAGTTTCAATCTGAACTGTTAGCAGATTGAAATATCTCCTGGAACACAAACTGGGGTTTTTTCACAGTATCTTTCTGATAAGTACCATATTTAGATAGTTCTAAAAAGACCTATACATTAAAGCAGAGCTTCTCAAACTGTAGCTGAGATCCTAAATGGGATCAAGATCTGGTAGGTTCTCCATAGGTGCATCATTCTGTAACTTTGGGGGGGGGGGGGTCACAATTTTATTTGGCTACCATCTGGGGTCATTGACACAAAAAAAGATTAATGAGCACTGTATTAAAGGTTTCACTTGAGGTGATATCTCCAAATAGTTTTGCAAGGCACTTTGGAAGAGATCTCAGTCTCTTAAATGTATTGTTAATGCCCATCTCAACATTTGCACTGTGCCAAAGAGCTTCCTTTTGGCATTCATGAAGTATAATTTCAAGATGTGCTTGAAAATTATTTTTAAGTCTAGCTGGTGGCACTTAATACAATTTGATCAATTTCTGTATCTTTACACTACATTTTCTAGATTATCTGATTGCATTTGTTGGTTTTTAAAGATTTTTCTCTACACAATGTTCTATTTATTAGGCTTTATTTACCACCTTTTTAAAGGAATTCATTCAAGGTGGTGTACAGCAAGAATAAGTCAAACATAAGCACTAGACAATTACAGCAGTACAAATAACAATACAAAGTATGACATGGAGGGGCATTTTCAATATGACGTTTAAGTCCGACTTTGGAATTTTTGCACAAAACGTCCAAAATCCGAATAGGAAAGGAGGAGAATTTCGAAATATAAAAACATCTATCTTTTTTTCAAAAATACTGTTTCGAACAAGGTTTTGTGCTTTAGAAGTTTTGTTTTTTCGGTCCATTTTCGGAAGGAAAAAAAAACAAATAGGTGCAAAACATAGATAGGATCATGCACGTGGGGTACAAGAATCCAAGGGAACGGTACATTATAGGGGGTGAAGTGATTCTGTGTATGAAAGAAGAGCGTGACTTGGGGGTGATTGTGTCTGATGACCTTAAGGTGGCCAAACAGGTAGAAAAGGCGACAGCCAAAGCCAGAAAGATGTTTGAGTGCATAAAGAGAGGGATGACCAGCAGGCAAAAAGATTTGATAGTGCCTTTGTATAAGTCTCTGGTAAGGCCCCATTTAGAGTACTGCGTGCAATTCTGGAGACCGCACCTACAGAAAGATATCACCAGCTATCTACAGTTCAGAAAAGAACTGAAGACATATCTTTTCAGAAAATTCTACAATTCAGTAACTTAGCTATTGATGTCCCCCACTTCCTACTTGAAAACCATCTTAGTAAATTCAGCCAGAACTTAAAATGTCCTTCCACTTCCACTTCCTAAATGTAAACCATCTTTGTAAGTCCAACCAGAATGTAACTGTCAAACCGTCACTGTAACTTTCAACCAATATGTAAATTGTAAGCCACTTTGAACCAAAACCTGTTTTTGAAAAATAGTGAGATACAAGAATGCATAAATAAATAAATAAAATATAAACAGGATAGAGTCGGTCCAGAGGACGGCTACAAAATTAGTAAGCAGTCTCTGTCCTAAATCATATAGGGACAGGCTTAGGAACTTTAACATATATACACTGGAAGAGAGGCGAGAGAGAGAGGGGATATGATAGAGATGTTTAAATTCCGATACATCCCACCTGGGGTGGGGAGCTTATGTGTATAGGCTTCACATCTATAGTGCTTGGTCAGCTCAAGAAACAGATCTTCAGATCAACCTATTAGAGCTATGGGCAATCTAGAATGCTCTAAAGGCTTTCAGAGATCGGCTGTCATAAGTACATAAGCATCGCCATGCTGGGACAGACCAAGGGTCCATCGAGGCGAGCCCAGCACCCTGCCACCGACAGCGGCCAAAAGAATAAGCAATTTGTCCCACCCATCCTAAAAATACTATATTATTCCCTTGTCCATTCAATAACATTCTATGGCTTTTTCCTCCAGGAAGCCGTCCAACCCTTTTTTGAAGTTCGCTAAGTTAACCGCCTTAAACACCTTTTCCAGCAGCGAATTCCAGAGTTTAACTACGCGTTGAGCGAAGAAAATTTTCCTCCGATTCATTTTAAATGTCCACACTGCAGCTTCAACCAACCAAATTATACTCATTCACAGGTTGCAATGTACACCAACAATCATGGGGTACCAGATCACGCCCATTGTGTGAGAAGGCCATCCGGATGTGGCATTGGGTAGACCAGCATGGGATGCTCCTGAAGGCCACTTACCTGGTGGACAAATCCAACAGCCTGGCCAATAGACTGAGCAGAGTCATGCAACTGCAAAAGTGGTCACTCAACATGGGCATTGCCCGTGAGATCTTCCGAGTGTATGGCACCCGCTCGGTGGATCTCTTTGCCACTCAACTCAATCAAAAAGTCCCTCAGTTCTGTTACAGGCTTCAGGCCCACGACAGACTAGAGTGAGATGCCTTCTTCCTTCATTGGGGGACAGGTCTTTATGCGCATCCTCCCATACCGCTTGTAGGGAAGAATTTGCTGAAACTCAAGTAAGACCAAGGGACCATGATCCTGATCACCCCATACTGGCCCAGGCAAATCTGTTTCCCTCTTCTTCTGAGTTTTTCTCCGAAGAACCTTGGAGCTTGGAGTGTTTTGTGACCTTCATCACGCAGAATGAGGGATCTCTTCTACATCCCAACCTCCAGTCTCTGGCCCTCACAGCCTGAATGTTGAGAGCTTAAAATTTGCTTTCTTGCATCTTCCTGAGGGTGTCTGCAAGGTCTTGCCAGAAAGATTCCACTAAGAGATATTACTCTTTCAAATGGAGGAGGTTTGCCGTCTGGCGTGAGGGCAAGGCCCTAGATCCCATTTCTTGCCCTACACAGACTCTGCTTGAATACCTTTTACACCTTTCTGAGTCTAGGCTCAAGACCAACTCTGTAAGGGTTCACCTTAGTGCAATTAGGGCTTAGCTTCGCTCTGTAGAGGATAGGTCCATCTCTGGTCAGCCTCTAGTTGTTCGCGTCATGAGGGTCATGTCAAGGCTCATAATGTCAGAGCCATGGCTGCATCAGTAGCCCACTTGAGGTCAGCCTCCATAACAGAAATTTGCAAGGGTGCAATGTGGTCTTCAGTCCATGCATTCATATCTCACTACTGCCTTGAGCAGGATACCCAATGTGATAGTCAGTTTGGAAAGACAGTTCTACAGAATTTATTTGGGGTCTAGAATCCAACTTCACCCACCTAGGCCCATTTTGTTCTGTTCCAGGCTGCACTTTCACACAGTTGTATATAGTTTCAGGTTAATTACTATTTTGTCCTTGCCATTGCGAAGTCCAGTTGACCTATGGTTATTGCTTTCGGTGAACCTAGTAACTAAGGATTTCCACGTGTGAGAATATGGCCTGCTTGTCCTCGGAGAAAGTGAAGATACTTACCTGTAGCAGGTATTCTCAAAGGACAGCAGGCCATTCATTCTCACATACTCTCCCATCTTCCCTTGGTAAGATTTTTTGTATGCTGTAGTATTGTACTGATGGTCCCACACTCTCATGGCGGGTGGGAAGGCTGCGCGTGCTCTAAAAGTTGTATTAGCTTGTTTAAGCTCCGCACCGGGTGACATGGATGACATCAACCTCATGTGAGAATGAATGGCCTGCTGCCCCAGGAGAATACCTGCCTCAGGTAAGTATCTTCGCTTTTGGCTCTAGTGGTCTCTGGCAGGAAAGATGATATCATCATGGCCAGTTGGAGAGAAAGCTGTGAGTGGAGGAAAGCAAATATCTGTGACAGAGCTCAGTTTGAGAGAATGGGAAGATAAGCTCAAAGTGATTTGAATTAATCTGAAAAACTGGAAAAGTGTTTTCTGATTCACTTACGTAAGTGAAATTTTGTATGAAAGAGCTGAACTGCTATTTTGTGGTACCTGTCAGGAGAATGATGGTATGAGTTCAACATCAATCTATATCAGCAGTTTTCAGGAAGTATCACACAGGGCTTGCACACAGGCAAAGCACCGGCTCTAGTGACATGTAGTCACTACTTGTTTTTTTTTTTTTTGCTAAAGTTAGCAGCAGCATCCTCATCTCTCTCCCTCCTCCCATGGTGAGCCTAGCACTCTCAGCTTCCCACCACCTCACAAATCCAGTATCCCAACCCCATCTCGTTCTTCAAACTTTACTACTCTTACAGCAGCGGTAGCTGTTACACGCTGTCTGGGCTAACCCAGAGCTTTTTCTTGGGCAGGTCCTGCTCACATGTAAACAGGAAGTTGCAACAAACATGGCAGAAAATAAGCTCCAGGTTGGCTGAGGCATCATTTAACTGCTGCCGCAATAGGGAGGTCCGAATAAAAAGCCCCCCCTCCTGAGCCAACCCCCTCCCCCCCCCGGTGGTGGCCCCTCTTCTGTTCTCCTCCCCACCCCATCCCACCCAACTACTCATAGACCCTGCCTGGGCCTACCTTAGGAAGCCCTGGTGGTGTAGTGGCCACTTTGGGGGCAGGAACAAACCCCACTCATTCTTGCCCCATTCCGCTGTTCCCAACACAGTGGCTGCTTGGACTTCCTACAGCAGTCTCGGCAGCTATTGCAATGGGAACAGTGGTACAGGGCAGGAACAAGTGAGGTTCATTCCAGCCCCTGAAGAGGCCATTAGACCACCAGGGCTTCCTAAGGTAGAGTTCCAGAGGAGTGCTCTTCCAATATATAGCCTCAAAAAATACTTCAGATACATTGTTCAGACATTTATAATTCTTAACATTTATTACATCTTACTTTTTGATAAGAAACTTTATATGTAGAAAACATTATGAATTAATCCACTTTATCTTTTCCTTTGTAGTGTTTAACTTTATTATGGGTTTTATGTTTCAGGAAATGTGTTTTCCCATGAAGAAGCCCATGGATGAAACTCAGATCTGTGTTGAGGGACAATTAATACATTTCAATACAGCTCATGAAGCAGCTTAAATCATGGTAATATTATCCCATCCACCATTACTATGGAACCTCAAAAGCAGTGATAAGATATTTCTATAATTTTTCTTGGGTGACTATTAATAGAAGACCTATGTAATGCTACCTTTTTCTTTTTTGTGGTTCCAGTGTGGTTTCAATAATGTGCTATGATGGTTCTGAAATCGCCTTTTCATGCTGTTTTGTTAGGAGGCTTGATTTTCACTGAACACATTATCCACATATTTTATTATATCATGAGTTCAATTCCCACTTCAGGCACAGGCAGCTCCTTGTGACTCTGGGCAAGTCACGTAACCCTCCATTGCCCCATGTAAGCCGCATTGAGCCTGCCATGAGTGGGAAAGCGCGGGGTACAAATGTAAAAAAATAAAATAAATAAATGTATTTTGAGAACTTTAAGATATTTAAGGTTTTGATTTACTGAACATTAAGTGGAAGATTCATCATGGTGCAGTAAAAGTTTGCCTCATATCGCACCTTTGATTTTCCGTGGGATTCAGCAATCTGTGGGATCACATTATCACAGGTTGCTGAATCCTGCCTTAGAGGAATAAGGATGCTTGCAAACCACCTTGCAAAACAGCGGCCCGATGCCCCTGGACCTCTAGCTCAGGGTCCCCCGCTCAGACTTCCAGCCCTCCTCCACCTGAAAGGTTGCATTGGTGGTCCAGGGTGAGGGGGTTGGGGAACTCTTTGGGCAGGAGCGGTGGCCAGTCGCTCCTGCCTCGTCCTTCAGAGCTTTCAAAATGGCACCTCTAATGGTAGTCTCGCACTACTACCGCTAGGGGTCATATTCCATATAAGATTGAAACTAATCTAATAAATTCCTGCTTCACTCATACTCTAACAGACTTTAAAATGAAACATGATTTTTCTTACTGTGAAATTACACGATAGTAACTGTATTTCCTTTTCTTTTTTATCTATGATTTTATTCTGACTATAAACATCCTATATAATAAAAAGCACCTCCAACATTCTGAAGCTGACTCCAAGAAAGTGAAGCCTTGAAGCATTCGTGCTCCTGCTGTATCCATTTCCTGAAATGACGTCACGTACTTCCGTGTTTGTAAAGACCAATCACTGGAAGGGAACGCTGCAGAGTTGCCAGGCAACGGAACGCGACGTCACATGCATGAGGGTGTCGTCGTCCTTCCCTTCCTCCCTCCCTCCCTTCCAGTTCCAGGCCCCCTACCTCCAAATTTTAAAAGTCAACTTCACTTACGAAGTCGGGTTTACGGCAGCCAACAGCAGCAGCGGTAACAGGCATGCAGGCTCGACCCTTCTCTCTCTCTCTCAGCTCTGGTCCCGCCCTTCCGGAAACAGGAAATGAGGGCGGGACCAGAGCTGAGAGAGAGAGAAGGGCCGAGCCTGCTCGCCTTTTACCGCTGCTGCCGGCTGCCGTAAACCCGACTTCGTAAGTGAAGATGACTTTTAAAATTTGGAGGTAGGGGGCCTGGAACTGGAAGGGAGGGACGACGACACCCTCATGCTTGTGACGTCGCGTTCCGAGGGGGGATCCTGGAACTGGGAGGGGGAACCCTGAAACTCGGAGGGAGGGACCCTGGAACTCGGAGGGAGGGAGGGGACAAACCTGGAACTCGGAGGAAGGGAGGGAGGGGACGACCCTGGAACTCGGAGGGAGGGAGGGAGGGATTAAGGGGACGACTCTGGAACTCGGAGGGAGGGGACGACTTTGGAACTCAGAGGGAGGGAGGGGACAAACCTGGAACTCAGAGGGAGGGAGGGGACGACCCTGGAACTGGGAGAGAGGGAGGGAGGGGACAAACCTGGAACTCGGAGGGAGGGAGGGGGGATGACCCTGGAACTCGGAGAGAGGGAGGGGGGACGACTCTGGAACTCGGATAGAGGGAGGGAGGGGATGACCCTGGATCTCGGAGGGAGGGGACAGACGACCCTGGAACTCGGAGGGAGGGAGGTGACCCTGGAACTCGGAGGGAGGGAGGGGGGACACTGGAACTGGGAGAGAGGAGGGGCCCATGGCACACACTCTCATTCTTACACACACTCTCTCACAGACACACTCGCACCCAGTCTCACTCTCTCTCTCTCTCTGTCACACACATACACTCGCATATTCACTCTCTCTCTCTCTCTCTCTCTCTCATACAGTCACTCTCACACACACTCTCTCAAACATACACACTCCGAGGAAAACCTTGCTAGCGCCCTTTTCATTTGTGTCAGAAACGGGCCTTTTTTTACTAGTATTATTATGTTAGCCAGGCAATGCTATGTACAATAGGAGTATATGAAGCATGCAGGGCTGCCAAGAGACAAAGCCGGACCCAGGTCAAACAATCTTAAGGGCCCCCCATCCCCCTGCCTGCACCCCCCTCCTTAGGCACCCTTCTCAGTCCTCACACACCATCGACATCCCCCTCACACTATCAGTCAAAAGTAAAAACTTTGATAACATTTATAATTTAATATATTACTAGCCTGCATGGAAAGAATGAAGTTAACTTGTTGTAGTTTTGTCTTGAGATGTTAAGGGCACATAGTCCTCGGTACAGCTCTGGGGGCAAACTCAATGATGACAGCTGCCTCTGCTCTGTTGTTGCTCAAGGGAAATGTGCTGTGAGCTTTGGAGTTGGCTCCTTAGCTGTGTTCAGTCAGCCTGGCCCCCACACCTCACTTCCTCCTTAATCCTCAGCATTTGATCGTCCGTCTTCTGTGCTTGTGTGTGCCAGCCAGGACCTTGGTTATTGCATTAACATGTTAACTGTTCTCTGCCTTGTCCCCTCCCGCCATGGAAACAGGAAGTACGTCACACAGGGAGAAGGCGGGATGAGGCAGGAAGAAGGACCTATGGCGGCAGAGAAGACGTGTTAATGCGATAACCCAGGTCTCAGCCAGCACACATGATGAACAGGAGACCAATGCAGCCCGAGCTGCCTTCTGCCTGCCAGCAGAAGTCGGAAGTCTTACCACTGCCGGGCCCCCTTGGAGACCAGGCCTGGGGAATCTCCCCCCGCCCCCCCCCCCCCCCTCGGCAGCCCTGCAAGCAGGTGTAAATAAAATTAATGATTCAATGCAAGACTGAAAAAACTTTTTGGCTGTTCTTTCATTGGTATTAAAACAATGTCTAAAAGGTTAGACAAGTCTAGGGAAAACTGGTTTTCTGCCACTGAGTGGCGCCCTATACATTCCAATGTAAGAAACTTTTTAGTGCTACAAAAAAATAACCCCTGAAATACAACAGTACTTTGACTGCACTGAAAACATACAAAGAAAATTAGAAAGCCTTTTCCTTATGTCTAACCTGCTTTCCAACAGTTTAATTCTATTACTGCTTGTCCTGTCCTCAATGGACAGGGATAACAGATCTCACCATATTAATTGTAACAGCCTTTCAGGCACTGAAAATTGCTCTCGTCACCCCTCCATCGTCACTTTTCCAGACTTACTGATCCCAGTTCCTTCAATTTATCCTCAGTGGTGAACATATGTAGCCTTCTAATCATTTTGTGTTCTAACCACTACATTGCAGTCTTGTTTTCAGTTTGCAGTGTGTTGTAACTGCAGTTCTAAAATGATAACTGATAAAGACCTGTATGGTCATCCCATCTGTCCAACAAGGCAGCCAGAGCTGTATCTGACACTCTGTGCAGTTGCAGTCCTCTATGCCCTGTTTAAAGTGTGACGGTCTTAACTTTTTTTACTTAGATTCCATCCTCTTTCTGTATAGGGATCCTCTGTATTTATCCCACAGGTTTTTTTTTTAATTCTTTCGCTGTTTTTGTCCCCACCATCTCCACCAGGAGGGTGTTCGAGGCAAACGTCACCCTCTCTGAAGTCTACCATCCTGTAACCTCAGTCAGTTCATATCATTTAGTTCTACTGCTTCCCTGAAAACAATTTGTTTGTATATTAATACATTTCAAGTATTTAAATGTCTGTATCGTATCTTCCCTATCTCTCCTTTCCTCTACTGTACACATATTCAGGTCTTCAAGTCTCATACATCTTTTCATACAAAGCCCATTCCACTTTGTCGCCTTCTTCTGAACTTCATCTTTTTATGTCCCTAGCGAGATACAGTCTCAAACTCTAAACACAATACTCCAAGTGGGGCGGCCACATATCCTTTCATCTGCTCTGCTGTTTATGCAGACTAGCATCCTTTTGCCTTTAGCCAAGGCCTTGTTAACATAGTTTTGCCACCTTCACTATCACTCCAAGGCCTCTCTCCTGCTCTATACACATCAGCTTTTTGTCCCCCATCACATACAACTCCTTTAGATTTTTATACCCCAAGTGCATCACCCTGCACTTTTTTCATTAACTTTTAACTGCCAAATATGAGACCATTCTTCTAATTTTTGTAATCATTTCTTATGTTGTCTACTTTGGAGTGTCCACTTTGTTGCAGATCTGTCATCTGCAACTAGGCAAATGTTTACCTTTTCTTCTAATCCTTCAACAATCTTGCTTATAAATATATTGAATAGAACTGGCCCCAGTACCAATCCCTTAGGCTCTCTACCACTCACCTTTCTTTCCTCTGAATGAATTCCACTACCCTCAGCCACCTATCAGTTAACCAGTTTACCATCCCCAAGCCATTCAGTTTGTTTCTCCTATGAGGAGCAGTATCAAAAGCTTTGCTGAAGTAGACCACATCCAGCACGTGCCCTCAATCCAGTTCTATTGTCACCCAGTGAAAGAAATTAATCCAATTCATATGGTATGGAATAGCCTTGGATAAAGCTGTTTTGCCTCAGATCTTGCAACTCATTGGATTGTAGAAAGTAGACTATTTCTTTTTACAGATGTACTTGTTGCGTACTACTACATCACATCATTCTTTATTTTCTATGCACACATTTGATTTTTTTTTTATCGGTATAATTTGTTGGGGGGGGGGGGGTCTGTTTATTAGAGTTGAGACTTCAGTGACTCTACCACTGAAGAAATTGATATTGACTGAAATGAGGAATGTTCCAGGTTTGGAAGAGTTCATAGGTAATGATGCAACGAAAGGAGGTACATCCATCTCATTTAGGTGAATGAGAAACATAAAAATGGGGGTCATGTTAACTGCTGATTTGTATTAGCTCAGAGGGGACAGTACTAATGCTTACCCGAGGGAGGAGCCCATAATGTTAGGTGAGGAGGTGGTCTTGGAGGGAAGCTGTATTGGTCTGGCTGTTGGAGTCCATAGTCCTGCAGATGTGGTAAATTTCTAGTGCAAGCAAGTGCCAGTGAGACTCTCTGCCTCTGGCTACAGAGGACAGGTTGCATCAGGGAAGGGGGAAAGAGGAAGAGTTCAAGTACTAGTTTCTGTATGGGGCCATTACCAGTTAAGATCCCCTTCGTATACCCTTCTATTATGCTCTCCCACCCTTTCATAGTGGAACCAAAGGAGAACCCAGGGGCTGAGAGCCTTTGAGAGAAATGTTTGGAGCTGGATGGACATGCATCAGTGAGATGGGTTTCTGAAGATAGCTGCTGACCTACTGCTCTCTAAGGCTAGACCAGAATGGCTTCTGGCTATCTTATAGTTTGTCAAGTCAATGAGTAAGGTTATACATCATGTTTTCTAGTCAGCATGGCCCTGCAAAAGCTGGAGGTAAGGGGGACCTGGAATACTGGCATGTCCCAGAAGCAGGTGGTGAAGTAAGGAAGCCCTGTTTCCCCTTGATCCCTGTCAAAGAAAGCCCCCTCTTCTGGGAACAGCTGCTGTTGAATTGTCTGATCAGCACAAGTACTTTTATTACTAAATGGGGAGGAAAGATAAGGAAGAAAAGAAGGCCAGCTGGACATGAGCATGAGAAAAAAAAATGAAACTAGAATCACAGGGGAGGAGCATGGCTGGTGTAGCAGAAGTGATTGGGACACAGTGAGAGCCACAGCAATGAGAAGCAGCCAGAACTGCAGACTGCAGTGACAGGGTTTCTGATGCATTAGGAGCTCAGGAAGGTGGACTGTGCAGCTGAAAAGGGCCAAGGCTTCCTAAGGCAGTAGTAGTTGCTGTTGAATCTCAGTGCTTGCTTGTGTTTAAAAGGAAATTGCTCTTAAAAGGACCATGCCAGATTTGATGGTGGCCAAAAAAAGGAGTTCTCTTTCCCCTGATTTAGTGAAGGCACCTGAAACTGGGTCTATGGCTCACTGAGGAGTCTCATGAGGGCTTCAAATTCCTTGGCTGGAAGGTCTGAGAAATTCAAAAACACAAAAATAAATCTACCTTCCACTCTGTTTGTAAATCCAAAGAAACTAAAAATCATGTAATGGATGCTAGTCAAGAATGTTATCTAAATATTGATAAATTAGATAATAAAAATTGTATCTTCTCTGTTCATTTCTCATATATCCATCATTACATGTTCCTATTGGAACTCTATACTTAATGTTCTTATGATCTGATGTTGCTGATGATAGAAACTACAGGAAGGGTAGCAGAAGATACAACTAAATCTAATTATGAAAAAATTATATTCTACAGACCTTAAAAGATAAGGATAGTTTTGCTGTAATATTACGAGGGGCATTTTCAACATGATGTCTATATCCGATTTTGAATGTTTTGCAAAAAATGTCCAAAAATCCTGTAGCAAACATGGCCATTTTCAAACCAGAAAAAGTCCAATTTTTTGTTTCGACAGTGCCATCTGCTAGATGTTTTATTGCTCAGTGCAACTATCTCTTAGGAGTATTTTGGGGGAAAAAAAGTCCAAGGGAACAACACACAAAAATAAGCCCTTGGGATATATGGGGTGGGAGTGCAGGCATCATTCTTAGTAGACTGGCCACACAGACCTCCCAGCAAAGTAGTGGGGCAATATGACAAAATACAAAATGTGATAAGATACAGAATAATAATATTGGTACATGCCAGAAAAAAATAACCAAAAATGTAATTGTGAAAAGAAGCAAAATTACACCAGTCCTAATAAATAAATAGATAAATGAAAAAAAAAGTTAAAAATGAAATGTTCTTCTGAACATTTGGGGACAAAAATGACAACAAAAGGCAAAAATAAGTAACGAAAGTACAATCAGGTAGCATAAAAAAAATATATACAGTGGTGGAAATAAGTATTTGATCCCTTGCTGATTTTGTAAGTTTGCCCACTGACAAAGACATGAGCAGCCCATAATTGAAGGGTAGGTTATTGGTAACAGTGAGAGATAGCACATCACAAATTAAATCCGGAAAATCACATTGTGGAAAGTATATGAATTTATTTGCATTCTGCAGAGGGAAATAAGTATTTGATCCCCCACCAACCAGTAAGAGATCTGGCCCCTACAGACCAGGTAGATGCTCCAAATCAACTCGTTACCTGCATGACAGACAGCTGTCGGCAATGGTCACCTGTATGAAAGACACCTGTCCACAGACTCAGTGAATCAGTCAGACTCTAACCTCTACAAAATGGCCAAGAGCAAGGAGCTGTCTAAGGATGTCAGGGACAAGATCATACACCTGCACAAGGCTGGAATGGGCTACAAAACCATCAGTAAGACGCTGGGCGAGAAGGAGACAACTGTTGGTGCCATAGTAAGAAAATGGAAGAAGTACAAAATGACTGTCAATCGACAAAGATCTGGGGCTCCACGCAAAATCTCACCTCGTGGGGTATCCTTGATCATGAGGAAGGTTAGAAATCAGCCTACAACTACAAGGGGGGAACTTGTCAATGATCTCAAGGCAGCTGGGACCACTGTCACCACGAAAACCATTGGTAACACATTACGACATAACGGATTGCAATCCTGCAGTGCCCGCAAGGTCCCCCTGCTCCGGAAGGCACATGTGACGGCCCGTCTGAAGTTTGCCAGTGAACACATGGATGATGCCGAGAGTGATTGGGAGAAGGTGCTGTGGTCAGATGAGACAAAAATTGAGCTCTTTGGCATGAACTCAACTCGCCGTGTTTGGAGGAAGAGAAATGCTGCCTATGACCCAAAGAACACCGTCCCCACTGTCAAGCATGGAGGTGGAAATGTTATGTTTTGGGGGTGTTTCTCTGCTAAGGGCACAGGACTACTTCACCGCATCAATGGGAGAATGGATGGGGCCATGTACCGTACAATTCTGAGTGACAACCTCCTTCCCTCCGCCAGGGCCTTAAAAATGGGTCGTGGCTGGGTCTTCCAGCACGACAATGACCCAAAACATACAGCCAAGGCAACAAAGGAGTGGCTCAGGAAGAAGCACATTAGGGTCATGGAGTGGCCTAGCCAGTCACCAGACCTTAATCCCATTGAAAACTTATGGAGGGAGCTGAAGCTGCGAGTTGCCAAGCGACAGCCCAGAACTCTTAATGATTTAGAGATGATCTGCAAAGAGGAGTGGACCAAAATTCCTCCTGACATGTGTGCAAACCTCATCATCAACTACAGAAGACGTCTGACCGCTGTGCTTGCCAACAAGGGTTTTGCCACCAAGTATTAGGTCTTGTTTGCCAGAGGGATTAAATACTTATTTCCCTCTGCAGAATGCAAATAAATTCATATACTTTCCACAATGTGATTTTCCGGATTTAATTTGTGATGTGCTATCTCTCACTGTTACCAATAACCTACCCTTCAATTATGGGCTGCTCATGTCTTTGTCAGTGGGCAAACTTACAAAATCAGCAAGGGATCAAATACTTATTTCCACCACTGTATATATATATAGTAAACTCCTAGGGATCTCTCATGTGTACTGAGACCCTTTTGTGGTGCCAGTCCAGACACGCATGCTCTCCACTAGAGCTTACCAGTACTTGGCTTTCAGAGAAGAACTCCAACAGGTCTCCTCTATGGCTGCTTGTACACCTAGCCTCAAGGACTGGAGCTCCTCCTTCACTCAGGGTGACTTCCCCCCTCCCCTCCCCCAGTTATCACTGCCTCTGTGAATCCTTCCCTGCTATATGCTCTGGTAACCGGTCACACTTCTGGTACTCCGGCAGGGCCCCTGGACTCCTTTGGGGAATATAGCCCTGGTTCACTCTACATTGAATGCAAATCCACTTTATTAGTTCCAGTCTTGTGGGGAACAAGTTCTTTCAAGCTTATCCTTCAACTTGTTCCTGCTCCACTGAGCCCACCTATTTGGGAGACCTGGGTCTCAGTATAAAACAGCCACCACCCCTGGCTAGGACTTTCTCCACTCTAACTCTACAGTCCTATCCTCCACCCCATGGCTGTTAGTCAACGTCACATAATATACAGTGTCATTAATATCATGTTCTCCAGTCAGGTAAGTACTGCCTGGGTTTTTGAGGGAACCTTCTCGCGCTCTGCTTCCAGGTGTTCTCCTCTAGCAGGTCTCTTCCTTCACTTTCTCATTCTGACCTCAAGCTCCATTTATTCCAGGTTTTTTTTCTCTCTCTCTCCCCAACTGGCTTCAAGACCCCCATCTCCTCCACCTCTCCTGTCTCTTGGAGGATGCCCTGCCTCCTGGTTTCGGAAAGGTCCAGGCCCAGAACTCTCTCCAACTTTCCATCTCCTATTCTGAGAGTTCCTCCTGGTGGCCTCTTCAGGGAAGGGCAGGTCCTATACCATGAGCACCCCCTAGCTGTCCCTTCCAGTCATTACACTGGTGTACCCCTTTTGGCTCCCTCTAGTGACCAGATCAGGGCATTTTCCAGACTTTTGGTAGGAGAGCGCCCTCTGGCGGCCTCCTTAGGGTAGGGCAGTCACTGTGTTGAAAACAAGGCTTACACTGTACATGAAAGAAAAAACATGGCTAGCACCGCACATCACAAAGTAAAAAATGAATGACTGTAAAAATAAATTTTATAAAGAAAGAACAAATGTGATTTGAAGAAGGATACCTATATGACCATGCTTTTAAAATGAAGCCTGATGTGAAAAATGTAAAAATAGATCAAGGTGGGGGACATAAATATGGAGATTGCATACTCTGCCTCTATGCAATGGAGTTGACAACTTTTATACATCCATAATTAGGTTCTAAGTTATCGCCTGTGGTTCTGAAGGAATGGAATAAGCTATTCTTCCATGCAAGGTGTTTTATATCGGTAAAACTATGTAACCAGTGAAACATTGGATTATTTAAAATTATTCTGCAATTTATGCCGTTAAGGAAAAAGCTTCCCTAGTGGATCTCTGGCAACAGATGACACATGATATTAAAAACATGAAGTATTTGTTTGTTGAACAAAGGCGGATGTTCCAAAATCGGGATCTATTGCAGGATTCACTTTGTTGAGAACATGTTTATTTTTTGAGGGAAGTGTCCGGAGACTTTGGCTCCAGTGGACTTGAATTCCTCTATTGAATGACATATGTTTTGAGTAGCTTGCCCTTGAAATGTTTCATATTTTTATGTGCTGACTGTTATAAGAAGTACTGATAGTGTGAGAGTGCACGCATGGAAATCTTGGAGAGTGAGCATCGTGCTGGGAATCATGTATGTTGACTGCAGCTGTGAATTCTGTGCTTGTAATTTTTGAAATATGTCACACATTTATCACTCTATATATTTTTTCAGTGTGCATTTTTTGACTACTGCATTATTTTCCCTGAGGAAGCCTAATTTGGGTGAAACCAAAAGCTGGGGACAGAAGATCTTATTAAGTGGACTGATATATTCCTGATGATGACATAAATTTACATGTGTTTTTTGACATTCACCAAGATAAGTAACATTATTTATCATGCTTCAGACTACTACTACTACTACTACTATTTAGCATTTCTATAGCGCTACAAGGCGTACGCAGCGCTGCACAAACATAGAAGAAAGACAGTCCCTGCTCAAAGAGCTTACAATCTAATAGACAAAAAATAAATAAAGTAAGCAAATCAAATCAATTAATGTGAACGGGAAGGAAGAGAGGAGGGTAGGTGGAGGCGAGTGGTTACAAGTGGTTACGAGTCAAAAGCAATGTTAAAGAGGTGGGCTTTCAGTCTAGATTTAAAGGTGGCCAGGGATGGGGCAAGACGTAGGGGCTCAGGAGGTTTATTCCGGGCGTAGGGTGCAGTGAGACAGAAGGCGCGAAGTCTGGAGTTGGCAGTAGTGGAGAAGGGAACAGATAAGAAGGATTTATCCATGGAGCGGAGTGCACGGGAAGGGGTGTAGGGAAGGACGAGTGTGGATTATGACCATTGACCAGCAGGTGGATAGAGCGCAACACAATTCTGCATTCTCTAATTCCTAGGACCAATGCAGAAAGCTACCACGGGCCTAACTGTGCAGTTACTGTGGGTTGAACACAGGTTATGCGCGCTGAACATTGCAGAGAGGGATTGAGCAAGGAATACATGACTTCACATTGCATTAAAATGAATGCTAAGGAGGCCATTGAGTATTCCACGGCAATGCAGAGAGGTAAACAGGGAGTTTTGACACATGGTTGCCACGAGAATAGCACTTCTGGGGCAGCGTACAAGGGTTCATGGAGAGGATTTCATGCCAGTTTGGTCTCCTTTTGCAACCAGATGGAAGCCCCTGCAAGGTTCAAAGGCAGACGGGGGAGGTAACAGACATGTGCGCATGTCTGAACAAAACCAAAAGTGAAAGCACACACCGGTTCCTGTTCTTCTGTGCCTAAATATTAGCTGTGAAAAAATGTTATACGTGAACAATTTTTGCTAGGCTTGTATTTAGGGACAGAAGAACAGGCACTAATTTGCGTGGCATTTTCAGTTTTTGTTAGGACATGAACACAAAAGCTGCATTTAGCATAAAACCTTTGTGTGTGTCTTGCATGCGCTCTCCTCCCATCCCCCCATTACCTGCAAGTTTTCGGCACATAAAATTTGCATGCAATCAGATTTTGGTATGCCATGGTAGAAGTCGTGCTCAGATATCGACGTATCAGGGCTCCCAAGTTCTGTTTATAGCTCCTACAATTCAGTATTTTTCTATTTCCAGCAGGTGGGCATGGATGTGCTCCAAGTTTAGTCTCTGAGGGTGGCTCCTGGGCCGCTTGGTCAGCTGGTTCCCAGTTGAGAAAGAGGGTGCTAGGGTCATACTGAGAGGTCTCTAGGTCACTGCCCTCCACCTCACCCCCTCCCCCACAAACACACTCTCTGTTGTGCATCAGCAGCTCTCATTCTTCTAGAAAAAAAAAAGTTTGAAGGAATCCTGCTGCTTTTCCCAGCATGACATCCTGGTGCCTGTGGATACCGCTGAGTGGGCTGAGCTGGGGGGTTGAAGTCAGTGATAAGTCGGACACTGATATTTCTATTTCTTACTGTTTCTGTGGAAGGCAATATTCTCTTTTCAATGCTACGTGCTCCTCACTTCAGGAGTTCTTTCTGCATTGTTCCTGAAGCTGCTGCTGGGTTCATCTACTTCAGTGCTGGTGTTTGTTTATGGCTGTGGCATTTAGTGTATTGGACTCCCTCTTCATGGCAGCTCCCACCAAAACAGTGAAGTAGTGTTCCTGCTGCGCTTCTTTGGGGCTGTGCAACACATGCAAACCCTCACAAAGGCAGTTGGAGATCGTGAGTAGTCCTGGAGAGCAGGGGCGTAGCCAGACACCCAATTTTGGGTGGGCCTGGGTCCAAGATGGGTGGGCAGAAGAGCCCGTCCCCGTCCCACAGGTGATTTGGTCTCTTCTTCGATCACCTGCATGCCATATGGTCTCTCAAACATCCCCCCTCTCCCACATACCTTTTAAATAGCAGAATTTCACTGGCAGCGAACAGCAACTAATACACACCGCTCATGTGGGCCCCACAGCCTTTCCACTGATGCAACTTCCTGTTTCCACATACACAGGAATACGTCAGAGGGAAGGCTGTGGGGTTGGTGCGAGCAGTATATATCAGTCACTGCTTGCTGCAGGTGAAGGTCTGCTATTTACAAGGTATGCAGGAGGAACAGTTGTTGGGAGTTTTCAACTGGTGGGGCTTGGGAATCCTACTGGGTGGGCCTGAGCCCAAAGTGGGTTGTCCTGGGCCCACCCTTGGCTACGCCACTGCTGGAGAGGGAATCTTGGGGTCCTTTCTGCAGCCTCCAATACTTGGAAACAGACTCTTACCCACTGCCCTTGGTTCTCCTCAGGAAAACATGGGAAGGGCAGCAATGATGGGGATTCAGGCTGACTCCTTGGTGGTGATTCCTTCTGTCCCTGCCCTTTCTGCAGGCACCATTTTAGGTGCTCTCACTCGGTCTGAGCTAGCAGCAGGCTGCCAGTCAATGTTCTCACTGGAATTTGTATTGCTCATACATCTAGCATATTTGTTGAAGCAGGGGCTTCCTGACACAGTGTCTTCTGTTCCAGTATCTCTTCCTCCTGAAACTCCAGTACCTAAACAGGTCTTTTCACTCTGTAGTTCCCACAGATCAGGCTTCAGTTGTTTCCGGGGGCTGCTTCTTTGCAGGAGCCCCTTGAAGAGAGTGAAGTCCCACTGGAGAAGGGTGATGACCCTAAAATGCTCAGATTATTCCATAAGGAGGCACTTTCAACCCTGAATTCTAGAGCTCTGGAAAATCACTTTTGAGGATCTTTCTGTCCCCCCCCCCCCCCTTACACTGCCCAGGGTCCCTCAATTACGGTTTGGATCAGAGGTCCTTCAAAGGCATTTCCTATGCATCCTGCTATTCGAGATTTGATTTTGACCAAGTTGCAGTCTCCAGACATGGGGCTTAAGGTAGGTAGATCTATGGTGTACCTGCTAATTCCTGAGGAAAAGGAGAAGCTTCAGTTTCTTAGAGCAGACTTGCAGGTGACAGATTACTCTCCCAGTGGAAGGAGGTATCGCACTTAGATTTTCAAGACTCTAAGATCAAGGCAGCATTAAAGCAGTTCTTTGAGATTGCATCCCTTGGTCTTCAAGCTACAATTTGTAGTTCATTTGTGGCCAGGGCATGCTTTATATGGCATCAGAGTGCTACCTCTTCTGACTCAGATTTAGAGGAGCCTGGCCTTTCTTAGATGACATGTTTGGAAGCAGGGCTGGCTTATATGGATGATGCCTTCTATGATCTGCTCTGCACCTTAGCCTGCTATATGGCTCTTTGTGGTGACTCAGCATCAGTTGTGTTTGAGAAACTGGTTTTGCAGATGCAGCATCCAAGACTGTCTAGTCAAGCTCCCATTTAAGAGCAAGTAGCTGTTTGGTGAAGATCTTAATAATTTGGTCAAAGAGTTAGGGTTCTACTCCATTCCTCAGAGATCAGTGTAGAGCAGACATGGGCAGCATGGGCAACCTTGGTCCTCAAGGGCCTCAACCCTGTCGGGTTTTCAGGATTTCCCCAATGAATATGCATGAAATCTATTTGCATGTACTGCCTCCACTGTATGCAAATAGATTTCATGCATATTCATTGGGTAAATCCTGGTTGCAGCCTTCGACCAAGGTTGCCCACTCCTAGTGTATCAGATCTTCCAAGTTTTTTTTTCTCAAGGAATGGACCAGGATCACTTCTGGCCAGTGGGTCTTAGACCTTGTCAGAGATGGCTACAAATTAGAATTTTGCCACCCAAACTATTCAGCTTGGAATCCACTTGTGTTTGACCAGTCAAGCAGGCCATGGTATGGCCCACCTTAGAGCTTTAGGGGCTTTCATTCCTGTTCTCCAAAGGAGCAAGACTAAAGCAGATGTTCAATTTATTTCATAGTTTCCAAGAAGGAAGGAAGGCACCTTTATGCCAGTGTTGGACCTCAATAAACTAAATTGGTATCTGAGTGTCTTAATTCCATATGGAAATCCTGCACTCAGTCATAACATCAGTTCAAACAGGAGAATATCTGACTATTTTGGACCTCAAAAAAGCATACTTTCACATTGTAATTTGGCTTTGACACCAGAAGTTTCTTAGGTCTGCCATTCTGGATCAGCACTTTCAATTCTGGTTTATACTATTTGGGTTAGCTACAGCACCCAGGATGTTTTCCAAGGTAATGGTGGTTGTAGCAGTTTTCCTGCATCATCAAGGAATTAATATCCATCCTTAGATGATTAGCTAATTGGAGCAATTTCCTTTCAGAAGTGATGAATGTGCTTCAGTTTCTCAGCTGGGTGGTGAATTTCAACAAAAAGCAAACTGGTACCTTCTCAAGCTCTGGAGTATCTTGGAGTGTTCTTTGATACAAAGCAGGGGAAAGTCTTTCTGTCAGATCACAAAAGATTGAAGCTCCAGCATCAAATTCACCTCTTTCTCCAGCAACACAGTCCTCATGTTTGGGATTACTCTCAGATTAATGGTAGTGACCTTGGAAGTGGTTCCCTGGGTGTAGACACACATGAGACCTCTACAGCACTTACTTCTCAGTTGCTGGTCCCCATTCTTGTAGGAGTATGGATGGCAACAGCCAGGCACAGCATGATGTGGTGGCTTCATTTGGTGAATTTACTCAAAGGAGTATCCTTCTCAGTCACGGGCTGGAAAGTGGTCACCATGGATGCCAGCTTGTCAGGAGGGAGGTAGGTTTCCAGACTCATGTGGTTCAAGGCACATGGCCAATCATCTTGAAATGCCAGCAATTCAGAATGCCTTATTGGTCTTTGCTACTCATCTGAACAGTCACTCAGAGTGTTCTCAGACAATGCCACAGAAGTAGCCTGTGTCAACAGACATTAGCTTTGGAGTCCTGTATACTATTCCACTGGACGGAGAAGCACCTGTGGAATGCAAACCTGGTTCATCACCTTGTGGATCAACTCCTCAAGCTTCCCCAGAACAGATGCTTGTTACATTAAGGATCCATCCATCTTTGATCTTACAGCCTGGCTCCTGAAAGGTCAAGGCTTAGATGCAAGAGTTATTCTGAAGCAATTACTACTCTGCTTCGGGCAAGGAAGCATTCAATCTTCACAACATATGCCAGGATTTGGAGAACATTTGAAGGGTGATGCTCTCCAAGAGCAATCTCCGCATTCACATCATGTGTTTCCTATATTTTGTCATTCTCCAATCTGGGCTTCAGAAAGGTTTAGTTCTGGGTTCTCTTAAGGTTCAAATCGTGATGCTAACATTCCTTCCTCCCAAATAAAC
This sequence comes from Microcaecilia unicolor, assembly GCF_901765095.1. Taxonomy (NCBI): domain Eukaryota; kingdom Metazoa; phylum Chordata; class Amphibia; order Gymnophiona; family Siphonopidae; genus Microcaecilia; species Microcaecilia unicolor. The sequence goes on from NC_044033.1 coordinate 72,114,110, forward strand.
TAGGACCCTGTTATAAAATTTATATTGTCTAGCACTGTAGAAGTTATTTGTAGTAGTACTGACACTGCAAATAACTGCTTTTATCAATACATTTCTGTAACCCAGTGCTTCTATGATTTTTATATTCCTTTTCCTTTTCAAATTCTATTAATTTGTATTGTACACCACTTGGATGGTTTGTCCTTGAGTGATATAGCAAATAAACTGAAACTTGAAACTTTGCTTCCCAATCTTTTTGTGCTTGTGACCCCATAATTACAGCCAAATAAAATTGTATGACCCCCCTGAAGGTGCAGAATAATGATGTCCCTATGGACAGCCCACCTAGGTTGTAACCACCAAAGCAGGTTTTGTGACACTATCTGGGGTCCTGGCCCACAGTTTTCGGGAAGCTGTACTCTAACTAATCTTACCATATGTAATTGGAACTGGATAGAAATCAGGCCTAGCAGAAGCACCTTTGTGGCAAAGATTGTGAAACCTTTTCATGATTGAACAAATATATGTTGAATATGCCATTATTGAGAAATAACAGCAGTGAAAGGTTTCTTGCAAAAGGCACAGGAACTCTATTGTAATATAGGTTGATGAATATGAACAAACTTGCAGTTTTTGTATCTCATCCCTGGAGAGATCAAATACCCTTGTCCTGGCACAAATTCAGGTAAACTGCAACTAGTTTTTCAAGGTTGGACTTCTTCATCTTTGAGATCATCTGAACAGTTTTTGCCCATAAAACTGGGTGCTGGCTTAGTTAACCCCAGGCCATGAAGTAACATGCTAGCTCATGTTTAGTCAGTAGCAACTTTGTTTACTTAGCATTGTGTAATCCAAATTCCTTATTGAGAGATTGTAAGAGGAATAATTAAAAACAGAGATCCCACAGATTTCATTAATGTAATTTACAAAATCAATGTTATAAATTACTAATGTAGGCACCTGTATGAATGTAAGGGCTTTTAAAATAATAATAATGTAATGAAACTCTCTCTGTGCCAGTAGAAAGATATTGCCCCTTTAAACCCTCTGAAAATATATGGAGATAGTTTCTCATCTATTGCCAATACCATATTTTTAGTTATATGTTCAGTACTTTGCCATATTCATAATGTAATATAACTAAGAATTCAAAGCTTTTCTATTTATGCTTTTGTTACAGATAGTTGAAATCCAGAACCTCCAGGGTACTGTTCTCAGAAATGTTCTTGTTCCACACACAGTATGTTAGATACAGGGAGAGTGCCAGAATCTCAAAACACAGATGAGAGGATGATGAAGGGAGGAGGGATTTAGATTTGTAAGGAACTGGGCAATGTTCTGGGCAAGAGGGAGCCTTTTCACTGAAAGGATGAGCTTCCATCTTAAGCAGGGTGCAACCAGGTTACCGGTGTTAAGCTTTTAAAGGAGAGAGGCCAGCTTTTAAATTAGATTTTGGAAGGGGAATAGGAAGCCGACAATTGCTCAGGTGCAGATGCTTCAGAGTAGAATATCTTCAATAGATGCTAGAAGTTAGAATATGTTGATTGAGAGGTTGCCTATATGTAACCTAAAAATTGTTTTGGAGTACTGATTTATTTCTGGGCACAAAAATTATTAATAAAAATCAGCTATAAAAATAAAATTAGTTTTTTATGTATGAATTGAATATGGTATGTACCTAGATATATTGGATGACACTGGGGAAAAATGAAGGCCATGGAAGTTAATAAAGCAGGGAGAAGTCCAAAATTCAGAGAAGGCAGGCATCTTTGTTATTCCACACAAGAAGAAAAGGGAGTTTGAGCAAACAGGAAATGGAGATGAACACAGAATAATAAGGAAAGGAGGAAGGGAAAAAGAGAGCAGAATGTTTAGGGAAGGGCTCAGCTTAAACCAAGGGAATGGAAGACAAGGAAAGAGAACCTGGCCAGGGACACAGGGATTTTCCATTAGACTATGTTTATACCTAGAGGTAGTTTGACTTGTGGAGTACTTCCTCATCGTCCTTGTCTTTCACTGGTTCAAGTGATCAGATAACCAAAATTTGGTCCTGCTACTCATGTGCCAGAGTGCATATGCTGTTTCGTACCTCTGCCCCCAGAAAACTACAAAAGGATGTTGAAGTATCATAGGGTTATGAGTAAGCACAGATGCAGATGTAAAAGAGGAACTGTGGTCTGTCTGCTCCTGCCAAATAAGAAGGTGGGAAAGCTCTACATCTATGTAGGAATGGAGAGGATCCTCATCTAGAGCCACCAAAAGAAGGAGAAAGGAGGCTGTGGATAAAGGACCAGGTCACTGGGGATCTGTGGTCTGCTGGGCAAATATGGTGGAAGAAATGTGTGTGTATGGGGGGAAAGGAGTATGCTGGGCAGAGATAGTAGTGGGGGGGGGGGGGGATGCTGGGCAGAAGGTATGATACCCTGATCTTTGTTTGGTCCTATTCTATTCCTGTTTTTTACATCCTGCTTACATCATCTTGGAATCAAAGTAGGTTACATTCAGAAAAGAAAGGAGCAGAGAAATAGTAACTAGTTAAATATCAAACACATAGAACTAATCCTCCATATACTTATCAAATAAGTAAGTTTTTAATGTTTTTCTAAATAACATATAATTCGAAAGTGTACATATTTGGATTGGAATAAAATTCTAAATTTTACTAGATTGGTAAATAAATGAACTTTCATGAATACATTTGTAATTAACTTGTGATACAGAAGGTCTACTTAATCTGTATCACAAATTAATTACAAATGTATTGAGAAAAAAAAGGACTACTTAATCTTAATAAAGATTTGAAACGAGAAGCAGAACAAATAATAAGAAAAGCAATCAACTGAATGACATCTTGAGCAAAGCAACCATTAATTATTTTGAAAATCCAACATGCTATCTTGAATTCAATGCGAGCTTCAATTGTTAACCAACATTGGAAAGAGTAGGAAAGTGAAGGGGTATAGGGCAGATTACACTCTTTTTGGGTGTAATTGAGGAACATGACATTAGTATATATTATGGAAAAAGTATGAAACAGCAGCACTTCAGCATTAGACAGTGCACTGTTGGAATGTAAATATGGTCCCTTTATCTATGGATCTGAGTCCTAATGCCGAAGATATACTAATAAATACTGACACAATACTCCATAGGTATTTTAAAAATTGTTTATTTATTTACATAGCAGAAGAACAAAATGAAAGGCAAGAATAATGACAATGATGATCTTGTCATGGAAACAGCTCAGAGCGAACACACACAAACCTTAAAGCAGGCTTCTAGCTCAGTCAGCTACTCTAGCCCAACACAGCAACTATACAGCAATTACTTGGCAACTATGCAACCTGGACAGTGATGTCACATGATGTCTGGCAGGTGGCAGAGTATTCTTCAGGCAGGCTAGTCAGGCGGCAAAGCAGGGACTGCACTTCAGATCAGATGGAATGCAAACAGCCATTTGCCTTAGACATGAGTCTCTTTTATGCAGAAATTGCATACTGCAGCTGGATTGGTGATGTGTACCCTTGGCCTTGCTGTCAATGTGCAACTTAGTCTCAGATGTTGTGTCTTGAGGGTCCATAATATTGTCCCGTTTGCACCATGTTGTGATGTGATGTATTTCTTGTATATCACCAACTCCCACTTTAAGTAGTTCAAAGTGGTTAACAAAAATAAAACAGAAACATAAAAAGAAACACTAATTAGGACATAAATCATTTAAACAAGCACGTCCTTAAATTCTTACGATAAGAAAAATAACTGAAAGAACTTTGGAATTCAATAGGAAGTGAAAGCCAAAAATTAGGGTCTTGAAAACAGAAATACATTTCCAGAATCTGTTTATATCTAATACTTAAAAATGAAGGCAATAGCAAGTGAAATTGATCTCTAACTCTTGGAGCTCCACAAAGAAGGGGAAAAGAAACCAAATTAAAAAAAAATAATAATCTGGAGATGAACAAACATTTTAAAAATCAAACAAGTCAACTTAAATAAAACCCTAAAATGAATTAGAAGCCAATGTAGGGAGCCAAAGCTGCAGTTGAACTATCAGATTTTGTAAGACCCAAAAAAGGTTTGGCAGCCGTGTTCTGCAGTAGTTGTAATCTGAGATGTAACTTCACAGTAAGAAAGGAATAAACCCCGGGATTCTATATATCACGCTGACATTTCTGCACAGAAATCGAAGCATATTCTAAAACAATGTGCATAAACTAATTCATTAGCAAACTAATCAGCACTGATAATTGGATTTTAACAAGCAATTATCAGCACTAATTGGCATTAATTAGAATTTACAAGTACTACTTGCTAAGCGTATTCCATAACGTGGGGCGCAGAAGAACAGGGACTGCACTTCAGATCAGATGGAATATAAATAGCCATTTGCCTCAGATATGAGCCTCTTTAATGCAGAAATTGCAGGCTGCAGCTGGGTTGGTGACATGCACTCTTGGCCTTGTTGTCGATGCACAACAACTTTGTCTCAGATATTGTGACTTGAGGGGCCACAATATTGTCCCGCTAGTACCACATTGAAGGGGCACTTTAACCACAAAATCATTGTTCAAGTGAACAAGTTTTTGAAATCTTTCCTTTTCTAAAAAGTCTGTTAATTGATACTGGTGCCTACTCCCCTCCCCCCCCCCCCTTCCATTTCTCTCCTATATGCTTTATTATCAGTTTCATCAATGTATTTATGACTCTTTTATTCATATGTGTGTGATTGTGAATTTTACTTAATATTTTGTAATGACTTCTTGTATTTTGTTACCTGGGGTCTGGGGGGGCTCCTGGCCCAGGCATAGTCATTGTGGCCAGTGAGGGGTCCCATCTGGCTCCGGAAGCAGTTTGGGGCTTCTGAGGGAGGGGGGGAGAGCCCTGCTGTTTGCGAACTCCCCCAAATGCTGCCCGACAGACACTGCAATGTCCAATCAAAGCATGCTCAGGCAAGTTAAGTGTTGATTTTTGGACCTAGGAGGGAAATTCATGTGAGCGCCTCGTTTTAGGTGCTCCGATGCCAAACAATGAGAACCTATTCTATGATATCTGGGCACTCATATTCTGTTATAGAATACCATCATGACAGTGTCAGTGCACCTATATGTACGTGACTGCCGTTACATCAGCCATAGACCTACTGAAACTATGGTTGCATAAATGCAGCAAGGATGTAATATTCTGTAAATTCTATTTGTAAATAGCAGCTCTATCCTAGTGAATGCTCCCTTCTATTTATGTGGTATGTCTCTTACACACGCCCTTACAGAACAGCTTTTAGTGGGATTGCTGTTCTGTCTATGTTTATTCAGTTTTTCATATACCACTTAAACTACTGCGCAGACCAAAGTGGCTAACAAAATTAAAATTATATGTGAAAAAACAGAAAACAATGCCATTTGACAGATAGGATAGACATTCACACTCAACACAGTAACTTCACTGTACAAACAAAACACTTCAAAATACATAAAACAAAAAAATCTAAAACACTCAAAACATATATCGTGGTGACTGTTTTACATTCATGTGCCATCAGCTAAAAGTTAAAGTAATAAGTTCTAAGAAAAGATTTAAATTTCTTAAATACTAGTTCTCAATAAATAAATGTGGGCATGGAGTTGTATACTGTTGGTGCAAGTGTAACCTGGGTGTCACACTCCACCACCAGCGTGCTGGGAACTGACTAGCTCTCAGCGTGTCACAACTGTCAGGAATGGTGAGCACTTGGACCAAGGCCGGAGCTTTGGCAGACAAATCACCTAGGCTGGCACAGGCAGGAATCAGAACAGACTGGACTAAGATAAACTAACAGATTCAACACAGGCAGGACAGAGGTAACTAAACACAATGGACTAAACAAGGACCGGATCCAGATGAGGCAAGGAAAAGAAGGCAAAGGGGCCAGAACTGGAACCCAGACAGGACAAAGCAAAACTCGGAACTGGATTAAAACTGGGAGTGGGACCCAGAAATGCAAGATAAGGCAACACACGGAAGTAGATTAAAACTGGGTCCAAAAAGGACTAGACTGAAAAAGACAAAACAAAGCACAACTAGACAGGAAAGACAGGGCAAGAGCTAGGCAACGGAATAACAGAAGCAAGACAATACACAAGGCAGGAACAGGATTCAGGCTTGGCTGGAACAGGATTCAGGATTCTCAAACAGGCTTGACTGGAACAGGATTCTGGAATGGGCTTGGCTTGGCTTGACTGGAACAGGATGCTGGAACAGGCTTGGCTTGGCTGGAACAGGATGCTGGAATGGGCTTGGCTTGGCTGGAGCTGGATTCTGGAACGGGCTTGGCTTGGCTGGAACCGGATTCTGGAACGGGCTTGGCTTGACTGGAACCGGATTCTGGAACGGGTTTGGCTTGGCTGGAACCGGAGTCTAAAAGGGACTTGGCTTGACAGGGAACAGGATACTGAAAGGGACATGGCTTGACAGAGAGCAGGGTCAGAAACTAGCTCAAACACATATCAGGAGCAGAACCTGGCTCAAACACACAACAGGAACAGAACTTAGCAGAAACAGAGCTCAAAACCCAGGAAGCAAACATAGCAGGCAAAGGATTAAGCAGACTAAGGGAAGACAAATAAACAAAGAAGCAATGTGCTTATCAGCATCCACAGCTGGAAGGGAAAGGCCAGGCAGATTGAGAGGCAGCAGGCACACCTGCATAGCAGTGAGATAATTAGGGACAATGCTGGCTTCTATAGACTCTCAGAATTAACAGACAAGAACTACACACACAGGAAACAAAACAGGGAAAACAGAAAACAGGAACACAGCTTAGCTAAACACAGAGATTGGCTTAAACACGGAGCTTAGCTATAGCAAGAGAGTCAAAAGCAGGGCTAGACTAAAAGCAGAAGCCAAGGGAAGTCAAACAGATATAGATACCAAGGGCAGGGTGTGGCTCTAGAGCCAGGCCTTCAGGATCAAGGTTCAAAAGCAAACTCACAGAAACAAAACAAATCATTGAAACACAAGACTCAGGGAAAAACAGAACAGACCTTCAGGAGCAAGACTCAGGAACAAAGCCAAGCAGGGATATGCCCTATACAGATAACACAGATTAAGAGACCTCTTGCAAAGGAAGCTTAGGAAAGCTCACTGGGTCCTTATAAAGGAGTAGGCTGCTGATGTCACAAGTAGGAAATGAAGCAGAAGCAGGGAGACCAAAGCGAGGCTTGGTTAACAGAAAGAACAACAACAGGAAATGAAGCAGGGGAGACCAAAGTGAGGCTTGGCTTACAGGAAGAACAACAACAGGAAATGAAGCAGAAGCAGGGAGACCAAAGCGAGGCTTGGCTTACAGGAAGAACAACAATAGGGAAAAAGGCAGATTGGAGAAACATTAGATCTGAACATAAGGGTACGGCCACAACCGTGACACAAGGTTGGGAACCATCGACCTGGGTCACAAAACAGCTTCCTTTCTAAACATATTTACAGATGCTCCTGTCCTTTACATATCCCTTCTGGGTTGAACAATCTAAGGCTGTGCCTGCCATACTGATGCATCAAGCGACTTCTCCCTGGACCAGACTCCCTTGTACATCCACTGCTTCCCCCAAGGTGTACCTCTCCAGGCTACTACCTTGAGCTCCAACATATTCTGTTCTGCTCATGCTCCTAGGCTGGGATCCCTTACTTCCCATCTAGAGCACTCCAGCTCTTCATGGTTACTGCTTTGTTCAGCAAAAACCTCACCTTTGGTCAACCTTAACTTCTTGAATTCATCCAGGACTCCCCCTTCTCCTCAAGGGTCCCTGTGGGGATAGAGGCAACCAAAGACATCATGCCTTCCCCAACCACAATATTTTATTTATTTATACATTTGTACCCTACATTTTCCAATTGGGTAGTCGGTTCAATATGGCTTACAAGTTAATTTCAATCAGACAAGTTACATAGTCGTTGAAGGTTATTGCTGTTGTTAGAAGTTGGATATGGTCTTGTTCAGGTTCTGCTTGCGGTCAGGTATCATAGACTGGCAGTTGGTGGTCAGTTTGATTGTGTGGGATCATCATTGAAGACTTTTCTAAAGAGATAGGCTTTCAGGTGTTTTTGGAACGTTAAGTAGTTGTTCATGTATTTGAGGGCTTTTGGTATTGTGTTCCATGTCTTGGGGAAGATATATGTGAAATTGGTTGAGTATGAAGATTTGTATATCGGGCCTTGACATTTGAGGAAGTGAAGGATGAGATAGGTTTTTTCGCCTCTCATTGTGTTGCATATTGATAGTTCTATTAGGTTTGTCATGTATTCCAGTGCAAGTCCAAAGATTATTGTGTAGGCGAGAGAGCATATCTTAAAGGCTATCCATGCTTTCACTGGTAGCCAGTGTGAGTTTTGGAGTAGTGGTCTAGTGCTTTCAAATCATTTTTTTTCATAAGTCTTGCTGCTGTGTTTTGTGCTGCTTGTAGTCTCTTTAGTGATTGTTCTTTGCATCTGGCATAAATTCTGTTGCAGTAGTCAGCATGGGTGAGGAACGTGATTTGGACTAGTGTGTGGAATACATCTCTTGGGAAGTAGTTTTTAATACATTTCAGTTTCCACATGGTTTGGAATATTTTCTTGTTGGTGTTTGAGATTTGTTTGGCAAAGGTCAATTTACGGTCTATGATGACTCCTATGATTTTTAGGTTGTCAGATATTGGGAGGGATGTATCCATGGCAGGGTTTGGGAAGTGGTCAGTATTGTGTGGGGATGTGATTATCAGGCATTGTATTTTGTCCTTGTTCAGTTTGAGTTTGAACATTGATTAGAAGGCAGTTTAAGGATTTTACACAAGGAAACTGTGCCACAAGATGAATATTGTTAGCAAGGCAAAATTATTAAATATGCTGGATTAATAGTAACTCACTTTGATTGAGGCTTAGATGTATTCTTTCTGTTGCTGGCTAGAGTGGTGAAGGAGATCTTGTCTCTGTAGCTTTGATGGTGGATCCTTGCTGGAAATGAAGTCTTTTTGCAGATTTATTGGGAAAGTCTTATCTTGGGTGTGTGTGTGTAGTCCAGCAAATGAAGTTTCAGAGAAAAGGTGCAGGTCCAGAGTCCAGAAAAGAAGGGGGAGGAGACTGTGTTCCAGTTTTTATAATTCATGTTATACCATAGGCTGGAAGTTAGGTGGGGGTTTAATGATCCAATCAAAACTCAGGGATAGGTGAAACTGGTTCTTTCTGGGGTTTGAGATGGGAGCATGGTAGCTGGTCAAATGTTTCTTGGCTGACCAATTACTGGGCAGTAGTTCACACCCCCAAAGGTACTTGACAGGTTTAGGTGGGTCACTGTCTGGGAGTTTCAAGTAGATGGGCTGTCTTTTGTCATGTCCAACCTTTTTGATTGCTGGTGATTAACTTTCCTGTATCCACCCACCCAGTTCTATTGTTCCAGGCTTTCAGTGGTCTAAAGGAGGAGGAGGGGGCAAGATCTGATTTCTGATTGTGAGCAACATTCTTATATATCTGTATCTGTTTTCAGCAAAATTAATAACTCTGAAATTTCATCATATCATGACTCCTCCCAGTGGCGTAGGAAGGGGAGGCGGTGGGGCGGTCCGCCCCGGGTGCACGCACTGGGGGGGGGGGTGTCGGCTCGCTGGTTCTCTGCTCTTTCTGCCCCGGAACAGGTTACTTCCTGTTCTGGGGCAGAGAAAGCAGGGAAGCAGCAGAGCCGACGCAGCTCCCAGTGACGTGCACTGGGGGCGGATCGGCCCTCCCCCCTGCCCCCCGCTGCAAGGTAGGGTGTGTTTCATGTTTCGGGGGGGTGCGCTCCAGAGGGGAGGCGCCGTGCCCTGCACCCGGGGGGGGGGGGTGCACAGCGGCGACCCGCCCCGGGTGTCAGGCACCCTCGCTACGGCACTGACTCCTCCCTTTCAGTCATTCATCAATCACAAACTTTGGGGCTGGGTTTCACGCTCTCCATTACCAACCAATTTCCCTCCCTCCAGTGACACTAGGGAAGGGCTACCACTAGTCTAGTAATTCTTATTATAATGGGGGATTGCAAAATGAAGAAAAAAGCTGAGGGGGTCTTTTACAAAGGCACACTAGCATTTTTAGCACACACTAAATACTAGAGACACCAATAGGAATATGGGCATCTCTAGTATTTAGTGCACGCTTATTTTTAGCTTGTGCTTAAAATGCTAGCGCGCCTTTGTAAAATGATCCCTCAATTTCTAGTTGCTTCATAATGTATCATTCTAGGGGCTGGAAAGATTAACTGATGTGCATCAACTTATTGTAAAGAGTGTGATGGAGTATATGGAATAGTTAAAGCAATAAGATAATAAGGCATTCCAGAATAATAGGCAGTATGAGTTAGAGATAGGATTTTAACATTTCCTTAGCTGCTGCACCTGTAGAAGCCACTGAAGAAATAGAGACACAGGCACAAGCTCCAACTATATGCTTTGGAGAAGGACTGTGCTACCATTTTCTCTTTCACTTCATTTTGCATGCTGCAGATAATTTTTCCAGCCACCTACTCACAGCATACACATTTCTGGCTTACCTTACCTCCTGAACTGCCTTAATGTGCCACTGTTCTGCTGCGGAGCTGTGCACCACCACTGTCGCTACTCTGCTTCCTCTAGCTGGCTAAGTTGAGCTGCCTCCTGCTGCTACTCCCAAATCAACTCCAGTGAGGAGGACCCATATTCCACCATATCTGTGATTGTTACATTGCCTACCTCTGCCTCATCCTTGTTCTTGCTAAATCAATCAACCTGCTCTGCTCTGTGGTTCTGTTAGTATCACTGCTGCTTCTATGCTCCTTCCCCTGGCTTTTGATGCTCCTGTTGTGATTTGGCACTAATGGCCTGGCGTCAAAGGCGTAGCTAGAAGGTGCAAGGAAAGCAGCCGTTCCCCCAAATGGATTTTGAATGAAATGGCGCCTTTGTGGATTGGCCTTTCAGCCTCGCACTGGTGCCTATTTTACCTGCTTCCTTTGATGACAAAGCTGCTTGACGTCATTCCTCATTACAACAAAGTCTTTAATCTGCCCATGTATAGCCTCTTACTGATATTCTGCCAATGCTCCTGTGAGATGAAGAGCACCCCTACACCACCCCTTGACTTTAAGTAAAACAAGTGTTGGTGAAGCCCTGCAGCCTGCAGTTAGAGATGGTTCATTAGCAAAATCAATTTATTAACCTATAAAATAACATACATTCAATCAATCAATTCACATGTATTTAAAAAAATCTAATATATGCTCGAAAGTTATATTAAAATTAACGTAACAAAAAAAAAAACCATACCCCAAAATCAGAAAAAGTCTAAAAATCTAAAATGAAGCTAAAAATGCATTGCCTGTGCACAACCCTCTTTTTCATTACTATGCAGCCCTTCACTCTGATGCTGAGAAATGGTGGGGTAGGATGGAGTAGAGAGGGTACCAGATGTTACTAAAGTGGTTCAGTTGGAAAATGATTACCTAAGATTTTATAAATTATTACAAAGACTATTTTGCCAGTTTCTTTTGCTTAATTTGATGCATTTATATTAATTGTCAGTTATTTTCCCCCTTCCCCCAAGATAGGGACCCAAAAATACACACACACTGGCCATACACAAGTGTCAGTAATTATGTGATGACACAAAGAGTCCCTTAAAAAACTGGCAATATATCACTAATTATCTAATGTTAACCAGTATGGCAGGGGAGCTCAATGTTGGTCCTTGAGGGTCGCAACCCAGTTGGGTTTTCAGGATTTCCCCCTGTGAATATACATGAGATCTATCTGCATACAATTGAGGCAGTGTATGCCAATAGATCTCATGCATGTTCATTGGGGAAATCCTGAAAAGCTGACTAGGTTGCGACCCTCAAGGACCAACATTGAGCTCCCCTGCAGTATGGTGTATCCCCTTAAATCTTTGATTGTGTTTACCTATTAGGTTAGTTACAGGACTGTACTGAGCCAGAATCACACCCTGTATGATATGCCTCCTGCCATCCCCGTTTACTGCACCTTGACCAAGAATAGGAGACATTAGACAGGGAGCAATTTTGGCCCCCTTATCTCCCTTGTGCCCTGTGTGGATGCACTGCCTGCACAGCCCTTAGTACAGCCCTGGGTCAATATACTTTGTAAAACCAGCATGATTTTGGTTACATGCAGTTCTGCCTTTTAACAGTAGTATTCTAAGTAGAGGAGGCTTTATCATGACTGAGCTGAATTATCAGATTCTCAGGGGGGACCCATATGAGCCGAATTAAATAAGTACCAAATGCCTCTGGGTGGAGGAGAAGAAGGAAGTATTTCAGAAATATATATTAGTTGATGTCAAGTGTAATTCATTATTTTTTAATCTATATGCTACATTCTTAACAGTAATTTTATAGAATACTAGCAGAATTACCTGGCATTGCATGGGAAATGTGATATTGCATCCCATCAGATTTTGAGGGAAATGAACCACTGAGCACCCTCGAGAACCCTAAGGTACATGTTTTGTGCTTGCTGACAATGCACTGCTCAGTAGTTTTGTTCAGATAGAAAGGTATGCTATTGCAGTCAGGGGACCAATGTTTTATCAACAAAGTAGTCATTGACCTCCTCTTGGTTGGGAGGATGGTGTTTGCAAAGTTTAATTGCACTTGCTCATACTTTGACCAAATGAATGAAGAAAAAACATGCACACTTTATTAGACAGAAAAATTTATATAGTTATAGATAGCTCATTGATGGGTGTCCAGTTATGGTTTGTGAAAAAGTTGGCAACCTAAAATAAATAGATTGTATGCATGTCAATTCCCATCTTTTTTTTGTGCTTTGTGATGGCAAACACTTCAATACATGAAAACAAAGGAATAAACCTTAACAAAATGTAATAGCTTGAAGTCAACTAAGTAGTTCCAGAACATGTCCATCTCTTCCCGTCCCTCTACTTTTCACAAATGGCTTATGTAATTTAAAAATACATGCTACTGGATGCTGTAACGAAGCTAGTAATTTGATGGTACAATCGGAGAACAACAGCCTGATGAAGTGGGCATAATTTAATGCTGTTAAAAGATATCACCCATAACTTCTTTTCTGACCTTTGTTTCTGCATGATTAAGTGGATTAATAAGGTGATCGCATTACTTCATTCAACCTGTAAAACTGCAAAGGTTATTTAGAGTATAAAATGTCAACAATAAGGCCCCAATACATATGGAATTAATGTTGCATAAACAGAGCTTAAATTATGACTTCAAAAGAGAGCTTTAAAGAGCAACATTTAAGAAAACTGTATATAATGGCTTGGGTGAATGGAGAGCTGCACACCAGGTGTACAGTATGGAGCAGATGTAAATATCCAGGCTCCTGACCCCTGGAAACAAGGGGGAAGAGTGTGATCTCAAAGCCCTACCTTTGTGAGACATCCTCTTTGTCTTCTCAGACTCAGTCCTTTCACCCCAAAGTAGGCAATTCCGCAAAGTCCAGTCTTGGACCTGAATGAAAATACAATTTAATAGCAGAATTTTTTTATATAGTACAAAGGCCAAAACACGTGGGACAGAGACATAAAATTAAATCTTTGCAAGTAAAATGTAGTTACAGCTGGATCTCCCTGTGCCTTTGTTCCTTTGGTTTTTCCTCTCTTTTTGGTTCCTGCTAGTTTTTCAACTCCTCCTGGGGCTGGGCACAGATTAATTTGTTTCCAAATCTTCTGTAGTACATCTGTACTGGTACTATTTTGCTGGATCCCTTCTCTCCAGTTCCAGGCACTGAAGACCTATAGTAGTTGTTTCCTTCACTGTGGGGTCCAAACACTCTTCTTGGAGCCCTGGCAATTCTCCCAGTGGAGTTGAATACAAAGTTGCAACCTCTTCCGTGAACTCCTTCACTCTAGTGTTAGCTGCATATGACTAAGGTTCATGCACTCCTCCCTGAACATGGACAATTCTTCACTTTGAAGAAAGATACCTAACCCATCCCACACAGATCACTCTTATGACACATCCCCTTTGAACATGTCATCAAAATCCTCCTCTAAGCTGCCAAGACAAGATTGTTACCCATTGAAAAACTAGAAACTGGATCAAGTCACGTGTTCACCTGGTTCACAAGTAGTAGTAGTAGTAGGAACACTTCACAGCAAAGAGTGTCTGTTGTGGAGAGTCTATCCATCCATTTGCTTGTCTGTTTGCCTGTATGCATTAGTGGAGGTGTGCATTCACAGCCATATTGCTTTAGTGAGGCAAGCACACATGCCTACACCAAAGAAAGGGAGAGCTGCATGGTGGCACCAGAAGCAGGGTCATAGTCATGGGAGAGGGGAGCAGGAGGAACACAATATCTGCACTTTTGGCTCAAGCTCCTCCAATGCCCAGGACCAGCTACCAGCCTAAATCCACTCTGCAAGACAATGCAAGATATGCGCTTGCACAGAACCATGGCTCTAAGGGGGTGGCAGCAAGGAAGAAAAATCCAGCGGTAGGAGAAGCAGCCACTCAAGCCACAGCATTTTCCTGTAATTTGATGTGAGTGGTTAAGAGAACACAAACCATCAGGCTCATTTTCGAAAGAGAAGGATGCCCATCTTTTGACACAAATAGGAAGATGGGCGTCCTTCTCACAGGGTCGCATGGAGGGGCATAAGGGATGCCCAAGTTTTGTTGATGACGTCCTCGCAAAACGTCCCGATGGAGGGGCGGGAAAACCCGTATTATCAAAACAAGATGGACATACATCTTTTGTTTCGATAATACGGTCGGGGACGCCCATATCTAGAAATTTAGGTCATCCTTAGAGATGGTCATCCCTAGACTTGGTTGTTTCTGATTTTCGGCAATAATGGAAACCAAGGACGCCCATCTCAGAAATGACCAAATGCAAGCCCTTTGGTCATGGGAAGAGCCAGCATTTGTAGTGCCCTGGTCCCCCTGATATGCCAGGACACCAACCGGGCACCCTAGGGGTCACTGCAGTGGACTTATAGGATTTACTACATGCGCACTGCTTTACTGCCCTAGATTCTCTGAGTAGATACACTATCAGGCTCATTTTCGAAAGGGAAGGACGCCCATCTTTCGACACAAATCGGGAGATGGGCGTCCTCCCAGGGTCGCCCAAATCGGCATAATCGAAAGCCGATTTTGGGCATCCTCAACTGCTTTCCGTAGCAGGGACGACCAGTCGGAAGCATAGCAAAGGCGGGACTGGGGCTTGCTTAACACATGGGTGTCCTCGGCCGATAATAGAAAAAAGAAGGGCGTCCCTGATGTGCACTTGGACGACTTTACTTGGTCCACTTTTTCTTGCGACAAAGCCTCAAAAATGTGCCCAAACTGACCAGATGACCACCGGAGGGAATCGGGGATGACCTCCCCTTACTCCCCCAGTGGTCACTAACCCCCTCCCACCCTCAAAAGAAAAACATTAAAAATATTTTTTGCTAGCCTCAAATGTCATACGTAGCTCCCTTACAGCAGTATGCAGGTCCCTGGAGCAGTTTTAGTGGGTACTGCAGTGCACTTCAGGCAGGCAGACCCAAGCCCATCCCCCCCCCAATTGTTACACTTGTGATGGTAAATGTGAGCCCTCCAAAATCCACCACAAACCCACTGTACCCACATGTAGGTGCCCCTCTTCACCCCTTCGGGCTATGGTAGTGTTGTACAGTTGTGGGGAGTGGGTTTTGGGGGGCTCAGCACCCAAGGTAAGGGAGCTATGCACCTAGGAGCAATTTATGAAGTCCACTGCAGTGCCCCCTAGGGTTCCCAGTTGGTGTCCTGGCATGTGAGGGGGACCAGTGCACTACGAATGCTGGCTCCTCCCATGACCAAATGGATTGGATTTGGTCGTTTCTGAGATGGGCGTCCTCTGTTTCCATTATCGCCGAAAATCGGGGATGACCATCTCTAAAGTCGACCTAAATGTTGAGATTTGGGCATCCCCGGACTTATTATCAAAACAAAAGATGGACATCCATCTTGTTTTGATAATACGGGTTTCCCTGCCCCTTCTCCGGGACGTCCTGCGAGGACGTGCTCAGGAAAACTTGGGCGCCTCGTTTGATTATGCCCCTCTATGGGGCTCATTTTCACACAAAGTTCCAAAGGTTACTGTGGAACTTGTCAGTCTAAGTGCTTTGAAAATACGCCTCCATGTCCATTATGAATACTGTATCTGTCTGCCACCTACCTTGTACCCCAAAATGTACAAGAGCTACAAGCCAATGTGAAGTATATCAAATATTGGATTAATTCCTAGCAAGGTCAATTAATTGTCCAAGATAAAACCTGTAACACTGTTACCACTGTCAATCTCCTTACCCATCAAATTGCCCAGAAAACTGATGACCTGGTTATGATTAAAGGATTATTAAATGAAGAATATACTTTTACGTAACCAGTGTGTGAACTTGTTTATGACTTGTTATGGGAATTAGACAATAGCATTGATAACCTGTCTGATGTGAGTCAAGTCCTTATGTACTTAGTTTCCCCTGAAGTGATAACATAAGTTTTTGCTACAGTTACCAGGAATATTATTGCACCAATGAAAATTCAGATCACCTTCCATTTAATAGAACATATGGAGACAACTTATGTTTTATTTTCAAAACAATTTAATTGAAATTTCCTTTCAAACAGAACATCCCAAATGCACCAAGTCAACAGAATACATAGAAAATACATAAATTTGTCAGAGCTATCGATTGTTCCCAAATCACACCCCAAACCCTCCCAACCCCCCTCCTCTCTACAACATGTAATGAACAAGCTATACAAATGTATTCAGAGGGCCTGGGCTCTTATGACCCTCTGAGCTAGTAGTACCTCTCCCTTCCTAACAAGCAAAACAGGAAATATATAGCATGGAACATTTGAATAAAGGCCATACGCAAGTGGGTACTATTCATAAAATGTTCAAGATAAGACTCCTTCCAAGCGGAGTCAGAGATTGCAAATATGGGTTCCAGAGCTTCAAAAAGTGAGTCTTATGTTTGTAGGAGTCATGTGCCTCCCTTGCCTCCCAGTTAAGCAGCTGATGTAATTGGTTTCTCCACTGACAAAGTGCAGGGGGCTGTTCTGAAGTCCAGGATTGTAATATACTTTTTTTTGCACCAAAAGGCACATTTTGCAAAATAGTAAGGTTCCCTCTTTATCCTTTCCCCTAAAAGATCTAGATTTGTCCAGCAACAGTTGTTCAGGTATCCCCTCAATCCTACTATCCAGGACAGAGACCATATAATCAGCAATCCTTCTTCAAAATCACTGAATTTCCAAGCATTCCTAGAAAGCGTGATAAAAAGTATTATAAGTCCCCTGACATTTAGTACAAAGAGGTGAGGGCACCCTATGTGCTCTGAACATCTGCAGTTGAGTATAGTAGGCTATATAGAGTACATAAAACATTTTCCCAGGATATAAAAGTAGGATTGTCCAAACCTGGTGAAAATGCTAAGTAACCTCGCAACAACAACTGATCAGCAACTACTGGATCCCTCCCAATCCTCTCACAAGCACCCTACATGCATCCCTCAAAGGGCATAAGAGCACACTCAGTCTCAAATGGGAGGGGAACAACCCTCTGTCTACATGAAGCAGGGAAGTTAAACTGTAGGGAGCATAATATGCCCTTTCCAAGATTAACAGTGTAAAACATTGTTGAGAGTACAACCAGTCCCTGACATGTCACAGAAACAGGCAAAATTACAAAGTTTCAAATTGGATGTCCCAACCCCCCCCCCCCCCCCCCCCCGAGATTAATTGCCCAACAGAAAATGTAAGCATAATTTGGATTTCCTCTTTGCCCAGCAAAATTTCAATAATAGCTGGTTATAGTGCCATAAATCTTTTTGCATCAAGCGGATCGGTAAAGTCTGCAACATATACAGCCACCATGTAAAAATAACCATCCGAATTAAGCTAATCCACCCAGGTAACAATAATGACAACACCTGCCAACTGTCCAGTTGTTGCTTAGTTTTGATTAACATCTGGGCAACATTAAGATGGTACAGATCAGACACAGATGGAGCCAGGAGGATCTCCAAACAGTTAAATGGCCCTTCAGCCCATTGCTGAGAAAAGAGCCCTATCCAGGTATACCGCACAACTTCCATTAAGGCTAAGGCTTCTGATTTAATTAAATTCAAGCAAAAGCCCGCAAAGTCCCCATATTCCTAAAAACTCTCTAAAAGGGCTCTGAAGGACCACTGGGGATCTGTAATAAACACTAGAAGGCCCTCTGCAAATGCCACAAGCTTAAAAGATTCTGTGCCTATGTGAACACCCTGAACATCTGGGTTGGTGTGTATGTCCCTAATAAGAGGGTCCAAAATCAGCACAAAAAGCAGTGGTGACAACGGACACCCCTACCTTGTCCCATGACTAATAGGAATACTATCAGACACTAGATCATGTACCAAGACACGAGCTTCGGGCAAGGAGTATAAGGCCCTAATCATTGATAGAAATCTCCCAGTAAAGCCATATTTATCCAAGGTGGTGTACAAGAAGTCCCAATGGACATGGTCAAAAGCCTTCTCTGCATCAAAGCTGAGGAATAGAGAAGGCAGTCCTCGCTTTTCCGCACTTTCCAAGGATGTCAAGATTTGTCTAAAATTTTTGGCCACTGATCAGTCTTGGACAAAACCCACCTGGGAGTCGTGTATGATGGAAGGTAACACTCGCCCCAGATGGTTAGCCAAGGGAGATTGGTCGATACAACTCAGAGAGAGTAAGGTCCCTGCCAGGTTTGGACAAAACAATAATTTGAGCCATATTTAGGGTATCAGGTAATTTCTCCTCCTCCACCCAAGTGTTGAACATTTTTGTCAAAGGCAATACGATGTTGACCTCATTAATCTGAAAAATTCAGCGTGATAACCATCAGACCTGGGGCCTTTCCCAGTGGTCTCTGTTGAATTACCCAGTGTATTTCATAGGGCTGGATGGGCGTATTCAAGAGATCCTTATTTGGCTGAGAGATCTGTGGGAGGTTAAGGCCATCTAAATATAACCCACCTGGCAGACCATCAGCAGTGGGTGGAACATATTAAAGGTTTTGAAAATATTACAAATGCCCCAATCAGTATGAACTATTCACCCCAAGTGATCTTTAAGTGATGTGATATTTTTTAGGGCCCTATTAACTCACTATCGTGCATGCCAATAACCTACCACACTTATTGCCATGTTTAAACAGCCGGTATTTATAATAGGTATAAGATTTAATAGAGCAATCATGAATTAATGTATTTAGAACCGTTTGTATATTCAAGTTGTTGTTTATGTTGATCACTATATCCACAAACCTCTTGTACAGCACCTGCAGTTGTTTTTCCAAGCATAAAATCTCTCTATTCCTTGCTTTTTTTTTTTTAGCATGACTTGAATAGCTAATGATCTCTCCCCTTAGTACAGCTTTGGATGCCTCCCAATAAAGGACAGAGTTGGACTTGGAAACCGAGTTTGTTTGCTTGTACACTATCCAACTGCTTCCAGAATCTAACATCATGATATAGGTATCACAGAAGGGTCAATCCTCTATGACTCCCCTCTAACTCCTGGGGTTTTCAATCCAGCAATACTAGTGTGTGATCAGACACTGGATAAGGTCCTTTCTGGGTTCTGGAGGCTAATAAATAGTCTATACATGACTGTGTGGAGTGCGCATGTGAAAGAAGTGTAATCCTTTTCTAGAGGATGCAATGCTCTCCATACATCTATAAGATCTAGGAGGGAACAGAAGTTAGGAAGACCTCTAGTACTCTGAGCTTTCAAATATTGGGAGGCATGTGTCAATGACCTGGTCTCATGCCATATTAAAATCTCCCCCAAAGAGCAGAGGAGTAGTATCACGTTTTAATAATAGACCCATTAATTGCTTATGAAAGGTGTTATCCAGCTGATTAGGAGCATAAATATTCCCCAACAGTACTGCCTACCTCGCAAAAAAGGCCAGGCAGAAAATGTATCTGCCATCAGAATCCTTAAGAACATCTTTAATCTGAGCCCCCAATCCCTTTTGAAACAAAATTGCCACAACTCCTGTCCTACCCCCTACAAGCATCGCAGTCCCCCACCCAGCATCTCACCAACGTAGCACGTTCTGTGTCTGATAGGTTGGTTTCCTGTCAGAAGGCTATATCGGTTTTTTGTCTCTGAAGTTGCAGTAACTGACCATTTAATCCTACTCTCAGTTTTCTACTTTTCCACGTTTGTTCACCCCTTTAAAGAAATGTAATAGATTGGTGAGGCAAGATTTCCCTTCACTAAATCCATATTGGCATTGTCTTATTAATCCATGCTTTTGAATATGCTCTGTAATTTTGTTCTTTATAATAGTCTCTACCATTTTGCCCGGCACCAATGTCAAGCTCATCAGACTATAATTTCCTGGATCCCCTCTGAAACCTTTAACAAAAAATCAGCATTACATTGGCCACCTTCCAATCTTCCAGTACCATGCTTGATTTTAAAGATAAATTACATGTTACACTAACAATAGTTCCACTAGTTCATTTTTCAATTCTATCAGTACTCTGGGATGATTGAATACCATCTGGACCAGGAGATTTGCTACTCTTAAATTTGTCAAATTGAGCCATCACATCCTCCAGGTTTATAGAGATTTTCATTCAGTTTCTCTGACTCACCAGCTTTGAATACCATTTCTGACACTGGTATCTCTCCCAAATCTTCCTCGGTGAAGACTGAAGCAAAGAATTTATTTAATCTCTCTGCTATGGCTTTGTCTTTTCTGATTGCTCCTTTTACCCCTCGGTCATCTAGCAGTCCAACCGGTTCTTTCACTGGGTTCTTGCTTTTAATATACCTAAAAAAAAATTTACTATGTGTTTTTGCCTCCAATGCAATCTTTTTTTTCAAAGTTCCTCTTTGCCTTACTTATCAGTGCTTTGCATTTGACTTGCCATTCCTTATGCTGTTTCTTATTTTCAGTTGGTTCCTTCTTCCATTTTCAGAAGGATTTTCTTTTAGCTCTAATAGCTTCCTTCACCTCACTTTTTAAGCATGCCAGCTGCCATTTGATTTTCCTTCCTCCTTTTTTAATACATGGAATATATTTGGCCTGGGCTTCCAGGATGCTATTTTTGAACAGCATCCACGCCTAATGTAAATTTTTGACTTTCGCAGCTGCTCCTCTAAGTTTTTTTTCACCATTCTTCTCATTTTATCATAGTCTCCTTTTTGAAAGTTAAATGCTGACGTATTGGATTTCTTGTGTGTGTTTACTCCAAAGCCGATATCAAATCTGATCATATTATGATCACAATCAGGCAGCCCCAGAACCATTACCTCCTGTACCAGATCATGCGTTCCACCAAGGACCAAGTCTAGAATTTTTCCTTCTCTTGTCAGCTCCTGTACTAGCTGCTCCAAAAAGTAGTCCTTGATTTCGTCAAGGAATTTTACCTCCCTAGAATGCCCTAATGTTGCATTTACCCAGTCCATATCGGAGTAATTGAAAATCACCCATTATTATTGTGTTGCCCAGTTTGTTAACCTCCCTAATTTCTGATAACATTTCTACATCTGTCTGTTCATCCTGGCCAAGTGGGAGATAGTACACTCCTATCTCTATCCTTTTCCCCTTTACACATGGAATTTCAATCCTTTCCAAGATGTGTTTTGGTTCCTGCAGAATTTTCAATCTATTTGATTCAAGGCCATCTATAACATACAATGCTACCCCTTCACCAATTCGATCCACCCTATCACTATGATATAATTTGTACCCATGGTGTGACAGTGTTGCATTGGTTATCTTCCTTCCACCAGGTCTCAGAGATGCCTATTATATCTAAGTGTTCATTTAGTACAATATATTCTAACTCTCCCAATCTTATTTTTTAGGCTTCTGTCATTTGTATATAGACATTTCAAATTATGTTTGTTGTTCCTATTTACATCTTGCTCAGCAGTTGACAGTGTTAATTTGCAATCTTTTGTCTGATTTTTATTTAAGGACACCTGCAGCTCTACTATGGTCTCTTTTGCAACCTCACTATCGGGATACCCTATCTTCCCTGTTTTGGTGAAGATACCTTGTTCCGAACCATGCACTTTTGAACGACTGTCGGCTGTTAGTTCAGCTAGGAATATTTTATGTGGTATTATATTATTGGAAATTAGTAAATAAAATTAATTTGTTAGTAGATAAGCAGTGATTTTTATTCTAATACTTGGATTATTTGAATCACTGTTTAAATTGGTAGCCACTCATCAATTGATATATCCTTAAATAAGGGATTCATAATGTACTAAAGATATCCACTGGTTGTTGGCTGGCAAATCTTTCTTGAAGGACACTACCAAAGCCCTATCTGACTACATATGGTGATCTCTTTAAGACCAGCGTCACTGTTGTAAATCATGTTTGGTTAGTATTCCTTTAGGTGAACTTGTCAAAAAGTAGCATACTTTTATCTTTATGGACAAGGAAAATAATTTTATATTGAATATGATACTGAACATGTAACCAGTGTTGATAATATAAAAGAGGTGTAACATGGTCATGTATTTTTAGCATTATAGATAAGTGTCATAGCGGTGTTTTGAATAAGTTGAAGACGTCTCCGTGAATAAAGTGGAACATCTGCCAGTAGGGCATTGCAATAATCCAACTTGTTGAGAATAAGTGAATGAACGAGTTTTCAAAACAGGGATTCTAAAAATGGTTTTAGAGATCTGATTTTATGAAGAGAAAGAAAACATTTCTAAATCATCCTAGAGGTATGGGGCTTAAAAGATAAAGCATTATCAATAAGAGACCCCAAGGAAAGAACTTTTGGGTATGATGGGAATAGAAGTACTTCCAAGAATAGATGACGGAGATACTACAGCTTGCATACTAGCTGCAGTTCCACCCTCCGCCAAGCTCACATGAAGAAGGAGAAGACCTCATGATAGGGCTCACAAAAAATGAGAATGAGTGGAAAAATGAACCAACTGACTGCTACTCACCAATGGTTTTACCATTAAATGATTGTCCATTTGTCCCATTGAGACAGTTCCAGGTCTTGCTACCACTCTCACCTTGGCTTTCCTTTATCTACCTCTTATAGCAGCTAATTATCAGGAAATTCAGACGACCCAAAGTGGCAGCAAAGAGGTGTGATGCCCTTTGATGTTGTACCCTTTCAATCACGCATCTATGGCCTTGCCACAGGGGTGCTGTTTAAATCACTGTAGCAGGCCTGATGGTATCATTGAAAATGGAGTGGTATCGGGCTACACTCCATTTTCTCCATCCTGATGCTCCCCTGAAGGTTCCTATGCAAACTGCACTGGCAGCTCCCTTACCCACTCAGATGGCAGGTAATCCTCCTACCTTGAGATGTTTTTCAACATTTTAGAGAGAGGTGTAGCTTTCCCCTCCCACCTCATCAATTTGTTGTGGTAGTTATCTGGGTTATGTGAATTTATAAGTGCTAAAATGGGGTTAGGTCAGCTAAAAGTTTGAGAAGCACCAAGAAAATGTAAGGATGAATTGGTTCCCCTCCAGCTGTACTGTGCTTCATAAGGAGGACATGTTGGATACTGTGTTGAGAGGGATGATACCATTTTGCTATGCTACAGTGGTGCATTCCAGGGTTTTAAAATACTGGCACATACAGATTCCAGACAGAGATGAAACTGAATTTAGTGGAAAGAATGCATAGAAAGCAAAATGTTACTAATTGTTGGGCAGGTGATACAGACCCCTGGTCTATGAGTTTGTAGGCTTTGGTCCCACAGCTGAAAGAACAGAGGTTGAAAAGTCATCAGAAGCTTCCACTTTCTATTTTCCTCTTCCCCTTTTGTATGTTTGGGTGCTATACATTGGTCAGAACAGGGTCTGCAAACCACAGTGCACTAGAATTAAGACTTTTGCAAGAAGAATATAGTTTTACATGAACTAAGCCAGTTCTTGTATCAGGTGCAAGTACAGGAGATAGAGTTGTCTAGCTACTTATATCCAGAGGTATCAAGAGGAGATTCAGGAGTCATCACTTCTGTAGTACAGGTATCTTGGTCTGTCCCAGAGAGGTAGGGGAATCTTAGGTGCATTTATTCAGAGAAGCCCTTCCCATGTTTTAAAATTATTTTACAAACATTTTCACATTGCCAGCCTGATCAAGAATCACTCTCAAGGTTCACAAATCATAAAATGCACATTCATATATAAATCAAAATAACCATCAAATAAAACAAAAATACATATGAAACAACAATAATAATACCCAGCAATATTTTAAGAGAAATCCAAGAGCACAGAGTTCACTTTTCTTTTTCTTGTCCTCCATCCTAACGCTAACACAAACCTAAAACTGTTCATAATAAATTATCAAAGAAAGTACAAGTTAAATTACATCTTGGAAGGGACTTTGCAACACTTTAACTGGCACCTCTACCTCCTTGAATTTATCTCCCAGGATTGTACCATTTAGAACTGAAGACCTTTATTTACAGTAAATTGATATTTTTATTGGACACATGCACTTTGTAACAGCCAACGGGAAAATGGTTCTTTCTCTACTAAGTCCCAAACCTAAGAGAATGAGACACTTTACCCCCCACCCCATATTCAAAATTAATCTGAGAGCTGAACTAGGTTATACTGCAGCCCTGGAGCTCTGGCATGATCCCTTCATCATTGCAGAGGCATGGTGGCACAGTAGAAAACTGAAAATTAAGTTGTGGAGGAGATACGCATGGTGGAGTAGGGGAGGGGTTGGGGATAGAGGTAGAGATGTGAAATGCTTATAGTAAAATGCTTATAGCAAACTCAAGTAGTAGTGAAAAACCTTGTGACTAGTGATGCAACTTTTGCCCAAGCAACCCCTGTAGTGTAAGAAGAAGGTCTGGAAGTCCAATGTCTTGGAACAGCTCATCAGGAAATCTGAAGAAGCAGCGATGGCATTCATCAAAAATCAGCATGGAGCCTGTGAACTGTAGTGCACTCTCATGCTGGAACAGTTGCACAGCTAATGGCTGCTGAAATCAAGCATATCAGACAGGGTTTGCAGACCTTCATACCATCATTCTTGACAGGCTTTGCCAAGACAAAAGTTCTGCACACCAGATTGAACCTTGTGAGGAGTCTTCATTCAGGATTTGGGTGCTTGTTTTGCCACTCCACATTGTCTTCCAGTCTCTGTAGAGATCAACACAGTCTGCAGTGTGATAGTGACATGTAAGCAGTAGGGATTTAACAAGCGTGCAGGACAGGAGTGGAGCTTGGGAGTGAAGCATAACAGCAATATTGGAGAAGCACGTAGCCATTACATGGATTCAGTGTGTGAATGAGGCTTGTTAGCGGGGCATAGGCTCATCAAAGGCAATGCTATAATAGTGTGCCTATATTTATGCCTATTCTACACAGGAAAGTAGGTGCCTATTTTCCTTTATAGAATAATAGCAAAATTGTGTATACACATTTGTGTATTTCAGGTAGAAGTACTTATGCTAACTATAGAGCTAGTGTAAAAGCTTGCACCTAAGTCTCAGCTATGAATGTAAGTTATAGCATCCTATAAGTTATGTGTGAGTCCTACTCGTGTGCACCTACTTGTAAAATACATGGTAAGTAACAAATGTGTACTTTTACAGAATAGAGATTTTTGGCATTTACATACATATGTGTATACATATACTTGTTTATGTCAGTATTCTAATCATTTACATAGGTATTCGGTGTGTAAATGTTATCGTATTTATACAATTACCCTCACCATGTCTCTAGTATGTAAGTGAAGCATGCGTATGTGGGTGGGGCATAGATGTGGAGGATGTAGGTGTGTCAGTGGAGCATGACTATGGCATGTGTGTAACGTGAATGATGCATGGATGTGGTATCCTTTGTACCCAGAGAAAATGCCTATTGGAAGTGTGATATGTGAGGGTATGCTAGGAAGCAATGCTAGACTGGATAAGACTTTCACAGACAGGCCGACACTGTTCCATGGCATTGGAGTCTTGAAAGTGTGTTCTGGCCTTCCATAAAGAACAGTATCTATCACTTTATCAATTCATATTATCACCTATTTTCCCATTCTGGCATCTTCAGAGGTAGCCCCCTTCCTCCCCAGCAGGCCTGTACTGAGTTACAGTTGCACCTTGTGTGACTTACTTGCCCATTGGCGTCCGCTGCCCTGCCCACTTCACCACCACCACCACCACCAAGAGAAGACAGTGGGCTGGGCACAATTTTTGTACCACCATATTTGTGTGTATGTGTGTGTGTAGGAGGAAAAGCTCTAAAATGAAAACGCCTTCACAATTCCAAAAAATGTAAAGGGGGTAGGCGAGTCAAGAAGACAAGAGGTTGACAAGAAAGAAAGAAGAAAAAAACGGAAAACCTCTGCTGATATAAAAGGGGGAAAAGAAAAAAAGTTAGCCAGATATAATGGAACCTTCCTTCCCCTTACCACCCTCGTCTGAAAACCGGAATCCTCCTACTAAAAAACGAGGCGGCAAAAGTATAAAAAAAAATAGCTGTTAACTCCCAGCAAAAAAAGAACAAAAGAGCTAGGAGAAAAAGCAGAACAGACCTGCTCTTTACAGCTGAGGAAAGAATTAAAATGATAACACCAGACGACCCAAATGCCATTAAACAGAGAAGGGAGAACTTCCCCTACTAGCAAGGTATATGTGTGGTTGAGGCGCAGCTCCAGCCTCGTCCCTCCTCCTCCTCCTCCTCCTCTGGGTGTGTTAGTTCAGCGCTTTCCGCAAAAGCAAGAAAAAGAGGCCGACGTCGGAGCTGCGCATTCCGGGAATTCCTCGGCCGTGATGTCACGAGCAGCTTTCCAACACTTTAAAGCCGCGATACGTACCAGCCCCTCTGCCAATTACCCTCCTCTGGGCTGCGAGTAAACTGGTTCGGAGCCTCCCTTTTTTTTTTTTGTAGCTTGGCTTTTCACCGAAGTTGTCTAAACTTTGTGCAACGCGAAAACAAAAAAAAAAAAAGAAAGATTTCAGCTCTTTCTTTCTCCGCTCCACCCCCTCCCGTCCTTCTGCGTTGAAATGCAAACGTTGCAATCGGATTTCCTAGGAAGATATAAGCCAACTTGATTGGACTTCTTTATTTTTCCTTTAACATTTTTTTTCTTTTCGCCCTCCCTTCTCGACTGTCCTTTCCGGATCCCTTCCCCCCCACGTTGTCAAAACTAAAAACAAGCTGCTCATGTGCCCCGATTTCAGAGGAACTTCTCCAGCCCTGTGGATGCCAACCTCCGCCAGCGAGAAGGGCACCTAAGCTGCGGAGAAAGCCAGCAACAGGCTTCCGTGCAGGTGAGATCTCGCCTCTATCCGGCTTACGATGGCGTTTTGGTGCTGACTAGGAAAACGGCCCCAGCTCGTTCTCTTACCTACGCGTGGGCTGCTTGCAGGTTGTTTTGGGGAGAGAAGGGACAGGAAGGGGGATCGGGATTACTGTGGCACCCCCTAGCCTCTCTCACCCACCGGTTGAGCGGCGTCACCACCACCTTCTTTTGTTATTGGCAGTCAAGTCTGCACTAGCCATCTGCTCCGAGCTGTCCCTGTGCTCCGGAGCCCTGCCCATTGTCATCGGCAGACGCACTGGCACTTTTCTTGGAGCGGACAGAAATGTGGATTAAAATGTTCTGTGGGGCCTGACTGCTTAAGCTTCCTCCGATCCCGAGCTAGCTCGTATCTTGGAGGAGCTGCAGAGAGGACAGAGTGGCTAAAGCTGTAGTGTGTGTTTAATAAGTCACAAAGTTTAATGAAAGGTCGCGGGTAGGTAGTGGAAATAGAAGATAAGTGTTTAATTTTTAGCTCATTTGGTGAGTTATTGTGCATTTTAGCTGCAGACGAAGGATGCTGGCGTTGTAACATGTGACGGTTATTGGATTATTGGTTGTAAGGATTATGTATATATGTTTGAATCTAGGTCTAATAATAGTTTGTGTTGCTGCTGCCAGGCACTGTAGTATGAATTAATATAAATGTCGAATTGAGCATAAATTGGTGTGAACATGTTGATACCTCAAGGTTCAAATCATAGGTAACTTCTGACTTTAGAGAATTAGGAGGTTGAAATAATTAAGTTGCAAACATTTTTCTTTACTCCTCAAACATTGGGGTTTATTAATTTTGACTTTTAAAATTATGTGTAAACTACCATCTTTGTTTCTGCCATGTACTTGTGACCTGGCTTGGCCACAGTTGGAAGCAGGATGCTGAGCTAGATGGACCATTGGTTATGGCTACTCTTATGTTCGTATACGTTTTTAGCTTTAACAGATTAAACTTTAACTGTATCCTTGCTACTGTTCTTAAAACAATGGCACAGCACTAGAAAGCTTTATACTTTGCAGAATATACATTCCCTGTTAAAGTCAGAGTGCCATGAATAATGGGTGATACTGAAAATCCTTTTTCACATGTAAAAGACTGTGGTCTAAGTGGTGCACAAGATCTGTCTTAGCTTTGTGCATGTTAGTGACAGTAATGCTTTTTTTGCCGAAAAGTTCCACAGTAGAAATCCTCTGGTGCAGTACAGTACCAATAGCGTGAACTTGGCCTCTATTCTGTGAAATTCAGAGGTGTGCATGAAATAAACATCTATGGGCCAGAGTCGGATATTCCCTCCCCAGCCCCATTTGGTCCAACTGTTTGTTTTGAACAGAGGCAAATGCCACATGCATTAATATCTCCAGGTATTTGATATCTATGTGACTTAGGAATTTGTACTAGTGGAAACTATTGTGCTGAAGTAACAACTCTGACTAGGAAATAGTGTGACTTTGTACAGTTTTTTCCCCTGTTTTACATTTTAATGTTTTTTGAGTATGTATTTTATTTGTTTATTGGGATTTATTAATCATCTTTATGAAGAGGTTAACCCAAGGCGGTGTACAGAAGGTATAGTTTAACATAAAACTTACAATTTTGTTAACAGCATAACAACAGTAAAATAACCTAGAATAATTGCATGTATTCTTTTCAGTAGTGCTGTCTGGTATGTTGTGTTTGATCTCATATGGTGGCTCTGTAGACACTATAATGTCTTCTGTCCCATTTAAATTATTATTATTTTGTTATTACAAAATGCTATATAATGCATGATTAATACTTTAAAGTTTGAAAGAAAACCAAAGAGATTTGGGGGATGAGAAGACAGAGAAGGTAACAGTTGATAATTTGAATTAAAAACAAAGGGGCCCTTTCACTAAAGTGTGCTAAGCCTTAATTCAGAACTTAGCATGCAAGACGAAGATTACCGCAAAACGTGTCATAGGTGGAGAATGGGCATGGAAACGTTATGCAGCTAGTGCATTCAAAATAGTGCGTTCTAAATGGAAAAGTCAGGCTTAACGCAGGAGCACTTTAGCGTCTCCTAAATTGGAGACAGAAAGTGCTCCTGGATTAATATTTTTTAGGTCTTGCACGCTTATTGAAAAATTTAATGAGGGAGCTGCAAAAAGAAAAAACAAATCCGATTTTATGGCTGTGTTAAAAATGGGCTAAACCCATTTTAATGCAGTTTAGTAAAAGGACCACAAAATGTATTTCCATTAGTATTTGCTTTTAAAGTGTAAGTTGTTTATGGACTGAGCTGATCCTAAGAGCATGTGGGGCACAGGGTGAATCAGCCAGTGCAGGGTTCCCTAAACATTCTTATGGGTGACACTTGTGTAGTTCTCTTGCCCCTACCCCCATAACGGTCTTATTGTTCCATGCTCACAAGTATCCCTCAGTCCTCATTCTTCTTCCAGACTTCATCCTTAAATCACCACTCTCCCTCCCTCTTCCCCAACCTCTTCTTTTTGCCCCCCCCCCCCCCACCATCCCCTCATTTACCTTTTTCTCTCCCAAACTCATCTGTTGGTCCTCACCACCTTTCTCCCTAATCCTGATTCTCTAGTTTGAAGACTTACTTTGCTTCCCAGGGACCCCTTTCTCTGTCACCTCATCAGAGAAAAGGCTCTGTGGCCAGAGCAAGCAGCTTGCGTGAATTGCTGCTCAATGCCTATGACCTCCAAAAGGAAAGAGAACATTTAAAAGGTACTCAGGGGACATAGAGAGGAGGAGATTGAGAGATGCCTGAAATCTTCAGCCGGCGGGGCTTGGGGATCTCTGCCAGCCACAACAGAGTGAGCTTCTAGGTGGGGCTGAGCCCAAAGTAGGTGCCCCTTAGCTCACCCTGGTCCATCTGTGGCTATGCCAGTGGACATAGTGCCTCTATTATGTCTGTAGTATTTATTTATTTATTTATTGCACTTGTATTCCACATTTTCCGACCTATTTGCAGGCTCAATGTGGCTTACAAAGACCTGTTATGGCAACGCCATTCCAGGTTAAATAATACAATTGGTGTTACAAAGAAGTCAATGAAGGCAAGAGGGTTTGGTCAATCAGCAGTAGAAAGATACACTTTGAATAAAGTTGGGTAGGTGTTTTGTTATAGTTAAATTAAGGGTTCTCGTGGTAAGTTTTGTTAAAGAGGTAAGTCTTCAGGGATTTGTGAAAGTTAGTTCTTTGATCGTTCTCAAGTGAGTTGGAAGTGAGTTCCATATCTATGTGCTCATATAAGAAAAGCTGGTTGAGTGTAATAGTTTGTATTTTAGTCCTTTACAGCTGGGGAAGTGTAGGTTAAGAAAGGTGCGGGAAGATCTCTTGGCATTTCTGAGTGGAAGGTCCACGAGGTCTAGCATGTATGTCGGGGCATCTCCGTAAATGATTTTGTGAACAATGTGGAGTGGAGCATGGCTATTGCACAAATGGTTGGTGCATGGATGGGGCACGTTTAAACATAGATGTAGGTGTGTCAGTGGAGCATGGATAAGGCATGGGTGTAACATGTGAATGATGCATCGATGTGGTATCCTTTGTATATGGAGAGAATGCCTATTGTAAGGATGGTATGTGAGGGTATGCTAGGAAACAGTGCTAGACTGGATTAGAGTTTCATAGACAGGCTGGCACTGTTCCATGGCATTATGGTCTTGAAAGTGTGTTCAGTCCAATAGGTTTCTGCCACAGAGAAGTTAGCACCTGTCACCTTATCAATTTATATTACCACCGATTCTCCTACTCTGGGGTCTTCAGAGGTAGCCACCCAGTAGGACTTTATTGAAGTACAGGGTAATTCTATAACAGGATGCTCACTATAGGTGCTGGTTATGGTGTATTTGAAGGTTATGCTTTAAAGATAAATAGCTTCCTACTTATCTTTATAGTAGTAGTAATGTATGGTACTATGAATGAGTGTTGAACCCAGGGCCTGCACCAAGCAACCAAAACACTGCTCAGAAGCAGCAAAGGGCTCAAACACAAAAGAGGCCTGTTTACCTAGCATGCCCTCAAGTTCAGTCACAAAAAGGTCTTCACAGCAGTCTTTGGCACCATATCAAGAAGCCTGTCCCACCTTGCAAGCTGTAATACGTCAACTTCTTCTTGGCAATCCTTATCCGTCCACCCTGGAGGCTCCTTCTTCTGTGGGTCTCTCCAACTTTCTCTAATCCCAGCATCCTGCTTACTTCGTCTTCAGGTCCAACAAAACATGGCAATCAAACTTGCTACGGGGGCTTGCAGGTTTGATCATGTGTTGCCTCTACTAAAGGAAGCCCACTGGCAGCCTATATCATAGTGAATTAACTTTAAAATTTTTGTCTTGGTTCATGAGGCATTTTATTCTGGCTTATCTTGTTATTTAAATGAAAATCCTAACACAGGCTCGCACTCCCTGTGTAAATGTATCGTGGAACCCCCCCCTTCCCCCCACAGTTGTCAGCTTAATCAAATATTATAAACGTGGAGAAAAAAAGCCTCAGAGTCGCCGCCCAGCCAGTCCAACTCAGCAGACTATAAGGCTTGAGCTCGGCGTGCCATCATGTAGCTTCAAAAAAACTCCACTGCTACCTGTGTGTTAAATAACCAATCACTAATTTCACTATGTAGCTTGCTGTCCACTTTGTGTGCCCACTATAACTTCTATCAATGTACTGTATAATATTAGTGGAATTACTTAAGCTACCCAAATCAAATAGAATGCAAATCAAACAAGGCTTTCAAGAGAGTGTCACCCGAAACCACTTAGCTCAATGTTATTGCTATCGCTATAGTGTCCTTCTCCAGGCGGCACTTCACACTTGATAACCCAACAGGGAGCCCCCGTTTCGCTAATGCTGCGTCAAGGGTAATTTCCAAAGTTCTTCCTCACAAAATTGCACATACCTCTGCACAAAATCATGGAATAAACTACCGAATGCTATAAAAACAACGCATGACTTGACAACCTTCCGGAAGTTATTGAAGACACACCTGTTTGAAGAGACTTACAATAAAAATCCTCAATGACTTGATTCCATTCTATATCTAAACCAACTAATACTGATCCCTTCTAATTTGATTATGTTAATCACATTATCACTATTGGTCATTATATCTTACCTGTTTTATTTTGTGTTATGTAAATAATTCTTCTGACCTAGCTACCTAATTTCTTACACAGTAATATGTTAAGTTAGGCCATACCTCTTACTCTGTTTATGATTATACCTTTTGCAACATAGTGTAAGCCACATTGAGCCTGCAAATAGGTGGGAAAATGTGGGGTACAAGTGCAGCAAATAAATAAATATTTAAATTGATATATAAACTGCCTTGATTGATAGAAAGGCGGTATATCAAGTTTTTAATAAACATATTTCCTGGTTGGGATCCCACCCTGCTAACTAGTTTCCCTGCTGTTGTAAATGTTAAGGTGGTCTGGTGGGGGATGTATTTAAGGCCTCTGGGGCCACCTCCCAGGAAAGGTAATCTGCGTTTCAGTGGTTCTTTCCTGCCTGGCGTTGTACTTCAAACTGGAAGGGATGGAGGCTCAAGAACCATCACATTATTCTGCTTTTTGTCTCTTATCTTTTGCCAACCATTTGAGGGGCTGATGCTCGCTCATCAGGGCAAAATGTCATCCCAGCAGGTAGTACTGGACAGGGCTGTGGATTCAGAGTTGGAAACAATTTTGGGTGGAGGCAAAGTTAGTATCGGGGTCAGTAAAAATGTACTGACTCTGACACCAGCTTCAAAATAAAAACTTACATTATAATATACTAGTAAAAAAGCCCCGTTTCTGATGCAAATGAAACGAGGGCTAGCAATGTTTTCTTCTGTGTGCATGTGGGAGTGTGTGTGTGTCCCTGCCCTCCCCCCTCTCTCCCCTCCCCCCTCTGAGTCCTTCACTGTTACAGAGCCAGCGATTTGATTTCGTGCTCTGCTGTTTTCCTTCACTGACTGTGTTACAGAGAGGGCGGGGCAGACACTCATAGGGAAACCGGATATCTCGCCCCCTTCACACTTCCGGCTGGAGGCTTCATAGAACGTTGGTGTTGCTTTTTATATAGAGAGATGATAAATTCATAATTTTATACTTATATCTTTGTCCTGGAACTAAAGTACTGGCAACTATAAGTTATATTTACTAGTACTTTAGATCTAGAACAAAAACATTTAAAGCCTAATATCAGTAGGATTTGGAACTGGAGTCAGACAGTACAAAAATAGATAAGGAGGAGGAGTTGAAGGTTGTTGTACCGACTCCACAGCCCTGGTACTGGAATATCTCCAGAGTCCAGTTCCTCCTTTTCAAATACTGTATAGTTCTCATGGGAGTAACTTGCAGTTTATTAAGGTGGCTGGGTGTTTTTCACCATCCTTTTCCTGGGCCAGGAACACTCTCAGTCCCACATCCAAGGCATCATCTGTTCAGAAATGGCTGATTTAAAGTTGGAGCTTTATTAGTACCGGCTCTAAACACAGGGCATTGTTCAAGGTCTGAAAAAGTATGAGTTATACTGACTTTTGCATTTCTGTGATATAGAATTTCATTCTCTAAGCCATACATGAACTGACTGTGTGGAACAGTATTAGACCTTATTGTGTGAAAATAAAGAGAAATTTATTATCTATTCTAGTGTGTACAAGTCATAGCATTTGTGGATACTTGTACACATGGGGTATTTAGCTTACTAATTGCTCTAATACTACAACAGTGCAAAAACAAATGTAATTTCTCTTAACAGTACACTACAAGGCTTAGTTTAAAACTCGCATCCTCATGGCCCTTAAAGGAAATGGGCTAGAATGCTTGAAGAACAGCATCTCTTATGCACCTCCAAGGTCTATACATTCCTCCCAAGGAGCATTCCTAAACATACCCTTTCCTTAGGAAATCACAAGATGTGATAGCCGCCAGCGAGCCTTCTCTGGAGTAGCTCCTAGATTCTGTAATGCACTCCCAGCCTACGACAAGACTATCTCTGCCTCAGGAAGCCTGACTCTTCTCCCAAGCTTTTAATGGAAGAAGCAACTAACTTGCTAGTCGTACACACACACACACACAAGGACTAACACCGTCTGTACATACTGTAGCAGCACTGGCTTGCCATACACCCACACTAGCTGAAATCAGTTGCATAAACTTTTCTAACTGCATGCACAGTTTTTCCACAAGTTAGTCACCCTTATCGTGCATCTGAACTTCTGTTACACTGTCTTATCTGTCTGTATGTTCCACTGTCACTTGTCTCCTTTGCTGCCTAGTAAGACATTTTAATATGTATTGTGCTGACATTGTAAGTGGCAAACTGTTGTAGTCCCCCAAGTTATATAGAGTTGCGTGCATAGTTTATAGAATAAGGTTAGTTGCGCAAACAGCTTAATTTAAAAATTGGCAGTTAATTGGAGTTAGCAGCCAATTGGCTATAATTTGCCTTAATTGGTGCTAATTCGCAACAATTAATAATTACTCGTACAACTTCTCTTAGTCGCTATTCTGTAAGTTGCACGCTCAAATCCCAGAGTGCACAACTTCAAGGGGGCGTGGTCATGGGAGAGGCATGGGCGGGTCAGGGACAGGTTAGGCAGTTATGCGCACTTGTAGAATCATTTATGCACCTGTCTCCAGTTGGGCACCAGCGTTTACACTAGCCTTTGAGCTGGTGAAAGTACTCGCACTTAACGTTAAGCACGTTGATGAGGACTTACACTAGTATTCTATAACAACAGTTGCACGTGGAACTGCTGTTATATAATTCATGCTCAGTGTGCATTATCCCAGTGCCTGACTTTCGGTGCCATTTCTTGAATTTCCCCATAGTGTATTGTTATTTGAATATTTTACTGTTGTAATAAGTTATTGCTTATGACTGGGTTATACATTAACTTCAAAAGGCATTAAATACATTCTAATTAATAAATACAATAAATACGAGATTATCCTTATTTAACCTGAGAAGTCCCAAGGGATTTATTATCTGTCTTGAGAGGCCTGAAGAGTAAGGGCTTAAGAAATCTTTAGTATTTTGAGTTTGTTACTATGTCTAAACAGATGACTTTTGATTTATGAAATCTCATCTAGTGAATTATAATTTTAATACAAATCACTGTGTGCAATGGGTTTGTATATGCATGTGATGAGCAGTACCATGAAAGAGGTTGCATGCTGGGTTGGCCACTACAGAAATGGCACCCACAGAGGTTTAAACAAGGAGTACTGAGATTCCTAACAAAGTCTGACTTCCAAGCTAGGGCCTTGGAGGATGTGTCTTCTTCCACCTCTAAAGATCCAACCCAAACAATTTTGTTCTGTAGACCTCAAGAATCCATTACCAGAAAAAGGGGGTTCACTGTAGATGTGGCTTCATATAACTCTGGAGGAAATCAAGAGAGAGAGATTTAAATTCCTCCAGGAAATGGGCCTCTTTCAAGGGAAAGGAAGTTCGAGAATGAGGGGTGAAAGGGGGATGGATAGACTCAGGAGTAATTTAAGGGAATCTTTCTTTACAGAAAAAGTAGTGAATCTGTGGAATAGCCAAACTCAAGAGGGCTTGGGACCATTTTGGATGGGGGATGGGATAGGCCATGTGTTCGTTTTCTGCCTGTTTTTGGGTTTCATCTTGCCTAGGCCTTTCTGTGGGAAGGGTTTCCATAGTGACAAGGGGGTAGAGTTTGGGGTTCTGGAGCTGATAGCAGGAGCTGAGGGAACAGGTAAATGTGTATGTGCGTGTTTTTTAAAAATCTATAATTGCTGCTGGGTCCACGTATAAGGTATAAATAACATTTGAAATAACTGTTGCTGTACCACTCATTCCAAAGACCAAAGCTGTTAGTATTTCACTTGGTGTAATTCACTCTCTTTCTGTCCATTTAATACTTTTCTGTGATTATTTCAACATAAAAGAATGTAATCCTCCACTGATTTAAATGGAAGTGTCTGTCACAACAAAATTATTCCACTGAATGGGGCACGTTCCTGAAAATGAAAGGGGTAAGAGTCTTCAGGAAGTCACACAAATAAATGGATCCCACATAAATGCTTTGTAATCTTAAAACACTACTGATCTGGAATAGAGAGATTTGGCAATGCGTGGCAGTAGTGGCGGGGGAAGGCACATATGTGGGACCGACACCATCAACCGCATTGTTATAAAAGTAATAGAACAAGCAGAAATCGGCTGAAACTTCTTAAACTCCTGGCAACTTTTATGCAAAGCCTGCAGCTGCTTTTTGCCTACAGATTTTACATCAGTTTTCAAAGGGGAGAAATTTCCCTTTAAAATTGACTCGGGTGGGGGGAAGTATGTCCATAAATTGGTACCCACTATTTGTGCATTTATGTTTATTTGTGAAAACCTATGTGCATCCTTTTGGAAAATCAAAAGGACATTCCAACCCCGGCCCTGGGAACGCTTCCCCAATATGCCAGCACGTAATGAGCAATTTTCAAAAGCCCCGTTTGTGCACACGAAACCTTGGTTTACACATGAGATTGCATTTGGATATTGCCCTCTTAAAGGGCAATTCTGTAAATTAGGCTCTAATGTTTACATGCCCAGTGTACAAGTAAATATTTAGAATGCAGCATATACAGGCATATATCTTCCGGATTCTATATAGTGCACCTAGAGATCCACGCTGAAATCCAAGTGTATCCTATAGCTTTGTGTAACTTAATTGGCTTAACAAGCTAATCAGTGTTGATTACAGCACTTAAGCAATCATGAGCACTAATTGGCAATAATTAGAATTTACATGCACAAATCCCTAAGCGTATTCTGTAATGTACTGCACCTAAATTCTAATGTGCGCAGTTCAAAAGGGGTGTGGCTATGGGTGGGGAAAATGGGCATTTTGTGGTCATTCCAAAATTTACACGCGTAGTTATGGAATATGGCCCAGTGCGCTTAAATCTAGGTGCAGGGATTTACTCCACATTTTCCTTGCTGTAAATGGACGCGTGTAGTTTTATGCCCGAGAATTTCAACTAGGCATACCATGCGTAAATCTAGGCACTGCTTATAGAATATATGTAGGCGGAAATGTTTACCGCACGAATTTTTTTAGGCACCATATGTCAGTATGTTGCCTAAGACCACTTTTTAGCACTGTTTTGTAAAAGGGCCCCTATGCAAGTTAAGTTGCATAGGGGTTGTTTTATAAAATAGTGCTAAAAAGTGGCCTTAGCGTGCCCTTATTCAGGTCTTCCCCGTGCGCTAAGCCCATTTAGTACAGCATTAAAAAGGATGATTTTGTTTGTATTAATGGCCATGTGCTAATGTTGCCATTTGTGTGTAACCATTAAAAAAAGATGAGCCCCTTCCACCACCTGTTTTATAGGCAGTAAGGCAGTGGTTCCCAGACTTGGTCCTGGAGGCACCCCAGCCAGTGAGGTTTTAGAGATATCCACAATGAATATTCATGAGATAGATTTGTACGCATTGCCTCCACTGCATGCAAATCTCTCTCATGAATATTCATTGTGGATATCCTGAAAACCTGATTGGCTGGGGTGCCTCCAGGATCAGGTTTGGGAAACACTGCAGTAAGGGCTCACATGCTAATCAAGTAACACATGGTAACATAGCTGCGCTGATTACCGCAGAAATGCACAGTCTCTGCCCCAACACCCCCCCCCCCCCTCCACGCAGTAAAAATAAAAATACATTTTTAGTGCAGGGTTGCTCATTCTTCTCCGGAAATTACTGCAGGATGCCTGAGCTCACCCCACGGTAAACTCTTTTGAGCTGCATTAAGCATGCGCTAGTGCTTACTGCAGCTTGGCAAAAGGACCTCATAGTATGTACGTGCAAGGGGGGACATTCGGGAGTATGAGCAGGGCTCCCTCTTACGTACAAAACGTTAAGCTACATGTGTCCCTGCTATATTTAGGCATTCGCATTTACACCAGCTGTCTGCTGGATTCTATATAGCACACTAAGAGGCTCATTTTCAAAGCACTTAGCCTCCCAAAGTTCCATAGAAACCTATGGAACATAGCCTCCCAAAGTGCTTTGAAAATATGCCTCCTAGCGTTCCGTGCCAAAATCTAAGCATATTCCATAACAATTTGCGTAACTTCATTGGCTTAACAAGCTAATCAGTGTTGATAACAGCACTTAAGCAATAATGAGCATTAATTGGCAAAAATTTGTATTTACGCGCACAACTTGCTAAGCGTATTCTGTACTGAACTGAGCCTAAATTCTAAGGTGTGGAGTTCAAAAGGGGTGTGGTTATGGGCGGGGAATGGGCATTTTGTGGGCGTTCCAAAATTTACACGCATAGTTATAGAATATGACCCATTGTTTGTAAACCTATGTACAGGGATTTATGCCACGCTTTCATTGGTATAAACGGACTCACTTAGTGTCAGGTGCTAGGATATTAACTGAGTGTATTCTATATACTGCGCCTAAATCTAGGCGTCACTTAGAATACACTTATGCGGAAATGTTTTATTGCGTGAATTTTTTAGGCGCCCTATATAGAATCTGGCTCTGTATGGCTGGCTGGTGCCTGAATGTTAGATGCATCAATATGGGGTTACACTAGTATTCTATAATAGAACTCAAGTGCTTCAGGGCACCTAAATGGAGACACCCAGCAGAATTGGCCCCTTAGTTTGCTGTGTAAGCATTTGATTACTTATTCACAGAACTTTCCCATTTACAGCAGTTCTGTACATTTCACGTAGTAGCATTAAAATGTGTAGAATGAAAGGCCAGCAATCAAGTTGCCATTGGTGAAGGTGAAAGTAGAAGCAGAGAGACGTATAAGTAAAGCCTGCAATCAGCTGAGATGTATGGCATGAGAATTATAATTTGTTTTCTGTTTCTTTCAGTAAGACTGTATAAACATTTATGAATCTACATTTGCAGCCGTGTTTCAGCTGGGTGCCTGCATCAGGAGCCAACGAGCTAAATATATAAACCCTCTTTCTTGTTTGTTCTTTGGCCTGTGGTATCGTGCCCATATTATAAATATGAATACTGAGCTAAGGAGGATTGATAGGTAAAATCGTGATGGTGCTATGATTAGAAGGCAGCAAAGCATACACTAGGTGGGGAGTTTTCATTGTGTTTCTTCATCTGTCAGTCATTAGACGATGTAAGTGAATCAAGCTTCATTTTAGCAGAGCTGCCATACATTCAAAGCTCTTCTGGGATCTTTCTACTCTTGCTTGGGCTAGTTCTGACAACAGCATTTAATAGCCTAG
The DNA here is from genome assembly GCF_901765095.1 of Microcaecilia unicolor. Lineage (NCBI taxonomy): Eukaryota > Metazoa > Chordata > Amphibia > Gymnophiona > Siphonopidae > Microcaecilia > Microcaecilia unicolor. The sequence goes on from NC_044033.1 coordinate 72,153,571, forward strand.
TCAGAAAATTATAGCACTTCCAAAGATCTTCTGACTGCAGTTGGACAGCTGTTAGTAAGCAGAATACTAACTGTAAGTCTAGTTTTTCGGCACTGTAATTGTTGTCCTCTTTTGTACATTGCGGTAGTTTGGAGTCTGGGAGAGAGTAGGGGCACTTTTCTACCCTGCCAGTGGTCGTACACATAGCCGATACCACCACTTGTTCATGTAAGTCATCTCAACTACAGAATCGGAGGTTTTAGGCATCTTTTTAATGCATAAGGGCCTTTTCACGTTGCATTGTTTGATTCTTCTAGTGTGCCTGTTTTAAACATTGTGCCATTTTTGGTGGTGGTCCGTTATTTATTTTTAGTGTGTGCATGCTGTATTAGCTGAGCACCATTATACCCTATGTGTTTGGACTCTGCCTTCTTCAGAAACTGGTGTGACCATCGCTTTGTGTAGTAAATGACCAGGCACTTTTATGGCGTTGATTGAAACAGGTACGGCAATTCTAACGTAAACAGGTTTGGCACTTCTCATGTAGAACACCATCTTTACAGCAGTTTTCCACTGTTCACACTCCCTCCTCAAATGCTGCTACTATTATAATTATTGCTATTACTTCAATTGAAATTGTTTTTATTTATTTATTTATTGAGGTGGGGGATTTCACTCTAAGGAGGGACGTTATCTGTGTGGGCTACCATTAAGTCAGGTTATTTTGGCACAGGGTCTCATTGCATAAAATGAGATCCTGTACTAAAATAACCAACTTGTGGTAAAAGGTAAAATAACCTGACTAAGGGGGGAAGCTATCAGCGTGGGCTATCACTAAGATGGTCTATTTTAACACAAATCGTGTTATTTTAGCACAGGAACCCATTCTATGCAATGAGACCCTGTGCTAAAATAGCATAACTTGTGGTAATATATAACCCATCTTAATGGGTTATATATTACCACATTTATAACTTCCCCCTATACTGTACATGGTGTCCGGAAAAATGGGATCCTTTACATAATTTCAAAATACTTTGCAATTGTTTAAACATTTAGCATGACCTTTGAAAATATATTAATATAATGGGGTTTTTTTCTTAGTTAATTCATAATTTGTGTTCAAAGTGTTCTCCTTCAACCTGGACACATTCACAAAGTCATTGACACCACTGAACTGTTGCGAGCCCGATTCACTGGAGCTCCAGCCTATTGAAAAATAAAGTGCTCAGAAATGTCTCAAATTTCAGGCAGAAGTTTCTGCTTTAGTAGGACGTTTTTGGGTTATTTTGAAAAATGTTGGGGTCCCATTTTTTTTCAAGACACCGTATATTTGTCAGGGATGTGAATTTGTTAGCATTAATATGTTTTAAAAAATCAGTTAAACACAAGTTGACAAATAAAAAAACGTGTTAAGTGGATTAGTGCCTGTTAAAAAGTTCTCACATGAGTTAAACCATAATTACAAAAAGAAAAAAAAATGTGCACCTACTACACACAATTAGCAATATCATCCTATTCCAAAAGAACGATTAGTTTTATTTATTAAAACAAATGTGTGAAATGAACCAGGAAAAAAGTCTACAAATCCAGGTGAAAACCAAACTAGTTGGAAACAAACTCCAGATCTTTGCCTTGTGCAAATCCCTAGTAGTTGTAATACTTGTCATGAAGGTTTGAAAGAAGTTGAGAAATGGTGGAGAATGGTTTGGTACTTAATGTGAAGAATACTGAACTGGTGGTAAATAGGTTGGGTACAAAGGCCAAACTTCATTGGTTTAGTTTACAACAATGGAGTAGTTTCACTGTGTCTCGGGAGGTTAAAGATTTGGTTTGGCTTTGAGATCAGGCTTTGTTGGGAGAGGTTTGGATGGCTCAAATGGTGAGGGCGGTGCTCACTAAATTGTAATCATTGCACCAGTTAAGGCCCTTGTTGCCGGTCACTTTGTTTTGGCTGGTGGTCCAATTGTCTGTGCTCCCCATATTGGACTATTGTAATGCATTATATATTTGCCTGCTAGTCAAGTTTCTGTGACACCTGCAAGTAGCATAGAATGTCGCAGCATATCTATATAGCAGGACCTGTTTAATCTACTCCTATACTAAGATAATATTCAAGCACCTTTCTGACCTATTTGCAACTTTCTTTAAATTAGTCCCTTATTTTCTTACTCCTGCTACTCTATCTTAAGGTTTTCCTCGGAGTGTGTATGTTTGAGAGAGTATGTGTGAGAGTGACTTTGTGAGAGAGAGAGAGAGAGAGAGTGAATGTACGAGTGTGTGACAGAGAGAGAGAGTGTGTGTTTGTGAGAATGAGAGTGTGTGCGAGTGCATATGTGAGACACAGTGACTGTGAGAGAGAGTGTGTTTCACACAGATATACTGTGTGTGAGAGAGTGTGTGTGAGACAGTATGTGTGCGATACACAGACTCTCTGTGAGACCGAGAGTGTGTGAGAGTGACTGTGTGACACATAGAGAGTGAATGTGATACAGTGTGAGACATAGTGTGAGAGACTGTGTGAGAGAGAGAGAAAGAAAGACACTGACTGTGAGAGAGTGTGTGTGTGACAGAGATACCTCCCCCTCCCTCTTTGGTCTCAGGATCCCCTCCCCTCTCAGGTCTGAGGACCCCTCCCCCCTCTGCGTTCCCCTCCCCTGTGGTCTCAGAACCCCCTGCCTCTCCCCCCCCCTCTGCGTGGTTGGCAGCACCATGCGAGTGTGTGTGTGACAGAGAGTGAGTGAGGCTGGGTGCGAGTGTGTCTGTGAGAGAGAGAGTGTGTGTGTGATTGTGCTCTCTCCCCTGCCCCCCTCCAGCGATTCTCCTCCCTCCCCTGCCCCCCTCCAGCCATCCAGCTGCTCTCCTGTCTCCCCTGCTCCCCCCTCCAGCCACCCAGCGATTCTCCTGTATCCCCTCCCCCCCCCAGAGCCATGCAGCGATTCTCCTCTCACCCCTGTCCCCCTCCTCCAGCTACCCAGCGATTATGCTCTCTCCCTTGCCCCCCCCCCTCCAGCCACCCTGCAATTCTCCTCTGTCCCCTGCCCCCCCTCCAGCCACCCAGCGATTGTACTGTGTCCCCAGATTAGCTCCGTTGAAGCGGCGGCGTTATTGAAAGCCCTGGCCGACCACGCAGTCAGCTTCAGAATGTTGGAGGTGAGTTCGTTCCCTCAATCCTGCCTTCTGATTATCCGCCCTTGATGTCATCATGTTTTGACGCGAGGGCGGGGCAGAGAAAGATGTGACAGACTTACAAACCCTTCACTGAACCCTTCACTGAAGCCACGGAGTCAGCTTCAGAACGTTGGAGGTGCTTTTTATTATAGTAGATATATGTTCCAGCTTTGCTTACACCAGTGATTCCCAAACCTGGTCCTGGAGGCACCCCAGCCAGTCAGGTTTTCAGAATACCCACAATGAATATTCATGAGAGAGATTTGCATGCACTGACTCCTCTGCAATCCAATCTCTTTCATGAATATTCATTGTGGATATCCTAAAAACCTGACTGGCTGGGGTGCCTCCAGGACCAGGTTTGGGAATCACTGGCTTGCACCCTATGCTGTCTATTCAAATGTTTTATTGTGTATTGTGTTGACATTGTAATGTATCATACTATGCCATACTTGTACTGTTATTTGAATATTTTTACTGCTGTAATTGTCTGTTGCTTAAGTTTGACTTACTCTTGTTGTACACTTCCTTGAGTGAATTCCTTCAAAAAGACGGTAAATATATATCCTAATTAAATAAATACCCGCATATAGTCAAAACATGGGTATATGAATTAAATTATTTTATAAACTTTTTCTGCATGTGAAAACTGTTGTACTAGCAGAGCTCTTATAAAATTGTGCTACTATGCATTAGGGATGGTCAGCTCAAAAATGTTTGTTTTATTTAATTTCCCATTTCATGTTAAGCATTGTTTATTTTGGTTTGGTTAGACTTAATTTTTATTTAGGGAGCAAATGTCTTTATGGACCCCTTTTACTAAGCGGCGGTAAAAGGGGCCCTGCGGTGGCGTCAGTGCGCAGGCCTCCTTTTTACCATCATCCGTAAAAAGGAAATCCCGGGCGGGGAAGGGAAATGGTTGTGCGGTAACTGACACACTTGCTGCATGGCCATTTCCCCAGGGAGCCCTTACCGCCAGCTAATTAGGAGGCTGTAAGGACTTACATGCAACTCCCGCGGTAAGCCCCGGTGTAAAAATGGTGCACGTTGGGAGCAGGCACTACTACCGGGTTCCTGCAGGAGGCCGGCGGTAGTGCTGGGCTGGTGCATGGTACTGCCACTTTGTAAAAGAGTGTATAGTACGCGAATATGCAGTGGTTGATGCATGCACCATGGTTCATGCATGTGCGCACTGTGCGCAAAGAGAGCACACTGTTTCTGAAAGAGGGTGCCTTCTTTGCAAGTAATTCGCTATATTATCAGTGAATAATAAAACACAAGCTCCCGAATTCTGTATGTGGTGCTCAAATTTGGATGCTGAAATTTGGGTACAATCCTGAGGTGTGCGCGCAACTTAATTGGGCAATGAGCCATTTAACGGCAATAATTGGGCATTAACAATCAATGATAATTGTCACCAATTGGGATTTGCATGCGCATCTTGCTGTTCACTTTTCTATAACACTTGTGTGCCCAAATCCCATAGTGCACAAACCAAAAGAGGGTGTGGCAATGAGAGGGGTATGGGCGGGTCGGGGGGGGGGGCATTTTGAAAAGTCGCGCACTATGTAATAGAATACCGGGGCTGTGCACCCAAATTGGATGCCAGGAATTACGCCTGGTTTCAGCAGGCATAAGTCCTGGCGCCCAAATTTGGGCACAGGGATCAGCAGCACCCTTTATAGGTGCTGGGAACCAGTTTTTTGTGGTGCCCAAATCTGAGTGCCATTTGCTGCATCCAGTCCGCAATGTCTTTGTTTTTTTTTTCTGCTCATTTTCATTTGTTAATGACATGCAATGACATTGGAGAAGTATGGCAAACGACAGCCCATCCCTACTGCACATGTGTTTACATAGTTGGACTGAAAATCGCCAATAACTGGCTGTTTCTGCTCTGCCTTAACTCCGCCCCCCAGACCACCCACAAACTAGGTGGTGGTTTTGGCATAGGTGGTTAGAGAGGATATTCAGCAGCACTATTGGGTTAAGTGCTGATGAATATCCTTGGATAGCCCTTCACAAGCTATTTAAATGGCTTCTTCTGGCACTTCAAATCCTTTTGAAAATTGACTCCATTGTGTTTTTTCTGGAGGGTTGGCCTCTCTGTTGCTGTGCTTGTCTCCCAATAATCCCAAACCCGAGACATGCCGTCATACTGGATTTGGAAATTAAGTGCAAATTAAGGGCCCTGTTTACTAAGGCGCGTTAGTGTTTTTAATGTGCCTACAGTTAGCGCACGCGCTAACTAGGTAGGCACCTATAAGGATATTGTAGGTGCGTACACGGTTAACGCTTGTTAAAAATGCTAATGCACTTATAACGTGGCTTAGTTAACAGGGCCTAAGTGCATTACACTTGAACCTCCCCCCCCCCCCCCCCCCTTTAAGGACCTGTCCAGAGCATGGATCCTTTACAGTAGAAAACATTTGTTTGCTTGAGCAGTTTACAGGTATGGAAAGCTCAGTCTGGTTAGTCAGTTCTGGCCTTAAACAGGCTCTACTAGACATAAGCAGTCAGATATCTATTTTTCATACTCTAGATTCCTCAGATTGTTTTCTGTTCTTTTAGAACAAGGGCACTTCTAATTTAGGTTCTTGGCATAAAAAGGCCACTGAGGTGAATCCAAACAACAACAACAAAAAAAAAAAAAATCAGGCCACATAGCCCTGGCATGAGTAGGTGGCTTTCTGATGGGTTCCAACAGTAGCAGGCCTTTAGCATGCAAAATTCCTCAACCATGTAATGTAATGATTGACCTTCTGCACTTTTATCCTTGATCAGCAAAAATCATATTAAGGCAGGTTCTGACCTTAAAATATCTCTGATTTTAGTATCCACTCTGAGCCAAAACCCATGGGTCAAGACTTGGGGCTGAGGAGAGGGATTATCCCTCCAGCAGTAACCGGGGAAAAGGTCTGTGGACTGATTCCTGTGAGCACACCTGAGCCAAGGACTCTACCATGGTATAGCAACTCTTAGGCTGTGTCCCTGGGAGTCAGGCCCTCTGCATTCATTCTACTGCACTAACCCATCTACACCATATGCTGGGAGGCAGAGAAATACTGGAAAGTTCCAAATAAAGCAGGTAAACTACATCTGTCTGCCTCCCCCCCCCCCTCAATTCCTCCAAGCATTGCCTTTACTGATGATATGAGGTGCAGAAGACCTAGTCCAAGAACTGAGGTGAGGCCATTTTGAAGGGCCTGGTCCTTGCCTCATAAGTACTTGCTGTGTAGCTGAAAATAAGCCTAAAGTCATCTGATAACGTTTTATCCAATGATATAAGGTGCTCGGTGGAGGGGTGGGTGGTAGAGAGAACTCTGACCATCCTGTAGATATTCATTTAGCTACAAACATCTTGCCTGTGTCCTAAACCAGAGTTGGAATCAGATCTTCCAAGATGGATTAAGGCTCAGCTCATCACCTCACTGACTTGTCCCCACCCGAATCCTTTGCTTTCTTGTAAATTGTGTTCCCTGCAGTGTGGAAATGAAGGCACACTGGATGCAAAAGCAGAAAATAGCAACATTGATCTATATTATAAAACTGATGGATGTCTCTGTTTCACTTTGGTGCAGTCTGTGTTAGGAGGGGAGAGGTACTGAGTGCTTCTGCTTAGGCAAACATAATTCTGTATAGAAGACAAAACAAGAAATGTGTCTACATTCTTTCAGGCTCCTCAGAGAAGCTGTTATCTCAGAGTATTCTCAGTATCCTCGGAATCTTCTGATTAACTCATTCCTGTCAGTGCTCAATATATTCTTCAGTCTTTGTGTTCGGAATCCGGAATGTGCAGTTGACCAGGGCAGGTCGGCTAAACGCAGGAATCAATGGAGTTATTATCTGTGTTTACAAGATTACTTAGTGGTTTTTCATTTATCTTTACTCTGATAACTGCATTCTTAAAATACTTGTATGGGATGTTTTCTTCAAGAAACTGGACACAAAATTAAACAGTGCAGCCTTGATTTTATAATGTGAGAAGTCAAAAAGCAGCTTTTTAAAGTCTGTTTTATGGTGTGTGTGTGTGTAATTTTACAAAGCTTTTTTTCCCCCCATGTAAAACCTGTTTTACTCATACGTGCAGATATGCTCATAAAAAGTGTGTGTATGGAAAGTATGTGCCTACTTTTCCATGCGCTGTCTGTAGAATTCCCCAGTATATAGCTTGGGTGGAGCAGAGGTGGAGTTGCGATGTACCCATATAGGGGGAGATTCTGTATATGGCGCCTGGAAAATCCATGCAGAAATCATTTTCACCTAAGCTGCTTCTATAAGATTGAGGAGCAGTATATATAGAATACGCTTAGTTGATATCCCAGTGTCTAAAACTACGCATCCATTTATACCAATGAAAACGTGGCCTAAATCCCTGCATGCAGATTTACATGGATTGGGCCATATTCTATAAAAATGTGTGTAAATTTGGGAACACCCACGAAATGCCCGTTTCCCTACCCATAATTACGCAGAATCATTTTTCAGCGAAGCTGTAAAAAAAATGCCTTATTTTAATTTTTTGCTGAAAGTGGATGTGCGGCAAAATGAAAATCGTCCATTTTGGGTCTGAGACCTTAGTCTGAGACCTTACCACTAGCCATTGACCTAGCAGTAAAGTCTCACACGGTAACTGGGTAGTAATGCCACTTGGCGCATGCCCAATAGGTGTGTTCAAAAATAAAAGTTATTTTTCAGATGCGGGTAACGGAACCACACCAAAAATGATATTACCGCAAGAGCCACACGGTAGCCAGATAGTAATTCCATGTTGGCTCGCATTGGGCGCGTTTAGATGCTTACACGGCTTAGTAAAAGGGCCCCATAATTTAGGAGCATAATTTTAGGAACCATAAATTTAGGAGCATAACCTATATAGAATAAGGCCCTAAGCCCATATTTAAGGTGCCAGTAATTGAAGTGTTTTTTCAGGTCCAGTGCTAATTTTTCTATTAGCACCTTGGATTCAGGGACCGTCCTTAATTGTTAATTTGTACAGCGCTGCGTAACCCTAGTAGCGCTCTAGAAATGTTAAGTAGTAGTAGAGGAACACTTACCACTTCATATTTAGGGATACCAAGTGCTCCTGTTAATCCTGTGCTATCCAGTTAGTTGGCTTTGTGGATGCGATAGCTTAGATAACATTTCCATGCCACGTCCCCCCCCCCAAAAAAAAAATTCCAAAAATAAATAAATAATGCTTGATTAGCACATGCTGATAGGCAAATTACTGCAAAATGCATTAAAGTGTTTTGCAGTTTAGCCTTTTTTTTCCCATGTTAAGTGCACATTAGTGCTTAACACAATTTAGTAAAAAGCCCCCAAAGATTGTTGAGTAAAAGTGTTATGACAAGCTCATACACATCGGTGTTTTCTGTTTTGACTCCTAAAATCTCTTGTAGGAAAAAAACCCATTATATGCTCCACAGGCCAGAGACTGCATTTTACATGCACCTATACACAAGTCTTATAGCACCATCGAAATAGGGAGTAGCAGGTGATTTTAAACCAGGCAATGGACATTACACTGTCATGTCCCACTGCTCACCCATACTCAACAGGTTCTCAGTCGAAAGACCAAGAAGGGACGGTCCTTAACCCATTGCTCAAACCCTGAGTTGTTAATCATTTGTATAGTGCATTCCAGATGTACTACGACCTTAACTGAAAGGTTGAGAAGTGTTACAGGTCTCTCTTCTGTTGCCATTACATGGAGATGGTAATACGATCTTCACAGTTTTGGGCATATGGTGCTTTTTTTTCCCCTTCCAGTTCCACAAGTGTTTCTCTGAGATTTTTAGCTTGGCAATAATTCTTTGTACCGCTCTTGCTTGATTTTGACCATACAGTATTCTTGGACAGCTGCATTCCCGACACTCTTAAGATTGTACTGGAGAAGTGGTAGGAAACTGATTTTTTTTAAAAATTAATTCTACAGCTGGGATTTGTGATAAAACGGCAAGTCAATTTAAATAGTTGCTCTGCAATGAAATCTCTACCTGGAAGGTTCAAACTTCAGCTGTGTAGATATGAGTAGACATTGTCACTTTTAGAGAAGGGCCTTTAGGTGTTTTTTTTGTCACATTTTTGTGTGACATTGGAAATGGGTGGTTCATTTTGCAAGTGTTAAAAACATTGGAAATCATAAGACAACAATAAGAAATGGCTAGATCAACCCCTCCCCCCTAAATAAAACAAAAAAAGATAAACAGACTTCTTTTCTTTTTCTTTTTTATTTTTAGGGGGAGGGTTTGATCTAGCCATTTCTTATTGTCTTATGATTTCCAATGTTTTTAATTCACAAAAGGAGAAAAGATCCTCACGGGTATGTAACACAAACAGTAAGCAAAGTTTTGTTTCATGTTCTCTCCCTCCCTGCTCCTTTTTGCTACATAGACTCAGTGGCTCTTTGCACATCATAACCATCATTTTGTTCTTATTAGATTGAAATATATAGTGCTATAGGTATATAGGTATTTTTGACATTCCTGTTCACACCAGTTCTTATTTTATGTTTTATGGTTCTTAATAATAGCAGTATTTATTAGCGGGATGGTGGTGAATCACTAATTGTAATTTATTTGCACTGTTGCAATATTTATAGCAGCATTCTTTTTTTACGTTATGATTGTGTTTTTATTCACTATTTCTGTTTTTATTGTTCATTCACACTCATTCTTTTCATTCCACAGTTTACTTGTGTTCGCAAATTAATGTTTTAATATTATGTTTATGCTGCTGTATTGTTTCAGATTTGATTATGACATGTATGTATGTATGTATTTTGATGTTTCAATAAGAATATTGGACTCCTGACGCAGGCAGTTGTGCCAAAACATGGTCCGTTTCGGGTTGTATCTCTGATTGCACCACATTTGTGTTATATTTGGAATAAATGAAATGGACCACTAAGGACTGATTTCCTTGTTTTGTTTTCTCCACCTTTTCTTCACTTTCCGTGTTTTTAAGTAGAACCAGGTGGGCCTGATATTCAAAAAAAGTTAAGCTTTTCAATTTATGCTCCTTAGGATCCTAAATTTGTGACCCAGCCAAATTTAGGAGCCCCTTTTATTAAAGGGCATTAAGTCCTAATATGCTTGATTAGCACAAGCTAACTGTTAATGCAGATTTAACGTGGGAGTAATTAGCACCTCCCAAACGGAAGCAGTTTGGGGTCCTGCTGCGTAAGGGCCTTTGCACATACAGCGTGTGAGCTGGGTGGTATTTCTGAATTTGGCATGTGCCAAAAACACGTGATAGAAATATTTTGTTTTCTACCGCGGGGCGCCTACCCAGCGGTAAACGGCAGTTGGCGCGCTCCATGCTTACTGCCCGGATAGTGTGTGACACCTTACCACTAGGTCAATAGGTGATGATAAGGTCTCAGGCCAAAAATGGACGTGCACTGGTTTCAATTTTAGCGCACGTCCATTTTCTGGCCCCTTTAAAAAAGGCTCTTTTTTGTACATTTGGTAAAAAATGACCCCGCGCATGCCCAAAACACACGCCCATACTACCGCAGGCCATTTTGTACTGTGGCATAGTAAAAGGGTCCCTAAGTTCTCCCCTGTTAGTGTTTTTGCAAGTCTCATGCACAAAAAGAAAAAAGCCCTCTTTTACAGCAGCATTAAAAATGAGCTAGCATGTGGTAAAAGTCCCACATTAAAAGCCCATTTTTGTAAAAGGACCCCAAAGTTAGCAACACAAATCTTATGGATATTGGGCCTAGTAATTTTTCCAATGGTCTCCAAATCCACTCTGCAAGATCCACTAAAAAGTCTAGTTTTCAGAGTGTATACATTCAATAATCATCAGGCATATTTTCATATGTTTCCGAACATCCTATATAATAATTCTCACCTCCAACGTTCTGAGGCTGCCTGGAACCGTGGATTCTGCCTGATGTGGTCTGCTTCATGGAGTAGATCAAACTGACGTCAGCAGCAAACAGCGACGCAGCCAGGGGGTGGCGAGGGTTTTCTTGTGCCTGGGGGGGCGGGTAGGGGCTTGCGTGATGCGCAGGGGGGTAGGGGCTTGCGTGATGCGCCGAGGGGGGGCAGGGGGAGGAAGCATTGCTAGCGCCCGTTTCCTTCTCAACAGAAATGGCCCTTTTTTACTAGTATATTGTAAAACATTTCTGTTTACATATTTTGGTTGTTCTGAGGGCCACATCTGTTGGTAGATCATGAGGCGAGGACTTAGCTTCTTGTGATTTCCTGCAGAATCTTTCATATAACAGAATCTGGTCTCTTGCTGGCAGAGGGTGGAAAGCGAAAATAGGGGGACATCAAAAAGAGCAATTGGAGGCCTCGGAGAGTCCAGTGAATGTGAGGACTGGAAAAGAGGGGAGATGCGATGGGGGAAGAATGAGGAGGAGTTGAAGACTTGGGAGTCTAGTCCTGAGAGGGACTTGCTATTTCTAGCAATGAACTATTAACAAATAGAGCCTTGTAGGTTTGAAAGCTGACCGGTACAGATGGGAAATATTTCTATGAGAATATGAAAGAGAGGTAAACAGATGCAGGTTCTAGAATCCTCCAGTACTTTTATTAGTAGTAAAAGAGTGTTCAGTTGCAGCACTTGTTATGCCTTCTGGAGGTCAGAAGCATTGGTCAACTCACTGTACATACAGAGTTGCTGATTATGAAAACTTATTTTTAAAAAATCAATACAACTGTAGATATTTTGTGCTGCTGTTCAGGTGGTTGTTTAGTTGGTTCAATTCCATTATTAAGGGTGAGTCTAAGGAAATGTCTCCGTCAGTTGCATTCCCTGTCCTACTGAAGGTCCCTGGCTTGATAAGGCTTCTGGTTTCACAGAGTAGTCTTTAGCCAGGAAACAGCATGATCGGACCCAAGCTACCCTGCCTCCCCAGCAGCGCCCAGACATGTCTGCTAGTGAGCTTTACACCCGGTGAGTGAAGCGGGGAATCCCCGCAGGGCCGGGCTGCAAGTGCTATACCTGCTCTGCTCCTTTCACAGCCCCCTTTAATGCAGGGAGTGTGTGTGGGGGGGGGGGGGGTTAAATTGCAGAACTGCACCCCTATTTAAAATTTACTTGCGTTCTTCTGATCATACCTGTGAACTTTCTGGAGGTGTATTGGGGAGTCGGTGGAGGGGAAAACGGGGAAGAATGAGACCGTGAGCGAACATTGATTGGAAGTGAGTGACGCTTCCCATTTGTATGAGCAATCACACACACGCTTGCTTTAGAGGGAACACTGCTCTAGACATGCACCTAAACATTTAGCTTTACTCTCTTGCGTCCTCCTGCAAACATGCAAGTGTATTTTTTTTTTCATGTTTTATCCCATCCGGATCACATAACGAAGTGAACATCCATTTAGAAAATAAATGAAGCTGAAATGTGCTTCTTTTTGAAGAAAACAATTGAGCCCTCTGGCTAGGGTAGTAGAGGAAATACCTTGCTGCTGCTATCAGGTGGTATGTCAAAACTCAATTTAAAGAACTAGTGACTTCTGCCCTTTCCCATCCTTTATCCACTCCAGTGGAAAATGCTGCCGGAGTTAATTCCGTGTGGGTAAAGAAGGGCAGTAGACTTTCAGATGTTGACCTGCAGAGCATGTTCAGAAGGAAACGTGCTAATGAGATTCCTTAAAGTATCGTCTTGCCACCTCTATTGCTGCCTCTTTAGCTTTTATTCCTATGTCTTTCCTTTTAGTGGTTTTGTTCTAAAGACATGTGTGCTTTATCTTTCTGTGCCAACGTTATTTCCAGAATCATTCAGACTCCAGCAACCAGATTTTCATGACAGGTATATATTATTATATGAAAGTTAACCTACTAAATTTCTGCCAGATTTAGGAGCATAAGGGGTTAATATTTAAGGGCCTTTATCCAGTTTGCAGGTGCTGTTAACCATATAAATGCTGTTAAGAGTTTAATGGCACTTACTGGATATTACCGCTGAATATTTCCTCTGACTGCCTTGGCACAATTCGCACAGTGCCAGGCGGTCCATGTGTGCAAAATTAGCGCATTTGTCTTTAAGGCTTTTTCTTTATCTCTTGATTTTTTTTTTTTTTTTTTGCAGGTTTTGTGCACTAATAATGCCTGCAAAATCTGAGCCTTTAAAAACAAAGGTGTCATTTTTGCAATTGGCGCATCTTGGAAAAATAAACTGGTATAGTATGCGTTATATGTGTGGGTGCATTATACAAGTTTATTTTTACATAGACATGCAATTTTGAGTGCCATATATAGGATCTGGAGGTTGGAGGTGCCCAGTTGTATAATTGCCTTGAGTATGCTGTAAGTAGTCCTGAGGAGCAAAGAGACATACAAGGAGCAGTATATTTGCTGACACATCTTCCAAAAATGATGGGACTCATTTTGGTTTATCATACCAAACGTCATGAAAATTATTGGGGCAGAAAGGTGGCCATGGACAGATAGAAACTAAGTAAAACCCATAGGCACTTTCATTTGTGATGAAAAGCATCTAACCCCTGTATCTATCCTTGTGCTCGTTGGCTGTCCCTGTTTTAATTACACACAACCTGCGTTAGTCTGCCCAGCAGTGCTCCTGTATATATTTAGACCCATAGAAGAGAACTTCTAGGAAATGGTATCAGAAATCTTTGTAAACCCCATTATTGACTTCACTATGAAATGTAACTCAGAATGGAACTGACGACTAAATTTTTTTTTTAAAGAACTGCAAAGCAAACCATGTCCACGTACTGCTGCTTAAATATGCAGATCCCAGAAGCAGAGGTTTAAGGATCTTTGATGTTTCCCTCCTTAGCTCCTTAGTGGTGGGTTAGTTTATTTCATAAATGGTGATAGCTATCCAGGATATCTGGATCTTAGGTTGAGATCGAGGTTCGATTGCCAGTAGCAGATTTAAATTTTTTTTTATTCCTTGGCTCGTCGCCAGTTGAAAAGCAAGGCCTGACCGACTGCGCTTCTGTGGTTCTCCATGTTATTGACATTGTGCTCATTTTGTTGACACTGTGGCTAATTGCTGGTTTAACAGTTATTGAATGTTACCTTTCTGCCAGGTAGTCTCAGTCTGTTGCTGCTTGTAAACCTCAGGTTTTGTTTCAGTGCTCTGACTCACTGCTCTATCACAAAGTGCTGCTTTTGGTACCTGAGGCACCTTCAGGTAAATCTAGCTAATCTTTCTGATGTGACACCAATCTGACTTGCCATTGAGATTTGTTGCTATAATACCACCTCTGAGGAAGTGAACAGAACTGGTACGAGGGTATGAAGCACCCTAGATGAACCTTTAGCCTTGCCCGCTCCTCCACTTTACTTTCAGCCCCCTATGTTCCCACTTCTGACCTTTTGATAATGAAACTCAGCAATCGCCCCTATATCACCCCTTCCAGAATCATCCTGTAAGCATGCAGAATTGGACATAAAACTTTTGAATGGTAAACTTTGGGGTCCTTTTACTAAGGCACGCTAGAATGTGGCCGGTGCTGCGATTAGCGCTTGGGTTTTCTGCACGCTCCGGCCTCTTTCTAGCACGGCTGAAAAATGGCCATGGCTGTGGGGTTTTTTTTGAACGGTCGTGCGCTAATTTCCCCATTAGTGCTTGACCATTGCCACTGGGAGTCCTTACTGCCACCTATTTACTTAGTGGTAAGGGCTTCTGCGCTACTCCTGTGCTAATCGGGTAGCGTGCGGTAATGTGCCCATGCTACCAGATTAGTGCAGCCAAGCCTACTGTCCACCCCCCCCCCCAAACACACCTCCTGCTGCAAAAAAATATATATATATTTTTTTCCTGAGGGAGTAGCATGCGCTGCTGCCCAAACTACTGCAGGACGCCTCATTGCATTCCATGGTAGTGCCATTTTACCTCATGGTAGGTCTGCGTTAGGCCTACTGCACTTCAGTAAAAGGCCCCCCCCCCCGCCAGTTTATACATGTGTGTGTGTTTATACATGTGTGTGTGTGTATGTATATATATATATATATATATATATATGTATACTGAGCAGTGGCGTAGCCAGACAGCCAGTTTTGGGTGGGCCTGAGCCCAAAGTGGGTGGGCACAAAATTTTCTCTGCTCCGCCCTCCCTCCACCACTATACCCACCATTTCTCCCTCCTCTCCACCCCTATGCCTACCATTTCTCCCCCTCCCCACCTATCCCCTCTGTATGCAACATGTGTCCCTCCCCTCCACCTCGTACACAGCCAAGACTTCTCCCTTCCTCACCCCTCCACCCCTTTGCTGCATCTCCCTCACCCACCAACCAAGCCTCATCTTTCCATATTCCCTCCCCCCTGTGCAGCATCTTTCTTTCCATCTTCCCTTCCCCCTGTGCAGCTGCTGTGTCCTCCCATCTTCCCTCCCCCATGCGACATCTTCCCCCCCCCCATGCGACATCTTCCCTCCCCCCCGTGCAGCTGCAGCATCTCACCCTCCTTGCAGGCCCGCCCAGTAGCAAAGCTCCTGACGGCGATTCCAGTCGCAGCGATTTCCACATGCTGCCTGCCGGCTGCCGCTCAACAATCTCCTGTCGCTACTAAGCGCTAACCCGGAAGTCTCTCCTGCAGAGGAGAGACTTCCGGGTTAGCGCTTAGTAGCGCAAGGAGATTGAGCGGCAGCCGGCACTGGCAGGCAGCGTGTGGGAATCGCTGTGACTGGAATCGCTGTCAGGAACTTTGCTGCTGGGCGGGCCTGACCCGAAATTGGGTGGGCCCAGGCCC
Source organism: Microcaecilia unicolor (assembly GCF_901765095.1). Taxonomy (NCBI): domain Eukaryota; kingdom Metazoa; phylum Chordata; class Amphibia; order Gymnophiona; family Siphonopidae; genus Microcaecilia; species Microcaecilia unicolor. Next base: position 72,169,406 of record NC_044033.1, read on the forward strand.
ACCCGTGGCTACGCCCCTGATACTGAGAGCAACTTCCAAGAGTCATTGGAGGAATAGACTAATGGTTAGTTAGTGAGGTGGACTGAAAGCCAGGGAAATTGGGTTCGATTCCCACCACAGCGCCTTGTGACTCTGGGCAAGTCACTTAACCCTCCATTGCCCCAGGTACAAAACTTAGATTGTGAGCCCACAAAGGACAGAGAGAGAGCCTAAATGCCATACATAAACCACAGAAAGGTGATTTATAAATAGCTATTTGAAAACTGCCCACCTTTCTTTCGTTGAAAGTATACACTGATGAGTCTGGCTGGCTGGCTGCACTTACTGTTTTGCTTTGAATGCAGTAGCCCTTTGCTGTCTAACCAAGGCAACCACCTAATATGCCTGATGGTTAATCAAGAACTGGAGTAAAGAGTGACAGAGAAGAACAATTTTTAAAGCCAAAACCATCTTTCCCAAGATTAGGGGGCAGTGTTTCAATATGGGCCAGAGTGGGACTGTGATAAACCATACGGGGGGGGGGGGGGGGGGGGGGTACTCAAATGTTGGTTCTTGAGGTCCTGCAACCCAGTCAGGTTTTCAGGATTTCCTCAATGACTATGTATTAGATCTATTTGCATAGAATGGAGGTAGTGCATGCAAATATATCTCGTGTATATTCATTGGGGAAATCCTGAAAACCCTACTGGGTTGCGGACCACAAGGACCGACATTGAGCACTCCTGTCCTAGACAGTCTGCTCTGTAGGGCACTAGGCCATTTAAATTAATGCACATAACTGTTCAATTGTCACATAACCTAATACTTGGGAGACCCAAGTTCAGATTTCACCACTGCTGCAGGATCTTGAGGAAGTGCTTTAACTTTTGTGCGTTTCTAATTGCATTTTTATCCTCTGTAATCTCTGTTCTGGTGAGGTGATGTGACCAGGTAATAAGAGTGCTACATGTGGTTAGCAAATTTTGCCTGTGGAGCTGCTGTCTTACCTTAACTTACATATCAACACTGTCACGTGATATTAACTATGTCTAAAAAATTAGACCCAAATAAAGCCAATGCAGGCAAAAGTGCAAAGATCTTCATTTGACAAAGTACCCCCCTAACACTACTGCACACAGGGCTCCTTTAACTAAGCTGTGTTAGGTGCCGATTTGTACTCGGGCATACTGCAGTAACTTTAAAATCTGCACACACTCACCACGCACTAACAAAAATGTTCTGATTCTTTTTTTCTTTTGAGAGGATGTGAGCGTTCCTGCGCTAACCAGTTAAGCGGAACTACATTACCATGCCCTAAGTGGTTAGTGCATTGATACCGCATGAGCCCTTACCACCTATGAACTGGTGCTCATGTGGTAATTAAAAAAAAAAATGGCTATGTTGTATTGGCCATTAATGCAAAATATAGAAAAAAAGGCATTTTTACCGCTGCGGTAAAAATGGCCTTGGCATTCGGGAAAGACCTATGTAAGGGCATACTAAGGCCACTTTTTACTGCAAAAAACTATGTCACTATATTTTAGACCAAACAAAACACCCTGCCTGTTAGCAGATATTCCATGAAAGAATGTCTAGACGTTATTATAATTTTGCTCTGCAGAAACAAAGTGCATCACTTCTCTGCTCTGATTTGTTTGCAGAGCTATCTAATTATACCACATTTGAAAGCTGTGGGGGTTTTTTTTTGCCACTGCCTGGGACCTTGGGTGGGATTCCTTCAATGGCTTTTTCCATAATTGCTTCTTATCATTCAGTAGCCAGGGATCAAAGTAGCCACTGGTGGAAAAGGCCGGGCAGTTAATTTGCCACTGTGATGAAACCTGCATGGAATAAATTCATGCTGCTTTCTAGTGTCCGGTCTCTGAGTCCTGCCTGTGTTTGTTCTTGTGGGGTGGAATGAAAAAATCCTGGAGAGGAGCAGAGTCATAACCGTTGATTTTCTTTAGTATGTTTAGACTCGTATCTATTTACAGTTTCAGGATTTCTACTTTCTTATTCTGCTCTGGATTGTTTCAAGTTTTGTTGGGAGGATGGGTGAAAGAGTTTCATGAACGTCATGATTCCTTAATAAATGAAACGATGATTAGTAAGTACAGTTAAATAAATTGCAGAACAGCAGTTCAAGGTGAGAAGTAGAGTTTGAGGAATTTGGCTACCCTTTGGCCCATTTCCTTATGTAATCCCCAGGGGAATTGAGAGTAAGGAGCACTGGGCAGCAGCCTGGAAGGTTGTGTGTGATGGTGTCTGACATAGGAGCCAACTTTTCAAAATGATTCTCTTTCTCCCTCCACTTGCCACCACCAAAAATAGTCTTAGACTACATTCACCTTTTGTTTTGGTTTTTTAAAATATATTTTATTGCAACATTCAGATAAAACAATAACAACAGAGCAATACCAAATAGAAAATGAATGGTGTGCAAAATGAGTCTACTGTCTAAGGACAGTACTGCCTGGGACAGGGAAATACTAAGCCTACCTGAATGTAACTCACCTTGAGCTACTACTGAAAAAGGTGTGAGCAAAATCTAAATAAATAAATAAGTAGTTTGCAGGGTACAAGTGTAAAAACTTGTGCCACAGCATTTCTTATCAGCTGTGGGAGACAGTGAGACTGCCAGCTGTGCTGGTAGGTCCTAAGTTCAAAACAGGCCATTTCCCTCATATTGACTAACCATAGCTGCAGATAGTGGTGGTGAATCTTCTGTCAGGACAGAATCAATTTTTTGATTAGCAAAAGAGCATTATAAAGGAAGTGGCACTGCGAGGCCAAGAGTGGCTCCACCATTCGCCAAGAACTGAACTAGAAACCTCAAGACGTTAACTAAAATGGAAAACATCAGAGATATGCATTTCCAAAAACTGACACATTCCAATAATGAATTCAGAATAAACACAGTTTAATTGACTCCTTTCTCTCTTTCTCTACTCATATCCAGCAGATCGCCAAGACCTGTCGTTTCTTTCTTTACAACATCCGTAAAATCCGCCCCTTTCTTTCTGAACACTCTACCAGAACCCTCATCCACACCCTTGTCACCTCTGGTTTAGACTACTGCAATCTGCTTCTTGCTGGCCTCCCGCTTAGTCACCTCTCCCCTCTCCAGTCAGTTCAAAACTCTGCTGCCCGTCTCGTCTTCCGCCAGGGTCGCTTTACTCATACTACCCCTCTCCTCGGGTCGCTTCACTGGCTCCCTATCCGTTTTCGCATCCTGTTTAAACTTCTTCTACTAACCTATAAATGTATTCACTCTGCTCCCCAGTATCTCTCCACACTCGTCCTTCCCTACTTCCCTTCCTGTGCGCTCCGATCCATGGATAAATCCTTCTTATCTGTTCCCTTCTCCACTACTGCCAACTCCAGATTTCGCTCCTTCTGTCTCGCTGCACCCTACGCCTGGAATAAACTTCCTGAGCCCCTACGTCTTGCCCCATCCTTGACCATCTTTAAATCTAGATTGAAAGCCCACCTCTTTAACATTGCTTTTGACTTGTAACCACTTGTACCTACCCATCTCTCCTCTTTCCTCTACACATTAATTGATTTGCTTGCTTTATTATTTTTGTCTATTAGATTGTAAGCTCTTTGAGCAGGGACTGTCTTCTATGTTTGTGCAGCGCTGCGTGTGCTTTGTAGCGCTATATAAATGCTAAATAGTAGTAGTAGTAGTAGTAGTGGATAGATTTCCCCAGGAGATTACTAAATTGATGTTAGGAGCTCTCCAGGTTCACTGGAGGGAGAAGAACCTGGCCCAGAGGGAGAGGTATTGGGAGCTGAGGAAATATTTTTTCACTCAACGAAAAGTTGTGGAATTCTTTGCCGGAGGTTGTAGTAACGCGGTTAGCATATATGGGTTTAAAAAAAAGGTTTGGACAAGTTCCTGGAGGAAAAGTCCATAGTTTGGTATTGACACAGACTTGGGGAAGCAACTGCTTGCCCTGGGATTGATAGCATGGAGTGTTGCCACAGTTTGGGCTTCTGCCAGGCAGGGGCTTAGCCAGACCTCACGGTGGGAGGGGGCCAGATCCCGAGGTGGGGGGGCACATTTTAGTCTGCCGCCTCCCCCCCCCCACCTTCGTCTCACCACTCCCCCTCAACTCCTTGTTGCTTCCCCTCACTGCCTTGTTGCTGCCCCCGAAAAAGCAAATACCTTTGCTGGCGGGGTTCCCCAACCCCCGCCAGCCGAAGCCTTCTTTAGTGCCGGTCTCCGGTGCAGCCACATTCGCGGCCCTGGTCTTTCTTCTTGCTGACGTCCTGTGCATACTCAGTTTCACTTAAAGGAATGTGCAGGACGTCAGGAGGAAGAAAGAGCACAGGGAGGGAACACGGCGCGCCGGAGACCGTCGCTGAAGAAGGCTTCAGTTGGTGGGGGTTGGGGACACCTGCCAGCAAAACCGGGGGGCCCAGGCTTCCGTGGCCCCACCTAGCTATGCCCCTGTTGCCAGGTACTTGTGACCTGGCTTGGCCACTGTTGGAAACAGGATACTGGGCTAGATGGCCCATTGGTCTGACCCAGTATGGATATTTGTTTGAGTGACATACCAACACACAAATACACAAGCACAAACAAACATTCACATAAAACCACCAACCGCTCATGGCTCAGTACCAGTGGCAAATCCAAATCTGTGCCCCAAGCTGCAAATGAGTTACAAGCAGGTACTTAAATTATTTTCTTGTCCTAATGGACTTACAAGTTGTTCCTGAGGCAATGGAGGGAGGTTTGCCCAAGCAGGTTTTGAACCCTAGCTTCTTGTGCTTGGTTGAGTGTGTGCACAGTGTCTGTCTGTCTTTCAGTTTGTCTCTGTGTCTGTCCACTTCTTCATCAGAAAAAGGATGTCTAAGTCAGGGTGTGCAAAATATGCAACAGATTTTACAAAGTGTTCACTGAATGATTCACATTAGTAAAATACATATAAGGTTGCAGAAAAATACTTATATTTGATGCCATGTATAGTAGGAACAACCATTTTAGAACCCCCCCCCCCAAAAAAAAAAAAACTCCCATTAAAAACAGAGTGGCACTTACAGGGCTTTGTACATGTAAGTAGTGGCACTTTTAGTTGTTAGTGGTAGATTTTGCGACCTACACCCAGAAGTGTTGCCACTTACAAATATAAGTGGCAGATTTGGTAAAACTGCACTAACCACTAGACTCCTCCACTCCAAACGCCAGTCTTCACAGAAAAGTGCATAGGAGAGGAGGAGGAGGCAAGGGTAGTGGGTAATATTTTACTGCCTTTGAAGTCCTTTTAGTGTACTGGGTTCTGGTTGCCATGGAAAGGGATAAAGATATCAGTTTGGCTGATGAGACCACATGAAAGAAACACTCAAGTGGTCTCACAGAGCAATCACTCAGGTCCTCAGTCACACCTCATGGGAATTTGTCAGTTTTCATGCGCTGGCTTAGTTTCATTTGACAAGGTGTTGTTGCCTGCAGCTAGAGAAAACTACCAGAACAGAATACAATACCCTTGTCGTTTGAGAGAACTTTTCAGGCCTACAGGTACTGGCGGCCAGACTGTGTAACTTTACTTTCTAATAATAAGTATTTAAAAAAAAAAAAAGCTTTATCGGGCCTTTCGCATACAGCCATCTGCTGGTCAAAGATAAGAGCTAAAATGGCTGCATTTGTGCGTCAGATTTATTGAGTCTATTTCCTGTGCTTTTGTAAGATATGGTGCTCTTGGCCTCCCTGCTCTCCTCTCCTTTGAACTACTGAGCTGTATCCGGGACACTGTATTACCTTTCAGATCAATAGGTCAAGCAATTCTGAGTTAACACTTTCAAACCTCCTCCATCCACCTTCTCCCCCCCCCCCCCCCCAAAAGTTGGGGCTGTCTGGGGACTGCCCTCTATGTTTTGGTATGTCAGCTTTTCTTCACTCCTTCCTTTGTTCTGTATCAGTGCCAGTGAGGTCTTTTCTAAGCATTTGTGACTCACAATAGCGATCCTGGAAACTATATATTGCTGGCAGGAGGAATTTAAGATCAACAACCCAATTATACTTTAACTTTGCATCACTTTTCCCCGCTGCGTAATATAAATATCTTTGTTAGACATCCAGTGGCTCTGCTGCTGTGGAGGGACTTGTAGCCTTGGTATATTGAGAGTCTCAAAACGCTCATCAGTCATTTAACATGTCCTGGGATAGGCTGAATAATCCATAAATGAATTTTTAGTGCCAGCATCATGACCCTTTAATATTAACCTGGAGGAAAAAGTCCAGAAAAAAAAGATGAAATAGCTTGATAGACTTGGAAATGCCATTGCTTATCCCTGGAAATGAGCCATGAGAAATGTGGGCAAATTTGGGGGGAGGGGGGGATCTGCCAGCTATTTGTGATACAAAACAGGATGCTGGGCTCAATGGACCTTGGTCTGACACAGCATGTTTTCAAATGTTTTTTTTTTTCAATTTAGAAAATGTTGTAGTAATGTAAGTACTTTCAAAGTCTATTTTACATTGTTTACTAATTATTCCCTTTTTAAGAAGAGGTTCTTGGTTTTGTTTTAAAAAAATAGTATTTCTGAAATAACTAATGGGGCATACACTTGCAAGTTCACATTGCAAAAACAAGAATGCCTTTCAGTTTCTCTCCAGTTGCTGCTGCTGTAAAAAGTAGTTTGAGGAAGTGGAAAAACGCAGTAGGATGTTCTAAATTTAGGCAACCATGGTTACATTCCATATTTTCCTCTGTTTTTTAACTTGGCAGTTTAAGTTACATATATTTGATAGAATCAAACACTTTGTCTTTGAGTTGTTAAGATATACCATATTCTGTGACTGACATTATGTAGGCTCACTTGAGACCTGAGAAATTGTTCGGTGGGCTGCTTTTGCCAAATATCATAAGGATGTCTCTGCCGTAGGCTTTGGAAAGTGTGGGATATACCCACTGGTGTTCACACATAGTACATATATTTTCTTGGCTTTTTTTTGCATTTGTATGCCGTTAGATGCACTGGGGGTAATTTAAAGAAGATGCTTATGTCCCAAGTACTAAAAAAGTTCCTGCTTTATAAAGGGGGGGGGGGGGGGCTGCTTGAACACCATTGATACCTAAGATAAGTGCTTGACACTATGGGGCCCTTTTACAAAGGTGCGTAAGCACCTACGCTCGTCAAATGCGCATCAAATTGGAATTACCATGCGCCCCAGGCAGTAATTATTTTGACGTGTGCCCAAAACACATGGTAGAAAACGTTTTCTATTTTCTATTGTGTGATACTAACCTGGTGGTAATTGGCACTTTTCACGCACTAGCCGCTTACTGCCCGGTTAGCGCGTGAGACCTTACTGCTAAGTCAATGGGTGGCAATAAGGTCTCAGGTTGAAAAAGGACGTGCACTGGTTTTAATTTTGCCGCACGTCCATTTTCGGCCACAAAACAAAAAGCCTTTTTTCCAGGCGCGCTGAAAAATGGACATGATGTGTCCAAACCAGGAACCTACACTAGGTCAGGCCACTTTTCAGCGCGCCTTAGTAAAAGGACCCCTGTATTTTGCAAACTTAATCATATCTGATTTTGGGATTTATTATAAATTTAAAAAGTCTTTTAAAAAAAGGGACCTATGAAGGAACTGGGTGATGACGCAGCATTGAATTTTGGCTGAAATAGCCATCTGACGATCCAATTCATATATAAATATTTATGGGAGAAGTTTTATGCTGTAATTACTTTATAAAGGTAACATATTTTAGTATTGTGAACTGCTCGGGTGGGTTTTAGTCTGATTGCCAGCATAGTACATTTTGGAGATAAATACACAACATAAATTTATTAAACATGTTTCCAGTACCAGTCCTAGTCATTCACAAGTGTCCATATACACATTTACAGCTGCTTGTACTTGACATCACCTAAACTACACCCCTGTATAAGTACCTGTCATCTGGTAGGTGTGCATACATACTAACTTGTAAAACGCCATTCATTTTTATGTAAGGCCATTCTACCTTCAGAATATTCTTTATAAAATTAACCCCACTGTGATCAAGTTAACTGCATTTATTCCTTAGCAGACTAAAAACCCAATTTTGTTTAGCATGTCTAAGTTAAAAACAGAAAGTCCAGTTGGGATGTCCAAAATTTGCAACCTATTTTACAAAATGTTAGCTGAATATGAAGCCTTCTGGAAAATACACATAAGACCACAGGAAAAAGATACGTGTATTTATTTGGTGGCATATACAGGAGGGACAACCACTTTTGCAACCCCCTTCCCCAAAACAAAACAAAAAAAACACATTAAAAAGAACAGCATCACTCATGATTTTGTTCTGTCAGCAGTAGCACTTACATGTGTAAATGGCAGCGTTTTGCTGCTTACACGTGTAATAAATAAAAATAAATCAAAACATATGAAATGCTCCCTTCCCGGCGCTTCCTCAGGTCCGGGGGTCTGAGTGGGCGGGGAGCCTCCTTGACACAGTTGACCATGGTGCCTCCACCTGGGAAAAAAAAGTGGTTAGTGGCTTCGGAGACTCTTCACCTCCCAGGAACTCAGTCGTCTCCAAATCCCCTGTGGGGTGCAAGTTGGCAGTTAGAGGCAGATGCACTAAAGCTTAATGAGCCTTTAATGACCCTCCAACGAGGAAATTTTGATCCGTTGCATGCATCAAAGGGCTTTTACCGTGGAAGCTAGCAGCTAACGAAAACGGAATGGAGATGAGCAATTAGTGTAAAAACCCCATAGACACGAGATGCACTAACCTTTTCCGATTGCCTTTACGCAGGAAAAAGGCAGGAAATCTAACGAGAGGTCTGTACCTCTCGTTAGGGCTGTCAGCTACAAGTTTAAAAGTGAAATGTATTAAAAAAAATAACTAGGGGGGCGAAAACGCGTGTCAGGGGCGTCCTTTATTGACGCCCCAGGTCGCTGCTGCTCCCCTCTCCCTCAGCACCAAAAGAAAAAAAAAAAAAATCGGAAGGGGGCAAAGGCGCTCGTGAGGAGCGTCCTGTATGGCCATCCTTGCCCCCCCCCTGCCCGAGGTCGCCGTTCCCCCCCCCCCCCCCCCCCGCACGAAAAAACTCAAATTTTACATCCACAGCCCCGGGCCGGCCCTCCTCCCTTCTTGTGTCTTCTCCCACACTAGCTCCGCCTCCCGCCATGCTCCGGTCCCGTGCCCCGCCCCCGCCGCCCCCCCCCCTTTGGTCGTGGCTGCCGCTCCCCCCCTCCAACGACCCCTCCTTTGCCTTACCGGCCCGTGCAGCGCCTCTCACCTGACGTAGTTTACCTACGTCAGAGGAGGGCGGGCCCAGGAAGAAAGAAGGGACATCTGAGAAGGCCTTCTGACTCGCCAATCAGCTGTTCTTGCCCGTGCAGCAGAGGTGAGAGGCGCTGCACGGGCCGGTAAGGCAAAGGGGGGGGAGCGGCAGCCACGACCAAAGGGGGGGCGGCGGGGGCGGGGCACGGGACCGGAGCATGGTGGGAGGCGGAGCTAGTGTGGGAGAAGACACAGGAAGGGAGGAGGGCCGGCCCAGGGCTGGGGCTGCTAAAATTTGAGTTTTTTCGTGCGGGGGGGGGGGGGGGGGGCAAGGACGGCCATACAGGACGCTCCTCACGAGCGCCTTTGCCCCCCCCACCCTTATTTTTGTTTTGATTTGGGAGCCATGTGCTTGTGTTTTGGCTGTTTGTGGCATGCGCAGAGCAGCTAACATAACAATTGGCTGCTCTGCGCATGCTTTAGGGGCCGATTACCGATGTGTATTGTGATTCTTTGATACATTGTACTTTTCAATACCGATCCGAGCATGTGTGACTTGTTGTTTTGGTGCATTCTTCGTTTTTTAAAAATCGTTAGGGACTTTAACGATTTAGATTTTTTAACGTTTGCTTGATGCATCTGCCTCTTAGTTAGAACGGCTTCTGAGAGCCCTTAGTTCCCACAGTACTTTCTAGGATTAAATCACTCCACAGTCCGGTGATTTATATGAAAAACAACTGGAACTTTTAACTTCTGCAACCATCAGCTCAGACAGTTCAAACCAGTGAATAGATAACAGTCCAACATAAACAACTTGATTTTAGCAGAGTATTTACAAGAATGCAGATCAGAAGTATATACACTTTATACAACGCCTCTCCTTGTCCATCCCTTCCAATTGACAATCCACCCCACAGGGGCTGTGTGGTTCCTGTGTATGGGTTCCAGACTCGGGTATCCCGACTTCCCTATGAGATGGAACTCTCCCTAGTTACCACCTCCTGGACGTGACTCCCTTGACCCACGCTCCAGAGCTCCTGACAGTCTCTGTCCGTCTGGACTATGACTTATCTCCTTTTCCCAAATTCACAGGTTGTCAGTTTTTAATCAGGGACTCCCCTTACCCCATACTGGACTCTGGTAGGGGAATTTTGGACAGCCAAAAGACCATGTGCAAGCACATGGTAATTCTTTTATCACCTCTAACTCCTCCCAACCTGTCACTCATCCCCTTTGCTGCACCATTTTGCTGCATTTTTTTGTTACATTTGTACCCCGCACTTTCCCACTCATGGCAGGCTCAATGCGGCTTACATGGGGCAATGGAGGGTTAAGTGACTTGCCCAGAGTCACAAGGAGCTGCCTGTGCCTGATGTGGGAATTGAATTCAGTTACTCAGTTCCCCAGGACCAAAGTCCACCACCCTAACCACTAGGCCACTCCTCCACTCCAATCTGTACATATATCCAGTCTGTACATACATCCAGTTTCTCATACACCTGCTCGCAACTGTGGAATGAATTACCAATTGCCATAAAAAACAACACACGACCTGACAACCTTCCGAAAGTTATTAAAGACCTACTTATTCATAAAGGCGTACAATAAAGATTCCCCATAACTATCTGACTTCCTAATTATTCCAATCACAACTATTAAGGAACCCTCCTATCAGTTCATCCTAATTACATCCTCACGACTGAATATTATATCTTGTCCTGATATCATTATGTAATGTTATGTTGATCTTTCAATCCACTTCCAATCCAATATGATTTACTTATGCACTCTTATTTGTAATAATTGTAAAATTATTATTCCGTTAATATGATTGCTTTGATATTCTATGTACCCATCTGTATCTATATTTTGAAATTCTTATCCTATAATTTGTACATGTTGCTATAACATTTTGTAAGCCACATTGAGCCTGCAAATAGGTGGGAAAATGTGGGATACAAGTGCAGCAAATAAATAAATACATAAATAACCCATCTCCTAAGGCTGGTCTTACATCCCACCCAGGGACCTCCAGGATACTCCTCTGTGACTTACCTGGGCTCTACTCTCTCAATAACCCCATGCAACAAGGGGGTTACACATAATAAGATGATACCTTGTTTATTAGACTAAATACATCTTTTGATTAGCTTTCAAAGGTAACCATAAAATTCTGCTGCTTTGTCAGCTTCATCTATCTCTCCTTGACGCTCATCCACCCAGCTCTTCCCATTTCTCACCTAACCTGAGACTGTCATTGGAATACTTTTGTGCTTTGTTTATATTTTATTTTTTATTGATTTAGATTCTGTTCACACCTAGCGGCGTACCGAGGGCGGAGCGGTGAGGGCGGTCCTCCCCGGGTGCATGCTGCAGGAGGGGTGCAGGGAGCAGCTGCGCAGCTGTCGGCTCTGCTGAGTCCCTGCTCCCTCTGCTGTTCCTGTTCCATCAAGCCTAGTATCTTGTTTCCAACAGTGGCCAATCCAGGTCACAAGTACCTGGCAAGATCCCACAACAGTAAAACAGATTTTATGCTGCTTATCCTAGAAATAAGCAGTGGACTTTCCCCAAGTCCATTTTAATAATGGCTTATGGACTTTTCTTTTAGGAAGCTATCCACACCTTTTTTAAACCCTGCTAAGCTAACTGCTGCATTTAAGTGCCACTGTTTACGCCAGCCATAGACGTTTGTGTGCCTAAAGTTTTTTTTAATATGTTAGGCCTTTTCCTTTGGACTGACAACATGTGAGCCCAACTCATTAGTGGCCGTGATATCACATTAAAGAAACCAGCTGCTCACACTGGTGAAACCACAGGAAAGTTTGGTACAGTGTCATTGTACGGTGACATGCTTAATGATGGAAAAAAATGTTTTGCATTTTGGGTGACTGACTCAACAGAAAGTGGAGTCTCCTGTTAGGTAATATGTTCACTCCACCTAAACTACTTTATTACATGGACTGCCTTCCAGAAACTTGTTGGCAAACATTCCAGAGCAGGTAAGCATGATAAGAAATCAACCCCAAAATGGCAATTCATTTTTGAAAGTGGATATAACCTGACTCCCCCCTCCCCCATGCCAAGTAAAGCAGAACAGTTGTTGAGAATTAGGAGATCTAGTCATAAAGTAATAGGTTGGCGAGGTGCAATCAAAATTAGGCTCTAGTGGAGTATTTGCCTAGTGCTGGAGATATAACACACTTCAGTGGTGTGAAATATGATTCATAATTCAGTGATTTTTTTTTCCTGGAAATCCGTGGCTGTTATCAGATATTTGCTGAGATGGGTTTTAAGGAGTAACTCCCAGAGTGCAGAATTCATTAGTCAACCATTAAAGAGCTAAACATCCTTAAGAATGGAACACGGACTTCCTGGCATGTAGTAGACGCTGAAGAGGATTTTGGTCTTTTTTGAAAATTGATTTCCCAGGTCTTGGATTTAGGCTGCATACTAAGCAGTGCTAAATAATATTAGAATGTACCTGGCTTACAAAACCTTGATTAAGGAATGAAGAAGAGGAGAACCTGCCCATGACACATGTCTCCAGGAATACAACAGTATGAATGGTTCTTTCTATTCTGTTAGTAAGAGTGATCCTATATTAGCATTTTGTTTTTTATTTCTTGTAAACATGATTTTATTGTTAACTGCTTTGACTTGTTTGGGCAGTAATGACCTACGTGCGCCCGAAAATAAAAAATATTTTTCAGACGAGCGTATCGGACATGCGCAAAAATGAAATGACCGCAAGAGCCACGCGGTAGTCGGGCGGTAACTCCATTTTGGTACCTGTTGGGCATACGTAGATGCTTACGCGGCTTAGTAAAAGGGCCCCTAAATGATTAACTGCTGTGTAGTTTCTACCAACCACACTACCTGTTTGTATATAGAATGGCAAATAAAAACTCCCCACATTTTTTTAATTTAATGAAATTTAAATTAAAAATTGGGAGGTACATATTTGTTACACATATTCATTGTGGACAACCCGAAACCTTGACTGGCTGCAGGGTCACCCGGGAAGGTTTAAGAAGCCCAGCAGTTGATGTTTTCCTACAGTTTTGTTTTTTTAATGTCTTGAGTTCAACTGGGGTTAAATGTAGAAGTGCTCAAATGACAGCTTACATGCTGACTTTCATCCAGTTAATAGATTATGTTCTGTATCCACATTAAAAAAAAAATGTTTTAATGCAGGTCTGTATTTTCAGTGTTGCTATTAATTGGGTTTCTGCCAGGTAATTGTGACCTGGATTGGCCACTGTTGGAAGCAGGATACTGGGTTAGATGGACCATTAGACTGACTCATGTATTAGGCTGCATGTTTGGTTGCTATTCTTATTTTAAAAACTCAGGCTAAGTTAGAAGAAGGAAAGGAATCATTAGCAACAGCACAAGAAATACTATTGGCTCTTGGCATTAGTAGTTTTACAGAACAGAGTTTAACAATAGGAAGGAAAGTTTTATTCCTCACTGTCATACAAACTTACAAAGGTCACAGAACAGAGAGAAAGGAAGAAAGAAAGATTCTTAGCTATAGAGAATTAGTTTGTACGCGGCGGGGAGGGTGGGGGTGGGTGGGAAGTACCCCCTTCTGGAAAAAATAGGCCATGGGAAAGGTATGAAACTCTCTTACCAACATGGCTAGTTTTTCAGAGTTTCTTTGTCTGCAGCGTCCTTTTATAGACTTGTAGTGAGCATTCACTTCTCCTCTACCCTGGACCAATCATAGGTGCTGCATATGTGCTGCAGACTTGTAATTGGGTGTTTCATATTTTATTTATTGCATTTGTATATGTGCTGGAGGCTTGCAATTGGTGTCCTTGCCACACCTCTTCTCAGTAAATTACATTTGTAACAAGTTATACCAGGTAGCTGAGTTGCCCTAGCAACAGGAGGCCCCATCAGCCTCTGTGGCCAGCCAGAAATTCCTTCATGAGGCTGATAGTAAAGAAAGATGGGGGATGGGAAATAGTGCAGCACACCTGAAGTAGAACATTATAGCTAAAAATAACTTAGTATGGCTATTCTCATCTTTTTAAGTAAATTTCAAACAAAACGAAGAAAATATTTCTTCACTCAACATGTAATTAAACTCTGCAATTCATTACCAGACAATGTGATAAAAGCAGTTAGTTTAGCAGGGTTTAAAAAAGGTTTGGATAATTTCCTACAAGGAAAGTCCATAAACCATTATTAAGATGGACATGGGAAAATCCACTGCTAGGATAAGCAGCATAAAATCTGTTTTACTGTTGTGGGATCTTGCCAGGTACTTGTGACCTGGATTGGCCACTGTTGGAAACAGGATACTAGGCTTGATGGATCTTCGGCCTGTCCCAGCATGGCAATGCTTATATTCTTATGCTCTTAGCTTGCTGCACTTAGGGGTGCCCAATTATGCCTGCCATTGACATGGCATAAGTGTTTGCGCCAGAGCGTAAGTGCGCTGAGGCCAACTTACACTAGTACTCTATAACAGAGTCTTGGTATCCAGATGCTGTTGTATAATTAACATTCAGCACTGGCACCAAGGCACCTACATTGTGATGTTCAGTTATAGAATTGCCCCCTGTGCTTTTTCAGCTAATTCAGGGGCTAATGCACAAAAGTCCCTGGAAAGAACTGCTCACTATTTCCACTTCGGTAAAAATTACGGAGGTGGAAATAGTGAGTGATTCTCCAAAGAAACTGCTTGCAAATGAGCTGCATTGACTTTTACCGTGTGGCTCAGGCAGGGAAAGCACCAGGACATGCGCATAGAAGTTAATCGGTAAGTGTGGCTGCTGCCCAGAAGGCTTCCAGAACACTTCTGTGCTTTTCTTTAGTACAAGGGTAAAATATATCCAGTTGTACAAGAAAGTGTACGGAATAGGATCTACTCCCCTTCAATATTTGCCAAGATAGCACATGGCACAGTGGCAGGAGAGAGTGGCCAACAGCACACAAGAGATTCCCAAGGGCATCGGTGCCGGGGCAAGGGTGACTCTTCTGTCTTTACCTGATGTCCTCGTTAGCATTCATGGCCTGTATCCCAGGTTCCAGAGCAAGCATGATCTATCTCTTCTGCACAGCTTTTTACAGCCCGATCCCATTACACCCGCTCTGCTTCTTTGAGGTTTCTTCTCTTCTGCTTCTTCTCTTGAGCTTGGACAGTGGGCAGGCTAGAGCAGGACAGACAGCACCACCTCCAAGATTTGCCAAGACAGCGCATAGCACAGTGGCCGGAAAGAGCAGCCATCAGTACACAGATTCCCAAGGGCATTGGTGCCGGGGCAAGGGTCTGACTCGGCCTTTACCTGATGTCCTCACTGGCACTTACGTCCTGTATCCCGGGGTCCAGAGCAGGCATGATCACTCTCTTCTGCACAGCTTTTTACAGCTGATCCCCTTATACCCTCCGCCTCTGCTTCTTTTGAGGTTTCTGTTCTTTTGCTTCTTCAGCTTACCATTGTGGACAGTGGGAACGGCTGGAGCAGGAGAGACAGTACCAGTCCTGCTCTGCTTGTCCGGCTGCTCCAGACCTCCCATTAAATTTCTCATAGACAATGTAGGCAGGGCTTTCTGTGCATCGCTTGTAAACGTCTGAATACTGATCAGCCCATTTGAATAAATTAGCATGCTAGTCCTGTTGTCTGCTGCTGTGAATGGAAAACAGCCCACAGAACCCCTTTGTGCATCTCCTGCTGAATAACGTGCTCACTAAACTGTCTGGAACAGGTTAAAAAAAGCACTTTGCTGGCCAGTAAGTTTTGCGCATCGGCCCCTCATTCAAAGCTTTGCAAGGATTCATTACAACTGTAGCAGTTATTTTGTTTTTCATCTAGTCCTCCAGAAAGTTCTTAGTAGATGTTTGGAAATTGAGAGAGTCCTGTTTTTGTCTAGAAAGCTGATTCAGAGTTTAGCTATTTGTATAACTGCACTGAGGTAAAGAAAGAATGTGTGTCCACTTTTAAAAAGAATAGAGGTTTAAAAACTCTTTCATATCTCTGTGGCCCAAGATTAGTCAAACAGAGAAGCAAAGTCCCAATAATTCCACTGCTCACCAGCTTTCTAAAGGAAACAGAAAGACTTCCTTGATCCTCATCTGTGCACAAAGGCCTAGGTCCTCAAAATTCAATTTAACAGAGCATGTGTTCTATAAATGATCTTTTTTTTATAAAGCATTTCAATAACAAATTTGAATCCAGGAACCACTTACTTCCAACATGAGCTTCCTTTATACAATCGCCAAAGTAAACAGAAGGGGTAGTGCATCACATCAGGTCAAGCTTTTATTACGTTTAAATGTTGGTAGAGCTTTTATTTTCTTTACAATGAATTTACATTGTCTCAGGGATTAGTTAATGTAAAATTCTTCCTGTTTGGGAAACTTTAGATGGTTTTTATCAGTGAACATTTGCTCTTCAGCTTCCTTTGGAAGTAAGTGGTTGAAACGTAGGAATAATTTCTAAGTACACACAGTTGTCAGGCTGTTTAATTTTCCAAGATATGTTTAGACCCTGTACTTCTTCAGGCTGAAACGGGCTGATTTGGGTCTTTGGAAATGTCTATTTTCATGCATGAGTTTCCTGGGAACATAGGATCTCTTCTCTGTAGGCTTCTCACAGGTAGTGTTGCCTACAAAAATGATTAATGGTATTCATCAATTTAATTTACATCTTCTTTTCTTCCTATATTAATTTAGCTCCTTCCCTGCAATGCTTGAAGGGAATGATTCTCTTTAGCAAAATTATTAGTATCTCTGTTCTAAGAGAGGGAAGCAAACACTGGAGAAGGAAATTTTCTTTTTTTATTTATTTAATTTTTTATATATTGAAAGCTTTTTAAAACAAGCAAGGAAAAAAAAAATCATTTGTTGCTGTTATTTCCAATCTCCATCAATCTACAATAGCTCTAAACAAAACTTATATATAACCAAGTCCATCACATTGCAGGTAGGTAGTACAAGGGAAAATTCCAAAGGTACAAAATTATTTTAACCAACATAAGCAGAGAGTGGTGAAATGCACTTAATATACACGCTATTCGGAATCAAACTGTTTCTCTTCGTGGAGAGCTGGAGAATACTCTTCTACTACTAATAAATGTTGACAGTTGTGTGGGCTCAAAAACCACATATTTATTAGAATTCAACTTAATGGTGCTTGTACAGGGATACTTCAAGAAAGTGCTCCTAACTGTAGAATGCCAGGTTTCATAAGAAGAAAACTTTTCCTTCTTCTCTGAGGGGTCCTTTTACTAAGGTGCACTGAAAAATGGCATGTGGTAGTGTAAGTGTGTGTTTTGCATGCACATAGATCCATTTTTCAGCGCACCTGTAAAAATGCCTTTTTAAAATTTTGATTGAAAATGGACGTTCGGCAAAATGAAAATTGGTGTGCGTCCATTTTGGGTCTGAGATCTTACCGCCACACATTAACTTAGTGGTAAGGTCTTCTCACGCATTAACCAAGCGTGCGTAGTGGATGCGCACCAAAAATGTAATTACCACCCGGGCAACACAGTAGCCGGGTGATAACTCGGAATTGGGGCACATTGGGCACGCGTTGGTGCTTACACTGCTTAGTTAAAGGGCCCCAGAGTCTCCCTAGTAAGGTCAGAAAAAATCCTGACCTTGGAGCCCAGGAAGGGAACATCCCTTAAAAAACAAATAAACAATTTTAGAAGCCAGTCACAGTCTGAAGGCAATGAAAAAATAGCCACCGTAGTCGCTAATGTAACCAAATCTCTATCTGATGTTTGTAGGATCTCGGAGACATACAAAACATCAACATCCATTACGACTAGATAGATGCAGAAGTAAAGGGGAGGAAATGGGACTTGATATACCGCCTTTCTGAGGTTTTTGCAACTACATTCAAAGCGGTATATTCAGGTACTTATTTTGTACCTGGGGCAATGGAGGGTTAAGTGACCTTCCCAGAGTCACAAGGAGCTGCAGTGGGAATTGAACTCAGTTCCCCAGGATCAAAGTTCTCTGCACTAACCACTAGGCTACTCCTCTGGTTCCAGGACTTGCATTTCTAGTTGATAACTCAATCAGGTTTTAACATTCCGAACAGTATCTTGAAGATTATAGTGCTAGATTTTAAAATTAAACCTGTCCTAGTTGGAAGGCAATGTAACATTACAAGCAACGAGGTTACCCTTTCATATTTTGATTTCCTGTATAATCAGCGAGCTGCTCTGTTTAAGTGGCTTGTAACAATTTAAGCACATTTTTTGTGCATCCATCATACACTATGTTACAGTAGTCCAGCTGGGATAAAATCGTCGATTGTGCTAATAGGCAGAATGATTGTCTGGAAAAATAGGCTTTGATTCTTTTCAGTTTCCATAAAGTTTTGAAATATTTTTTTATGACTACAGATGCTTGAGTTTTTGAAAGATAGGTGTTTATTGAAAATGATACCTAAGATTCTTAGTTGTGTTTCAATTGGATAAGTATGTTGACCAGTTTTAAAATTAAGGTAGGAAGTAGGATTGTGTGATCTAGACATAACCAGGAATTTGATTTTGTCTCTATTCAGTTTGAGCTTGAAAATTGTGACCCAGGTTTCCATTAAGTCCAATCCTTTTTTTTTTCTTTAGCCTTGTCCAATATCCCTGAGATGTTAGTAACGAAGGGGACATATCTAGTGACATCCTCAGCATATATGAAAGGGTTGAATCCCACCTTGTCTAGTTTCCTTCCAAGTGGGGCCATAGGAGAAATGGGAGAACCGTGAGGCACTCCATATTTTGAAGTCCATGGGGCTGAAATCAGGTTGGACATCTTGACCTGATAAGATCTGTTTTTTTAGGAATCCATTGAACTAATGGCTACTGCACCACTAATGTCATTAGTCAGTTGTGAAACCAGTAGCCAAAAGAAGTACAATGAGCCTTCAAGATAGGGCATCTCAACTGTACTTTATTGATCAGACCCAACGCGGTCCATGTTTGGGCTAGAAATGCATGCTTCAGGGTGTTACCCCCACTGACTGATTTATCCCTTTGGACATAGATACCATCATTAGACCCCTGACGCAGGCATTTCTAGCTGAAACACGGACCGTGTCGGGTCTGATCAATAAAGTACAGTCGAGTCGCCCATATCTTGAAGGCTCCTTCTGCTTTTTTTAGCTATTGGTTTTTGCTCTTGTGCCTTTGGATTCCCTCTCCTGTGTATTTTATTGGTTGGTTGTGGCCAGCTATTCTGTCAGATGTGTCAAGTGTGCACCCACCTGCCCTCTCTTTAGTTAGTACAAGAGGTGAGCAATAGATGGAGAAGGATAAATAAGAGACAGATCAGGATGTTATTCTAGTGAGTGGGCCGTAGACCCAAGCCAAAAGGGACTGTAACTTTGTACAGGACTAATAACATTTTCTGTGGCAGATGGATTGTGCTGTGGGAGTACTATGATAGTGAACAGGAAGGTTCCATATCCATTGGGTGCAGTCCACATATAGTAACGTGGCACGAACTGCAATTACGGAGTGTTGTATTTATCTCAGTGAGTATTGGGTAGGTTGCTGTTAATACAACACTCAGCTGCTAATATGGTGGGTAGCTGGAAAACATTTGTGTTATCTGGCTAAGGCTAATGTTGCCAGAATGTTTTTGTCTACTTGACCTCTTGTGCTGTAGGATGTGTGTTCTTGTATTTGGTGTAATCCCTTCTTCCGCCAGTGAAGGGAAAATTTAATTTGTAGTGATCAGTCCAAGGTGTTTCTGTCCATTTAATACCTGTTATTAGTAGGTTCTGGTCTGTTGAAAGTTTGTGTGAGATAAGATCAAGTGTGTGCCCTTTGACGTGGGTTGCTTGCAGTTGAGGTTGTCTGGTAGATGTACTAGGAGGGATCTGTATTTAGACCACAGGCTATGACTTGTACATACTATGTAAACTGCTTTGAATGTAGTTGTAAAAACCACAGAAAGGCAGTGTATCAAATCCCATTCCCTTCCTGGAGAGTTGGGAATGCCTGAGAAGCCCTACAAGTCTGAAAGCTAAACTTTTTATATTTTCAGATTTTTGTTTTTGGATTGATTCATAGATTCTAAACTGCTGTCTTACCTGTGTGTCCCTCTCTCTTAATATCTTTCTTGATAATCTGCTGATGTTACCTCCCATCTATCCTATACAGGTGAAAAAGAAAACCCTTCCTTTCCTCTCACTTGCAGAGCTGCTGGTTCCTATAAGTTGCTATATTTATGTCCTCCTCCTGACTTTACTGATCCAAATTCCACCTCCTCAGAAGGTGCTAACAGTGGATTCATCCAGCCTGGGATGGGGAGCTCACGTGGATGGGCTTCACACCCAAGGAACTTAGTCTGCTCA
Source organism: Microcaecilia unicolor (assembly GCF_901765095.1). NCBI lineage: Eukaryota > Metazoa > Chordata > Amphibia > Gymnophiona > Siphonopidae > Microcaecilia > Microcaecilia unicolor. The sequence continues at coordinate 72,189,938 of NC_044033.1, forward strand.
ACTTCCTTTATATGCTTGGCGGGAGTTTCGTTAGATTCACTTGTTTATGACAAGCTGGATTTACAGCTTGTGACATTTGGCTTTGATCTCTCCACCAGGAAATGTTTATTATATACATGATATAGATCTAGTCTGTTTCTAACCCTGTTATTTTTAAACCTTTATTTATGCAAAGAACAAACTGGCCAATGGCTGAGACAAAAGAACCGCACAACAAAACACATTAAAGTGTACAAATATATATGAGCAGTAAGTGACCAATAGAAGTCCCATTCTCTCTGGTTGTGTCTGATCCAGAGGCATGCATAACAGCCAGTCATTGTAAGATTTTTAAGTAAAGCACCTAAGACCCCCAACCATACAACCATTCAAACCCCAGACATACCAGATACACACTTTACCCCCCCCCCCAAAAAAAAAGAAAACTGCAGTTCCCATAACATATACAATCTAACACAATCTTAACTTGATAAGAGGCCAGATGGTCCAGAAGAAATAGTAGACAAAACCGGATCATTCTTGGAGAAAAGGTTCAGCAAGTAAGTCCAACGTCTTTTTTGGGACGAGGCATCATGTCCTCCATGCCAGATCAAATGCCAAAGTTCAAACTGCGCCACCTGACGCATTTGACGCAGCCAGCTGAGGATAGGTGATGGTTTTTCTTTGATCCAATATTGCAAAAGAAGCTTGTGTACAGTAAAGACCCCACACATAATTATCCTTTCTTTCCTAGTATCTACCCGTTCCTGCCCCTCCCAGTTGCCCAATAACACTAAATCATACGTCCACTCAATTCCCCCTCCCACCTCCTAAACCAAGAGAACCCGAACCCACTGCCATAACTCATGCAAACAGGGACAATCCAAAAAAAGTATGCACCCAGGTACCCGCACCCATCTTGCACCGCAAACATCAGTCCAAAGCCGCATTTGTCGGCCATGTTCCCTAGTAAGATGTGTTCTATGTAAGATCTTAAATAAAGCTTCTTGTAGAGAAGCACCAGCTAGCAGTTTATACCCAGTGACCCACAATTTAGACAGTTCTGGCCCGGTAAGGGAGATTGCCAGTTCAGATCACCAAACCTTAGCGAGTCCAAAGCCGTATCTGGTCGTCCATCTTGCCCATCCCTATATACTAAATGGTTAATTTATTAAAATGATGAGGCAATGATTCAAAATCTTCATCCATAAGACCTGAACATCCTCCTGCTTAAGTGCTAAAATCTGGTAATAATAATGAGTTTGTAGATAAAAAAAAAAAAAAAAAGCTGCTTAGGGACATCCCATTTCCACCGCATCTGCCAAAAACAGGGGAAAACTGCAGAGTCCAGTTTTATAAGATCTCCCAATTGCTTATACCCCTTCTGTACCCAGTGGTGACAAACTCCCCTAGAAAGTTCAGGTACAAAATCTTGGTTACCAACCAAGGCCAAAAATGGAGATATTATGGCTACTGCTTCCAAAATGTGTTCACCAAGACCATGCTTTCTTCAGAGGCACAACAAAAGAAGTAAGGCCCCTGCTCCAGTCTCTGCTCCGGCCACTGTGAAGCAAGGACAGAGGATTCAAAACCACTGACGTCATCTGGGAAGAACTTAGGTGCCCGGCTATAAAGCTCATGACCCAGCACATTAGTGTAGCTACATTGTAGAGCCAGAGATCTGGGGCTCCCAAACCACCCTGCTTTCGAGTTAGAGAAAGCTTACTAAGACTAATATGGGCCGAATGACCTCTCCAGAGAAACTGCCGGAGAATACTCCGAAGCCAGCGCTCATCCTTAGATGTAATCCAAAAGGGAACCATCTGCAGAGGGTACAAGAGCTTGGGTAAAGCCACCATTTTAAAGAGCACTCCTACCCAATAGAGAAACAGCTTCTTAATATGATCAATTTTATCTCATACATTGTGCTTGTAAAGGCACTGAAGATCCATGCTAAGATAAAACCCCAAATATTTGGTAACTCCTGGGCCTTGCTTAAGAAGAGCAGAGGGACTGAGGACACCAGGGGCGCCATAAAACAAAATTTCAGATTTATCATAATTTAATTTTTTAAACCAGAAAAAGAGCCAAAATAGTTAATAATATGGACAACTTCAGACAAATCCCTCACGGGTCCCCCCAAAAGAAGAGCTTGTCATCCGCAAAAAGGTGAATTTTCTGCTCCATAGTGCCCAAGGGAATGCTTGCAATGGTGACAGTCACCCAAAACTTGATGGCAAGGGGCTCCAACGTGAAGACAAAAAGAAGCAGAGACAACGGGCATCCCTGTTGGGTGCCCCTATGTAGGGGGAATGGATCAGTAAGTGCCCCATTCAGTAGAAGCTGGTCTTCAGGAGCGTTGTACAAAACCCATAGCCACCGTTGAAAATCCTCCCCAATTCCATACCGACCCAACACCCAATGCATATATTCCCAATTTACCATGTCAAATGCTTATTTGGCATCCAGGCTGACCAGTGCCTCCCTCTCCCAACACCGGTCCGAAGATGAAGTGCCAGGAGGGCCCTACCACGTTGGTGGACATGTACCGCCCTGGAATAAAGCTGGTCACCACCCAAGGGAGAACTAAGTTCAGCTTGGATGCCAAAACTGAGGTGAGGAGTTTAAGATCTTTGTTACTCAAAGAAATGGGGTGTGCGAACTCACCAACTCAGAATCTCTGCCAGGCTTAGGGAGGAGAGCCACATGGGCCCTATTCTGATACCACCCCATTTCCCATCTAGCAAGGAATTCCATGTACAAGGCATGGAGGGAGTCTGCTACTAAATCAGTCATGAGTTTATAAAATTCATTATCAAATCCATCTAGCCCAGGCGCCGTAGCTGGCTTCAATCGTTTGATTGCCTGTCAAATTTCTCCCACGTCTGTGGAGCGCTCTAGTGCAACCGCCTCCTAAGGTGTAACCTGAGGCAGCTCTAAATACTAGAAAAAACTATTCATGACCTCTGGGGAATATAATTTCTGGTAAAAATCTTTAAAAAGCCTTAGAGGTGGATGGGGAATCTTGTACTACGAAGTTCTGAACTCATATCTTAGTAATATGTTTCCAAATTTTGGAGGTACGGACTAGATTAGCTAATAGTTTACCAGTTTTGTTCCCCCTTTATTTAACTTATATTTATACAGCAAAAGATTATATCTGGCCTTCTGATTCAAAAGGGCATCGAGTTCCAATCAAACTTTTAACATTTCCTCCTTGTCAATGGGTGTAGCTTTTCAGGATCCTAGTTAAGCTGAAGGTGAGAAAATGGTGTTACAGGACATCAGGACTTGAGTCAAACATCTAGTCATACATCTTAGCAATTGCTGAGGTGATGGTACTGGGGCAGTAGTGAAACTGGCTGATGTGTTAAAACATCCTCTGATATGAAACTACACGAGGAAGCTAATAGTTTATACACAACCATCTTTTCCTACAAAATGTCTATTTAAATATGATTCATGTTTTGCATACCAGTACTTTCTAAAAGTAGTATTTCAAGATGCATTATGTAATGGGAGATTTCTTGGTGTGATATCAGCATGCAGTGATCTCCTTTAATTATTATAGAATTAATAGTATATCCAAACCTCGCCTATGGGGCCATCTTAAATTATTCAGGATACAAAAGTGTCATAGCTTGCCTTAAAATGTTTAAGTATGACAGATGGTTTAATTTTTGTAGGCAAGCTAGCTTGGATTAATTAAGATGTGTTTTGTGAGGGGATGGAAGTTCTTTATGCCATTTTGTTTGTCACTTTTCAGACCTCTTGTTTGCTTCATGCCATCATAACTCTGATGGAGGAAAAGAAGGCTCATTGGTCACTGGTCTTTGAGAAAAGCTTTATTTGTTTCCACAGAATGGGCACTAATATTGTTTAACCGACTGTTTCCTGATGTATTCATTACTGAGCAATTAGTATATTTGAAAGAATCCATTGTTGTGTATTGCCCATTAAGGGCCTTGAGGTCGGATCATGCAATGCTGTTAGTAACTGGAGATTTGCATTGTGCAAAATATGTTTGTACTTGGAATTCAGTGTTTTCACTCGCTGGTCTGCAATTTTGGAATGCACTATCTGGAGTTATTAGGTTGTGTAGTAGTATGAACATCATTTCGTAAATTACTGAAGACACATCTGTGTGTGCAGGCATGGAGCTAATATGTTAAATTTTTGTATATTACTGCAGTAACCGTTTTTATTTTATTTAATTTGCTGAGATCACCTTTGTATGTGTTAACATGAGGTGAATTTGTGTTATCTTTTGTATTGAGTTAATTTTTATTTGTTTAAATTGGATTATGTATGTGCTCTTGTAATCCGTCTAGTTGTAGGTGGAATATACATTTTTTAAATAATTAAATAAATATTTGATAATATGCAGAACATATAGGATACCATGAGGTTAGAAGTGGGATATTTATTACTACTACTACAAATCATTTCGATAGCGCTACCAGTCGTACGCAGCGCTTCACAATTTATTTATTTATTTATTGTATTTGTACTCCACATTTTCCCACCTTTTTGCAGGCTCAATGTGGCTTACAGAGTATGGAAATGAGAACGTCATTACATGATTTAAGAAAACAGTCGATCATAAGCTGAGGTGAAAGAGGAATTTAGGTAGAAGGGTGTTGAACATGAAGAGACAGTCCCTGCTCAAGAGAGCTTACAATCTAATTGTGTATGTAATTATGTAATCTGCTGAGAATGATGGGTCAAACGGAATAAAAATTTTTAAATAAATAAAACTTTCAATTACTGGTGTCCATGAAATGAAATGCACTCGCTGTGTACTTCTGCCTCTCCCCACTCCAATGATTTGTTTCTAGAGGGGAGGCGTGGAAAGATGTTTAGATTGTAAGCTCTCTTGAGCAGGGACTGTCCTTCCCCTTGTCTAAAATTGTACAGCGCTGCGTAACCCTAGCAGCGCTATAGAAATGCTAAGTAGTAGTAAGATGTTAGGAAAAGTTAGGTACCAGCCAAAATTCTTAGGAACTGGGGAAAAAAGTATTTATTGCCTTAAAAAAAATGTATATCTTTATCGTGACAATTCAACAACCACTTCCATAACTCACAGCAAATTTGTTTAGTTTCCTTTTAACATTTTATGCATTTGCCTATTCCTCTTGACTTTTTAACATCCTTTCCAGCTTTTCTTGCTTTTGCAGTTCAGCAGGTGCTACTGGGCCTGGTTCTGATTCTGTTCCTGGCAGCAGTGGTCCCTTCCCTGATGGTGGTGGTTCCTTCCCCAATCCTGGTCCCTAGCTCTATTCCTTGCAGAAGCCCTTCTGCCTGGGATCAGCAGCAAGCACCAGATTTTAGGAGCCTGGGCAACCAAAAACCTGAGCTTTTTCCTAGCCCAGGCAGATGAGAGGATGGCAGGAAGACATGATGTGTTTCTTCACTGGGGAGTACACACCCCACAATCCTTTCACCTGTTCCATGCCTCAACTGTTTTCTCTTTCCACCCCGAAAGGTGCAGTATTCCTCTCTCTCCCTTCCAATTTTCCTGTCCTCCATCATCTTTCTTGCTCTTCCTCCTTTGTTTCTCATGCTCAACCTTCTTTCCTATCCACTTCCAGCCTTTTCACTCCTCTCTTTCTTTCTTTTTTTTTTTTTTTTTTTTTCAAATTTTTTCTCTTCCTTCCTCTCTCCCATTCCTTTTCTTCTCCTCTCTCCCACCACCAGACTCTGCTTTTTCTCCTACCTGTTTACATCAAGCATGACATGTTTAACCATATCAGGGGCATAGCCATGAAGGGGGGGGATGCACTTCAGGCTCAGACCCCCTCCAAAATTGCAACACTGGATACCTGACTGGCAGGGATGCTCAAGCCTCGCCAGCCCAAAAGATTTGGCACTGGAGCCCCCACCCGTGCTGCCTGAGCAGCAAGAAGTTGGTGGGGTGCTCCAACTGCAGAAGCCAGAACCTCCACATATACTCAGTTCATGCATTGAACTGAGCTTGCACGAAAGCGCCAGTATCGGAGGCTGGAACACCCTGCTGGCTTTATTGCTGCTCAGGTAGCAAGAGGTGGGGGGGGGGGGGGCTCTGGCAGAGAATCTCTTGGGCTGGCAGGTCTTGAGCAAAGGTATGATTTCGTGGCGATGGTGGTGAGAACTGAGAGGACATGCTTGCCCCCCCCCCCCCCCCCCCCCCCCGCCCAGTCCACTTCTGGGCCTCTCCAGACATTGAATTCTATCTACACCCTTGAACCATACCATCTTGGAAGCCGAGACCAAATGGACTCCAAGCATTTTAAAAATGCGGAAGGAAGGCTAAATGACTGGCAGCATGGGTAAAAGGTTAGGTGAAAGAAGCTGTTATAGGCATAAGAACAGCTTTCAACCAATGGAAAAGGGATCAATAAGAAAAGAGAAAACAGCATAAGCACTTGCAAATGCTAATCACACTGAGATGCTATTAACTGTGAAGTATAGTCTTAGCACCAGGGCCGCTGAGAGACGCCGCCAGGACCGAGGCAAAAAATGTTCCCCCCCCCCCCCCATTGCTGCTGCCATCATCGCCACCACCTGCCCACTGCTGCTGCTGCCCCTGCCTGCCCACCACTGACTCCCCTGCTGCCTGCCCGCTGCTGCTACCACACCTTGCATGGTTCAATATTATCCTTCTTTCTCTCCTCCCCTCAGCAATGTTCCAGCTGTGGGCAGCATCAACAAAGAAGCAACTTATCTCTGCTCTGCCTGGACTCTGACGTGTTTCCTCTGCTGTGTGTCCCACCTGTGCGGACACCAGAAGCTGTGTCAGAGGAGGCAGGACAAAGCATAGGGAACACATCCGAGGCCAGCTGGAGGCAGGTTGCTTTCTTTTTTGATGCTGTCAGTAGTTCACAGGAACACTTCCGAGGGGAGGATGCTTATGGCCAGGCCTCCCTTGGAGGTCGGGCCCAGGGGAATTCTGCCCTCTCCCTCTCGGTGGCCCTGGGTAGCGCTGAACTTCAGAACACTGTGTTCCTTTTGGGATGTGCATTGATTAGCAAGCATATTGTTTAGTGTATCTTAAATATTAATGTGTACAACTAACAAATTATGATGTACAAAGGGGCTAATTTTCAAAGCACAGAACTGTGTAAGTCTGAGATCTTTGAAAATACGCCTCCACGTCAATTTATGTGTGTTAAAAAGTTTTAACACATATTTAAAAAAATTATATTAGCAAAAAAGCTTGAAACAAATCAAAAACTTTCCCCAAAATAAGGAAAAAAGTCCAACAATGACCTACAAATGAACCAGATTTTTTTCATGCACTTTTCCTAGTGCTCCACTTTCTTACCCTGTAAAAGTTATTAAGTAGTTGTTTTGATTTGGGGGGGGGGGGGGGGGGGGGGGGGGGGGCTTGTACCTTGTGTAGTTGCCATAAAGGAATTTTGGTTGCTTATGTGTACAGCATCTTTCCATAACCTCCAAAAGCATCAGAGCTGTTCTTGGAAGTTTAGTTCCTATGGCCGTTCATTAACTGGAGGTGACGCATTAGCTCTTTAAATCATCTGGAGCTGAGTTTGTGGGTCTTCTCTCTAGAATACTGAACATGATCCACTGATCCTAACAGTAAGTATGGGGAGAGGGTACACTGTGATCAGACCAGTAATCAAACCAGTATTACGTTTTGTTAAAGGCAGTTTAGATTAATACAATTTTTCTTAAACACATAAAATAATTTTGTTTTCCAAAACTTTCCATGGCTTGTTTAGAGCAGTTAAAATAGTATTAAATGTATAATACGTATTTTTCATATACTGGAAAATATGGGAACTATGTAGACCCAGCCCTTTCTATACTATCATCTTGTAGAGCTGAGGTGGACCTTTTTAAGTATTACAGTATAGATAATTCCCTCCCTCTGATTTTTTTTTTTTTTTACTTTGTAGTTCCTGTTGATAGTTTGTATTTCCAGTCAGTCAGCACCAGGGCTTCATTACAACTAGTTTGCATTCTACGCACCCCAATACAGTTAGGGCAGAATTCTGCATTATAACTTGGCACCTCCATTTGGGTGTGCCAGTACCAAATGCTGAATGGCTTCTGTTCGCCAGTATGCTATCAGAGAATACTAGCGTAAACCTGAATTGGCCAGCCTAAATTTAGGCACAGCCATTTACCCCAGGCCAATAGCAGGCATAGTTATTTTATTTATTTATTTAATTCATTTATAACCAGCCTATCCAACTATCTAGATGGAGTGCAATATAACACTCATAAAACATTACAAAAAACATCCAGTGCCCCCCAAAAATCCTGCCCCCCCCCTCAAGCAAACACTTTACAAAACAACCAGGTTTTGAACTGGGTTTTGAACTGGGTCACACATGAAAGCTGGCACATAGCCGAAGGAAGAGAATTCCACAAACGAGGGCCAGCAACAACAAAAACTTGGTTTTGAATTTCGTCTGAACGCACTTGATGAAATGAAGCAACAACCAGCAAATACAAATCTTGAGACTGCAACGCTCTAGCAGGATGTCTACAAGCACTGTGCTAAAGCCAATGGAGCAACATCCATTGGAATACTAACAGCAAGAGCTTAAACTCAAGACGCTGCACCACAGGTAACCAATGCAACATCTTCAACTGAGGCGTAATGTGTACTTCTCGACTCAAATCCATGAGAAGCCGTGCTGCAGGGTTCTTTGCAACCTGCAACACCCATAACATTGAATGGGGAAGACCGTACAACAGAGCATTACAATAATCAATGTGAGATAGCACATAACTCTGCTGCACAGTATGAAAATTCTCTGAAGACAGAAAGTTCTGAAGCCGAGATACCAATCGCAATTTGAAAAAAAAAAACAATCTTAATCATCAACGCCACCTGTTCTTTAAAAGACAACCTCGTATCCAAAAGTACTCCCAGAAGTATGTTGAACCACCTGATGGGTTCGACTAAGTGCACCATGCAAAGTGTGTAACTTAAGGTATTTTATAAATTATACGTGTAAATTGGAGATACACCAATGTTCCAGCCCACATTTATGCCTCTTGTACTATAGCATTTAGATGCCACCTTACAGCATGGCCTATTGTGCTTACATTTACAATTTTGGCACCTCTGATACATGTAAGTTGTGATGCCAAGTTATAGAATTGCCCTGCACCTTTGGTCATTGCGACAGTAGTCTTCAGCCAGGGGTTCTGAATCTAGCCACCAGGTGACACCCTTAAGCAAGGACCACACTCTCCCATGGGGTCTTTTTTGAACACTTCCTCCACAGCATCCCCAGGCTCAATGGAAGACTTAACACAGGGGTCCAGCTGGGGACCTTCTGCCTCACATTACACTGCTACTGAGTCTAATGAGCCAGCCCATTAATCCCCCTCTAATTATTTATATACATTTGGTTCACATCTTTTTTCAGAAGTAGCTCAAGGTGAGTAACAGGTGCACTAGTACTTCCCTGTCCCTGGAGACTCACAATCTAATTTTTCTACCTGTGTCAATGGATGGTTAAGGTCACAAGGAGCAGCCCCCCCTCCCACTCAGGCCACCCCTGCTCCTCATACCTTCCTGCGTCTGCTCCCCCCCTCAGTCTGTCACTTCCCTACTCCTGTGTGATGGAACCTGGGTTATTATAGTGTTACTGCAATCACCGGGGTGCCCAAAACACAGAAGCAGGATAGAGACAGTGAGGGAGCAGAACCTACTGCCTGCCTCTTGAAGCCTTGCTGGTGCTGGGCCCTGTTAGAGGCTGTGCCAGGAGAATCTTGCCCCTTGTCCCCCCCCCCCCCCCCTCTTGGCAGCCCTGGTTTGACCTGAGCACCCCTGGATACTAAGCCTGGCACTTTAACCACTAGGCTACTACTCCATTGTAAGACTTCTGTTCCTGTGTTTATAAATTGTAAAGCTAGGTGTTTATTTCCAGCTAATTAGGACTTGAACCAAGCATATAAATTTGTGTCATTTACAAATCATTAGCCTAGAAAAGGGACATAAACTGAGTGGAGGATAGAAGACAGGCTGGGTAAGGGGTGAGAGAATACTATGCTACTGAGGAGAAAACAAGAAAAAACCCCCACAGCACTAAAAAGCAAAATAACGGTGAACTGTGCGTGTGCCTCCATGAATGCCCAGAGAGAACTGTAAAGTCAGGTGGCTGGCTATAAGGAGAAACCAATTAACATGTGGAATTATGTAACTTGGCACAAAGGTTAATCCAAGAATAGGACTCTTCCCTTACGAATGTCATAAGCATGAATTCTGCTGTCAAAGTAGATTTCATTCTGTGTTTTGACTGGTTTCACAAACTGTTGGCATATACATATTTAAATTCAGGCCCTTTTACTAAGCTGCAGTAGGGACTATGTGCGTGCAGTGCATGCCAAAACAAGAGTACTGCCAGGCTAGCGGCCCCCCCCCCGGTGGTAATTTGAGATTTGGCATTCTCATTCCGGCGGTAGAAATTATTTTATTTTCTACCGCACATGGCGTTTCCGGCGGTAATTGGCAGTTGGTGTGCATGAATGGTTAATGCGCTTGTAGCGTGTGAGCCCTTACCACTAGATCGATGGGTGGCGGTAAGGGCTCAGGCCATAAATAGGCGCACACTAGTTTTAATTTTAGCGCACGTCCATTTTCCAGCCCACTTAAAAAAGTGCCCTTTTTCCTAGATGCAGTAAAAAAAAAAAAAATGGCCCAGCGTTCACCAAAAAGACGCACCCACAGTACTGCAAGCCACTTTTTACCACAGCTTAGTAAAATGACCCCTCAGTGATGTACTTGCTGAAACACGATGTAGCATGGAGATTATTTGAAAAGTGGTATCAGGTTCTGTTTTGCACATCTGTTTTTTAAATAATTTTTTAGCTAGAGTTTCAGTGTATGTAAGAACATTGTTAGAGTTCCAGTGTATTTAAGAAGAACATTGTTAGATGTGAAGGGGCATTTTCGATATGATGTCTAAATCCAACTTTGCATGTTTTGCTGAAAACGTCCAAAATCAAGTGGTGAACATGGCTATTTTCAAACCTGAAAGTTTCTTTTTTTTTTTTAATTGGCCATTTCCTAGATGTTTTTAGACATTTTGTACTCAGTGCGTTTTTCTTTCTTGACCATTTTCTAAAAAAAAAAAAAATCCAAAGGAAAAACGCACAAAAACAAGCCATTGGGATGTCTGGGGGTGGGGGGGGGGCAGCATTCTTAGTAGATTGGCACCACAGACATCCCTGCAAAGCGGTGAGGCACCTTAAGGGGCACTGCAGTGGATATCACATAAAAGGTCCCAGGTATACATGTCAGCCACTTATACTACTACTACTATTTAACATTTCTAGAGCGCTACAAAGTGTACGCAGCGCTGTACAAACACAGAAGAAAGACAGTCCCTGCTCAAAGAGCTTACAATCTAATAGACAAAAAGTAAAGCATTTAAATTTAAAATATTTAAGCATATTTATACACTTATATTGTATAGTGAGCCCCCCAAACCCACCAAACACCTTCTGTACTTAAATGTACACCACTACAGTAGCCCTTATGTCTGTAGGTGTCACCTTTAAGTGAGTACAGTAGGTTTTTGATGGGTTTAGGAGGGCTCACAGTTTCCACTACAACTGTAGCAGTTAAAATGGGATATGGAGCTAGGTCCCTTTCTCTATAGTGCACTGCATCGACCACTAGGCTACTCTTGGGACCTGCTTGCTGCTCTAATAGGACTGGCTATAACATCTGAGGCTGTCATAGAGGCTGGTATGTACTGTTTCTTTCACATCTTTGGGGGGAGTGGGAGAGGGTCAGTGACTACTAGGGGAGCAAGGTGGGGTTCATGCCTTAATCCCTTCAGTGGTCATCTGGTCATTTAGGGCACCTTTTTATGACTTAGTCGTTATTGAAACAGGTCCAGACCAAAATGGCCAACTTTTAGCCCTTGACGTTTTTGCTTTGTTCCAATATGGCAGAAAAATGTCGAAGTTGTGGGGAATACCCAAATCCTGCCTCAACACGCCCATGACATGCTCCCTTATTATTTAAATGCTCTGCAGATGAACTGGATAGAAAAAAGTCTTTAAAATGTGTTTTCAAAAATAGTGATTTGGACATTTTTGCAAGAAAAACATCTTATCTGCTGACGTGCCCTTTTTTTGGAAGTTTCTGTTTTGAAAATGAGTCCTGTAACCACTTAGAGGTCACTATGTTACTTACAGTATTTGGGTTTAGCTCGCTCCTTTTCAGTAGTAGCTCAAGGTGTTACATTCAGTACACTAGGTTTTTCCCTGTCCCCAGAGAGTTTATAATCTAAAGGGCCCTTTTAACTAAAGCTTAGCGTACACTAACATACTTTAGTGCATGCTAAACCATGCATATGCTATTTTATATCTACGGGCCACGTGACACTTAGCGCATGCTAATGTAAAAAGGCCCCAAAGTTTGAACCTGAGGCAGTGGAGGGTTAAGTGGCTTGCCCAAAATCACAAGAAACAGCAACAGCATTTTAACTGTGTTTCCATGGTGCTCTAACAGCTAAACTACTCCTTCTATTATTTAGATTTTCATAAAATTCAAGGGACCAAAACTGAAAGGAGCTATTTTAAAGGTGATGAACCTTTATGTTAGAAAAGTACATAAAAGTAACAGGAAAAGAAGGTTACTTTGGTTCTCAAATGGTAGTAGATGAAAAGATAAGGGAAAAAAAAGGTTATAACCTTCATAAATTGCAAGACATTGCAGAAAGAGGAAGACAGGCAAAAATACCTAAAAAAGCTAAGAGAAGCTGGAAAAGCTGTCAGGAAAGCCAAAATGCAAATGGAAGAAAAGATAGCCAATACGGTAAAATTGGGGGATAAGACATTTAGATATGTAAGTGATAGGATATGCCAAAATGGCATTGTGAAGCTCAAGGGTGAAGGGGAGCAATATGTAGAAACTGATAAGGATCAAGTAGAACTATTTAACAATTATTTCACAGATGAAAGGCTGGGGGTTGGACCACAGAAAACAAAAGCTAATGGGAATGGATGAGTGGTAGACTAGGACTGATTCTTATAAGACTGTGTTTGTGAGGAGGTAGTTAAAGTAAAAATAGAGAAAGCAATAGGGCCTGATGGGTATATCCGAGGTTACTCAAGGAACTCAGAGAAGCTCTGGCAGCTCCGTTATCTGACCTTTTCAATGCAAGCACAGAAGGAAGAAGGAGGTTGAGAATTCCAGTCTTGTTAGTCTGTCCTCAGTGGTGAGTAAACTAATGGAAATGCTTCTAAAGCAGAGGATTGCAGGACCCAGGGCAGGTCTTATCAGGCAAATCTGACTGATTTCTTTTACTGGGTAACCAAATAGTTGGATATGGGAGGAGCTCTAGATGTGGTGTACTTGGATTTTAGCAAAGTCTTTGACACACTTCCGCTTAGGCGACTGATAAATGAACTGAGTGCCCTCTGTATGGGCCCTATAGTGACTGATTGGGTTAAAATAGAAGAAGACAGGGGGCAGTGGTAAATGGAGTTTGCTGCGAGGAAAAGGATGTTATCGGTGGTGTTCTGTAGGGTCCTTAGGCTGGCTCTTTTTAGCATCTTTGTGAGTGATATTGCAGAAGGACTTTCTCGTAAGGTTTGTCTCTTTGCAGATGATACCAAACTCTGTAATGGGGTAGACACCCAGGAGGGTGTGAATAACATGAGGAAGGATCTAGCAAAGCTTGAAGAATGGTCCAGAAATTGGCAACTAAGGTTTAATGCTAAAAAATGCAGGGTCATGCACTTGGGTTGCAAAAATCCAAAGGATCGGTATGCATAGGGGGTAAAGTACTTCTCTATATAAAAGAAGAGCGGGACTTAGGGGGTGATCATAACTGATTATTAAGGTGGCCAAACAGGTAGAAAAGGCGACGGTCAAAGCCAGAACCTTGCTCAGGTACATAAGGAGAGGAATGGCCAGCAGGAAAAAATAGGTGGTAGTGCCCTTATATAAGTCTCTGGTGAGGCCCCATTTAGAATATTGTGTGTAATTCTGGAGACTGCATCTTCAAAAAGATATAAACAGGATGCAGTTGGTCCAGAGGGTGGCTACAAAAATTGGTCAGTGGTCTCTGTCATAAAGCATATGAGGACAGACTTATAAGTACATAAGTAATGCCATACTGGGAAAAGACCAAAGGTCCATCGAGCCCAGCATCCTGTCCACGACAGCAGCCAATCCAGGCCAAGGGCACCTGGCAAGCTTCCCAAACGTACAAACATTCTATACATGTTATTCCTGGAATTGTGGATTTTTTCCAAGTCCATTTAGTAGTGGTTTATGGACTTGTTCTTTAGGAAACCGTCTAACCCCTTTTTAAACTCTGCTAAGCTAACCACCTTCACCACGTTCTCCACCAACGAATTCCAGAGTTTAATTATGCATTGGGTGAAGAAAAATTCTCTCCGATTTGTTTTAAATTTACTACACTGTAGTTTCATCGCATGCCCCCTAGTCCTAGTATTTTTGGAAAGCGTGAACAGACGCTTCACATCCACCTGTTCCACTGCACTCATTATTTTATATACCTCTATCATGTCTCCCCTCAGCCGTCTCTTCTCCAAGCTGAAAAGCCCTAGCCTGCTTAGTCTTTCTTCATAGGGAAGTCGTCCCATCCCCGCTATCATTTTAGTCGCCCTTCGCTGCACCTTTTCCAATTCTACTATATCTTTCTTGAGATGCGGCGACCAGAATTATAGACCTCAAATGTGTATTCTGGAAGAAAGGCAGGAGAAGAGGGGATATGATAGAGATATTTGAACATCTCTGTGGCATTAATGTACAGGAGGTAAGCCTTTTACAAATGAAAGAAAACTCTGGAATGAGAATGCATAGGATGAAGTTAAGAGGTTATAGGCTCAGGAGTAACCTAAGGAAATATTTTTTCACAGAAAGGGTAGTGACTCGTGGAATAGCCTCCCGGTGGAGGTGGTGGAGACAAGGACTATACTATGCCTGGATTTAAGAAAGCATGGGACAGGCAAGTGGGATCTCTTACAGAAAGGAGGAGATAGTGATTGCTGAGGATGGGCAGACTTGATGTGCCATTTTGCCCTTATCTGCCATCATGTTTCTGTGTTTAACTGATGGTTAGTCCGGTGACAGTGCCTACCTGACTAGACAATTAGTCAGTGGTCCTGAGAATCTCTATTAGTACTGTAGTGTCAGTAGCCCTCATGGAGCATGCTGACATCACTAATTGCTGTTCCCTGATGGTGTGAAAAAGAAGTTGCCCACTGCTTCCCAGTGCATTCACCTGGGCTGAATAATAAGTCTTTCTTTATTTTATAATAAAGGAGCGAGTTTTTGCCATGTTAGTTCATTTAGATGTACAGAAATGTGTTAATTTTGCAACTGACTTGATAAAAGAGAGTCTAATTCTTGAAAGTTTAGAAATATATTGAACTAATCCCAATGAGAAATGTATCACTTACAACTTGTCTGTTGATCTTTATTTCATTTTATCAGGAAAATGGTCCCGTACCAAATACACAACACCTAACAATTACAAAAAGCACCACTCAAAAAAATAATTGAAAAAATGTATGCTACTGTATATCACACAGTTTCAAGAAGTTGGAATGGATTAACGATCATCAGTTGCATAACAATAGGAAGACAGCCACTAGACATTTACTAGAGAAGCAAGCTCTGCAACCATTTATGGGTGTGTAGCCCTATTTAGATAGATTAATTATACACCCGAAGCAAACATTTACATAATATTCCGATAACTTTATGAGTCAATGAAGTTGAAATGCTTTCTGAAAACTCTAACTTGGTGGTCAGTAAGTATGTGCTCTGAAAAAGAAAGGAAGATCCTATGTGTAGATTTCTTATTAAGACTTTTCATCAAATTGTCATCAACAAGAAACAAATAAAAGATGATGGCACAGAATATATAATAGGTATATCAAATAAATTACTCTTAAGGTTGGGCCTTTAGATGCCAATGGTTGGCAGGTTCCAGCCTGAGTAGGCTCAGAGACAGGAAACCAGGCATGGAATCTATTTAAGATTCTCTGGTGCATGAATCTAGAACAAGGGGTTGTCAACCCAGTCCTCAGGACACATCCAACCAATCTGATTTTCAGGATATTTACATTGAATATGCACAAGATAGATTTGAATTCACTGCCTGCCCTCCAGTGGCGTTCCTAGGGGGGCTGACACCTGGGGCGGATCGTCGATGCGCCCCGCCCCCCGGGTGCAGCGCCCCCCCCGGCGAAAGAACTCCCGATCCCCCGTGAAAGAACCCCCCCCCCCGGGGGCCCCCCGCTGGGGGGGGGGGGGGGGGGGGGTGTGTGTGCGCGCCACGCGCGTGCCGGCTCTTCGTTTTCATGCTCCCTCTGCCCCGGAACAGGAAGTAACCTGTTCCGGGGCAAAGGGAGCATGAAAACGAAGAGCCAGCAGGCGCGCGGCACCCCCCAGCGGCGTGCACCCGGGGCGGACCACCCCCCCCCCTTGGTACACCACTGCTGCCCTCCATTATATGTAGATCTGTCTCCTGCATATTCATTGCGCGTGTATTGAGATCCTGACTAGAAAATGGCTGGTCTAGAACACTTCTTCCCAACCAATGTGCCACAGCCAAGAACTTGTGATATGCCTGGACAGAGGAAGATCAGCCAGAGTCTGTCTCACATCCAGGATTTCCTTTCTGAGCACAAACCTCTCCTGTCTAGCTGCAGCATGTGCACCGGAGTATAGGAATGAATGGGAGATTAGGATTTGGTTCACACCTTCCTCAGTACTAAAAGGTCAGTTATTTTCTAGTGCTGTAGGTATTTTCTTGTGCTCAGAGTGCTTACAATCTAAGGGGGCAATTCTGTAACTGAGTACCACAATTTGGGTGCCTCAATGCTGTGTGCTGAGCACTAATTCTTTACTGGCATCTGGGAATACATTATATCAATTTTCATCTTCTGTTGGTATTCTGGGCATGCATTTGGATCCCAGAATTATCCTTAAGAGTCACAGGTTAACATTTTGATTCAAAGATCTTTTTTTATTATGTGAAATCTTCGTCGTGTAGATAAATATTTTGAGCAAGAATATTTTTATTTAATAGTACAATCATTAGTTTTGAGTCTTTTGGATTAGTGTAACATCATTTATTTATGCTGTTCTTTGCAGCTGCTAAAAAAACAAAACAAAAAAAAACTTCAATTTATTCAGAATACGGCCCTGGGCCTGGCTTAGTGTCTGAGTGGCCCTAATTTGATGCTGTATCTTTCTGGTAATGTCCAGCTTCTACTGATGTAATCTGCATAGAACCATGAGGTAAACGGCGGAATATAAGATATGTTGTTATATTATATCAGCATTGACATAAGAGGGTGTTCCTGAATGTTAGCGCTAACATTTAGGCACACCCACTTATGTCAAGTCAATAGCAGGTGTAAATGGGTAACCTAAATGCAGCACTTAAGAGCACTACTTAGCACGGGGTGCGGGCCTGTCGCCGGGAAGGCAGCGGAGGTTTTTGGCAGTATGGGGGGCGTACTTAAATGTAATCTCGCCAAGAGCATGCAGTCAAATATTGAATAAACTCCCTTGGCAGAAGTAAATTCCAATTCACTAGCACTTTGAGCGTTGCATGGGGGTAGGGGTAGTGGGGAGGAAGGGGGGGGGGAGAGATTGAGGATGGGAGGGAAGGAATAGGTGGGGGTGGGGTGGGGTGGGTTTGTTGGAACAAAACCACGTAGTGAGGCTATTGGCTAGAATATCGGTAATATTGGATACTAAATGTGTTTGAACCAGTGAAAGTCCATAAAACACCAAAGAGGGGTGGGGGTAAAAGGTTAAAACGTTGATGACGGACTGTAACAGTCTGAATTTCTAGACTATGTTTTCATATCCGAGTTTGTGTACCCTCAGATTGTGGTATATGTTTATCTTGCTTTGTCATCAATAAAAATTGTTGAAACATAAGAGCACTACTTAAGTTATTCTATAATACGCACCGTGGGAGATGTGCCCATACATCACCCATGTGTAGTGGCATAGCCAGACCTTGACGGGAGGGGGACCAGAGCCCAAAGTGAGGGGGGGGCACATTTTGGCCTGCCTCCCCACTGCACCTCCGCCACCGCTTCATCATCATACCTTGGCTGGCAGGGGTCCCCAACCTCCATAACTTGAAGCGTTTGTCCCACGGTGGTCTTGCAGCATTGCCTGCTCTGCTCTTTTCAGTTTCGCCGTGCATGCTCATTTTAATGAATTGTCACGCATGCTCAGTTTCACTAAAATGAGCGTGTGCGGCATGACTGAGAAAAGCAGGGCAGGCAATGCGGTGAGACCTGCACAGACAAATGCTTCAGCTGGCGGGGGTTGGGGACCCCCACCAGACAAACCAGAGGCCCCAGAACCAATTTGGGGGGCACAGGCCCCAGTAGCCCCCTGTAACTACGCCACTGCCCATGTGTACACCCTTTTGCATTTACATGCTAAGGCAGTTGAGCACATACTGTAGCTTTGCACATTATGGGCTAGATTCTATAAATGGTACCTAAAATTGGCACAAAACAAAAAGCATGCAGCGCTATTCTGTATACCATGCTTAAGTTAGGTGTGGTTTATATAATAGCACTTAAGGTAGGGAATCACGCCAAACGTTAGGTGCGGCCATTTGCACCAACTGAAACGTCTAAGTTAGGCATAGATCCCATGTATTCTATAATTACGAGTGTAAATTTTAGGAACGCCCCCAATCCTCCCATGACCTCCCATTTCAACGCTCCCATTCTGGATTTGCATGTAAAAATTTAGGCGTGGATCGCATGCCTAAATTGACACGTGTCGCATTTAATTAAATCCAATTAGCGCTAATTGCTTAGGATGCCAGTTAGTGCTAATTGGCTCGTTATTCAATTATATATACACATACGTGCTGGTATTCTATAACGTGCACACAAATGATGCACTGTTATAGAATAAGCTGGTAGATTTGTTCATGAGGAAGTGGAGGTAGTGGCGTAGCCATGGGTGGGCCTGTTTTGGTATTTTGCCCGATGGAACCAAGACTTACATGTACACATTTAGTATTTTTAGATTTGGATGTCTTTTGACTGAGTTACTTAAGGGGGCTAACTCTTTACGCCCCTGAAGCAGGCAATTAGCTGAAACATAAACCATGTTGAGTAATGCTTCCTCTGGTTTGAAGCTCTGCCTTTTTTTTGTTCCCATCTGGGCTCACTACACTTTATTCCTCTACTGTAAGCCTAGCTGAATAAAAATGTTTAATAAACCATACTGTAAGTTGCACACGCCGCTTACTGTACTTTGGTGCACCTGTTTATGCCTTGCACAGACCTGGTGTAAGTGGGCATGGGGGGGGGGGCAAACAGAGCAGTTATCCTGGGCCCCACAACTCTAGGGGCCCCCAGTAGTCTGCCATCTCTTCCCCTATCCCTCACCTTCTGTGTCCAGCTTACTTCATGTTTTTGTTGACTATGGATTGTCGACATGGCAGCAATTCTGATATGCTGTCTGTGACTGCCCTGGCACTGTTCCTCTGCCACATTCCACCCCCTTCTGGTGAAACTTCCTGTTTTAGCGGAACATGGCAGAGGAACAGTGTTGGGGCAGTCAGAATCATTGCTGTGTTGACAATCCCCGTCAACAAAAACATATAGTAAGCTGGACAGGGAAGGTGAGGAGAAGGGAGGGACACCTCAGATCGGGGTGGCAAGAAAGGGAAGAGATGGCAGACCATGAGGCCCTCCTGGAGCTATATTAAAGTAGACTGGAGAAAGGGGCTTGAGAGAGAGGGGGCCATGCCATACTGGCAGTGGGGGGAGGGGATGGAGGAAGAAATGATGGGCCCGGGAACAGAGGAGAGGAAGAGAGAGAGAGAGATGGCAGACAAATGGGTGGAGGGAAGGAAGAGAGAGGGAAAGTTGTTGGACTCGGGAGTGGTGGGGAGGGAGGGATAGATGCTAGATGGGAAGGCAGTTGGGAAGAAAGAGAAAGGTGTTGGACCCAGAGAAGGAAGGGAGGGAGAGGCAGGTGTTGAATAATGGGAGGGAAGGAGAGAAGACAGTAGGAGAGATGCTGGCTCATTTGGGATAGGGTGGGGGGAGGGAACAATAGCAGGAAAGAGGGAGCAATGTTGGACCATGGAGGGGAGAGAAAGGAAGAGAGATGATTGACCGTAGTGGGGGAGGGGGCGGCAGGAGGGAAGAGAGAGATGGGACAGGAAGATGATGGGGTGTGTGGAGATAAAGGGACTGGGAGATGTTAGACCATGGGGTGAGGGGTGAGGGAGAGGAAATACTGGGCTACAAGAGTGGAGGGAGGAAAAATAGTAGAACCATGTGGGAGAGGCGAAGAGAGGGTGGCAAGATAATAAATGAGAGGAGGATAGTGAATACAGAGGTAGAAATGTAGTAATGGAGGGTAGATGAAAGATGGAAGGGAATAGAAGGCTGGGGAAGGAGAGATGGGAAATAGGACTGCTAGGGAATGAGATAAGAATATGAAAAGTTAATAGGTAGCTGAAAAGTTAAAAGAAGGAAAAGGGTGAGAAAGAAGATGAAATTTGAATGGATAGAGAGGCTGAAAAGGAAAAAAGGAGGAAAAATCAATAAGGGAAGGATCAATATGCAGAGACAGGTGTAGTGAAGGACAAAAGGTACTGGAAAGAAATTTAGCAGAAGGCAGACAGAGAAACAGGGACCAACATGTCCAGACTACAAAGGTAGAAAAAAGTGTTTTATTTTGAATTTATTAACTGGAATATGTTAATGTTGAGATTTGTGTATTACAGATGGCTTTGTATCGTGTTCAGTGGCATAGCCAGATGGTTGATTGGGGGGGGGGGGGGGGGGGGGGGGGGCAGGGCTGAACTAAACATGCATGAGCACCAAATTTTCTCCCTGCCGCCTGCCCGTGCCTGAATGCAAAATATAAATATGTGAGCTGGCAGGGATCTCCAGGCCCCTCCAGGTGAAGACTTCCTCTTCCTTTGCTGTTCTGACAGCCAGAACTCTCCAAACTCTGCATCCAGCCGCAGTCAGGGGCGTAGCTGCTATGGGGCCACGGGGGCCTGGGCTCCCGTAGATTTGGCCCTGGACCCCCCTGCCGGTGACCCTCTCAACCCCCCCTCCCGTCGCCAACCCGCTGCCTGCTCCCTTTGCTGGGAGGGGACCCCAACCCCCGCCAGCCGAAGTCTTCTTCTTTCATTTGGTTTCTGACTCTGATGTCCTGCACGTACAACGTGCAGGACGTCAGACTCAGTCAGAAACCAAATGAAGGAAGAAGACTTTGGCTGGCAGGGGTTGGGGTCCCCGCCAGTGCCGGCGATGGCGGGCAGGGGGTTGAGAGGGTCATCGGCAGGGGGGGGGGGGTCAAAGTTGTTGGAGGTGTTGGCAATGGTGGGCAGGCTGGGGGGGTTGGTGTCGGCAATGGCGGGGGGGGGGGGGCTAAAATGTGCCCCCTTACCTTGGCTCTGGACCCCCCTACCATTGAAGTCTGGCTACGCCCCTGGCGGCAGTATCCCTGAGCTGCTGCCGCCACTGCTGACCTATCCCTGTGAATGCTTGGTTTTTCTGCATACATGAAAACTGAGCATGCCTGGGGGGCCAGCAGTGGTGGCAGCAGCTAGAGGACAGAGCCACCAGCTGCAGAGCTTGGGAGAGCTCTGGCTACTGGACTAGAGGAGGTGGTCTTCTGCTGGCACAGATTGGGGATCCCTGTCAGCCACAACAATGATGATGGCTAATTTTGAGGGGGGAGGGGTCTGAGCCCAAAGTTGGGAGGGAGGGGATCCAGGCCCCCCATGGTGATGCTATCAATTGTGTTCAATACAAAAGGAAGTGGATTTCTGTTTTTTATTTCTTCAGTGTTGCAGTACTTGCCAGGTTTCAATTTTAGTGTTCATATTTCTGTTTCTAATTTCCGATCCCTTGTTCTGTATTTGGTGAAGGTCTGTCTGTTTTGTGTGTGAAGTCATTCAATGTTGTTTTATATAAGTGTGGCAGTAATAGTGAGTGTGGAAATTTTGGGAGAGGGGGCCGCCTCCTTAATTTCTGCCCTAGGCCCCAGCCTGTCTAAAACCAGCCCTGGTCACACTTACATTTAGGCACGCTGATATGGGTTTACACTAGTATTCTATAGTGGAATGTGGGTGCTGAGATGCAGTAATAGAATAGGTGCTCCCCACACCGTATTGGAGTGCCTAAATTTAATACCCCGTTATAGAATGGTTCTCATGCTTATAAGTGCATGTCAAATGTCTCTTATAAAGTTATCTCAGATGTAAAAGTACATGCTTTGACACACAGGTGTGCACTTTTATGGTGTAGGTCTTTCTGTGGGTCTCATATGGGCTGAGCATGAGCGGAGTCACAAATTATATGCATACCCTCTAATTCTATAAAGTCACCAAAAATTGTATGTGCAAATTTGGGTGTGCGCCCAATTTGCTTGTGCAATTGTATTGAATAATGAGCTAATTAGCACCAATAGCTGGCTTTGTAACAAGCAATTATTGGTACTAATTAGATTTAATAAGCATTTATGCATGTAAATTCAGGCGCAGTCTGAAAAAGGGGGCATAGAAACAGGGGAGGGTCATGGGCATAATGGGAGCCTAATTTAGGCACATACATTTGCACCACATTTCAGTTGGTGCAAATGGCTGTGCCTATAGGCGTGATTTTTGTGGGGTGGAAGGGGGGTCAGTGACCATTTGGGGAGTAAGGGGAGGTCAACCTTGAATTCCTCCAGTGGTCATCGGTAGGCAGATGATCAAAAGCCCTGCGCTGTTCCAAACAGCGCCCTAAAAATAGCGCCGGGACAGCGCAGGGCTTTTCTGCATTGATGATCAAAGATAATGCATGCAAATCTAAGCAGCGCTATTATCTTTGATTATCATGTTTAAAGTGCGGGAGAATTGTGCCGAGCATGCGCTCAGCACAATCCTCCCGCACTTGTTTGACAGGTCTGGGCTGTCAAAAACCCAAACCTGTCAAACAGCCTGCCCCGAGGCCCGAAAAACGAGGCCCCCCCCAAACCCCCAGAAAACGTCGTGGCCGCCGGCAGCCAAACCCTCTCCCACCCACCGACGGGGGGGGGGGGGGGAGAGCTGGAGGATCGGTGGGTCTCCAGCCCCCAAAACCCCCAGAAATCGTTGATTGGCCGCCTCCAGCCAAAGGACCTCCTACTGTGATCCATCGACGAGGGGGGGGGGTGGGGGCTGGAGGTCCAGTGGACCTCCAGCCCACCCCAAATCCTCCCCCCAGCGTTGTCCTTAGATTCCCTGGTGGTCCGTGGTGTGCTGTGACGTCATGCCGGCCCCCTCCAGGCCCCCCTACCTTTTGTTGGAGGAGGGACGCAGCCTGCCTGCCTCCCTCCTCTTCCAGTCAGTCGACGCCCAAAATGGCAGCGCCCAGCACCGCCTACTGCATCCTGGGATGCACTGGGCGGGGCTACAGACCATGTAAGGGAGTAGCCCCGCCCAGCGCATCCCAGGACCTCCAGCCCCCACCCCCCCTCGTCGATGGATCACAGTAGGAGATCCTTTGGCCGGAGGCGGCCAATCAATGATTTCTGGGGGTTTCGGATCTCCAGCCCTCCGTGAACATGGGGGGGGGATCGTCGGGGGGACCGGAGGTCCACCGGACCTCCAGCCCCCCGTTCGCGTTTGCCTTGGGGGGAAGGGGGGCCTGCCAGCATGCAACTGCATGCTGGACAGGGCTCACCATTCCTCCCCAATGATCCGCAAAATCTAAAGCCAGCTCGGAGCTGGCATTGATTTTGCTGCGGCCAGCGACCCAATCTTTGGCGCGCTGGTCGCTGATCATTGGGGATGAATGCGTTAAGCGCCAATTAGCATGCATTTGCAAGCTAATTGCGCTAGGAGCCCTGTTTAGCATGCATTTGCATGCTACTTGCGCTGAGAGCCCTCGAGTGCGCTGTTTCAGGCGCTCGAGGGCTCTGATCATGGATCGGCTGCAAACTCTGGCGCTAGTATGGCGTTAACAGCCTCTAGCGCCAGAGTTTACTTTTGATCATGAGGGCCCTAGTCATTTAGGGCACTTTTTGTGGCTTATTTGTTAATAAAACAGGTCTAGACCAGAACATCCAACTTATAGCCATGGATGTGTTTGTTTTGTTACATTATGGCAGAAAAACGTCCCAAGTGTTAGGAACACCCAGGTCCTACCCTTAACATGCCCCTGACAGACCCCCTTCTGATTTGAATGTACTTCTGACGGACCTCATAGAAAAATGCCTAAAACTTCATTTTGAAAATACCAATTTGGACATTTTTGTGAGGAAAACATTTAAATGAAGCACTTTTTGGACGTTTTTCTCTTTTGAAAATGAGCTCCATAGGGTACTAAAATAATAATGTCATCTGCATAAGATGAAATGTAAAAGAGACTCTAATGCAGAACCCAAAGAACCCATGAAAATATTAAACAATATTGGAGTCAATGGTAACCCATGAGGGACCCCGAAACAAGGGGAGCAACATTTTGAAAAATTATCCAGACTTTTTACTTTCTATCTCCTATTCTGTAAAAAAAAAAACCCAAAACCAAACAAACCCATTTAAACCAATTCAGAAGAACCCCAGCTAAAACAAGATCACCCAATCAAAAGATATGATCTGCTGTATCAAACTTATCTGATATAAACTGTGGTTGGGAGGCGGGGTTAGTGCTGGGCAGACTTATACGGTCTGTGCCCTGAAGAGCACAGGTACAAATCAGGGTATGCACAAAAAGTAGCACATAAGAGTTGTCTTGTTGGGCAGACTGGATGGACCGTGTAGGTCTTTTTCTGCTGTCATCTACTATGTTATGTTAGATGAAACTTTGGGACTCAAAAATACTGTTAGAAACCAAGGTTAATCATAAAGATTCTGTACTGTGCATGGGTCTATAACCATGCTATCTTCTATGTAAACCTTAAAAAGTATCAAAACAATTAATTGTTTGAGAAGCTAACAAGGATTCAATCAATTTAGTCATCCAAGGTATATATACTAGCCACTGGACAAAAATTAGAAGTTAATGACAAGTCAGCTCCTTCGGACTTGGGAATAGGTGTTTAAATTATATCTACCTCTTTAAACAACACATTCACAAAATTAGCGGTCCTTTTACGAAGCTGCGGCAAAAGGGGGCCAGTGCTGGCGTTGGCACGTGTTTTTGATGCATGATGAGGCTCCCTTTTACTGCAGCGGGTAAAAGGCGGGTTTTTGCTTCTTTCAATAAATGCCCGTGCGGCAAGTTGAAACACTTACCGCGCGTCCATTTCAGGGAGAGAACACTTATCACCACCCTTTGAAATAACTCCACTCTTTCCGCTGCTGCCGCGTCTTGAAAATGCAAGGTCACGGCTTGAAGTCTCTGCAGCCATTTTTGAAGATGCGGTGGCAGTGGGCAGAGAAGAGGGGAGCGGGGTTCTTTCCTGCCCTGAAGAGGCCACTAGACCACCAGGGCTGCAAGGTAGGCCTGGGAGGCGACAAGCTGCTCATGGATGGGAAGAAAAGAGGACACAAAAGATAAAAATGGTTGCTACCTTTGCTAAAGAAATATTTAATCATAGCAAATGTGTAAATGGCTTTTAGTTAATGAACAAACATCAGTGACTGACATAACAGTCCAGCAGTAGACAATCTACTTTTCAAAAACTTCTGGATTTGAGTTTGACTGAGTCTGAGCCCAAGCGTACTTATCAGAGAGTGAATATCACTCAATAAGGTTGGCTGGCTTCTGAGATACATGTGAAAGGCTTTGCATGACATATGCTTAACGTTGTGCTGCACAAACAAAATTCCTTTGACAGATTCAACCAGCAGGGGAACAGAGAGGAGATCAGCAATGCCTTTCTCTCTCTTTGGCACCCCTGTGTGTCCAGACTGACTAATAGGCCAGATATGGTTTCTCTCATTATGTGGGTAGGTGTGTTGGTCATAGGAACATTAAAAAAAAAGGATATTTTCCTAAAAATTAAAAAAACCTGGAAGTCCAAAATAAGGACATGTCCTCTCAAAAGAGGATGTATGATAACCCTAGGCCAGTGATGGGCAACCTTTTGAGCTTGGTGTATCAAAATTCGCGAAAAAACCGAGCATAACTCGGGTGGTGTGTCACTTCGAGAAAAATCTACTAGGACCGCCCCCAGGCCCCCCCTACCCGAGATCGCTGCCACCCGAGGTCGCTGGGCCCCCCCTCCACCTGCTACCGGGCCCAGAACTAACCTTAAAGCCTCCTTTCACGTCGCAGCAAGCAGCAGCAGGGCAGACCTCTCCTCCTTCCTTCTGTGCTCTGCCCTCGCGGACGTTACATCAGGCGAGGGCGGACACGGAAGGAAGGAGTAGCCTGCCCTGCTGCTGCTTGCTGCGACGTGAAAGGAGGCTTTAAGGTTAGTTTCCGAGAGCGAGGAGGGAGGGCGGGACCACACTGCGGCGGCGCCGCGTGTCATCAAAAATGGCTATGCGTGTCAGTGCTGACACGCGTGTCATAGGTTCGCCATCAGGGCCCTAGGCCATGGTATGCAGGTATACTGGCCTATTTGTGTGGAAATGCCTTATTACCCTCATAATGGTTTGTAAAGTGTTGACTGAGGAAGGGACTATTAAGCAGCTTTGCTCACCAAGTACTTCTTGCCTAAATTTCCTTTCTTTTAAGTAGAACAAATAGTGGGATTGGTGGAAGGGAGGTGTAAAGAAGAATCCATAGATGGTGAATATTAGGGAGAGTAGTAAGCTCTTCACCCCCCCCCCCCCCCCCCCACTACTTATAAATCTTCGGATATTCTAGTAAGGTTTGTTTATTGTGGTTTTCTGCGGAATAAACTTTGTTGTATTTGCCTCTACTGTATAATCATGAGCACTAACGATAAAATCTACATTAGGATGTGTGGGGCGGAGGGATCTGCTACTAAATGCAGCTATAAATTGCTTTGACTATTTTTAGCTTGCCTTACAGTTACAGTGTTGTGCTGTGGGATAATGAAGATTATTTAAAGCGGTATTGTTACTATAATGGTCGCCATGGCAACTTGGATGATAAAAGCTCAGCAACCCGGCCTTGCATGCGGTAAGGTGCCAAACGATGAACGTGGGCAGCCAGCTAGAAGCCTAAATTGTTACCATATTTAGCTAAATAACACGTGCCATAATCCTGGAGCTGGAGCCCAAGATGTAGAAAGAAAGACTTTTCTCTCTACAGCAGAGCGTCTGCCTGAAAACAAGTGCAGTGTCACATTTTTTTAGGGCTCGCTGTTTTTAATGCACTTCAGTTGGAGGTGACACCGTTTAGTAGCACTGACTGTGCAGTTTGTGTCTAGCATTTGAGAACTGCAGGGCATGCAGCAGGTCAGGTTTTCTTGCAAGCCTGTCATCTGATTCTAGGGATGGTGTGACAAACCTGAGTAATCCAACATTGCGGCTTTTTAGAACAATGCCGAAGAAATTTTAGGGAAATAAACCCCTTTCAATACAGATATGACCTTCTTTCTCTTTCACCCTGGCAGATCTGTATCTTTGTTTTGAGGGCCTCTGCACAGCCGGTGGCTGTTAAATACATAGGATGAGGCACTTTAAATGTCTCTGTTTAACACCGAACTGAACTGAGCTTCACCATTTGTGCAACAAGTGTTTCATTTATCTGCTGTGCCTGCTTGTACCCACCTCTGGCATCCAGCTAGATTCTTTTTCAGCGCTGTATTTTCATGACTCATAATGTTTGGCAACCCAAATTTAGGCTCATTCATTGCTCTCTGTGGAGGCTGGGGGAAAAATAGATTTGGAATACAGTCTGCAGGTCTTTTGCCCCAGTGCATGTCAAGTCGGGCTTTTGAAATCAGAATAGATTGGAATCTTTTTTTTTTTTTCCTGTGCATGTTATTCATTTCTGCTGTGTGATTTCTGTATTTCTGGTCAAACTGTAACTTCCCAATCCGTATGACACCATTGTTTTGACTGTGCTCCTTGTTTGCAGTTTTGCTGGAGTTACTATGAGACCGCACCAAGCATGGCCAACTGTGACTACTCTTGGAAGAGCATAGCTGCTGCTGGGGTGATAAACCAGAAAACATTTTGAGGAAAACTGAGGCGTGACACCAAGGACAGCCATGCCTTTCAGGCTGAAACTGCGGCGAACGAGGCGCTACAATGTACTAAGCAAGAACTGTTTTGTTACACGGATCCACCTCCTGGACACTAATGTGATTGAATGGACGCTGTCTGTGGAGAGTACAGGACAGGAATGTCTGGAGGCTGTGGCCCAGAGACTGGAGCTTCGAGAGGTAAGGACAACCAGCAATGCATGGGAGGGGGGGGGGGGGCAATTCTTTATAAGGGGGTACCTAGAGGGCACCTATTGGGAGCCTGTTCTACAGAGGAAAGGAGGTGCCTACTTTCCTTTTTAGAATAGTAGTGTAACCAGGTATGTATGCACATTTTCGGTTAGGCATGAGCACTCATGCCAGCCATAGAGCTGGTGTAAACGCTCGCACCTAAATGCCAGAACTATGTACATGAAGCACACAAAAGTGGGGGAGAACCCAAAAAACTTTGCAGAAATGGTGTCCAAAAAAAGGTAATTTATTCAATCTTCGCAAAGACCCGATGCGACTCGTATTTCGGCCAAAAATGGCCTGCCTCAGGGGTCTAGATGTTCAGTTATATATAGGTTGTTTTCCAAAGAAACCACAACAAAACTGATTCTGAAATACTGCTTCTTCTTAACATCTTTGTTTTATATTAAAATTCTGGGCAGAAATTTCAGAAACTCCACTGACAATCAAGAGATATCAGATTCTCCTCACAGGAAAATGCATGCCTCAGCTGTCCTAAAATTCAGCTCCGGGTTTTGATCAGTCGGTTTAAGTTCCTAAGAAGAAGAAGCAGTTTTCAGAGAGTTGTTCAGAATCAGTTTTGTTGTGGTTTCTTTCTATATACAACTGAACATGTACATAAGTATTGCAAAACTGGGACAGACTGAAGGCCATTGGATTGGCCACTGTAACCTGTTTCCAGCAGTGGCCAATCCAGATTACAAGTACCTGGCAAGATTCCAAAACAGTACAATACATTTATGCTGCTTACCTAGAAATAAATAATGGATTTTCCCCAAGTCCATTTTAATAATGGCTTATGGACATTTGTTTTAGGAAGCTATCCGAACCTTTTTTTAAACCTCGCTAAGCTAACTGCTTCACTACATTCTTTGGCAACAAATTCCAGAGTTTAATTACACGTTGAGTGAAGAACTATTTTCTCCAATTTGTTTAAAATTTACTACTTTGTAGCTTCATTGTGTGCCCCCTAGTCCTAGTATTTTTGGAAAGAGTAAACAAGCAATTCATGTCTACCTGTTCCACTCCACTCATTGTTTTATAGACCTCTATCATATCTCCCCTCAGCCATCTTTTCTCCTATCCCATGACTCTCAGGGGCCTTTTTACTAAGGTGTGCCAAAAAATGGCCTGCGCTGGTGTAGGCGTGTGTATTGGACGCAAGCATGTCCATTTCAGTGTGCTTGCAAAAAAGGCCTTTTTTCACCCTGAAAATGGACAGGCGGCAAAATCAAAATCATGTCCATTTTGGGCCTGAGACCTTTCAGCCACCCATTGATTAAGCGGTAAGGTCTCACGCGTTATCTGGGCGGTGATTGTCAGCATGCATACACTGCTGATTACCGCTCGGTTAGCATCACACGGTAGAAAATAGAAATTACGCTTGTCAAAATTAGAATTACCGCCCGGGGCACACAGTAGCCAGGCGGTAGATCTAATTTGACGAGCGTTGTACGTGCATAGGCTCCTATCCATCTTAGTAAAAGGGACCCTCAATTTCCTCTGGAGTCTTTCATGTGGTACTTTGTCAAATGCCTTTTGAAAATCCAAATACACAATATCGACCAGCTCACCTTTATCCACATGTTTGATCACCCCTTCTAAGAAGGCATGTTGGCTTTGTCTCATCAATCTATGCTTTTGAATACGTTCTGTAATTTTGTTCTTTATAATAGTCTCTACCATTTTTCTCGGCACTAACGTCAGGCTCACTGGTCTATAATTTCCCGGATCACCTCTAACCTTTTTAAAAAATTGGCGTTACATTGGCCACCCTTCAATCTTCCAGTACCTTGCTTGATTTTAAAGATAAATTACATATTACTAACAATAGTTCCGCAAGTTCTTTTTTCAATTCTATAATTGTATAATGTAGACCCCTAAGGCAGGCTGTTTTTGGCTGAAACACGAGTCTAGTTGGGTCTTTGTGAAGATTGAATAAAGTTTCTTTTTTGGACACCATTTGTGCAAAGTTTTTTTGGGTCTCCTTCACTGTTGTATGCTTGCTGTGCTGTATCCATGGAGGGTAGTTCTGTGCTTGTGAGAGATTTGCACATAACATAAAGTATTCTATAAGTTGTGAAACAGGTGGGAAATCAGAAGACGAAAGGCAAATTTTGGTTCCAAACAAGGCAACTTTATTGCTAGCAAGTGAACAGCACCGAGTAGTCTCGGGACACTGTGTGTCATAAACCATCTGACACTTACATTTATACTTCCCTACTGGGCCTGCGCATTTGGCCCCTTACACGTCACAACCGACATGCGCAGTAAACATTTGTAGTTCTTACAGTACAAAATTGTAGTCTCAGTACGTACACACGTCATAACACTGAAATGATACTGGCAAGAAAAACGAAACTTAGCAGCTTATTCTTCACACACACAATGCTCCTTTCTAGCACAGGAGATAAGATTCGTTCGGCTCAGGAATGCAGGGCGGGGTGTCAGCACCCACCAAGGTCGTCTATTCAGATGGCGTTGCTACATGCAAGCTGGTCTTGTATAGGCCTTGCAAACTACTGTCACAAGCTATATGTCTAATAGCCCTGCATTCTGTCTGTACATTAGTAAACAGCAAACTTCTTTTGTTAGTAAACAGTAGAACTGGATAAGGCACAAATGTCCAGTGCAGTAATAGGGTGTGGCTAAACAGCCAAAAGCAGAGGTAGAGTGCATAAGTATAAGTTCATCAGTAGGCACAAAACATGAGGTTGTCCTGTTGCTCAGTAGTATTCATAGTATTTGAACAGTATCCGGCGTTCCACTCCTTCATTCCCCCCTTTTGATACTTGAACATCCATTTTGGTGGAGAGTATCACCTCCATGAGCCCTGAAAAGGAAAGAAAGGACAAGGGTAGTCAGCGAGAGAGGCAACAAGCGAGCCCTAAGCCCTTGCGCAGCCGTTGGTTGCTTCGCCGGGGTTGAGACGGAGGGCCCCTAGTGGAATCCCCCCCCCTTTGTATCCGGTCTTGTGCTGACACAAGGGTAATGGCTCCTTAAGTGACTCAGGAGGTGGTGCACGTCAGCCACAAGGTGCTTCATCGTCAGCTTCATCAGACTGGGGAATGGGGGAGTACATCTGGAGAGCCATGAGCTGGGCAGCAGCCCGGCGGTCAGCGATGCTCTCCATGGTGGAGCGGAAACACCTGAAAACAAAGGGAAGAGATAAAGGAATTAGTAAACAGGACAACAAAAACAGGCCACCCATGACAAGGAGGCCTTGCAGGCTCCCGGAGGTTGGCAACCAGCTGGTTAGGGAGGAAGTCCAATCCCACGCACTGTTCCAGGTCTGGACGGGGACGTGGGCTAGTTTGACCATCCGGTCAGTTATTTCTCTGATGACATGGCTCTGGTCATCAATTTGTAAGCAGCAATTACTGAGGTTAAACTTGCCACACACCCCCCCCTCCTGGGCTAAGAGGTAGTCGAGAGCCAAGCGATTTTGGTAAACGGCGGTAATGAGCTTAGTGTTCTGTCGAGCTAGGATATTGAGGGCAAGGGCCGAATCGTTAGTAAGGATTTCGAGTACGGCCTGTAGGCGAATAATGCGATTCAGCATATAGATAGGGGTACGGTACCCGTATGTACCATCTTCAGCCCATGTGGCCGGTCCATAGTAATGAATGATGCGTTCAGGCGGCCACTCGTTGTCTTTCCAGTCTCCAATTTGGACTTTGGGCTTGGTGTCTAGGAAGGACCGTTTACGTCTGGCCGGGTTATCTGGCCCCTTTTCCACGTATAGGGGGATACCCAAGGTTTCGCCAACTCGCAGGGGCAAAAGGAAAAAGCTAGGTCGAACAGTGCCCAAGAGACAGGTACCGTACCAGCGGGCCGGGAGCTGTTCGTAGGCCCTGCGCCCGCAGATATAGTAGTAGCCCGCGGGGGCTACCCACTTGAGGGAAGCGTTGCCTCCGTATGTCCATGTCGTGTTCAAGGTGGGTTCTGTCCAGATAGGCTCCGGGGCGGGCAGGTTATCCGTTTGCCACCAGGTCGTCCGGCTTCCATTATACTGAAGGACCCCCGTGCAAGCAGAATCTCCCACTGGTACAGAGTACCGCTTCGATGGCGCTCGACTAGCGCAGAGGGTACCTATTATATTTGTTCTCAGGGCCCATTCGTACGGCTTCGGCCGTTGGGGAAAGGTAATGTTAGTGGTGTTGAGTGCATCCCAGGTTTGCTGTCGGATCTCTCTCGCTTCCCAGGGCCATTGTTCACCCATGTCGGTTCCTCCACAGACGAAACAGTTGGCAATTCCGAGGGAGAGGGCGATGTTTTCAGCCAAGTTGAGGAACATATTTCGGGCTTCTGGGGAAATGGGGAATTTAGTCTCGGTCTGCTCGGCACGAGCAATTTCATCGAATACGTCTTGGTAGCCGACGACAGTAGTTTGGTAGTGCGTAGGAGGCTTCGTTTCGAGACTCTGATATATGGTGATATATGTCAACGGATCCATTCCTCCGCCGTCAATACCGAGACCCCACGTCCCTCTCCAGGGCATGTCGTGTCCTCGAATGGGCCAGTCAAGGGACACATAGTTACCAGAACCTCGACGAAACTCGCCCAGGCCGGTGCATCCGGCATATCCTCCTCCCGTATAAGCACATACTCGGTCCCAGCCCGAGGCTCGAGTGTCGCCGGCGCATGGGAGCCAAACCCACGGGGAGCAGCATCTCATGTCTGGACTGAAGGGGCAGACATACTTGTGGTCGTTAACGTATGCCTCACGCCACCTCTGGCTGCCACACTTGCGAGACCAAGGGTGTTTGTCCATGGCGGCACAGACGTCGAAGGTTAGGGGTTGCTATAGTTTGGATGCCACCGACAAGGATGCGAGTGGAATTAATGTAATACAGAATGCCATCTCCTTCGACTCCCGGAGGTCCGGCCACATACGCGGGGAGTCCTACGCTGAGGGTGACATTGTAGTATCTTGGTTTGGTAGGGCTGTGGCAGATAGTGAGATTTCCTTGGAGGCATCTGTGGAACTGTTGGAGGCCGTTCGGAGTGATGAGGGCACAAGTCGGGAGAAGCTGGCAATCGCCTTCCGGGGGCTGCGTCTGGTGAATGAGGGTAGTGACTAGGTGATATCCTCCCTCTATACGGTGGCGCACGAGGCGCAAGCATTCAGTGCAATTCAGGCTCAAAGTGGCAGGATAGCTCGGGACTGCACACAGGAGAAGGAAGATGGTCAGCATTATATATGTGGTGGGAGGTATCCGAGCTTTTGCAGCAAGAAGATAATGAGGCCCACGATAAAGGCTGCGATGAACAGAGAGCCAAAAACGCAGTGGGTCCAGAAGCTGATTTCCTGTTGTTGGGCAGGCATGAATCTGGTGGTTCACGTCTTTCTCAGAGTCAGCCGTAATGGAGCGTCAGGATGTTGGTGCGCAGTCCAACGCTTCAGGGTGCTGCTAGAGGGAGCAGCAGGTTTCAGTCGGGTCCAATGTATCCACACTGGGCTTCCTGCAATTTTAACAGCGGTTGAGGTCGTTAGGAGAACAAGGGAGGGCCCCTTCCATTTGGGCTTTAGACAGTCAGATTCATCCCACTCTTTTACCCAGACCTCGTCTCCCACCCTGAACCTATGCGTAGGACTGGTGAGGACCAAAGGAGCTACTCTTTCAGTGTACTGCTGGATGTCTTGCACTACCTGGTGTAAGGCTCTCATCTGTTTTACTAAGGAACTCTCGCCCTGTATCTGCAAGGAGTCGGGAAAGGAGGGTAGTGGAGGTGGCCTAGCATACATCATCTCGTAAGGAGTAAGGCCGGTAGCCTTGGGGGTACACCTAAGATGCAGCAAGGCCAGTGGAAGCAGGTCGGGCCATTTGGCTTTTGCTTCTTGGCATAGCTTGGCTAGCTGGTTCTTCAGGGATCGGTTAGCCCTCTCCACTACTCCACTGCTTTGGGGTCTCCAGGCACAATGCAACTTCCAATCGAGGCCCAGTCTGGTACTGAGCTGTTGCGTTACTTCGCTAGCGAAGGCGGGACCGTTGTCAGAGTTTATTTGCTTGGGGAGACCGTATCTGGGTAGGATTTGATGAAGCAGTAGGGAGGTGACTTCTTTAGCCATTTCCGTTCTAGTGGGCTGGGCTTCAATCCATCCGGTGTAGGTACACACGGCGACGAGGATAGCTTTGTAGCCTCTCGCCGGGGGCATGTGTGTGAAGTCAATCTGGCACACGTGAAAGGGCTGGTGCCTCGAAGAACATGTCCTGGCATAGGGCCGGGCCCCGTTCGAGGGTTGTTCCGGGCACAAGTCGCGCATCGGCTGGAAGCGTTTTTTTGTCCACAGGGATAGTTTGTTGATGTAGTAGGTCTTTTCAAGTAAGCGCCCCAGGGCGTCCCTTCCCAGGTGGGTACGGTCGTGAGCCTCCTTGGCCACCGTCCAGGCCAAGGCTTCGGGTATCCATATGCGCCCATCCTGCAGTATCCACCAGCCATTGCGTGACTGTAGACCCTCTTGTTGGGCCCATTCCGTTTCTTGGGGGGTGTAGATAGGGGTCTCCGTAGGGAGCTGGACGACGAGTACGGGGTCAGAAGGGTGAGAGGAGTGGGGGAGCTGACTTGCCCTTTTTGCAGCGTCGTCTGCCCGCTGATTTCCCCGGGCGATAGGGTCCGTTCTTCCAGTGTGGGCCCTGCAGTGCATCACAGCCACCTTCTTCGGCTTCCATACTGACTCGAGTAATTGGCAGATCTCAGCGGCATTTGCAAGTCCTTTCCCCTCAGCTGTCAGAAATCCCCTCTCCTTGTACAAGGCTCCATGCACCTGGAGGGTGAGGAAAGCGTATTTGGAGTCGGTGTAAATGTTAACAACTTTTCCTTCAGCCCACAGGAGGGCTTTGGTGAGGGCGATCAGCTCCGCTTTCTGGGCTGACGTTCCGGGCGGCAGGGCCATAGCCTCGATCACATGGTCCTCAGACACGACAGCATAGCCAGCTCTTCGAATTCCCTCTATCACCTGGCTGCTTCCATCGGTAAAAAGGGTGATACCCCCTTGCCAGGGTTGGTCCTTCAGGTCAGGTCTGCTCGAGTGCACAGTGGCCATTACCTCCTCACAGTCGTGGAGTGGTGATTCAGGGGCCGGAAGGAGGGTGGCGGGATTAAGGTTGGTTGTGTCCAGGATCCGCACCTCCGGATTTTCACACAGGAGGGCTTGGTATTTGACCAATCGGGAGTTGGTCATCCATCTGGGTCCGTGGCTCTCGAGTAGGCCGCGGATGGTGTGGGGTGTGGTCACAAAGAGTGTCTGGCCAAACGTGAGTTTATTGGCCTCGTGTATCAACAGACAGGCCGCCGCAATGCTTCGGAGGCAGCCCGGCCATCCTCGTGCCACATTATCCATGCCCTTGGAGAGGTATGCTACAGGGCGTTGCCAGGTGCCGACCAGTTGGGTGAGGACTCCAAGTGCCAATCCCTTCTTTTCGTCGATGAACAAGTGGAAAGGCTTAGTCACATCAGGCAGTCCGAGCGCAGGTGGGGCCACAAGGGCCTCCTTGAGGTCCTGAAGGGCTTTCAGTTCGCTTTTCTCCCACCGGAGATCTTGGCCCTCGAGTTCAGGTCCTTTCAGTTTGGCGTACAAACTGTGGGTCAGGATGGCAAAGTTGATGATCCAAATGCGGCAATATCCAGCGGCTCCGAGGAGTGCTCGCAATTCCTTCTTATTTGCAGGAGTGGGTTGGTTGCGGATAGCTTGGGTTCGGGGGGGTACCGAGCCTCCGGGTTCCTTCTCGGAGGCGGAAACCCAGGTATTCGACTTCGATCTCGCATATCTGGGCCTTCTTGCGACTGGCCCGGTACCCCTGGGCTTCCAGGGTTTTCAAGAGGTAAAGGGTAGCCTCTGCACAGTCCGTGTATGTTTCACGGGCCACCAACAGGTCATCCACGTATTGGACGACAGGCCCATACTCGTCCTGATACGTCTTCAGGTCCTGGGCGAGTTGGTCGCCGAAGAGGGTAGGCGAGTTCTTGAACCCCTGGGGAAGACGGGTCCATGTATATTGCTGCTTGGTTCCCGTCTGCAAGTCTTCCCACGTGAAGGCAAACAACTTTTGGCTGTCAACAGCAAGAGGGATGGAAAAGAAGGCGTCCTTCAAATCAATGACACTGTACCACTTAGTCTGGGATGGCACTTGGGCTAGGATGGAGTATGGGTTTGGTACAAGGGCAACTATGTCGGCTACCTGGTTGTTGACTTTCCTCAGGTCCTGGACGGGTCTGTACTCGGATGTTCCTGGCTTCTTAACGGGCAACAATGGGGTGTTCCACGCGGATCTAGTCGGCTTTAAGGACCCCTTGTTGAAGGAGTTTCTGTAGGTGAATTTGCATACTATGCCGGGGCCGCATAGGGGATATGGTATTGTCCTTGGGTGACAACTTGAGCGTTCGGTTTGAGCTCAATCCAGATAGGTATAGCGTTAACGGCCAGTCCCTCCGGGGTTCACTTCTGGCCCATACATCAGGCACATTCATCCATTATGGCTCGTCTCTGCTGGGCAAAAGAGGTATTCTGGTCGTAACGGCAGCTGCCAGGCCCTACAGTTGGGGAGCGTGTAGTCTCCATTCTTCTCTTACTGGGCAGATGAGTGTCACTGGCCGATCTTCAAAGCGAGCTTCTACCTCACCCGTGGTCTTGAACTTCAAGGTGGCCTGGAGCTTACAGAGTAGGTCTCGACCAATTAAGGGGACTGGGCATCCAGGGATGTGTATGAATGATGGACACCATCGTCCCTCCGATCTGGACTTGCGCTCTTTGAGGAGGGGGGCCGCAAGGGATTTCCCGGAGGCTCCCACAATTGGTATAGTTTCTTTCGTGGCTGGGGCTATGGCGGTGGTGATAACAGATCGCTGGGCCCCCGTGTCTAGTAAGGCCTTCATAGATTCTGTCCCCACCCGAATTTCCACCAGAGGGTCAGTGGGGACTCTGCCCTCCCGGTTTCTTCATGCTGTGCTGTCTCGGGTAGCGTCCACAGCCATCTGCCATTCCCTCCGGTCATCCCGTCCTCTCTCTCTTCGGCCCCTTCCCCGGCCTCGCCTGGGGGCCCCCGTACGGTCGCCTGTCTCCTCCTCTGTCTGCCGGTCCCATGATTCCTCTTCTCTCGGGCTGTCCCGTATCTCCTCTGGACAATCAGCCCACCAGTGTCCTTCTTGTCGGCAATTTGCACACTGGTTACGCCCTATGGGGGACCGCGTTCCTCTTGTTCTCCTGCCCCTCCCCTTTGGTCTAGACCCATTCGTTCTTCCAGCACCGTGGCCAACACATCTGCCTTCTCCCGCATCCGTCTGGTCGATTCCTTCCGGGCCTCCACCTTCTCCTCCTGGTCGCGATATCCGAATACGCGATCAGCTATAGCTTTCAGTTGGCTGAGGCTCATCCCTTCGAACCCCTCCGTTCTCTGTAGCTTTCTTCGTATATCCGGTGCTGACTGGCTAACAAACTCATAACCACGGTTGGGAGGTTCTTAGGGTCTTCGGGATGTATCGGGCTGTGCCTCCTGAATGCGTCCATAAGTCGTTCAAGGAAGTCCCCTGGACTCTCGTCCTTTTGTTGGACCACACTATGGATTTTCCCCATGTTGGTAACCTTCTGCTTTCCCTTCTTTAAAGCGGCCAGGTACGCCTGCTGGTATCGGCGGATAAAGGTTTGGCCTTCAGCGGTTCGGTAGTCCCACGTAGGGGCAGCGATGGGCGCCTCCGTTTCTATTAGGTTCTGTAAGTTGGCATGGGCCGGATTAGCATCCCGGATGGCTTTGCTCCATATTTGTTGTAAAGGCGGCGTTCTTCAGTGGTCAGGATGTGGGCGCTCAACTGCCTAAGGTCTGCCCAAGTCGGATTATAACTGTATATAATGCCTTCCACCAGCTCTACCAACTGCTCAGGTTTCTGGTCGTAGGACGGCCCATGGAATTTCCAGTTATACAAATCGGCACTTGAGAAGGGAACGTGGCTATAAACTGTTTGATTCAATGGGCTGGCCCCCCCCTTCCGCCGGGTTAGGGGTATAGGTGGTAGACTGTCGAACTGGGAATAAGTTGGGAGGTTCCCCTTTTCGGCCGGACGGGAAGGCCTGATGCGGACTCGATTGGGGGAACCGACGTAATGTTCTTCACAACCCGTTTACTTTTCCGTGTGGTTGCGGGGCCAGGTGACTCAGGTGAGGCTGGGTGAGACGTCTCCCCGGCATCGACTCTGACCCGGAAGTCTCGGCGTCAGCGGGGCCTTCTGCTAGGCCCGTGAGGTCAGGGTATATAGGGGCATATGGCGGCGGCGCAATGTCGTCTTCGTATGCTTCCGCCGTAGCAGTATCGGGCTTTTGGAGTCTTCTTCTCGGGCGAACCCTGAACTTCCCTGCGGTTTTCTTCGGGGGTTTCTTTCTAGAAGGTGTGTTGGTAGTACTGGGCGTGGTTCCTGCCTTACCTATAGTAGCAGGGGGCGTGGTCTCAGTGGCTTCAGTGCTAGGGGCGGTAGGCCGTATGGGGGCGGTCCCTGCGGCCTTCGGGACGGCAACGGTTGCCGAGCTTTGGAGAGCGAAGGCATGGGTCGGCAGGGTTCTAAGTTTAGTTTTCCGGCCTTTTCTCTGCTTTACCAACATGAGGGCGGCCTTTTCTACCTTCCGTTGGGCCCAAGCCGGCGGATCCCGGACTACATCCAACCACGCTTCTATGTATGGAATGTCCTCGGGACAGCCTGGGTTTCCCTCAATTATAACAATATTCATGACCGCCGCCACTTTTGCATACTCGAATGACCCTTCCGGGGGCCATCCAGCAATTCCTAGCCCCGGCCACATAAATTGACATCTCTGTATCATCCCGGCCCTGCTACATTTATCTAGGTCGAACACTTCGCTAAAGTGTTCCGTCATTAAATCTAACGGTGAAGACCCACCCCCGCCCATCCTAACCTGAGTGCCAAAGGACAGGTGACGGACAAAGGGGGAAAGGGGCGGTGGAGGAGTAAGGGGTCTCGTTCCACCAGACACAGAAGGGTCAACACTCGGCCTGACCAGGACGCGGTCGCCCGGCCTGGAACTGCAAGCCCATTCACACACTTTCATACGCCACAAGAAACCCTCCCGTTCGCCCGCTCGGGTTTCGTCGTCGGAGCCTAGTGAGTTCGGGACCTAGTCGGATACCAATAGTCCGTATTAGTCACTGGCTAAAAGAGGGTGATCACGCCTCTTCTTCGGTCCTTACTGGGCCGGTCACTACGTAGAGTATACTCGCCTGTCCGCCGGGGGTCGCAGGCCGCGCCGTCGTACGCTTCTCTCTGAAATAGAAAAAGGTGCCTTGTCGGAACCACACAGCCCCCTCCACAGTCAGGCGGAGTTGATCGGCCCTCCTCCGGGAGATGGACGCTGAAATCAGCGGTGGCCACTCACCACCTTCGCGGGTGGGGTCGATGACCCGGTCCGACCGCAGTGGGGGAGGGGAAGAATAATCCGATTCCCCTTTCTACTTCCGTCCCATCTGGGTCGCCAATGAAACAGGTGGGAAATCAGAAGACGAAAGGCAAATTTGGTTTCCAAACAAGGCAACTTTATTGCTAGCAAGTGAACAGCACCGAGTAGTCTCGGGACACTGTGTGTCATAAACCATCTGACACTACATTTATACTTCCCTACTGGGCCTGCGCATTTGGCCCCTTACACGTCACAACCGACATGCGCAGTAAACATTTGTAGTTCTTACAGTACAAAATTGTAGTCTCAGTACGTACACACGTCATAACACTGAAATGATACTGGCAAGAAAAACGAAACTTAGCAGCTTATTCTTCACACACACAATGCTCCTTTCTAGCACAGGAGATAAGATTCGTTCGGCTCAGGAATGCAGGGCGGGGTGTCAGCACCCACCAAGGTCGTCTATTCAGATGGCGTTGCTACATGCAAGCTGGTCTTGTATAGGCCTTGCAAACTACTGTCACAAGCTATATGTCTAATAGCCCTGCATTCTGTCTGTACATTAGTAAACAGCAACTTCTTTGTTAGTAAACAGTAGAACTGGATAAGGCACAAATGTCCAGTGCAGTAATAGGGTGTGGCTAAACAGCCAAAAGCAGAGGTAGTAGTGCATAAGTATAAGTTCATCAGTAGGCACAAAACATGAGGTTGTCCTGTTGCTCAGTAGTATTCATAGTATTTGAACAGTATCCGGCGTTCCACTCCTTCAGTTGTACATGTGACTATGTGGAATACCAATTCAAATTTGCACTGAGCATACTTTTCTCAGGATCAGGCTCACAAGGCTGGGAGAGTAGATTCCAAACAAAAGGAGGTCAAAAATATATATTGCATGATGCTCTTGTATCACTATACAGCAGTTCTGGAGGAATATTGTTCGATATATGGCAGGTAATATGAGACAGGGTATACATATGGCTGCCTTGAATATACTTTGGGGCAAAATGGACACCTCTGGGGTTTGTGGGAGTGTGGGGGGTGGGGGTGGGAAGAGTTTTGCTGCATAAAGTGTATATTGTAGGGAAGAAATGTATTTTGCAGTACTGGATTCAAGACACCCCATCTTCCTGTGAAGGAGGCATACAGTGCAGGATTTACACCCAGGTGTAATTTTTAACTATATAGGACAATTACATTCAATCATTGTCACCTAGAGCATACAGTTTACTGCTCAATCAATTGGCAGCAACCCTACAGAGAAGATGGAAGGCATATGTGGCGGGGACAGACAGACATTTCATATCAAAATACATTATATAATATAACTGCCTGTTACTGTACTAGATGATGTTTGCTTGCTACAGTGACAGAATTCAAAAATGCATGGGATAGACACAGAGGATCCTTAAATAGAAAGAGGATAGTTTCAAAACAAAACAATGCATCAACTGCTATAAGTTCATTTATGATGCGTAGGAATGGTGTTTAGGTGGCATCTGCAGCAGTGAGGAAGTGAAGCCAGTGCCGGATGGACTTCTCTGGTCTGTGTTCCATATATGGCAAGACTGATCAGGATGGGCTAGTGTGGGTTTCGACAGCAACTCCAGTAGCTGGGAAGTAGGACCAGTGCAGGGTGGAATTTTTTTTGTTTTTTTAATTTTTAGAAGTCCTTATTTGGTATTGAGAGACATAACATGAAGCAAGGAAACAAATAAACATCAGCCCACAAACGGCTACATACATTTCAACAAAGGAGGTACACAGCCTCCAAAAAACATTAACAATGAGCAATAACTCTCAAACCATATACCCTAGATGCCCAGTACTTCTAAGATTTCTAACCAGTTTTTGTAATATCGCACCCCCCCAACCCCCCCAACCCTAAACTCCCCTCCCTCCTGCCCTCTCTCCACACACCAGACTTCCATCATGAGCATTGTGTCAAGAAAGGATCCCATATAGCTTTCCACTTAGAATGTGACAGCGAATTGGCCAGAGTCTCTCCATTTCGCTTATATACCATAACTTATTTAATCA